>NC_081412.1:257258393-258458393 GCF_030272615.1 Cryptomeria japonica
ACCCACAATATCTATCCACTGGCCAAATGAATAAATATTACAACAAGGGCCTGCACATGCAGGAAGGCCAACAACCTAGAGTGCACTGCTCATCACAAAAGGAGCCTCACTAACTACAAACACCAAATACTGGTTTACAAACAAAATTTTGAACTCAGAGAATGCATCTACTATGCTAGATGAGTTCCGGTTCAAGCACTGTCTGTACCGGTTTTCACTATGTCCTCCTTTACCGGTAACTTACTTCGCATCCCAAAGCTCTAAACCAATAACCAAGACCGACAATAAAATATTATATTCGCATTCAGTTGATCAACATTGCTCTCACAATATCACACCACTAAATATTCCTTCTCTATGCATGTATCTCCAAAATAACCTACCCGGACTGACTTAAATACCCTTCCCAAACATAAACATGAATGTCTTATGTCGGCTTAGAATGATATTACAATTTATTTACATGTTGGCCTAGACAAAAATAAAAACATTAAACTTTGTGATTGATGCCGCTAATTGTTGCTATGGAGACCTGCGGGATCAATCTCCTATTTCGGCCTCATATACCGGTTCCTAGTTTTCCGGTTTCCCTTATTTTCCGGATGACTTGAATGTTGATTGCCGAATCATGAATACCAGTGAGTACCGGTTAAGTGTCCAACCCAAAATGATGTGTGTTGCCATCAATGCCAACACAACTAAACCGGATGAGTGTTAATTGCCAACAATTACATGCAATCAAACACAAAAAACAAAGTGTTACTTCAATATTGTTGGGATCTACTTGAATACTATCTTTTGAAGCGTATTGTCCTAGGGCTACTCTTTCCATCATCATGTAAAATGTTTCATTACTGAGGGATAGATTGTGGTCTTGATAATGTTGCAATTCTTTTTCTAAATTGTGCCATGCTTCCTCATAAGTATTGCCATATGTGGTAAAATCATCTTTGTAGAATTCAATGCAGTCATCTGTCAAATTAAAGATGATGCTTATGACATCCTGTTGGAGTGTAGTAGGGGTATTGCATAGTCCAAATGGGAGGTTTGCATAAGCATATGTGCCCTATAGATAGGTGAAATGTTGTTTTTGTCTTGATCCATTGGTGCAATTTTGATTTGGTTGTAATCACCAAATTCATCTAAAAAGGAAAATGACATCTTACTTGCTAAGGAGTAAACTATTTGGTATATGAAGGGTAGGGGAAAGTGATTTTTCCTTGTTATTTAATTCAATTTTCTATAGTTCACATAGATTTCTTCATTTAACTCTTTTCGTTGAGACTGACTAGAGCTGATATCCATTTTTTATTCAATATGGGTAAATGAAACCAACATTTAAGAGCTTCTGCAACTCTTTCTCAACTATTTCATAGATATCAGGGTTCGTCCTCTGTTGAGGTTGCATGATTGGTTTGCAATCCTTAATGCAAATCCTATGGGTACAAAAGAAAGGATCCAGGCTTTTCATATCATGACACTCCCAAACAAATGTTGTTTGATGACTCTGTAACATAGAGATCAACCCTGTTTGCTGTTTTGTGCTTAGTTGACTGTTGATGTTGAGAGATATACCTAGTGTGATCTCTAATTGCTTAGTTAGGGCTATCATGAAGGCAATATTCAAGCATGGTACATCAATTTCACAACTATGAAGAAACAAATTATGAAGTAGGATGTAGTTGAGAGGTAATTAGTAGATGATGCTACAAGAAATATTGTATGTAGTGGGCAAGATAAGTAGGATAAGCAAGCGCTTTATTGCTGATCCCTTTGATAGTTGTTTTGGATGATGTTTGAAAGTATTGTATTCTCATCTTGCAACTAAAGTATAGGGGACCTCTCTATGATCATCAATGTTTGCAAGACATTTATATCATTATCACCACATTTAGGCTAGACCAATTGTTACATCTTAGTGCAAGGCTATGTAGGTAAACACAAGACTAGCTTCTTTGCCACATTTCCATTAGAGATGATCATGTTCCCAAATCTTCAATTTATAAAGCATTTGCAGTTGTTAGCCATAGATGACCCAAAATAAGTGGGTATCCTAAATTGGCCTTAGGCTGAAGAACCTTGAAATCATTAGGGTACTCTTAAGGTTTTAATGTGATGAATAGGTCTTCAATGACACCTTTAGGTTTAACAGTGAAACTATCTACGAATTGGGGTCCATGGGGGTAGGTAGTAGATCAGATAGTTGAAGATTTTGCATAGTCTCTCTTGTCATGGTATTAATGACTATCCTTAAGTCAATTAGAGTATTGTTTTTTAGAGTAACATTAATGGTAACATCCACAATTGGGCTACTTGGGTCTGTATATTTTGAGACAACCACCTTTCCTAACATGATGTCTGCAAGTTTTACCATAAAATCGATAGTCTAGGGGTATTTTTTTCTTTCTTATTGGCTTCTTGAGGCACAATTTCTTGATTATTTTGATATGTATATATAGGTACATCTTTAATATCTTGACATAAGGGAATTTTAACATTGACATTTTTCAATTGTTCTAGGAAATAATTTTTTTGTTGAGGTTCATACCTCTTAGTTTCTAAATTATTTGAAAACAGAGAATCTAAACCAATCACTTTTTCTTGCCCAAGGTTTTGGATGGGTTGGTTTGAATTTGAGTTAAAATTGTTGGCAGGTTTGTTAGAGGGAATTTCTATGATTAAAGGAGATGTAGTAGTGCACAAGGTTTTACTCGAGTGAAAGTGCATATTGCTAATCTCAACAATGTAGGTAGGTACCTGAACATCATCATTGGCATTATCTTGCTGAATAGGTTTCTTGTTAGGATTAGGTGCTGGCTAGGTTGGTATTTGAGTGGCTTTTGGTGGATTTTGTGAAGAATCAATAGGGTTTGGCAGAATGGTTGGTTGAGAAAGTAATGCATGTTGCCATAAGTAACTAGTGTTAGGAGTGAATTATGACTAGTTAACCTACCATTGTTGTTGCTGCAGTGAGGTTGAGGAGGCCGCCATTGCTAATTTTAGCCTTGTGGATAGTATTATAGTTGTGGCAACATTCCTTGTTAAGATGCCCATCGAAAAAGTCTATAATTTGACTAAGTAGGTGGAGGAGAATTGTTTGCAAAGGAATTTGAAAAAGGAGCATTACAAGACAATGGAACTTGAGGGGTACCTTGTAATGTCCACCCCTATTTTTTTTGATAACACTGAAGTTGCTGCCCTATTGTTCTTTCTATTTGAACAAACTATGTTATGATTTTTTCTCCATGTTCTTTCAAACTAGACAAAAGATGCAAAAAGGGTTTTATGTTCATTTCATTCATTATGTTTTAGATACAAGTGACACAATGCATATTCAAAGAAGTAATTTATCTTTCCTAAGGAAATTATAACATAAATGAGGTAAATCATAAAGTATTCGGAAATTCAGACTTGAGTGTGCAAATCAAGCTTGGTACTTTCATCCAAAGGTAGATTTTCAAGTCTTTACAACAACAAACCTGATTGTGCAATAACCCACAATTGGCATGACTCCATAGGAGGGGTAATTTGCTTCAAGAAATCAAATCTTCTCCAAAAGACATAATGAATACTCAAAATATGGTGCTCAACTATGAGGAGTCTTTTGAAATAATACTCAGAATTGAACTTCGATCGCCAATGGAGATAAAAACAAAATAATACTTCCAACCACAGTAAAAATGAATTTCTGGAATTATGAAAACATATTAGACCTCTAAAAATGTGTATAAACACCTCCAAAACAAATACCCAAATGAAGCAAACCATCAAGACACCAAAAACACAAACACAACATACTGAAATTTGCAAACCTACTTCAAAAAACACTGAAGATCTTCATTCCAACTTTACCAAAATGATAGAAATCAGGAACTCTATGAATATGAATGTGACCCATGAAGTAGAAAATAAAACCCTAGAAGCAATCTAGTAGCATCCTATTATGTTGCCAAAATAGCGATGATCAAATGAGAGCCAAAAAGGTGAATATAGAGAAGAGGGGAGGAGATTAGGGAAACTTAAATTTGAAATCACTTTTCCCTCCAAGAAACCCCACACCCACTTCAAGAGAATTTTTAATTAAATTTCAATTTCATATGCCTCCCTTTCTAGGCATCCACTTTTGGAGGCAAAAATTTAGCCCTAGAAAAAGATAAATCTCTTAACTCTTGGCATCCCATTAAGACATAAAAGACCCCATTTTAAAAAACAACGTTGTGCAACTAGGGAAGGGGTACAAATCACTTAAGTCATAAAGCAACAATATTAAAGACTTAGGTGACAAATCAAAATATATTACTAGAGAAACATTATATTATATTGTTGGAGAAACAAAGGCTGATCCAACTGTTAAAAATAAACATTAATAAAACTAACATCTGCTAAAAATAGTGTGTCCAAACACCAAACGGGCCCAATACGAGATACACTAAAACTTACTATAAGTAGTAATTACTAAAAATGACCACTACTAAAAATAGTAACCCTTGCCAGAAAGCACCGAAAACCACCACTAGGCCTTGAGCCCCCTAATGAACTCCACTTAGCATTCAAGAACTCTGTGATAGGCTATTGGAGTACCAAACCGATCAAGTGCAAGAAGGGGATATTATAGTCCTCCCTCCCCAAAATTGCTTGTCCTCAAGCAATTGCAACTCTGGATGTTGTAATATTTTTTTGGTCTCCCAAGTAGCATCCTCCATTGGTAAGTTCTTCCACTTCACTAGGTACTCCTTGATAGTCCTCCTTCATAGAATATGCTCTCTATAATCAATCACTACCTCTAGTATTAAAATTATTTTGCCTTCCTCATCTAAAGGAGGCAAATTTGGGGAAGGAGTAATATTGTCTCCAAGTGCCTTCTTGAGGTGTGACATATGGAAAACATTATGCACCTTTCCACCTTCAGGTAACTCAAGTTTGTAGGTAACCTCTCCAATCTGTCTGGTGACTCTGAAGGGACCATAGAAGCGAGGCCTAAGCTTGTCTGACCCACTCTTCTTGAGAGTGGATTATTTGTAGGGCTGCAATCTCAGCTGCAATCTCACATAAACCATTTCTCCTACCTCAAATTCCCTCTCAATATGATGTTGGTCAACATACAACTTATGTTGATTCTGTGCATGTTGTATATTATTTCTCAGAAATCTCATAATATCTTGGCTCTCCTACATAAGATCTCTAGCTTTGGGTACCATACTAACTCCAGATAACAAATCAATGAAGCTGGGAGCCTCGTAGCTATACAAAGCCATGAAAGGAGACACCCTAATAAACATGTGATCAATGGAGTTGTAGAAAAAATCCCCCAAATGCAACCACTTGATCCACAGTTTCTACTGCCTTGAAACATAGTTGCGTAGGTAACCTTTCATCCATTTGTTAACGATCTTGGTTTGCCCATCCATTTGTTAACGATCTCAGTTTGCCCATCCATTTGAGGGTGATAACTAGTTATAGGAGTTAGCTCACTACCACACAACTTGAATAACTCTTGCCAAAACAAGCTCATAAATTTGTTGTCCTTGTCACTAATGATGGTCTTTGGTGTTCCATGAAGTCTAAAAACCTCTTTGAAGAATAAATATGCCACTTGCACTGCTGTATCCCCATTGAAATAGCAAAAAAGAGAGAAAAATTGGTCAAACTATCCACTACCACATAGATACAATCCTTCCCTTTCACCTTGGGAAGCCTTGTAATGAAATCCATTGAGATACATTCCCACTTTTGAGTAGGAATTGGTAGGGGCTGCAGTAGACCAATAGGGTAAGCATGTTCACTTTTTATTTTCTTGACACACACTACATTCATGAACTTGCTTGAGGATGTCATCCTTCATCCCTTTTCATGAGAATCTCTCACAGATCTACCTATATGACTTGCAATAACCAGGGTGACCAACCATTGGATTGTCATGAAATGTTTTTTTTAATATGTTTCTTAAACTTACTTTTAGGCACTGACAATATTCTTCCCTTGTAATAAATGATACCCTATCTTACCTCATACTTGTCATCATCAAGCCAACAAGGATGCTATTTGATAGTGGATTCTTTGCATATTTTAACTATATATTCTCCCTCCAATTTGTTGCTAACTCAAAAAATGAGCACAACTGTGGCTTTATTGGCAAAGCATTAGCTACTATGTTCCTTTTTCCCTTGACATATTTGATGTGAAAGTCATAAGCTTGGGCCTTACTCACCTATTTTTTCTACCTCTCATTGAGATCTATCTAATTAAGAAAATATTTGAGGCTATTATGATCTGTTTTGAATGCAAACCTCCCTCCAACAAGGTATTGTCTAAATTTGGCTAAGGCATGCATTATTGCCAACATCTCCTTGTCATAGATAGAGTACCCCTTTTCAACTCCTCTTAATTTTCTACTTTCAAAGGTAATCAAATGCTTATTCTACATTAAGACAACCCCTATCCCTTCACCTGATGCATCACACTCAAGCTCAAAGGGCTTAGTGAATTCTAGAATAGACAAAAAGGGGCATGAACTTATAAATTGCTTTAATCGATCAAATGCTTGCTCTGCTGTTTCAGACCAAACAAATGCTCCTTCTTAGTCAAATCAGTAAGGGAGACAACCAATTGAGGAAATACTTTGACAAAAATCATATAGAACCTACATAGTCCAAAGAATCCCTTCAACTATGTTAGGTTAGTAGGTGGAGGCCAATCAAGTATAGCCTTGATCTTTTTCAGGATCAACACTAACTCCCTTGGAGTTGATAATTTTCCCAAGATATAGTAACTCTGTCATACCAAATTCACACTTAAACTATTTTGAAAACAAAGATTTACTCTCAAGGATACCCAACACCTCATCCAAATGCCTGAAATGGTCTTCCGATGTCCAATGTTGAAAATGAGAATATCATCAAAGAAGATCAAGACAAACCTATGTAAACGTTCCCTATATATCTTGTTCATGCAAGACTACAATGTAGCAAGGGCATTAGTCAAACTAAATGGCATGAATGGAAACTCAAAGTGACGAAAGTAGCATCTACAAGCCATCTTCTCAATGTCTTCCTCTTTGAATCAATACGATGATACCTTGATCTCAAGTCTAATTTGAAAAATAGACCGTTCCATGTGTAACTCATCAATGAGCTCATCTATGTGAGCAATGGGTTACCTATTTATGATAGTCTTTTTATTTAATGGTCTGTAGTCAATACACATACACATAGTTTCATCCTTCTTCACCAAAACTATAGAAGAAGCAAATGGAATCTTACTGGGTCTGGTACATGCTCCATCTCTAATAGCTCCTTAATCACCTTCTCTATCTCATCCTTTTGCCTCTTATGCTTGTAAGGTGTGGTGATGACTAGTTTAGCTCCCTCCTCTAACTCAATCACATTCTCAATGCCTCTATCATGAGGTCTACCTGAAAGGATGATACTAAATACATTGCTTCGCTTGGTAAGCAAAGCTTGAATGTTTGGTGGATATTTCCTCTTAACCTCCTTCGTGATTGTGGGCATAACAATACACTCTGTTGCCCACTCAACTTGATCATGTCTAAAGATCCTCTCCATATATCTAAAATATGCAACCCGTAATCCACCATCAGGCATACCCCTCTAGATAACATTCCTACCCTCCGATGTGAATTTCACCTCCATGGTCTAAAAATTAAGAGTAATCTCACCAAGAGTTTGAAGCCACTAAATCCTCAAAAATGCATCTGTATCTCCAATACTTACCACATAGAAGCCATCCTTGACTTTGCAATTTCCTAATTGCATTCTCAACTATGGAATCATCTTGGTGTAGGTGATTGTGAACCCATCTACAACCATCACTCTAAATCCATCAACCTCATGATTCTGAAGCCCTTTATGTGCAACTAGTCCCTCAACATTAAAGTTGTGTAGCCCAGATGTTGATCAAAGTCACCACCCTCTATCCATTAAGAACACCTTTGACATGTAGGGACTCGTTCTTTTGGAAGCTATGTAATTGGGCTAACCTCCCACCATTGTCTTCATACTTTTCATCCTCTTCTATGGTTTTTACTTCCTCTTTTTCATCTAAATCAGAGTGATGGTCTAATTTTTCTGATGAAGATTCCTTTGCTGAATAATTTTCAATCTTGTTCAAATTTCCCTTTGATGCACATATATGACCTGGGTTCCATGGTTCCCTGCATGAGAAGCACAAATTCCGTTTTCTCAAGTCATTGAGTGTATCCCCATAAAATGTAGTGATTGATTTTGTAGTCACACAAATCTGTCCAGCTTAATTAAATAAATAAATGCTATTTATGTGATTAAAAATCCACTAGCCATCAATTAATTAAATTAATATTTAATTAATTCATCCCCAAACATTCTTCTATTAATTAAATAAATTATTCAATTTATTTTAATTAATTCATTAAATCAAATTCCAATCAATTAAATAAATAAAATCTATTTATTTAATTAAATCCCCCTATTCCTCTTTTAAATAAATTAAATAAAAACATTTATTTAAATCATTATCCCCCTCCAACTTGCATTTTCCTACAAATGCAACTTGCACTCATTTATTGAAATAAAATAATTTTATTTTAAATAAAAATCCTATTTTCCCTCACCCACCAAATCCAATTGCAAAATCTAATCCCCTTCTAGATTCTTCTAACCCCTTCCTAATTAGCCTAATCTATCCCCTAATTATTGTCACATTCCTAAGCAAGATGGAGTCACTTCTCAAAGACTTCAAAAGTCTTTGAAAAACATTTAGTGCTTTGTGTGTTCAACAAATTAACCCCCAAAGTTTTCAAAAACCACTAATGGCTCTTACATGACCATTTATGGCTCTTACATAACCATTTATGGTTATTTCAAACTTGTCCCCCCAAGCATTTATTGCTTTGACCATATTTATCCTTCTTGCCTTTGCACAGGAATTTATCCATTGGATAAAAGCTTTATTCTTTGAATAAAGAGTTTATTCATTCAATTAACCTTGACTTTAACTCCCAAAGTCATGTCAAGCATTTAATGCTTATTCCCTCTCCTCTCAACCTATCTCACATTGACACTTGTCATCTTGGGATTGGGTTGAAAGCCCTCACATGGATTTGAAATCATTCAATCCCGACCCTTGTTGAGATTACTCAATCTCAACCATCCATTGCTCCATTTTTCCTATAAATAGAGCCCATTTCTTCATAATCCAGATCCTGAAAACTTGTATGCATTTAACCTATAGGAATTTTAGAGAGCATTTAGCATAGAAAACTAATATCTTTGTTATTTTAGTTAAAATCAATCATTTTAATAGCATCTAGTATTTTAGTTTTTCATTTCCCATTTGAAGCAAAATACTCAAATTTCAATCCTCCATAAGCATCCATAGTACAAAAAGCTACTGAGAGCTACACTATTTTGGAACTTGGAGAGGAGAGGAACAAAGGAGAATAAGCTAAGAGCATGTTAGGAGGTATTTGGAGATGCCTCATCATATTTGCTTCTTTAGTTAAATATGCTTTCATGTTTTTAGTATCTCTTTTGATATGCCTGTTTAGATTAGTTTTTGATTGATTAACACTAACAGTTTCTTGTGTGTGTGTTATTTATCTCAGACTAACCTTGTCCATTTTGCAGAGCATCATTTGGTGAACTCGACGTGAATCCAAACACCAAAAAGATCATTTTTTTTAACCAATAACATGTTTGAATGTTGAAATTGTCACACAGGTTGCGCTTTAGCGCTATTGAACTCGTTCTAGCGCTATTGATACTTGTTGTTCTAGCGCTATTATTTTTACAATAGCGCTATTGTATCAAGTTTAGTGCTTTTGACACTGTTTTGGCGCTATTGACCTTGTTTCAGCGCTTTTGCCCTCTCTGTCTTTCTTTTTCTTTCAGCGTGTTTGTGTTAAATAGCACTTCTGTTCAAACACAGACTAGCGCTATTGTAACAGAACGTTGTAAAAAGGACCTTGTAACTGAAAAAGTGAAAGTTTTTAGGCTTGTGGAAGCCCCCCTTAGACATGGATTTTACTAACCGGTTGTTGTTTGTGCAGGTTTAAAACTCACCCTTAAAAAAATCACAAACTTTATTTTGGTGCTTTAAAAACTTGAACAAACAAACTTTCCTTGCTTTCTAGTTAAGGCCACTTGTTTCTTTGGTGCATTAAAACTGAACAAAACAAACATTTGTTTTCTTGCAAGTTAGGAAACGCACTTCATTTGGGGCTTAAAATCAACAATTCTATTTTTCTTGCATCAAAAGAATTTACAATCCACACCTCTATTTTTGGTGCACATAAAATACACAATCAATTTGTTTAAAATTTTTGCAAAGCGATTTTTCTTTATACGTGCTTCAAATTCAGTTGACCAGGATTTCCAATTTCTAGATTACAACACATTTTGCCATTGAAGTTAAAAAGAACCCCATGATTGTTGGAGCAACATCTCCAAATAGCTAGATCACATTGCACTGGCAGATTAAAAGGAACAAGTGTTTTTCATGCTTGGCACACTTGTGCAAAAAGTCGGTCGAGTGGTCCTACTTCTAACACACACTATCCTCTCCCTTGGCTTTCGTGGTCCTAGGTGCAAGAGAAAAGTGTTAGTAACACTCAAAATTTTATCTTTTTAAGAGAGGCCTGTCAAGAGACACATCACTCTTGGGAATGACCTCACGCGATAAATCCCTCGAGCCACTATAGAAATCAGGTGGGAACAAAAGTTGTAGCCTTGGGTATAGCTGTTCCTACAGTGTAACTGGTCGAAAGGACAAATGGGCCCCACCACTAGTTACAAGGCTTTTAAGTGAGTCATTGCAGAATGAACTTATGTCCAAAAACATCGAACATGACTAAATACCTTTAAGTAGTAGCCCACCCTTTCTATTGATTGAGGATATTTGCAATATAATTTAGTGCAAGAGCATAGATGGTTTTGCTCCCAAGATACTCACCATACTTATTTCCTTGAGTAGAAACATAGCTTTTTGAAAAGTCACTTGTGGCTTGATAAAAGTGGTGACTCCCCCATCATAGGGATCATCTATTTTTTATTCTCGTGCAAGACTTAGTATATCACATCCTTACTTGCCACAGTGGGATTCATAAGGTATGTAGTACCAAAGTCGAAGAAATATCAAGATGTGGGCTGAATTTATCACAACTGGCCATTGGACCTTAGGGATAAAAAGTGTTTAAAGTGTGTTCATTTTAGTCAAGACCAAGTGCAAATTGAGCCACTTCAGGCTTTGGAAATACACCTTAAAACTACATCTAAAGGAAGGGTCATATACAAGTCCAAGGATTGGGTTGATCTAGACCCATACTCATTTGTGCCTTTGGGGGCAACATTCTTGTGTTTGTGTGCTTGCTTTGTTTTCTTGTCAAAGAAAAATCAGAAAATCACTTCCAAAACAAAGTATTAATCCAGCCAAACACATCAAAAACAAAGTGCAAACAACAAAGAGTCAAATTTTATGACCACTCTTCACATCTTGCAAAAGAAGCGTCATCAGAATATCAACTTGAAAAGAAGACCATTAAGCTCAAAGGCTTTGTTCAAAAGGAGGAAATTCTTTTATCTAAATAGACAAATCTTTGTCTCACATAGAGTCTTTTTGCGTCACATGCGTCTCTACCTTCAAGGCAAAACAAATGAATTTGATTCAGAATCATTGAACCGTTGAGCTTTTATGCAATATAGAGCTCTGAGTTATCACAAAAACCAAGGAGGTAAGATTAATCCCAACTTTTTCCCAAATGTTTGCATCACATACAACGTAGCTCGAGAAATACCACCAACACCCAAAAGGGAAGAGGTAGAGTTTGTCCCATTTATGACACAAAGCTTTCATTGAAGTTAAAAACATTTTCATCCATTATCTTTTTCATACATCATCACTTCATCATCAATCCGTTCCAACTCTCAAAACATTAAGAGGTTCTTGTCCCAAGTTCTCTTTTTAGATATTGCTTGAATCAATCGCATCACATTACTTTTTAGATTGTTTCTACATCTAGGATAAGCTCATCCTAAGAGACACATCTACGCATGTTAAAACTAGTTCATGAGTGAATCCTCTCATTACTAGGTAGTTCAATTTGTAACACATCTCAGATTTCTCTACACCTAATCACATCAAATCTTATCAAACAAGCAAACAACTCAAAGAAGGAATTTCAGTTACATCTACCTTAAAAGTGCTAGAGATCTACATGCAACACAATTCACCAACCATCAATCTCTCATTAAGAACTCATCATCATTTTCACACAACTTCAATAAAAGCTTGTAAACAAAATGGCCCAAACCCGATCACAATCAAGGCAACGAGAAATAGAAATGGAAGAAGAAGAAGAGGAAAATCTCAATGAATTTCAAGAAGCACTTGGAGGAAATGCAAATGACAAAAACCCAAGTACTCCTACTCCTACAACAATAGAAATGGCCCAACATAACCCTCTCTTTAACAGACTTTTTGACGAAATACTCAGGAGTAATGCGGATGCTCACTTCTTAAAGCTCGCTCAAGAAGGAGCAAAACTCCCCTCTGACTTTGATCTTGCCCAATTAAGACAAGCATCAGAAAGACAAAGTTGCCATGAAGAGGAAAGAGGTAGAGATCCCATCAGATATAACATTCCTCGAGGTAACCCACCACCTCCTCCTCCAAATGAAATGGAGATGTTGCGGCAACAAGTCGAGAATCTTGCCCAACAACTTCATAGTGGTGTCAAAACTAACCAATTCTCACTCAATGACATCTGTCCCTATCCTTTTGATCAGAATCTTTATATGCCACCCTTTCCACGAGGATTCGAAACACCCAAATTCAGAAAATATAGAGGAAAGGGAGATCCCCGCGATCATGTTAGAGAATTTCATTCCGCTTGCCTCGAAGTGGCATATGAAGACACATACCTCATGCGCCTTTTTCCCCAAAGCTTGGGAGGAACAACCACATCATGGTTTTCCTGACTATCAGGTGGCATTAGAACATTTGAGGAACTTATCCAGAAATTCCTCGCTCATTACTCTCATAACATTGAACGCGACATCACCATGGCTAATTTGTGCAACACTTAAAAAAAACCAGGTGAACTATTCTTAGTATTCCTGCAACGATGGCGTTAAATGTCTAGCAGACGTTCTCTTCAGTTACCTGAACGAGAACTAGTGGAAATATTCATTGCCAACTTAAATGAAGAAATAGAATTTCACCTGGATGTCAAAGACACAGACTCTTTTAACGATATGATCACCAAGGGTTTGAAGTGTGAACGAGCACTCATCAAGAAAGGACTCATCAAAATCTATAATGAACCAAAGGATGGTCCTCGCCCACACTTCAATAGTGATAAACCAAGATTCTGGAACAAATACAAGAATATAATCAATAATGGGGTTGTGGATGCCAGGACTATACAAAGTGCACAACCTGTGGTTCGGTTTGCAGGACAAAATCCTCCACCTCAGAATAACACAAATGTTCCTTCTAATCAAGGTCGCATCACATCTCATGATGAACCAAGACCTCGTCAGCAAAAACAAAAACACACATACACTCCCTTAGGGGAACCCATTGAAATAGTATTGCGACAACTCATTTCTCAAAATTTGGTCACTCTCCCTAAAACATCAAACTATGAACCTCAGGTCAAACCCACATGGTGGCAAGATACTGAACACTGCGATTTCCACCAAGGGAGAGGACACAAGACAAGTAATTGTCATCGATTGAAAGATCTTATTCAGGATCTTATTGACCAAGGAGAAATTGAAATAGAAGGACATGACCCAAAAACAACAAATAATGATCATCTGATGTTCAAAAATCCACTTCCATCACAAGATCAAAGGGGTCCTTCCACTTCTAGGTGAGGCACTAATACCACTGATTATACATAGACTACATATAATTACACTGTAAATCATCTGTATGATGCGAGTGAACAAGTTGCAACTATAACCTTCAAAAATCCCAACTCAAATTGCAATGTTGTTACACGTCGTGGCAAGGTCACCATAAAGGCAGTTCCACAAGGCACCACCTCCATCCCAAAGCAGTACAATCTTGTGGAACAATTAGACAAAATGCCTGAGCTTATATCCATGTTAGAACTATTGCGCCTATCGCCATCCCATAAAACTATCTTGGATCAAGCACTCCAAGAGGTGTCAGTCCCTACAAACCTGAATACAGACCAATTTCAAGCCATGGTTGGAAGTCTAAAGTCATCACCTTGTCTCACTTTTTTCGAAAGTGACAACTCTTCTTTCCAGCAACCTCATAACGCTTCACTACACATTGAAGGCTTTATCAACCAACATAGGATCAAGCGAGTCTTGATCGATAATGGAGCAGACCTGAATATTTGTACACTACAGTTGGTCACAACATTAAGATATGCCATAGAATCAGTGGCTCCTCGCAAGAAGATCACAATCAAAGCCTATGATGATGCAGAGCGTTCATCCAAAGGAGTTGTGGTACTCCCAATCCGAGTGGGCCCTGTGGTAAAACACATCATCTGTTAGGTTCTGGACCTTCCTCTGCCATACAATCTATTATTAGGAAGACCTTGGATACATGCCATGCAAGCCATTCCATCTACCTACCATCAATGTATCAAGTTCCCACATAACGGTGTAGAGATCACAATCTTGGGCGATGCAAATCCCTTTGCGTATTGCCATAATATCAACCATCAACCAGAGATTACCGTTCCTAATAATAGAGAAGCCATTTCCTCCACATCATATATAAGTCCCGCCTCTCTTGCCAGTTCAAACACCACTATACCAAAGGAAGAAAAACTTAAAATGAAAATAGCAGAGGAAAGTCCTAGGGAATACAACTTGAGTCAACTCTTTTGTGTAGGACAAATGCCCACTTCTCCTAGAACACATGGTAAACCACAATAGGTACTCCAACAACCCCTAATCACGCCAGCGTGTGATTTGACACCTTTCATCTTTGGAAAAAGTCAAGAAGAAGAAACCCAAGATGAGGACTTAGCAGAATGGATCTATAAAGATTCCATCACCACTGATATACTGCAAGTTAAACTTCCTGTGGATCAGTATGGCAAAGGTCTCCTCATTATGCAAAGAATGGGGTATGATGGTCAGAGTGCTTTAGGATATTGCAAACAAGGACGACATGAATCTCTACTGCCAGAATTAAAGCCCAAGGATAATACAGGCCTAGGCTTTGAAAACGAGATCTTTCCTAAGCTCAGATTCAAAGGAAAACCTAGCAAACCACTATATCAGCCTATTGCAAAGAGAACACCTTTTATTATCAGAGCAACATCAAACACCATCGCAGCTGCCCCATTGAGACTCAAAATCCCAACACAATCAGCTACAATGCCAATCATCCCACCCAACAAACTAGTAATCCCATCAGTAGCACCATTAGCAACATCAACTGTATCAAAACCCGTAGCAACATCTATGGCACCAGCAGTTCCAATAGAAGCCACTAAGTCAACACTACTAATACTCCCCGTACCAGATCCTTTAATCCCCATCGACCTTCTTGTAGCACTGATCACTACAAAGGTACATCAAACAATCACACCTGCAGTATTTAACTCAAAAGACATCCCAGTATGGTATAGTAATCGGATGTTGGAAAGTGACTTAGAGACCGACTCACATGAGTGGGAATTTGATGTTGTACAACTTAAAACTTCAGATGAGGAAGATGCATCACTACCTCTGCCACACAAAGACATCCTTGTTTATGGAGAAGCACAGATAAAGACCACATGGGTTCCTGAACTGGAAACATCTTCCATAGACCCTACGTCTCATCCTATGCCTGATTCTGATAGGGAGAGTACCATCAATGACCTTCACCATAACGTCTTAACCCTCACTAATACATCTAACACACTTAACCTAATCGATGAAGTAATGCCCATTATCCATCCTGAACTCATCGAATGGAACCAACCAAATCCCCCATGTCTTGACTTCTTCCAAAATGATGAGGCCATCATTGACTTTTTGGAATTAAGGGATAACCTACCAAGCGAGGATCACAAAGCTGGATTCACCATTGAACTTAATAGCGCAACATACTTCGAGGCGGATGCCAAACCTTTCAGCTGCAAAAAATATAACAATAAAACATGGATCTTCCAGTGAAAACCACACCGTGGCACTATTTGATTCAACAAAAGTAAAAAGAAAGAGCGTATCCAACGGTGAAAACCTATCTGAGGCGCCTAAGGATGAAGGGTTTGACATTCTCCCCGCTAGTACACAACAAGACTGATCAATGATTCTCATCGAGGAAACCAACGAATACAATGTGGGGACTCCTGAAAATCCTCACCTCATACATCTGGCATCTCTTCTCACTCCAGAGGAACAACCTAAATTTATAGAGTTCTTTCAAAAGCATCAGGTCAACTTTGCATGGTCATATGCAGACATGCTTGGGCTTGATCCTGATTTAGTCATGCATCACCTCATCACAGCAGAAGGAGCCAAACCTGTCAAGCAGAAGCTTCGTAAGATGCATCCTCAGATTGTAGTGCTAGTCAAAACAAAACTCAAGAAACTCCTAGATGTTGGTTTCATTAGACCAACTGATTATGCAGATTGGATCTCCAACATTGTGCCTGTCGGCAAACCAAAAGGGGGCATCCGCATTTGTACTAACTTCAGAGATCTAAACAAGGCATGTCCTAAGGATGACTTCCCCCTACCAAATATCGACATCGTAATGGATCTGACAGCAGGACATGCCATGCTTTCACTCATGGATGGCTTTTCAGGATACAATCAAATAAAGATCGCACCAGAGGACCAACATAAGACAGCCTTCACATGTCCATGGGGCACATATTGCTGGAATGTAATGCCTTTCGGTCTCAAGAATGCAGGAGCAACCTATCAAAGAAAAATGACCACCATCTTCCATGACATGATGCATACTATGATGGAAGATTATGTGGATGACTTACTAGCAAAATCACTTACCAGAGAAGGGCATCTCCACATCTTAGATAAAATCTTTGATAGACTGGAACAATACCATGTTTGACTCAACCCAAAGAAATGTGTCTTTGGAGTAACCTTCAGGAAGCTTCTAGGATACATTGTCTCAAGCAAAGGTATTGAGGTCGACCCAGCAAAGGTAAAAGCATTCATGGACATGCCACCACCAAAGAATATCAGTAAGCTAAGGACATTACAAGGGCGAATTCAATCCATTCGAAGATTCATTGCATAGTTGGCAGATAAATGTCACCCATTCACACACCTGCTACACAAAAACATCCGCTTTTAGTGGGATGCCAGATGCCAGCAAGCATTTCAGATGCTTAAAGACTATCTCATGAATCCACCATTGCTGATCCCACCAGATCCAAGTAGACCGTTATTACTATATATCTCAGCAACAAGTACAGCATTGGGTGTACTACTGGCACAACATAATACAAAAGGAAAAGAGTGTGCTGTTTACTACATCTCTCGCACACTGGTGGGCTATGAACTCAATTACACACCTATTGAGTGAGCTTGCCTAGCAGTAATCTTAGCAGCCACTAAACTGAGGCACTATCTGTTAACACACAAGGTACAACTCATTGCAAAGATTGATCCACTCAAGTATTTACTCAGCAAAGCAGCATTGACAGGTCACTTGGCCAAATGGGTGATGATTCTAAGTGAATTTGACATCGAGTATGTAGATCGTAAAGCTATCAAAGGGCAGGTTATTGTAGATCAGTTGGCTAATGCACCCCTCATAGGCGATCATCCTCTCATTTCCAATTTTCCAGATGAAGAGATATTCATGATCACAGCAACACAAACATGGAAGCTATACTTTGATGGTTCATACACTAGACATGGCTCGGGGGCAGACATCCTATTTATCACACCTCAAGGTGATAGCATCCTGAAGTTTTACAGGCTCACATTTCCATGCACTAACAACATAGCAGAGTATGAGGCCTTGATCACAAGACTCAAGCTAGCCGTACAATGGAAATTACAAGAACTGCAAGTATATGGCGACTCACAACTAGTCATTTGATAAGCAACTGATGAATATCAGACCAAGGATGATAAACTCATGCCATATAAGCAAATGGTGGACACTCTAAAGACATCATTTACTACTATCACTTTTGAGTAGATACCAAGAGATCAGAATCGAGCTGTTGACGCTATGGCTACCATCTCATCTCTCCTAGATCTTCCACAGAATTCAACACGCTATGAGTTCTTGGTAGAACAGCTTTGGATTCCCTCTTATGATATCCCTAAATCTGAAATGATATGTCACCTTGTCAGTTCTAAATCCCCATGGTACGGTGAGTTCTACACCTATCTCCGCGATCACACCCTTCCTCCCAACCAATCAAATAACCAACGTAAAACCTTTATTTGCCAAACTGCTCGATATACCATTATTTCTGAAACCCTATACCGACGCGGTCTTGATAGTACTCTCCTTCGATGTCTGGAACAAGGTGAGATAAAAAAGGCTTTGGAAGAAGTCCATGAAGGAATTTGTGGGACTCACTCAAGTGGTCCGTCACTAGCTAAGAAAATCCTACACAATGGATACTATTGGCCATCTATGGAAAAGGATTCCTACTACTTTGTCAAAAAATGCAAGAAATGTCAAGTTCATGGTGACTTGATACACGCACCGGCCCAGGAACTACAACCAATCACAACACCATGGCCTTTTTGTCAATGGGGCCTTGACCTTGTAAGTAAGATTCACCCATCTTCATCTAACGACCATAAATTCATTATTACTGCCACCGAATATTTCACAAAGTGGATCGAAGTTGTTCCACTTACCCAAGTCACCGGCAAGTAGATCGCCTCATTCATCCTCAACTACACCATCTGTCGGTATGGTGTGCCCATGTCCATCATCACAGATAATGGTCTTCCTTTCAAAAATCAGGATGTCCGTGAACTTTGTGAGAAATTTCATATCCAACACCGTTTTTCCACTCCCTATTACCCACAAGGCAATGGTCAGGCCGAAGCATCCAATAAAAACATATTGAGGATCCTAAAGAAGATAGTCAATGATGCTGGCCATGATTGGCATGTTCAACTGAATCCAGCACTATGGGCATATCGAACTAGCATTCGGACCCCTACAGGCGCAACTCCTTATTCATTGGTCTATGGTGCTGAAGCTATCTTACCTATTGAGGTGGAGATACCATCACTACGGGTTTCCTTGCATAATCTAATAGATGATGAAGCCTACAGAGTATCTCATCTTCAGGACTTAGAGTTACTAGATGAGAAGCGACAAGCTGCATACAACCATCTCAAATCCTATCAACAACGCATGAGCAAAAGCTACAATCACCGAGTTAGACCTCATACATTTGAGGTAGGTGATCTTGTTCTATGAGAGAATCCTCGCAACCAACCAAACAGAAAACATCAGGGCAAGTTTGAATCAAACTGGCTAGGCCCATATGTTGTCACTACTGTCTTCGGGTCCGGGGCATATCAGTTGGCTACATCAGAAGGAGAACCGCTTGCAGATCCAATCAACAACATGCACCTCAAATGGTTTTATACCTAAGCTGAACAGAGCATCAGGCTCCCCTGCATACCAAAAAATACCAAAAACATTCAGAAAAATGTCCTGAAGAATTACAAAAACATTAAAAAAGTAAAGAAAAATCATGCATCCAAACGGTGAACAACCACTCTGGTGGCACCTTGGGTAAGTGCGATGGTGAAAACCTGGCAAACAGGTGCCACTCGTAAAGACAATGGCTCCAATATCTTTCAGGCTTGTTGCGATCACTTCATACATACATCCATCCATCCATCCATCAACCATGGCTTGTTATAAATCTACAAATCCAAGAAAGTACTACATGCATCCTACATCCCGCTTTTTTATAGTCATGTCTAAACTAGGGGCAATTCCCTTAAAGTATTGATGGAAGTGGATTCTACATTGTCTTGTGATTCATTAAAGTTCTTCATTTAAAACTATCTCACAAAATCCAAAAAATATTCAAAACAATTCAAAATCCAAAAACATTCAAAACAATCACCAAAATATCAAAAACATTGGAAATCAAATCAACAAAATCCAAAAAACATCAGAAAACATCAAAAATCAATAAAAAACATGGCAACACATTGTACATACTCATCCACGTAGATACCAAACAAACATTGTGATATAATCCACAAAATGACCACTTATCAATCGACCACACAATCAACATCAACACTCAAAACTGTCTTCAACAAGGATGCATCCTTCCTTACCAAAACAAAGACAAGATGACATTTTCTTTGACAAGAAAATTCTGTTTACGCTATCAAATACTTGGTTGATTTATGGGCTAGTTATTTATATTAGGTTCCTACAGCATTGTTTGTGTATCTTCAGTGCATTATTCCGATGAAGTTCCGGGGCATGTACTAATGGTGTCTACGTGGGAAGTTCACAAAGCTACGTGATCTTATGCCAAATGCAGTCATAGATCATTACGGCTTGCTGACTACAGCGTATACCTCGACTATATGAGCATGAACCATTACCAAGGATCCTTATTCTTTATTCTTTATGTATATACTATTTGTTTGCAGGAACATTGCTCTTCCTTTGGTTCCTACCCCCCTCATCCAATTTGGATAAAGGTTTTTATCTCTTAGTACGGTATGCACTTGTCTTAGGATATGATCAGCCTAAGATCAAGGAGGACGATCCAAGTCATGCATGGACGGAGATAATCCTTGTCTGTTCCGCAAGCAACACTCTGGTCGACTTGACCCTTATATCAAGTCGTTTGTATTAACTTGCTATATAAAATCCATGTAAGGAATACTCAGGTCATCTTGAATCATTATGTCAAGATGCTTGTATTCTCTTCCAACACTTTAAAGCTCAATGATGAAAATAGAGCACTATGGATTGTCATTTCATCTCATCTATTTATATCTTGAATTCCATTGCATATCACCCATCCATTCATTCATTCATATGTAGGCTTTATATGCAAAAGTGACCATTAAAGCTGGTCTTGGATACAATCACGACCGAGTACTCTAATACATCATCAATGCATCATGCAAAGTCTTAAAAACCTTGCATTCCTCATGGTCATATCATCATCACATTTAGGTGCATCTTGCATTAAGTCAATTCATGTCATTTTTAACTTAATATTGCATATAGTTCATTTTTGACATTAGTTTTCATTAATCATTTGCATCATTGCATCAATCATAAATAATTAGATTCATTCGTAGGATCAAATTGTCTTTGATTGTTTTAAATCATTTACTAGGCATTCATTTAGTGTCAATTATCCATCATCATTTCATCATCCTTTATCATTTATTGTTGCATCCATTAATTAGTGAAAAAGTGCATTCATTCATCCATTTATTAAAGTATCTTATTATGCTCATTTTAGGATTCATTCACATTGCATTCATTATCCTTTTTAATTGCATTAAGGTACAGTTCTTAAAACCATAAGTTGTAATATCCTCATATTATCATTTGTATTTAAATCATATTTAAAATCATTTAGAATCATAAATCCATTTGTTTCCAAACATTTGTTCATACCATTATATATATATATATCCATTATACATAGACATTTATTTCGACATTATCATATAAAAATTTGTACTTTACATTTTGTTTATCCATATTACATTCATCTAAAAACATCTAGATGCATATCCATACATAAAATCATTCATTCAACCATTGCATTAACATCATCTCATAAATTATCATTGCATAGGAAACACCAAAATCCTGTTCATAAATCATCATAAGCATACATCATCATCATCATGGCATTACATACATAAAGCATTACAACAAAAATCAAACAAATCATACATATATAAGCCTGCATTCATATGTCAGTATCCCACATCATAAATCATCATAAAAACATGCATATAAGAAACATCTCATCAAATGCATACATATACACATATCCATCTAAGCAATCACTCATCATCCTGCATAAACATCCATATAAATCAACTGCATATCATCAAAAAATGGGATCTCCTCATATATATCATCTCATATATCAGAGTACAATGAAGTCTACAAAATCAGCTACCAAGAGCCATCCAAGATACAGTTCAAAAAATAAACAATGATACAAATACATATATGCAAAAATGCTCTCTCAAATGCCACTCTGGCCAGATGCTGTACCACCATCACCACCTGCTCCACCACTAGTGCCCGCACCACCTGATCCATCTCTCCATGGAGGCCTCATCGAACCACCACTCACTCCTGCATCCCCTGATCTCTCCCTCTGCAAAGGACCCATCACACCCCCACTGCTCTAGACCCTCTGTGATCGCTCTGATCTAGCCTGCCGCATCTGAGAATAGCTAAGAGCTCGCTGACTAGCTAGCACCATCTGCTCATATAAACCCCGCCAGTAGTCTATCTCTGCCTGTGCTCGTTGCATCTCCCTCATCACCTCCCCTGTAGGCCCCTATGATCCTACTCAAATCCGGACTCTCTCCTGCAGCTTTGCTAATCTCTCCACTGCACTATCCCTCTCCTGTAGCACCACCGCCAGCTCTGACTCCCGTGCGAATAGCTGCACATCCCTAGCCGCCACCTCTGCGTCCAAATCCTCTACTCGGGTCTGCAAATGTGCTATCATGTGATCTCGAAGATCTCCAGTGGCTCCCTCCCCGATATCCATAGTCGCCTCACCTGTACCACCCTCTCCAATAGCTCCCTCCCCTCTGTCCATCGGGATCTCCCTCTCCATCCCCCTCCCACCGAGTCAAACTCCTCCCTGTATCAATGGTCCCTGTGCTATCCGTAGAGGCAGTCCACCTCTCCCTCTCTGCTGACTCCGCATCCCCAACCCACCACCTCCTCCACCTCCTCCTCCTCCACCCTCTCCTCCACCTCCTCCACTTGCCCTCGATCCTCGACCTCCTGCCCTCCTCCGTCTCCATCCCCTCTCATCCTCAAAATCCAGGATCGGCTCTGCTGGATCTGATATCCGTAAGATCGGGTGCGCCGCCCAGTACTGCATATACTCATCTGATACTCCTGCATCCACGACCCTCGATCGTATATCCCACGGTCTCGCCTATAGCGTCCGAAACTTTGCCAGTGCCTGGTCATATGGCAGCACTGGCCCCCATGCATACCTCTCCCGAATCACCCGCGCATACTCCCCTGATCCACTAGGCAGTCCCTACTGCCATCCAAACTGTCTCAGCACTCTCCCGGGCACCTGTCTCTCCACATGGTATGAGGTCCTCCCAATGAGGAATCGAGTCATAAAAACATAGGGCAGTGCCTCTGCATCATCATCCCATGGCTCACACTCTAGGTATGGTCGCCATATGACTGCATCTAGATCTTCCAGTGCCCGCCGCCACCACTCTAACTTCCCCAGGTGGGGCTGACTCATCATGCCGCTATAGATGAATATATATGGCTGATCTACTGCGCGGAACCTCAGACTCACTGGTCAAGCCACTGGTAGGTGCTCCCAGGCTCAAATATGCAGCAACGTCACTCCCACTGCTAAGGAACCCCTCCCCCGGTAGACCACCTCATGAAGCTCCTGGTACAGGTGCGCCAGTACGCACGACCCCCACGCAAATCGGGTCCCCTCGGTAATCATCATCTTGATCACCTGCCCCCACCCCACGGCCAAACCATGTGATCGCTTGTTAGGACATAGAAGTCCTCCCACAATACCTGATAGTACTGTTGGTAGAGGCTCATATAAAGCAACTATCTCCTCCTAGGCAATAGAGCCATCATCAAAATAAACGTCCTCATCAAAAAACCTCTGAACTGCAAGGGTCCCCCAGGATCTGTCATATGTAACCAGCTCCCCCCGAATCAGAATCCGTAGGATGTGCCACACATCCTCTAGGGTCACTGTCATCTCCCCCTATGCCAGATGGAAGGTGCACGTCTCGCTGTGCCACCGCTCGACTAACGCTATGATCAAACCGTGATTCATCCAAATCACGGGTATGTGCATCACCTCATACAATCCAGTAGCAACAATACAATCTATCTCTGCCTTGCGTAACTACAACACGCCTAGATCCTCCTACACATAGACATTCATCAATCACCATCAGTTGTTTTATTTTCAAACTTTCTTAAGTTTAAACCTAGACTATCAACAGATACTTTGATTAAGTATCTTCGGGTCTCAACAGGTAAGCAATCATGGCAAACTCGACTTCAACAGACATTTATCCTAAAAATGACCTAGGTCTCATCAGGCTGCTATGGTTCAAAACAACTCCCACTCCACATCGCCATCCATCCATCATTGGCATCGAGAGATTTTCTTCATCCAAACTGGGGCATCTATTTATCCTAAAACAAAAGCGCTATTTTACCAATAAACGCGCTAGTTTATCAACAAAAGCGCTACAACCCTAACAAAAGTGCTCAATCAGCTATCCAACAATGCTCAAACTACCAATGCGCTAAAACAATTACACAGTAGCGCTCAATTAAACCCTCAATAGCGCTTATTAATCAATAGCGCCTAAACATACATACAATAGCGCTAAACAATTTCACAAGCGCTCAAACAATAGGCCAATAGCGCCATTGCGGCACCATAGCACTAGTTAATTGAGCAAAAGTGCCAAAACCATAGTTTCAGCACTATTGCTCTGACTCAACTTGGACTCAGCAAAAAGCCTATAAAAAATGCATAAAAATTCAAAATTCCAATTTACGTACCACTGGTCCGTAGTCGTTTGGCCGCTGGAACTGTCGTACTCGCTCAAATCTGTGCTCTGTAATCGGTACTAGCATCCTGATTATTGCTCGCTCCTCTAAAATGTCACTATCAGAGCTCTGGTTTCACACTGGTCGCGGTCACAAATGATCCTGTTTCCATCCCTTTCACCCCATTTATACCCTTCGCCGTCACCGTAACTTCCCCCCGCTCACCGCCGTGGTCCCCGTGAACTTCTCGAGCCCCCCGTTTCTCCATTTTTCCCCTGATTTCTTCTTTTTTTCACCCGTATTGCTCACTTCTTCTCTTCTAACACCCTGCCAATTTTCATTCTTTTTCGAGAGATCGCTCGATTTTTTGAAATTTTTCGGCCCATCTCTTAAGGGGGTATACCACCCATTAAATTAACATTTTATGGGACATTTTCTTCACACTAGTTTTTTTTTCTTTGAAACGACGCGATAAACCGCACCGTCTCAAAGAGGGGCAAATGTAGTCACACAAATCTGTCCAGCTTAATTAAATAAATAAATGCTATTTATGTGATTAAAAATCCACTAGCCATCAATTAATTAAATTAATATTTAATTAATTCATCCCCAAACATTCTTCTATTAATTAAATAAATTATTGAATTTATTTTAATTAATTCATTAAATCAAATTCCAATCAATTAAATAAATAAAATCTATTTATTTAATTAAATCCCCCTATTCCTCTTTTAAATAAATTAAATAAAAACATTTATTTAAATCATTATCCCCCCCCACTTGCATTTTCCTACAAATGCAACTTGCACTCATTTATTGAAATAAACTAATTTTATTTTAAATAAAAATCCTATTTTCCCTCACCCACCAAATCCAATTGCAAAATCTAATCCCCTTCTAGATTCTTCTAACCCCTTCCTAATTAACCTAATCCATCCCCTAATTATTGTCACATTCCTAAGCAAAATGGAGTCACTTCTCAAAGACTTCAAAAGTCTTTGAAAATTATTTAATGCTTTGTGTGTTCAACAAATTAACCCCCAAAGTCTTTAAAAACCACTAATGGCTCTTACATGACTATTTATGGCTCTTACATAACCATTTATGGTTATTTCAAACTTGTCCCTCCAAGCATTTATTGCTTTGACCATATTTATCCTTCTTGCCTTTGGACAAGAATTTATCCATTGGATAAAAACTTTATTCTTTGAATAAAGAGTTTATTCATTCAATTAACCTTGACTTTAACTCCCAAAGTCATGTCAAGCATTTAATGCTTATTCCCTCTCCTCTCAACCTATCTCACATTGACACTTGTCATCCTGGGATTGGGTTGAAAGCCCTCACATGGATTTGAAATCATTCAATCCCGACCCTTGTTGAGATTACTCAATCTCAACCATCCATTGCTCCATTTTTCCTATAAATAGAGCCCATTTCTTCATAATCCAGATCCTGAAAACTTTTATGCATTTAACCTATAGGCATTTTAGAGAGCATTTAGTATAGAAAACTAATATCTTTGTTATTTTAGTTAAAATCAATCATTTTAATAGCATCTAGTATTTTAATTTTTCATTTCCCATTTGAAGCAAAATACTCAAATCTCAATTCTCCATAAGCATCCATAGTGCAAAAAGCTACTGAGAGCTACACTATTTTGGAACTTGGAGAGGAGAGGAACAAAAGAGAAGAAGCTAAGAGCATGTTAGGAGGTATTAGGAGATGCCTCATCATATTTGCTTCTTTAGTTAAATATGCTTTCATGTTTTTAGTATCTCTTTTGATATGCCTGTTTAGATTAGTTTTTGATTGATTAACACTAACGGTTTCTTGTGTGTGTGTTATTTATCTCAGACTAACCTTGTCCATTTTGCAGAGCATCAGATTTTTTTGTAGGTTGCTATCTTTGGTGAAATATTTCTTGTCCTTGTTTGAAAAGGGTTTGGGATGAAATTTTGATTTAGGGACAACCCACTCCATACTTGTTTTTTTCATGGCTTCATGCAAAGTCGTAGGGTCAAATGCCTTAATCCACCCCTTAAGTGGCTCCATGGGTTCTTCACTAAACAACACCACCAATCTCCTCTCTGTAATTTTAAAAACCTTAACACCAAGCCTTTGAAAATCTGCTATATAAGCTTCTATTGTGCCATACTTCTTCAGTTTTGCAAGGTCCTTGAAGTGCACCTCAGGGTCCTTTTTATCAAATCTCTCAATGAGTTTGGCAGTGTAGAGGGGAAAATTTGATTTGGCAATTTGCAACATAAAAGGGAGAAATCACCAAATCAATTTTACTTAAAAGCCCTTTACATTCAAAAGAGGGAAGGGAATCCACTAGATTTAGTCACAAATCAAATTAAGGACTGAATACTGAATGGATTGATTGATTTTTGTAGTGTTTTCCTCTCTTTTGTAAGTTGAAATGCTGATTTAAGGTAAATTGCTGAAAATTGAAGGTAAAACTGAGAAAACGGTGGGCTGCAAATGCGGGATTGAGCTGGGCACCTAGAATTGAGTAGTATAAGCCGAGTTGGATTTGACCCTCGAAAAAGATCCTAAAAAGTCAGGACTAGGACATGACACCATGGTCCTCCAAACTTTCTATGTGTCGAAAAGGGTTGATTCATCTCTGTGAATGAAGCTTATTCTGAGAAGTACAACTCTCTACCTATTTCCTGCACACAAAAGGAAAGCGAAATAGGTTGGGAATAGGGGCTTGCCTTAGGTCAAACGCTAATTTTGGAATTAACTATGAAATTGAAATAAATGTAACTGAAATGACTGTAAGGAAAGTATCTCCTTTTGAGGCAGATGCTGAATTATGACTGAAAATTGAATGATTATAGCTCCTTGTGAAGTTTGGCTTGCCTCCACATGGAATTAGGGTTTAATGGAATAGGATGTAGATCTCCACTTCAATGCTTGAATATTTGACTTTATTGCTGCTCCAAGGCTTGAAGGAAGACTGGAAATGCTCAATTTCTCTTCAATGCTTGATTGCTTGATCTCATCTGTGTGCTCAATACTTCTTGATTTTTCTTATTATCTCTAAATGAGAGGGGAAATCCTCTTTATATACTTGCCCCTAGGGAAAATTGGCTAATTTTCTGACACGAGCTGACACGGAGAGAGAATACCCACTCAAATTTGAAATGTGAAAAAGGGTTAACAAGGGCCCAAATATGAGGGGGACCATGGCATGGCACCATGGTCCTATTGATGACTAGGGCATGACGCCCTAGTCCTACCCTATTTTGTGGTAAGGGACAAGTGCCAAATGCATACGCCGTAGTCCTACCCTATTTTGGGGCAAGGGACACATGCCAAATGCATAGGAAATGTCAAAAAATGATGCAATATGGAAGAGGCATGAGCAAAATGAAGTCCCAAGCAGGGCTAGGGGCACAAACGCTAAGGTAAGGACCTATTGCAGTTAAAATTGCTAAGGGGTGCAATTTTAGGACACTACAGGTAGTAAACTCATTGTAGGTGGTGTTTAAACTATGATCCATGGTAATGAGACCATGATACCACCATTTGTGTGCAATTCTGTCCAAATGCAAGGTGGCAAATTTAACTCATCTTCAACCATGGGTTTAAGAGCTAAATAGTTATCCAACTTATGCACCCAAGCCTTAGCCAAACAATTATCACTATCATCTAAATGATCAAGGGTGACCTTCCCCAATGCATACTATAAGTCCCTTTGACCAACTGGACCTCTATAACATGCTCTACCACCTCCCCTTCTTTTCTTTTGTTCCATTAAGGTTAGATCATCTCTAATTGCCTCTGAGAGAGTCTCATATTCAACATGGTCATGCATTAATTCATAAACACATGGAAGAGGTGTCGTGTTAGCAGTTTGAATAGCCTCTCTCTAAATTAAAGTATGTTGGAAGAGTCTAGGAGTGCTTGAATCTGCTACTGTAGATTTCTTTTCACCATTATTTGGTTGTCTAGAAGAGACACTCTTTGCATTATTTGTTTGGTTTATTTGTGTTGCATCCTAGTTACCCCGAGTATTGTTTGACATAATTTGATTAAAATTTCCCAACAACAGAGACATCATATCAATTATAACATCAAATTTCATTCCCACTTTGGTATTTGGGCTCAAAGAATGAGCTCTTGCCTTTATTTTCCATGTCCTCCGTTGTGTTTTCACCATCACTAGGAGATTCTTAATGCATGCCTAATATCTCTGAAATTGTTTCTCCCTCAGAAACTTGTGGTGGCTGCCAATGCCCTTTCCTTTGTCCTCTGTTATAAAACCTCTATGCCCTTTCACTCATAAAAAGTATGAGACTGATTTTGATTAGTCAATATAGGCTTGTAGGACGCTTTGTGTTCCGATACCATTGTAATGTCTACCCTTGATTTTTGTGAAAACACTAGAGTTGCAACACTATTGTTCTTTCATTTTTAATAAACTATGTTATGATTTTTTCTTTGTGCTCTTTGAGACTAGAGAAAAGATATATAAAGGGTTTCTTGTTTATTTCATTCATCATGTTTAAGATAGAAGAGATACATTGCATATTCAAAGAATTAATTTCTCTTTCATAAGGAAACCATAACATAAATGAAGAAAATCATAAAGTATTCTAAAATTCAGACTTGAGTGTGCAAATCAGACTTAGTACATTCATCCAAAGGGACATTTTTAGGTCTATACAACAACAAACTTGATTGTGCAATAACCCACAATTGGCACAAATCCCTAGTAGGGGCGATTTGCTTTAAGAAATCAAATATTTTTAAAAAACACAATGAATATTCAAGATGACACTCAGCGTGAGGAGACTTTTGAAACAATACCTAGAATTGAACTTCAGTTACCAATGGATCTACAAACAAAATAATACTTCCACTTAGAATGATGTTCCTAATAGTAGTATTGCCTGGACTATTGTTGGTCATAGGAAAAAAGGTAATCCCCCCTAGTCCCTCCCCTAAAAAAACCCTTCTGAGTTGAGTGGTTGGTTCTTCCCACTCTTGAGTTGGAAAATGAGTTTGTAAAGGGTCAACACCTTTGATTTATTGCCTATGGGCTATTTGTATTCAAGGTTAACACCCTTATTTTGCTGCTTTTTAATATAAAAAACAAAATAATACTTCCAACCATGGTAAAAGTTGAATTTATAGAATTATAAAAAATATATTAGACCTCTGAAAATGTGTGCAAACACCTTTAAGAAAAATACCCAAATGAAGCAAATCATCAACACACCAAAAACCCGGACACACCATATTGAAATTTGCAAACCCACTTTAAAAAACACTGAAGATCTCATTCCAATTTTAGCAAAATGATAGAAATTAGGAACTGTGAATATCAATGCGACCCTTGGAATAGAATCACTCATTCTGGTTAGGGTGGATCTCTCATCATCAAAACCGACAAGAAAAGATGAGAGTTTTCATCCGCAACTAGCAGAAAATAAAACCTTGGAAGAAATCCAACAACATCTTGTTATGTTGTTAAAGTAGCGATGATTAAATGAGATCCGAAAAGGTGAATATATAGAAGAGGGGTGGGGATTAGGGAAACCTAAATTTGAAATCACTTTTCCCTCCAAGAAACCCCACACCCACTTTAAGAGATTTTTTCATTTAATTTCAATTTCATATGCCTCCCTTCCTAGGTGTCCATTTTTGGAGGCTAAAATTTAGCCTCATGAAAAGGTAAAATCTTATAATTCTTGGCATCCCATTAAGATATAAAAGTCCCCCTTTTTAAAAACAATGTTGTGTAACTAGGACAAGGGGTATAGATCACTTAAGTCATAAAGAGACAATATGAAAGGCTTAGGTGACAAAAATCAAAATATATTTCTTTGAACATAATAAAACTTCACCCAACATCGAAGTATGAAATATTACATTGCTAGAGTAAAAGAGGTTGGCCCAATTGCTAAAAATACACACTGAAAATAGCAGCTGCTAAAAATAGTAAGTGTCCAAACACCAAACTAGCCCAATTTGAGATGCACTAAAACTTACTATAGCTACTAAGTGCTAAAAATGACCATTGCCAAAAATAGTAATCCCTACTAGAAAGCATTGAAAACCACAACCACACCTTGCACTGGCCCTGAGTCCCCTAACCAACTCCACTTAGTCTATGAGAACTCTGTAATAGGTTAATGGACTACCAAACTGATCAGGTCTAAAAAAGGGGACATTACATACCTTGCCTTTGATTCCATAGTTTTCCCCGAGTTAAGTAAAAAAATTGGGAATTCTTCATCCTCCAATGCCTTGAAGTCTGGTTGGTCATGGTTATTTTTAATGCTTGCTACACACTTGCACTTACAATCTCTTTTCTTCTATTGGCAATAGGGACAATATTTTGTCAACAACCTCTACATCTTCTTGTTTTCTTGGCATGCAATGTACCAAGTTGATTTTCCATATGATTAATGCTATTCTACTTCATGTCCTTCAATAGTTTACTAAGATTCATTGAAAGTCTTGCAACTATTTTAGTAGTCACTATTGTTAAGCTGCAAATCTTCTTTATGGTGGGCCTCGAATAATTTTCGTAGAGATGACATACATATTCCTAGGGAGTGTGAGATATACCACCTTATCTGATAAGGTATAAGGCATCCAAATACTCCTCACTAACTTCCCTTAGGAAGATTATCTTCAAAGAGTCCACCATCAATTAGTTTTCATTGGATTTTTGTAGATAGATAGTCTTCCAAAGATTTAACTTACTTTTGGCTCATCTTCAAGATGTCATCCCCTCTCATGTCCCCTCCTATGCAATAGTCCTTATACCTTTTTAGAGACTTCTCCTTCAAGTTATCTTAAGTATCCACTACATCTCTTCCAAATTCCATAAGCTATCTTAATGTTGATTCTTTAAGTGTGGTAGTAAAAAAATTCAATTTATGTGCATTTGTGGTATAATCATAACTTCTATATAGGACACAAAATTTGAATAAGAAGATATCTAGATCCTCTATTACCATGCCATGGAATTCAGAAGAGTTGAAGATGGTATGCTCTTCATTACAACATTCCTCTCTTGGTTAATAAGGGAAAAGTTGAATATAGCAATCTCAATGTCTTTGTCTGCATATCCTAAATTTTCCATTGTATGATGGGATCTAGTATATGATAGACAAGTTGGAAATAGGGTACTCAAAATATAACCAGAATGAGAAGTTGATGGTGGAGATTGATAAGGTCAATTTTTTTCAGGATAATGCATCCCACTTGGTTGTTCTCTTGTTTTTGCCACTATGGCTAAATTGATTTCTATAGTGGTATTAATTGGAAGAAATATTCTAAAGGGTGTTGCAAATATGAGTTTGCATTATCATTGATGTCAAACTTGTTGATATCTTTGGTCGGAATGTGTGTTCAATCGTCAAATTTGTTGATATTTGGTCCGAATATATTTTCAGTTAGTGTAGTAATAAAGGATTGATTCAATGTTAATTCAAATGTGTGGAAATTGATTGTGGATGATCCAGATGGTATATCCAGTAGTCTTAGAGCTTTTCTATAGATTTAGAGATGATCTTAGTGGTCCTCAATTGGTATTGGCTAAGTCTAACTGTTCCGATGAACAATTTGTTAGAGTGTGCTCAAAATTTTGGTTTGCATTGTGGCACATTGTCAAATCAATTCTTGCAATTGTAATATGATTGCGGTATATATAAATACTTGATATATATTAGTTTCTAGTTTCTCAATTGATCTATAGTTGAAGTTATGTTTGTTTGTGTACCGGTTTGTGTAGTGATAGAGTAACAATTTGCAAGAATGAGTTGCATTCCCCTGTCTTCAATATTTTTGGTGGTATGGTTCAATGGTTTAACTATGTTGGTGTTTGATTATGCTATGTGATGCATAAACAAGTATTTTTGATAGTCCACATCATGGTTTGAGTGAGCTTGGTCAACAAACATTAACAATTTTATCTCTTGGAGCCGACTTGTGATGTTTTGGTTCATGTGGTAGCGTGCAGATCTATAGGTGTTGATATAGGATGGATAAAAAAGTGTGCCAACATGGTGTGATGCTTCACATGCCTCATTATACTTTCCACATTTCCTTGAAGATTATTTTTGGATTGACTATTTATATCTATATGTTACATCAAATTACATTGACCTAATTGATTTTATTATGATTGTGAATGGTATATAAAGGATGGAATCATTTTGGAGGAAAGAAGAACAAGTGGTATGTGGTGTGATTGAGTGATATTGTATAAGTGCGAAGGTGCACAAGTGCAGTTGAGTAGTAATGAAGGCGATTTCAAATGTGTACTAATAGTGGACTGCAATCAACATATCGAAGGATGCAGTTCTTAGTAGTTCAATCATATTGATACTTTATTCTTAATTGCTTTGTATCTTGTCTTGAAGAAGTGATCTTTAGTGTCTGCAAGTCTCAATTGTATCTTGCTCTAACTTTGTGTACCTCAGTAATGCAAGTCCCCTGTATATTTCCCTGAGGTTGTGCGCCTCAATCTTGCAAGTCAAAATCAGGAGCAATGGCTTCCTTGGCCTTGAGCCTAAAACATTTTAGCCTTTTTTTTTTCAAATAACGAGATAGTTCTCATTGCATTTTTTCTCTCATTGGGATTTCCACATAAAGTCCTTGTGTTCATGTGTGATTGCTATTGTTTGTTTAGTTCTTTACTTCCTCACATGTGGTAAATGAAATGTATGACAATTGATTGATTACATTGGTTAAGTTTTAATATATGCTGATTTACCACCCCCTCTCTGCATCCAAAAGTGTTCATGATTGGTGCCAGAGTGATGTTCATGAAGAAATGGTCTAAAAACTAAGGTAGATACAATATTTGAACACAATTTTTGAATTTGAAAAAAAAATGGATGCTATGGAACAACATGAATGAGACATTGAAGCTGTAGTGGATATGGAAGGAGGATTGAGATATGGTCTTGATGATCTGGATGAAAGTAGAGAAAAGAGGAAGAAAGAAGAAGAAATCATTGGTTAGATAAGAGAAAGCAAGTTGAAGATGGAAAGAAGACCATCGTTGATCTTGAAACAAATCTACATATCAAATTTGGAGAATGTATCAAACTTGAAGAAGAATTGGTCATGTTGAGGAAAGAGTTGAAAGAAGCAAAATAACAAATTAACAAGAGATTTAAGCTTAAATTTAACAATGAAATGCTTGATGTGATGCTAAATGGTTAGAAGCAATCTAAATAAAAAGGTGGACTTGGTTTTGAAAAAAATTATGTTCTAAAACTTCCAGCAAAGAGGATAAATTAAAGGAAAAGGTCAATGATGAATTGAAGAAGACTAATGAAGATGAAAAAGGTTTCATCCTGATTGCGAACAATTTTAATTTTAGGAAGTCTCCTCCTACTCAAACTAGGTATTCATCATCCTTTAATGTTAATTGTTTTTCATGCAATAAGTTTGGACATAGAGCTTGTGAATGTAGAAGTTAGATTAGATCTTAGTCATTTAATGGTCAATGTGTTGGCATTATATTGTCATTGATGTCAAACGACATGGAATGGTCACCGGTGAGTAAGTAATGGTGTCAACCGGTATGAAGGATGGAGTGTGTAAGTAGACAAATAAAGGTATGTTACTGGTACACATGAACTGCAACATCTAGTGGTAAAGCAGGACCACTAGTGAGCAAGCAAAGCAACAAAGAAGAACAAAGGGATGTGATCACCGATATATAGAGAGAAGTATAATGCAATCAGTAAATGGATTCAGTGGATGGACTAGTATATTTTGATAGAAGGCCAACTTGATCCACTGACAAAGAAGAGGTCAGCAGGTATGAAGGTCCACCGGTGAAGTTAGGTTATATCAGCAAGGTGAGTTGAACCGATAGTATGTCTTGGTTGGTGAAGGATGTAAAACTGACTTTGCAGTCCTGAGCATAGGTGGATGTCGATAAGGATGACATGTGGACAATAGGTGGCAAGCATGCAGAGGTTGGTGAAGTGTTCATTGACGTGGTAGTTGACAAATAGGTCGACATTAATGAAGAACCCGCAAATCATGGAATGATGGTAGGATGTTGCGACTCGAGGAAGATAGAGGCTAGATGATTGATCTGATTCTGTAGGACAATCCGATCCTTGTGGTTGTTGGTCGAAGGAAACAACTAAAGCATTAATGGTGATGTACAGAGAAAGGCTGAAAAGCATGCTGTAGATGTCTAAAAATAGAAAATGTGCATTGGAAGGCAAGGATATGGTGGTGTTGATTGACATGATGCAGATCATCATTTCAAAAAAGAAGATCCAATTAGATTTGATACGGATTAAGTTGGTAGAGGAAAACCCTAGTACGCCACCATTTGAATGTTTCTTTTGGTGGGAACCCTCACATCTAAATATGTGAACTCAAGAATAAAGATGTTGATGCTGGATGCGACTTAAGAGTAAGAAGAGAACTTGAGAAAGAAGAGAGACTATCTGCTTGAGATTTCTTTCACAATGAGTTAGAGTGTGGAGTTAGTAGGCTGAATCGGTGAGAGTAATAATCGACAAAGACAGTAACCGGTAAACTGTTATAATCTTAATAGTCAAGCGTACCAGTAGAGATTGAATGGTTAGGAAGGAATCCAAGTGTGATACTATGTAGGGTAAGGTTTTGAGAAAGAGAAGAGAGGCATAGAGTAACCGGTAAGAGATCAGAGAGAACAATCTGATAATTGATAGTAGGACTGGTGAAACAAAGGAAGGTGATAACCGACAATCATTAGTTGATCAGGTGTTGCAGAAATCATTTGCAATTAGGTGCTATCATTGTATTAAAATTGCATCTCATTGTATTACACCAAGTTGGTACTTGGTGCAGGGGTTGGTTCTCCTTGGGTTGGTGCCCTAAATCATTTGTAACCTGTTGTTTCATTGTGAGGTTGGATTGGAGCAGTAGACTCCAACAACATTTCTCACTGAGGTTTTTCCCATATAGGGTTTTTCTCGTACATCTAGTATTGTGGGTTATGAATTTGTGTGTTTTCCTCTTTTGATATCCTCTCATATCTTACCGGTTTGATTGTTTAGTGTTTAGGTTGTTAATCGGTACTCAAAGCATGGTTTAAAGATTTTTTTTAGGAACCATTGATTCACCCCCCTCTCAGTGGTACATTGTGTTCAACAATTGGTATCAGAGCCTAGGTTCCCGGTTGATCAAAGCTTTCTCTAGCTTGGGTAGATTCTGGTCAAAGAACACAATGGCAAGAAATGAGTACACCTCCTCAAAAGCCCCCATGTTTGATGGATCTAAATATGCCTTCTGGAGTAGAAGAATGGAGACCTATCTTTCCTCTCTTGGTTTTGATGTGTGGATATCTATCAAGAATGGGTATACTGTTCCTAGTGTGCCTCCCACTGATCGGGATGCTAAGAAAGAGTATGAGAACAATGCAAAGGCTAAACATTCTATTCTAAGTGGGCTTTCAGATAATGAGTTTGCCAAGGTCATGCACTGTGCATCTGCCAAGGAGACAGGATAAATTGCAGATATTATTTGAGGGAGATGTCAAAGTCAAAGAGGCCAAGCTGCAATCACTAAGAGGTTAGCTTGAAGGTTTGAAGATGAAAGATGAAGAAAATATTGCAGATTACCTTCATAGAGTAGATGAAATTGTGAACACCCTTAGAGGACTTGGAGAGGAAATTGCTGATGAAATTATTGTCAAAAAGGTACTTAGATCTCTCACATCTAAGTATGATATTAAGGTTTTTTCCATAGAGGAAGCCAAGGGTCTGAAAACCTTCACAATGGATGAGTTATTTGGCTCCTTAACTGCCTATGAAATGGGGACAACCAGTGACACATCTTCAAGCAAAGAGGCAGCTTTCAAATCCATCAAAAAGGGCGAGGAAGAGGTTGCTCATAAAGGATCCAATGAAGAATCAGATGAATAGGTAGAAAAATTTGTTAGAATGCTCAAGAGAGGATCCAATAAGTATAAAGGAAAGTTACCACTCAAATGCTTCCAATATGGTAAAGTTGGACACTTTGCTACAAAATATCCCTATAATGAAACCGATGGAGATGAACAGAGAAGTTTTGGCAGATCTTTTGGTAAAAACAAAGAAAAGAAAGTTTACCGGCAAGAAAGAAGAAGCTAACAAAAGAAGAATAGCCTATATATCATTGAGGATGATGCCACAGATGAAGAGAGTGCATCGGAAGATGACTGCCATGAAGATGAAAGATAAGTTAATCTCTTTATGGTACTAGATGAACTGATTGTGGAAGATGAAGACATTGAAGCTAAAGTGGATCTAGAAGGCGAGCTCATAAGTGCTCTTGAAGAGTTAAGTAAGACAAAAAGAGAACTCAAGAAAGTCAAGCTTGCTGTAGTAGAAGAACAAGATCACTTGAAGAAATCTCTAGATGAGTCCAATCAAGTGATTTTTGACTTGAAACTCCAGTTGGAAGAAGCCAAGAGGATATGTGAAGTTACATCCTCTGATTTGATGAAAAAGGAAACATAGCATAAAGACTTGGAAGAAGAAATAGTGAAGGTCAGAAAGGAGCTTGAAAAGACTAAGGATGAACTAAAAATGAGGAGTAAATATGAGGGTAGCACAGAAGCCTTGGACAAGATGTTGAGCAAACAGAAGCAATCTAAAGATACTGGTGGCTCAGGATTTGAAGAAGGACAAAGTTTAAACAACAAAGATACATCTGGTAAGGAGATATAGTTCACTTCTTCAAGTGAAGGTGAAGAGAAGAAAACATTCACAATAAGCAAGGATACCGGTAAGAAGACTTATGCAGAAGCGGTTAGAAACCACTACACAAACCAGTATACACAATCAATGAACCAGAGGCCACACTCAATGCAATGGAATGCAGATCTTAGGAGAAATGAAAAGGTTGATCATGAAGGGTTCACTAGAGTTAGCAACATGAAAATAATACCCCCGATGAGACAAACGTTTGCAGGACCAAGGCAACCTAACCGGTATGTTCCAAAATTTCATGGTTATTGTTACCAGTGTAACAAATTTGGACATAGGTTAGCTAACTGTAGATTAATGAATAATCCCACTGTAAGTTATGAAAATAAAAACTCTTTTGTTGCACTTTGGGAGATGAATGTCATCTTCTATCAATGTAATGGATCAGGTCATAGAAGTTATGAGTGTAGGAGAAGTCAATCAGTTTCCTACAATAATTTTTCAAACTCATCATTTAATATGAATGTAAAGTGTTATAGTTGTCATGAGTTTGGACATATTGCAAAGCATTGTAAAAATAGGAAAATCAAGTAGAAGAGGACAACTCCTGAACTAAAACTAGTAGTCATACCAGAGCATAAAATTGCAGTTGACAAGAAGAAGGAAACTCAACTAGTTTGGTTTGAGAAAGAAAAGGTCAAAGCAGAATCAAGTCTGATAGTGCAAACTTCCCTACATGTAGAAAGAAGAAACTTGTGGGTTGTAGACACTGACTATTCCAACCACATGACCGGTGATATAAATTTATCAAGCTTGAAGATTGGAATGGTGGCTCTATGAGGTTTGGAGACAAGTCATCTCTCAAGATAAAGGGAAAACGTACTCTAAATATTGATGGAAAACTGAAAGCACATGATGTATATTATGTGGAAGGCCTGAAGCACAATTTGCTGTGTGTGAGTTAGATGTGTGACAAAGATTATAAATTCACCTTTGATTCTACCAGTTGCCAGATAAAGAAGGAGAGTACAGGTTAGGTTGTAGTAGAAGGCAAGAGGACAGATTGAAATGTATACAATCTAAAAGAATGTTTTGAATCCCAATGCATGTTGGGACAAGTGGATGAAAGCTTGTTGTGGCACAAAAGATTAGGCCACATAAATTTTGATAATCTAGTTGTAGAAAGCAAAAAGGTCTATGTGATAAATATACCACCCACCATAAGCACATTTTGTGATGAATGTGTGAAAGGAAAATAGACTAAGGTGAGCTTCAAGACAAAAGAACACAACACCTCAAGATCACTTGAACTTGTACATACAGATCTATGTGGTTTGACTAGGACAAGAGCTCTTGCTGGTGAGAGATACTTTATGCTCTTCATTGATGACTATTCAAGAATGACACAGGCCACTTTCCTACAAGATAAATCACAAGCATTTGATAGATTCAAGATCTTCCAAAACATAGTAGAAAAGGAAAGTGGATGCAATTTGAAATGCCTAAGATCCGAATGAGGTGGAGAGTTCACATCAAATGAGTTTGAAGATTACTGTGAGAGACATGGAATCATACGGTAATACTCAGCCCCCAGGACACCACAACAAAATGGTGTGGTAGAAAGGAAGAACACGACAATCAAGGAGATAGCCAGAACCATGTTGAATGAGGCAAGTTTGCCAGATATGTATTAGAAGGAAGAGGTTCATACTGCAACATATACTTTGAACTGGGTTAAGTTGAGAACAAACAATAATATGACACCTTAGGAACTATGGTATGGCCGGAAACCATCAGTCAAATACTTTAAAGTATTTGGAAGTAAATGTTTTATCAAGAGAGACATGGATGGTTTAGGTAGTTTTGATTCCAGGAGTGATGAAGGGATCTTCCTTGGGTACTCAACTTACAGTAGGGCCTACAAAAGCTACAACAAAAGACTAAGAAGAGTCATTGAGAGTGTGCATGTAAGAGTTGATGAGGATATGCATAAAGGAAGACAAGCACAAGTGAATTGGTATGATGATTCTGGTAATGAAGGTGAAGAAGTTTAGTCAAACAATGAACCAGAAGAATCATCCAATAAAGTCCCTAACCGGTATGTGCAGAAAAATCACTTGGAAGAGAAGATTTTAGGTAATAAGAGTGATGGTGTGCAAACTAGAAGAAGACTTGCCTGAAAAGATGAACAAGTCAATTTCTGCCTCATGACTGAGATGGAACCTAAGACATTAAATGAGGCCAACAAAAGTAAAAAATGGATGGATGCAATGGAAGAAGAGTTGCAATAGATTGAGAAGAACAAGACTTGGGAATTAGTCCCTAGACCGGAAGACAAGAACATCATTGGTACCAAATGGGTCTACCAGAACAAGATGAATGAAGAAGGTAAAATTGTTAGCCATAAAGCTAGACTTGTGTGCAAGGGTTACTCTGAAGTAGAGGGAATTGATTTTGAAGAAATATTTGCACCTGTAGCTAGACTAGAAGCAATTAGGATGTTTCTAGCTTTTTCTTCCTACAAGGGTTATACGGTATATCAAATGGATGTAAAATATGTCTTCCTCAATGGAAATTTGGAAGAAGTGTATATGGAGCAACCAAAAGGGTTTCTGTTACATGATGATGAAACCTTTATGTGCCGGTTGAAGAAAGCCTTGTATGGTTTAAAGAAGGCTCCTAGAGCATGATATTCAAGGCTAGATAAGTACCTAAAGGAACAAGGATTCAAAAAGGGAAGTGTTGACAACAATCTATACATCAAGGTAGATGGATACCACATGATCATTATGGTTGTGTATGTAGATGACATCATTTTTGGAGGCAACAAGGACACTCTTTGCAAAGATTTTGCTGATCAGATGTAGTTAGAGTTTGAGATGTCAATGCTTGGAGAGTTGACATACTTTCTTGGTTTGCTAATATCTCAACTAAATAAGGGAATCTTCATCTCACAAAAAAAGTATGCAAAGGACATGCTAAAGAAGTTTCAAATGGAGGACTGCAAACTGGTGAGTACCCCCATGGTGATCGGAAGAAAACTGAGCAAGAATGATGAGTCACTGGTAGTGGATCATACCTTGTATAGATCCATGATTGGCAGTTTATTGTATCTAACTGCCTCTAGACTGGATATAGTGTAGGTAGTATACATGGTAGTTATATTTCAAGCAACACCTAAGCAATCACATATGAATGCAGAATATTCAGGTACCTGTAGAGGACACTCAATTATGGACTATGGTACCCTAAACAAGGGGAATTTACCTTGGAAGCATACACAAATGCCGAGTGGGCAGGCTACATTGATGACCAAAAGAGAACAATTGGTGGTGCATTCTTCCTAGATGACTGGTTGGTCTTGTGGCATAGCAAGAAGCAAGATTCAGTCTCCCTATCAATTGCTAAAGCATAATACATTGCTGCTACCACATGTTTCTCTCAGGTGCTTTGGATGAAGCAGACCCTCAAGGACATACAAGTGGATACCTCTGATCCTATTTCCATTCAGTGTGATAACTCAAGTGCCATCAACATATCAAAGAACCCGGTGATGCATTCAAGGACAAAGCATATTTCCATCAATAATAATTTTCTTAGGGAGAAGGTGGTAGATTAGGAAGTCAAGGTAGAGCATGTCCCTATAGGTGAGCAAGTGGTTGATATCTTCACCAAGCCTGTACCGATAACCACTTTTGAGTATCTGAGACACAAGTTAGGAGTGGTGTCACCTGCTTCATGCACTTAAATGTGTATGAAGATCATGGTTCATGGGGAGTTCATTGTAAAATATCCTATCTCTTGGACCATATGTTGGACATTGGAGGAGATCAAGTGATTATGCTACAGTACCAATATGCTTGAGTTTTTGGGTAGTACTCATTGGTCCTCATTTGAAAGTTCCTTCAATGTGTATTCAATTTGTATTTTAATAAAAATCAAAATTGGACCACCGGGTGAAAGGAACACTAGACAGGTGTACTGGAAGAACAAATTGCAAAAGAAGGAGATTATTGTAGGAATACCCAAGAGAATTTCATGATTACGGGAATCTACTTTCCCAATTGGTAGCACTCATAGTACAATCATATTTTATTCTTATATGCTGCTGGTTGAGCGGATAGTGTTCAAAGGGGCAGAATACACTGTATAACTGGTGCAGCATGAATTAGATGGAGGGATGCCCCAACCCTTTGTCATTGTCGTCAAAGGGGGAGAATGGTCAAATGGGTCGAATGAAGGAACAAAGTGTGTTGACATCAATGCCAAAGGGGGAGATTGTTGGCATTATGTTGTCATCAATGTCAACTGGCATGGAATGGTCATCGGTGAGTAAGTAATGATGTCAACCGGTATGAAGGATGGAGTATGTAAGTAGACAAAAAAGGTATGTTATCGATACACATGAAGTGCAACATTTACCGATAAAGCAGGACCACCAGTGAGCAAGCAAAGCAGCAATGAAGAACGAAGGGATGTGATCACCAGTATACAAAGACAAATAAATTGCAATTGGTAAATGGATTTAGTCGATGGACCAACATGTTTGATGGAAGGCCAAGTTGATCCACCGACAGAGAAGAGGTCAATAGGTATAAAGGTCCACCGATGAAGTTAGGTTATACTGGTAAGGTGAGTTGAATAGATAGTATGTCTTGGTTGGTGAAGGATGTCAAACGGACTTTGTAGTCCTGAGCATAGGTGGATGTCGACAAGGATGATAGGTGGATACCAGGTGTCAAGCATACATAGGTTGGTGAAGTGTTCATCAACGTGGTAGTTGACAAGTAGGTTGACATTAATAAAGAACCCTCAAATCATGGAACTGTTAGATACTACTCAAATAACCGAAGGACAACTGAGAGGGGGGGGGGTGAATCAGTTGTCGTTGGATTATAGAACTTGAAGCATTGAAATCCTTATTATCAGAACACATAAACTCAATATCAGAATGTATAAACCAAATACTAGAATAACTATTATAGCAATTAAACATAAACATAAATCACTGAACAATTACCATTCATCCATAACACATGACACCAATATTTGTACGTGGAAAACTCGGTATAGGGAAAAACCACTGTGGGAAGCATACCCACAACCAAATAATACTTCTATAGTAAGTATTTGATTACAATATGAGGGGCCTGCACATGCAGGAAGGCCAACAACCTAGAGTGCACTGCTCATCACAAAAAGGAGCCTTATTGACTACAAAATAAATCTAGACTACAATCTAGAAAGAAGAGTGAACTGAAAAGATAACATCTCCTATGCCTGAGTACAATTTTGGTTAAGCTTAGTATCAGAGGTCTTAAACGTCTTACACAAACCCAATTCTATCACTTATGATCAACCAAACCTTATGCATATGATTATAACATTATTCACTCATAGATAATCCCATAACCATGATCTATGATCTATAAAGAGGACTTACCAACCTGGGACCTAAACAATTAGGTCGGCCACCTAAAAGATAATACAATAAATTCATATCATAAACCCACAATCCAATGATCAACCAAGTCATCTTAGGCTGAAAACAATATAAACCAATCATTAAATCCCACCGGTAATGCATTAGGAACATCCTCCAACATGTTACATAGACCGGTCCATAACCTAGATAACACCAAACCCAAAATAGGTCACCATAAACCAAATCCAACACCACCAATCAATAGGAACACAAACAAGATAACAAACAACATCCCAAAAGCCATTTAGAAGCCGCACCAACACCACTTATCACGTGCATCAAAAGATCTTCAACAAAACACTGTCAGTAAAACCCTTACCGGTAACCAAAAGGCTTACTAGAACAAATGATAGTTTCAGAGTCATCAAGTCTCAAACCAACTGATCGTGATACAAATTTGAATAAAATGAATGACAGATCCAAACCAATTCCACAAACCAAAGTACACTAGATCATACCATATCAATATCATAATCCAACCATTCTATCAGAACTAACTGAAAACCAGTAAATAACCAAAACAACCGGTGTTGCCATCAATGACAAAACATCAATGCAACACATAATCAATTCCTCCAAATTTCCAACAATCTCCCCCTTTGGCATTGATGACAACACTAGATGTGAAAAACATCCAAGTGCCAAGAAATGCCAAACAAGTATCCCCTTATGGAAGACAACCAACAATCTCCCACAAAATGATATAGCAATTAAGCTCTAAATCAAACTCCCCTAATGAATATATTTCTCTTTTTTTTTCACAAGAATAACTCCCCCCCCTTTGACATCAATGCCAAAAATCTGACATAAACATCAAAGAAAAATTACAAATCCTTTGAGTCTTACACTTGACTACTCCCCCTGAGTAGTAGCACCACCACATCAATCTAGAATGAGTAATAGCTCTGATAATGCATACCAGACTGATGCAAATCAACATTACTCAAGTGTTTATCAGAGGGGCAGAAACCCCCAATCTCTCTCTAAAGTACTCAAATGATTCTTTAGGCAAAGGTTTAGTGAATATGTCTGCAATTCGCTCTTTAGTGCTCATATAAACAAGTCTGACTTCATTTGCTTCCACCTTCTCCTTCAAAAAGTCATACTTGATAGATATGTGCTTTATTATCATAGTGATAGATATGTGCTTTGTTATCAATAGAAGTAGAGTTATCACAGTGAATAACTACTGGTTCATTACAATCTACCTTTATATCCTTCAACATTTGCTTCATCCATAGAACTTGTGTACAGTTTGTAGCAACAATAACATACTCAACTTCAATAGTAGATAAAGAGGTACATGACTTCTTTTTTCTGATCCATGAAACAAGTTTCTTTCCAAGAAAGAAAGCTCCACCAGATGTTCTCTTTCGGTCATCAACATGTTCAGCCGAATCTGCATCTGTATATGCACATAATGTAAAGTCATCATTTTTAGGATACCACAAACCATATTTAGTTGTTCCTTGCAAATACTTGAAAATCCTTTTCACCGCACTCTCATGATTTTCTCTATGATCACTCTGATATCTTGGTACAATACAAATTGCATTCAATATATCCGGTCTAGTCTAAGTTAGATATAATAAACCTCCAATCATACACATGTACCTTGTAGGATTTATCTGTGTAGATGCATCTTTCTTTGTCAATTTCTCACTTGTAACAATCCGAGTACTAACTGGTTTACAATTTTCCAACCCAAATTTCTTCAACAACTCTCTAGCATACCTAGTTTGATAGATGAAAATACCTTTATTAGTTTGAGTATTCTGCAAACCGAAGAATTTTTTTATCTCCCCAATCACAAACATCTCAAATTCATTCTTCATATTATTAGATAATTCCATACACAACTTATCTTCACCTCCAAAAATGATCATCAACAAATACTTCAATAATCAATATGTCTTCATCAGCGATCTTATAATATAAATTATTGTTAGCATTACCTTTAGTGAAATCAAGCTTCAAAAGATATTTATCCAGTCTTGCATACCAAGCTCTAGGGGCTTCTTTCAATCCATATAAAGCTTTCTTTAACCTGCAAACCATGTTTTTGTCATCTAAAAGTGAAAATCAATTAGGTTGCTCAATATAAACTTCCTCTTCAAGATCTCCATTCAGAAATGCACAGTTAACATCTATCTGATAAACCTTGTAGTTCTTATGTGCAACATAAGAAAGAAATAATCTCACAGCTTCAATCCTAGCTACCGGTGCAAAGGTTTCATCATAATCACTTCTTTCCTTCTGAAAATATCCTTTACAAACCAATCTATCTTTATTCCTCACAACTTGTCCATCTTCATTCAATTTATTCCCAAAAACCCATTTAGTTCCAATAACATTCTTATTTTTAGGTCGGGGAACTAAAGTCCACATGTTATTCTTTTCTATCTGATATAATTCTTCTTCCATAGCTTTCATCCAACATTCATCTTTACAAGCTTCAATTACGGATGCTGGTTCAATTTGAGAAATAAAACATACCTCATCAACTACCAACCTTGTTCTTGTCATCACTCCTTTGTTTTTATCTCCAATGATCTGATCTTCTGAATGATTCAACCTTACATACCTAGGAGTTTTCTAATTTTCTATTCTTCTGTCTTGATCTTCAGTTACTATTGAATTTTTTGATATTGCTGGAGTAACTAATTCAACATTCTGTTCTAGTGTAGGTGCTACCAGTTCAGTTATGATAATTTCCACTGTCAATTATCTCTCATAAGTTCTAATTTGACTTATGTTCTGCTCATCCACCTTGACATTTGTGCTCTCCACAACTCTCTGCAATCTTTTTTTATAACATCTATATGCTTTTCTTTTATTAGAATAACTGAGAAATATTCCTTCATCACATCCAGGATCAAACTTTCCAATGGAATCATCTCTTTTGATATAACATTTACTACCAAAGATTCTAAAATAATTAACTGTCGGTGTATGACCAAACCATAACTCATAAGGTGTCTTACCAATATCTCCTTTGATAAGAACTTTGTTGAATGTGTATACCGCTGTGCTTATAACTTCTCTCCAATAGACATGAGGTAGATTATCTTCCATCATCATAGTTCTAGCTACATCCAAGATAGTTTTGTTCTTACTTTCCACAACTCCATTCTGCTGAGGTGTCTGGGGTGTAGACAACTATCTCCTTATCCTATTCTTCTCATAATAGCTGTTAAATTCACCGAACGTGAATTCTCCACCCTAATCTGACCTTAAGCACTTAATCTTCAATCCTGTCTCTGTCTCAACTTTGGCTTTAAATATTTTAAAGTTTTCAACTGCTTCAAACTTCTCCCTTAGAAAAGTAACCCACATAATTCTTGAATAGTCATCAATGATTAGCATGAAATATCTATCACCCTAAAAACTTTTGATTCTAGCAGGACCACACAAATCAATATGAATAAGATCAAGAACATCATTAGATTTATCTTGTATAATCTTAAAAGAAGTTTTGATTTGCTTTCCCATTTGACATTCCTTACATACCGGATTATAGGGCTTTACAATCTTAGGTATATCTCTAACTACCTTAGTAGAACTGATCTTCACAATGAAATCAAAATTCACATGACACAACCTCTTATGCCATAGCCAACTTTCATCAATTTGTAAAATCAAACATGTCTTCTCACCAGATTTCAAATGAAAGATATTACCTTTAGTCTGTGTACCGATTGCAATCTCCTATCCAGATCTGTTGATAATCTTGCATTTTCCATCCTTGAACTATAGCTGAAATCCCTTAAACCTTCAACATAATAAACATTATCAATGTTATGGTTACCATCCAATGATATTGTTCCTTTTCCCTTGATCATGCATGCTTTGTCATCTCCAAATATAACCAGACCACCATCAAATTCTTGCAAAGATAAAAAATTCCTTTTGTCTCTAGTCATATGATGTGAACATCCACTGTCAATTACCCAGTCATTCTTGTCTTCAATTTTAGTAGCAAGGGCCTTCTCTTTAGGTACCATATCATCTTCCTTGATACCCAAAAATACCCATTCCTTTCCATTGCCAGATCCACTAGCTGAATCTTTTGCCGGTTGATCATCAGAATCAGTCACACCTTCCTCATCCGTATAGTAACATGATTTGTCTTTGTTCCTCCTGTACTTATGCTTGTTCTGATAATCATGGTTAGGCCTAAAATATCTTCTAGCTCTTTCTTCAAATCTTGAATTCCTTTCAGGACATCTAGATGCAAAATGACCTATCTTATTACATGCAAAGCATTTAAAGGTGATTTTCCTTCATACTTACTTCTTTCCGGTCCTTTAGGTACTCTTCTAGAAAATAAGGCTTCAAGTTGCTCAAACTCTCCATCTTCTTTCTTCATATCCTCTAGTTCCTTCACATATAAAGCTTTCCAATCACTCTTACTGGTAGATGATGTAGATGCATGAAAAGCAGGTTCATATTTTATAGCTCCAGAAGGCCCAAATTCCTCAAGTTCAAAAGCATATAATTTCCCAACCAAGGTATCTCTATTAACAGAGGTGTTTGCCATAGTTCTTAGCTCATTAATTGTAGTAGCCTTCATCTTATAAGATGATGACAAAGCTCTTAGTACTTTAGAAACTATTTCATCTTCGCTCAGAGATCCACCACAACATTGAATTCCCAAAACAATCTCATTAACTCTTTCCATAAAAATAGTAATCCTTTAATCTTCTTCCATCTTCAGGTTCTCATACCTCACTGGGTAATCATCAAGTTTAGAAATTTTAACATTAGGGTCACCTTCATTCAAAGTTTCCAATTTGTCCCATATAGCCTTTGCAGTTGATTTATTAGTTAGTCCTATTATTTGCAGATCAGAAAGTGCACACAAAAGGGCTTCTCCATCTCTACAATCATTCTCAAGTTCCTCATCCAGACCTGCTAGAGGAGGATTACCAGATGCCAAAATAAAAGGTATTACACTTTTCTCAATGATCTCCCAAATCTCCTTTCCAATACATCTTAGATGAGTCTCCATCCGAATTTTTCATACCCTCTAATTTGTTCCATCAAGCCTAGGAATTTCTCTCTGGAAAATAGGTGCAAATGTACTTGATGAACTTGAACTGCTAGATGCCATAGGATCTTCCTCAAGTGGTTAAGCTTCTACAGAGAGGACCAAGATCTGATACCAATTGTTAGACAACTCATATAACCGGAGGACAACTGAGGGAGGGGGGGGGGTGAATCAGTTGTCACCAGATTATAGAGCTTTAAACATTCAAATCCTTATTACCGGAACACATAAACTCAATACCGCAATGCATAAACCAAATACCAAAATAATTGTTATAGTAATTAAACATAAACATAAATCAAAGAACAGTTACCATTCATCTAGAACACATGACACCGAGATTTGTATGTGGAAAAACCTGTAAAGGGAAAAACCACGGTGGGAAGCCTACCCACAACCAAATAATACTTTTGTAGTAAGTATGTGATTACAATATGAGGGGCCTACACATGTAGGAAGGCCAACAACCTAGAGTGCACTGCTCATCACAAAAGGAGCCTCACTAGCTACAAAATGAATCTAGACTACAATCCGGAAAGAAGAGTGAACTGCAAAGATAGCATCTCCTATGCCTGATTATAATATCAGTTAAGCTCAGTACTAGAGGTCTTAAATGTCTTACACAAACCCAATTCAATCACCTATGATCGAACAAACCTTCTGCATATGATTACAACATTATTCACACATAGATAATCCCATAACCTTGACCTATGATCTACAAAGAGATCTTACATCATATATATACCAACCCGGGACCTAAATAATTAGGTCAGCCACCTAAAAGATAATACAATAAATTCATATCATAAACCCATAATCCAACGATCAACCAAGTTGGCTTAGGCCAAAAAATATATAAACCAATCATTAAATCCCACTGGTAACACATCAGGAACATCCTCCAACACGTTACATAGACCGATCCATAATCTAGATAACACGAGACCCAAAATAGGTCGACATAAACCAAATCCAACAACATCGATCAATAGGAACATAAACAAGATAACCGATAACATTCCAAAAGCCATCTAGAAGCTGCACCAACATCACTTATCACATGCATCAATAGATCTTCAACAAAGCTCTATCGGTAACCAAAAGGCTTACTAGAACAAATGATAGTATCTGAGTCATCAAGTCCCAAACCAACTGATCGTGATACATATTTGAATATCATGAATACGAGATCCAAACCAAAGCATACTAGATCATACTGGATCAATATCATAATCCAACCACTCTACCAGAACCAACCAAAAACTGGTAGGCAACCAAAACAACTGGTGTTGCCATCAATAACAAAACATCAATGCAACACATAATCAATTCCTCCAAATTTACAACATGAATGATGGCAGGATGTTGCGGCTCGAGGAAGACAGAGAGGCAATATGATTGATCTGATTCTACAGGATAATCTGATCCTTGTGGTCACTAGTCGAAAGAAACAACTGAAGCATTAATGGTGATGTACATAAAAAGGTCGAAAAGCATGCTGCAAACATCTAAAAATAGAAAATGTGCATTGGAAGGAAAGGATATGGCAGTGCTGATTGACATGATGCAGATCACCATTTCAAAAAAGCAGATCCAATCATGTTTGATACAGATTGAGTTGGTAGAGGAAAAACCTAGTACACCATTGTTTGAATGTTGCTTTTGGTGGGAACCCTCACATCTAAATATGTGAACTTGAGACTGAAGATGTTGATGCTGGATATGAGTTAAGATTAAGAAGAGAGCTTGAGAAAGAAGAGAGACTATCTGCTTGAGAGTTCTTTCACAAAGAGTTAGAGTTTTGAGTTAGCAGGCTGAAACAGTGAGAGGTTCTAACTGATAGAGACAGAGTAACCGGTAAACTATTATAATCTTAACAGTCAAGCGTACTGGTAGAGATTGAATGGTTTGGAAGGCATCCAAGTCTGATACTATGTAGGGTGAGGTTCTGAGAAAGAGAAGAGAGGCAAAGAGTAACCGATAAGAGATCAGAGAGAGAAATCTGATAACCGACAGTAGGACTGGTGAAACAGAGGAAGGTGACAATTGACAAACATTAGTTAAGCAGGTGTTGTAGAACTCATTTGTAACTAGGTGCTATCATTGCATTAAAATTGTATTTCATTGTATTACACTGAGTTGGTGCTTGGTGTAGGGGTTGGTGCCCTAAATCATTTGTAACTTTTTGTTTCATTCTGAGGCTGGATTGGAGTAGTAGAATCCAACAACATTTCTCACCAAGGTTTTTCCCATATAGGGTTTTCCTCGTACATCTGGTGTTGGGGGTTATGAATTTGTGTGTTTGCCTCTTTTGATATCCTCTCATATCTTATTGGTTTGATTGCTTAGTGTTTAGGTTGTTAACTGATACTCAAAGCTTGGTTTAAAGAGATTTTTTTTTTAGGAACCACTGATTCACCCCCCTCCCAGTGGTACATTATATTCAACACAATGCTACTCTTGGAAAATGTTTGGAGATAAGGAAAATGAGTGCAGAATTAGGATGGTTTTGAATGGATATATGAATACAACTATGGTAGAAATATTCAATTATTCAATGGATATTGCTATGCTTGAAACAAATTTCAGCACAAGGTTGTTGAGTGCAAGTATAATATTAGAAGGAATGGAAATTCTCTTGAACAAGGTTCGACTTGTTATAACTGCATTATATCAGGACATATTGCTAGGTTTTGCACTAGAAAGAATGAGAAGACGTCTTCTCTAGAAAAAAGGTTGACATTAATGACATAAAGGAGAAGATGCAGAAGACATTGGTGAATAAATTTGATGAGAATATGGAACGAAAGGCCATAGATGGATTTGTAGCTACTGGTGGTATGAATACTTCCTCTGGAACCTAGATAATATGCATTATCTAAGGGCAATAACTGATTGAATACCTTATGAACCCACTTGCGGTTTGGATGTTGAATTGTTGTTAGCATGGTAGATGTTGTGAAGACATTTTTGAAGCATTCTGAATGTCAGCGTTGGTTCACAAAGATGTTTGAGAATTTTGGCAAAACAAAGTATCAACTTTTTGAGTTGAATAGTAAAATGCATTTATGTTGGAAAACCTTAAGTAGGTAGATGCAATAGATAAATTTGGTTTTTGAATCCAATTTGATCACTTGTGATGTTGTGAATTTGAGAGCTATTCAATGTGAGTTTTCTAGTGCGATAGTGTGATTCAAGGATTCTTTTACAAACCCTATGTTATCAATTTCAATTTGTGTGGTGTGATATGGATACACTGATTGTTGTCAATTTGTCTTTGAAATCATGATTGGTATTCAAGCCTTATCCCTTTGTGGCTATGGAAGTGATAATGAACGAGTTTTTTTGAGGGTCCCAACAAATGTAGTTTACAATAAAGATGTTAGGGCTTATATCCATGCATCCCTGATAGAGGTTAGTCATGCAAAGTTTAATGATTTGTGGAAGTAGTTAGCAGAGGATGACTTTATGACATTCAAGCCCGAGTACATGCATATACTAGAGTTAGGTTTGGACATCTGGAAAGAATTATCTTACTTTAGCTACAAGCATGCATGGATTCAGATTATCCTGAGCCAAATTTAGTGATGTGATGTTTCTTGATTGGCTTCATAAAATCATGAAGGATTCCATTAGGGCCTTGACTGGATTGTGCTCCTTCAACACTATCCCGATGATGAATATGATAAAAAATGACATGGTAGCATAGTTAACTGTTTGAGTATCTAATAAGCGATCTATGTTAGTGGAAGATATGTTAGAGTAATTGGGTCTTTACTTGATTAATTAAACAATATTTGTTTTTCTTTAAGTTCCATATTATTTCTTTTTACACTTAAGCTAACATTAGGTGTATAATAATTAGTTCTTTTATTAATTATTATGTGCAAGCCTAGGGTTTTCCCTTTTAGGGTTTCTTGACCTATTAGAGGTTAATTTTCTTTTCTTTGTATTATTATCTCATTACACATTTTGGTGATTATTGAGCTCTCATCTTTTGAGCATATTTTTTGTGTTATTTGCTTTTCAGTTATTTTGCTTCCTTGCTTCTCCTTGTAATAGATTATTTAGCTTGCAGAAGATCTTTAGGCTCCTGTGGTGTTGTGTTTCTCAACTCTCACATGGTATCAGAGCTTCAAATCTGTAGCTATCTGTTCTTGTTTTGAGAAATTTTGCATTGGAAGCAGATTTGGGGTTTCAAGAAGTTTTTCTTTTGCACTTAGGGATAGGTTTTTTTTTTTTTTTTTTTTTTTTCTGAGCATTTTGGGCCTAAACAGACCTCACCATTGTGCTGAGAAGGCCCAAAAACCCCTATAGTCATATAAAACCTGTCTAGTTTTGACTCCTGAGCATCTGGGGGCAATTTTTCTTCAGTACTAGGACGTGCGACCCTACACGCAAATCGAAATTTTTTTTTTCAAAAAATAAAATAAAATATTTTTGCCTTTTTACAGCATGTAGACCAAATTTTTGATTTAAAAAAAAAATCAAAAATCAAAAGGGCAATCGAGAAAAAAAACAAGGGTTATGATTTTTTTTTTTGGGGGATTTGTTTTCGCAGGGTACTACAGCCCTGACAGTCCGACCCCCTACCCGCATCGCCCTCCGACCCTGCATTCCAGCCCCTAACGGCCCGGCCCCCGCCGGCCCTCCCGCCACCCACCGACCGTCTGCTAGCCCCCACCGGCCCAGCCAGCGCTGCCGCTGCTCGACCCAGCCAAAGCCGCCACCGCCCGACCCAGCTAGTGCCGCCGCCTAACTCAGTCAGTGCCGTTGTTGCCCGGCCCAGCCAACGCCGCCACCCCACTCGTTCTCCTCCTCTTGCACCCGCCACTCCACCACTCCTCCTCGGAGCACCACTAGAGTGCTGCCGGAGCGCCACTGGAGCGCTGCTCGTGCGCCACCTCTGCCTAGCTTCTCCACTGGACCACCACCCTCTTGCCTTTTTGAGGGGGGGTTCATTTTTTGGCCATATCTTGAGCATTCAGAGTCATTTTTTGGAAAACGAATAGGCGTCGAAAAGCTAGTAATTCCGAGACGGACCTCGTGGTGTTGGATTTTTTTTCCGAATCTTCTGTTTGACTATACTTTTTTCCAGTCAAAGTTGGGACTCTTTTATGCACTTTTGGGGCCGTAGAATGGGCAAACAGACTTTGTTTTTCAAAAATGAATAGGCATTGGAAATCTCTCAGCATGATCTATTCAGATATGTGATCCTTTTTCTCATAATTTTCATTAGATTCATGAAATATCAGTTTGAAGTTTTTTTGCTTATGCACTACTTCCTTCTCATCAGTATGTACTAGGGTTTGGGTTTATCTATTGGGGGGGGTGTTTTTTCTTGCTTTCTATCATTTATCTCAGAAATCAAGAACACCAAAACTCTCAAAACAAACAAACCCTTCTACATCTTTTGTCTATTCTGAAAGATCACATAATAAAAAAACCAACAAGCAGGTGCAGGTGCAGAGTTTTGTTTTCATGGTAGATCCTTCAATTGAGTTGTTGACTTCACGCAACTATCACACTTGGAATCCCCACATCATGAAGCTTCTCCGGGCACGAGGGTTGTGGTCTTGTTTGGATGAGGTTCACCCTGTATTGTAGCATCCTTATGGGCTTATTCAACACAGGAACAAGATGGATGAGGCCATGGGTTTGCTCTCTTTGCATGTCTCTGACAGTCTTTTGTTTCACCTTGATGAGTTGCTTACTCCTCGGGCTATGTGGTTGAAGTTTGATTCTCTCTTTGGGAGGGTTAATGAGATTCAGACATTACAGATTGAGGCAGAGTTGGTTTCCTTATCACCTGACTCCTTTCCCACCATTGAGGATTTTTTGAACAAGTTCAAGACTACCAGATCTGTTCTTTAGGGATGTGGCAAGTTCAAGACAGACACAAAGTGCATTCACTTGATTCTTTGGAAGCTTTAGGGCCATTTTCAATTTTTTGACTCTGCTTTCTACTCCACTATGGATGGCTTGGGTTCTTGTTTCAACATGCCTACCTTTGATCTCTTTTGTGAGCATTTGTCTCGTGAGAAGTCTCATCTTTCTCAATTGGATAAGCTTGCATGCTCCAAGAACAAAGCATTGGTTGCTTAGTCCTCTAAGGAGAAGCAAAAGCAGAAATTGAAGCCCAAGAAAAATTCTGCAAGCAGTGAGTCTTCCTCCAAGCCACCTCCTAAGTCTCATTCTAAACCTCCATTTCCTCCAAAAAAAGGGAAATCTTCGCAGTCTGGTGAGTCTTCGTCCAAGACTAAGAAGAAATCAGGAGATACTTGCAGTTTTTGTGGCAAGGAAGGACATCCAGTTTCCAGGTGTTGGAAATAATTAGAGGCTTTAGAGGAAGCCATGCAACAACATCACATCTCCTCACCTCAAGTGTCTTCTCCTTTCATAGGGAAAGGTCATACTCTCACTGCTCGAGCTTTGACCTATGGGTCCACATGGACACTAGATTCTGGTGCTTCTCACCATATGACTCACACTCAGCAGTTGGTTACTTCTCTTGCCTCTTGTAGTATTTCACAGATTGCAGTGGGTGACTCAGTTCAACTTTTAGTCTTGGGTTGAGGTTCTATCTCTTTAGATGGGGGTACTCTGCAGGATGTTCTAGTTGTCCCTGACATCTCAACGAACTTCCTATCCATTTATCAGATTTTCAACTCTGGTTCTGGTAAGACAATTGAGTTTGCCCCACATGATGTGGTTATTCAGGACCTTCATGTTGGATATCATTGGCATATGGTGAACTGGTATGTTGATATGATGATAATGTATGTTGTCATTGATGTCAATAAGTTCAAGTGAGCCGGTATGAAGAGGTATGAGGAGATTCAGTGAACCGGTGTCAGGGTTTTACTAAGTGTGATTACTGGTTGGTAGTCTCAGCTCTATGGTTATCGGCTTGTCGATCCAGCTTGTGTGATGAACTGATGATACTTTGTGATCGAGGTGCCACATCAACTTTGAGTGCATAAAGGATTGAGGCATGAGAAGATTGACTACGTTTGAAGTCTACCTCAGGAATGATTATTCTTCTTAGTGGCATAAGGAGAAAATGTGATGGGTTACTGATTCCCATGAGCGGTGATGAATGAATGATGCAGATTGACTTGTGATCTATTTGAAATTGTAAATGCTCTATGCAATATGTTTGGACGGTCAGGATGAGACCGCCTGTGTTGTAAACCTAAGATGTTTAGGGTTTAGGGTTTATGCCACCAACCTTTCTATTACCTATAAGGTCGATGATGTTTGTATTGAAAAGTTGTTGGCAAATGTTGTGTGTGTATCCAAGTGAAGAGATACTTGATACTTGTCAGACCAGTAAAGAGGGAAACTACAGAGTGTGATTGCAGAGTAGAGGATATGAAAAGGATCTGCCTTGGCATGTAGTGCTATTATCATGTCATAGTTTTATCTATTGTCTTTTAACCATTGCAACAGTTGGAAAATCCCTTTACCAGGTAGCTTTAATAAGGGTATATAGCCATCCCTTAACCGAGTGATCTCTAACAGGATCGGTTTCTAACAGAACCTTAATGTAAAGTCTTTAATCGGACTAGGCTCCTAATAGGGTGAGCTTCAAAAGAGTTCAAAAGAAGCTTGTGAGTATTCATTCCCACCGTGGTTTTTCCCATTCGGGTTTCCACGTGAAAAATCTGTGTGTCATGTGTTATGCATTTTTTATGTGATGTTTATGAAGTATTTGGTTGAAAGATCATGCATGGAGAGTTAATAGGTTATGGTATTACTAGCATACCATATGCATATGTTTATGGGTGAAAGTTGATGTTGTACATTAATTATATGTGAAGTATTCAAACTTATCAATTTATGGTGTCTGATGTCTTACTGTGTTTGACCGGTATTGCCATGGTTAAGTTCAGTAATGGTGATAACCAGTTGGTATTGCTTTAGCTAGATAAGTTGTTGAGAGTTTTTATTTGTACTGATTCACCCCCCCTCTCAGTACCTATTGGGGTGTCTGTTGTTCACCATTATTCATCACTTCGTGACTCTGATTTGGTTGTGGCTACTGGGAGTGTTGATACTACATCTCGTCTTTACAGATTTGATGAATTTGTGCCCCCTTTAGGTACAAGTTCATCTCTTATAACACATGTAGATTCAATGAGTCAACTTTGGCATGAACTCTTGGGCCATGCCAATTTTAGATATCATTAGCAGATGAGTACATAGGTACTTGTTCTTGGGCTCCCACAAATTTCCTGCATTGATGGTGTTTGTCATGGTTGTGTGATCGACAAACATCACAAAGATCCCTTTCCGAAGGGAAGAGCCTCTTGTGCTTTGGAACCCTTGGAGTTGATTCACAGTGATCTCATGTCATTTCCCACTCCTTCTTTTTCTGGGGCCAAGTATGTACTCACTTTTATTGATGACTTCTCCAGACGCACATGGGTGTACTTTCTTAAGTACAAGTATGATGTCTTTGATTCATTTCAAATCTTCAAGACATTTGTAGAGAAGCAGTCTGGCTGTTCTATTGGGACTAATTAAATTTGAGCCAAAGTTTAGAGGCCCTTTTCAAAATTTTGCTCTACATGTCAGAAAAGTACCTAAATGAGTCAGTTTGAATGGCCTAGTTTGTGAGAGGGCAAAATGGAGCCGGTTGATCTTCAGGGGGTAAGGCTTGGGATTCATGTCCCACACCTTTCATTTGGCCTATTCAGTGATGTGCAACTTTCAGAATTCAATTTGGATAAGTTTATGAGGTACCCAGTTTGAGGGGTGAGCTGAAAGTGCATTCTAGGCACAAATGTAGATTTTATTGAGTAGCCTACTTTGAGCGATTAAATCTTTTTCCCTATTGATCATCATGGAGAAATTCAAAATGGATTCAATTGTATGCATTAATGTGAGTCAGCCTACAAAATTTTAGGTCTTGACGAATCCATTTGCTCAGTTTTCATAGCCAAATCCGTTTGTAGTTTGTGTGATTTGGCAAGTCCCTGTTTTAATAGCTAGTTAGAGCCCTGTTTCGCACAAGTGTAAAAGTTGCCTCAGTAAGCGTCATGCCAAAGTGTTTGGCAGGCATGGTGTTTGGAGTGTGGCATGGGCCTCCCAAAGCATTCCCCATCTCCCTCTAGCCTCTGCGTGGTAAATAAAATTTGCAGCAATTGAAACCATTCAAGCAACATTCTCCCTTCACGTGATCTTGAAAGAGAACATAGGACATGGTGAGTGAAGAGGAAAACAAAAGAAATTCCAAGAAAATCAATCAGGCACCATGAAATTCTCACGCAAATCTCCAAAACGCAGTCCTAGGTTTAAAGCCTTTATCCCACATTGGTTAGGAAGTGGTATCTTTTGGTATTTATAAGCAAAAACAAACCCATCTATAATGTCTAAGCCATAAAGGCTTTTGACGGATGGTGCCTATGGGCGCCCAAAGTGGGCCCATGCGCAAGCATGGATCCCGAGGTGACAGAGGAGGTGACTAGGCGGCGACCAGGTGGACCCCACACAGGCACGTTTCTCGAAGCAGACATGCAAAATTTTGCAGAGAAAGGTCGACTTAACGAGTGAGCAAGTTCGAGATGGATCAATGGTGCACGCGGTTTCATGAAGGCGAGATGCATAGAAGTTAAGCCCTACGAAGTTGCAAAAAAGGTAAATGTCGAGCATGTTAGATGGAGATCGATGGCCCACGCGGTTTCGCAGATTGAAGATGCACGAATGTTAGACCCTGTGAAGTTGCAAAAGCCAGGTGGCGCACAGGTGGTGGGTACAGTCAGTGGTCCAACAGGTGGGTCCCGGTGAGGTGGCGATGACATGGCACTGAGGTGGTGTACACGTGGCAGCCAAGTGGTAGTGACAAAGCAGATGACGTGGCAGTGATGAGGTGTCATCCCAAGTGGCGTTCGGTCAACCCGTCAACCAATTGGAGGCCGCCACGTGGCAAGGCGTCAGAGCACATTCAGAACAAAAATTAAAATTAAAATTGTAAATGATATAGTTTAAACTATATTATATAATTCAAAAATTTAAATGATGGTGCACATTGGGGAATTAATTCTCCCAGGGTCTCAATTTTGGCCAAAATATAAAGTGTTATATGTTTTCGAAAAGCTCTCGGAATGAGGAATCTGATTATGAAGTTAATTTTGGCAAAGATCAGATATTTTGGAAGCAGTTTGGTTGAGATTGAAATTCAGTTAGAGAGGAGACACTTGGCAATTCAGTTGCAGATTTGATTTGGTTCCCTCTCCCTTTTATTCCCAATTCTTCTCAGTTGTAAGGGTTCCAGAATTCTGTGAGAATGGATCCAGTTTTCATGGCTTCCAATTTTGAGTATTCTTGAAGATTGTACAGGGCAGGGCTTTTCCTTCAGTAATGGAGTTCAATTCTTGCTATAGGTGTCCTTAGTTGCAGGTTCTTATGTATGTAAGACATACATAAATTCACACAGGATTGTCTCTAGATTTGTATTTCCATTTTATCAAATCAGATCCTCAAGGAGGATGAAATTTGTTATCTCAAGGAGATAGTTATGATTGTTTGCAGGGATTCTTTAAGGAATGATTTAAATTCTGTAATAAATCATAAAAAATGGAATATAGTTTCAAGATCTGATGATTTTGTGAATGATCTTAGCAATGCATTTATGCAAGGCATTAATGCATGAATATTTAGTAATGAAGATGGATTTGCAATTGAAGCTTTCATTCATAGTTTGATGTATGACTCTGTTGCCCTTGGATAAGGCACTGATCTTGCAATTAAAGGGGTTCTCAAAATAATTTAAAATCCAATCAGAATACCTTTAGTTTATGTTATGTTTTGAAGTGTTTCATCTATCTCATGCTCAAGCATAGTTGAGTTTTATGTGTAGATCTAGCCCATCTACAATAAACTACTTGTTTTGGAGCCCTGGTGAGATCTATCTATTTATGTTGATGCTGTCATAGTTGTGTAACAGGTTTAATTATGAGCATCAAAGGTATACTCGCCTAGGTTTTGCAGAGCCTGAAGAGTAGAAGGATTCATATCCTTGTCATGTTGTCCAAGCCCTGAAGTTCTTCATAGATTGAATTAGCTACTTCCTAGATCAATTGCAGGTGTTCTTGGGTTATCACTTTTGGTAGACAACATGTTCTATTTGGCGGATACATACATATAATGGGGGGGAGTATGTGAATCAGGCTTTTAGATATTTTTGCACTGAGCATGGTTTGTAACATCAGTTTACTGTTCCCTACACCCCTCAGCAAAATGGTGTCACTGAGCGCAAGAACAAAACTTTACGGGAGATGGCAAATTGTATGATTCAGTCTAGGTCCATGGATTCATCTTTTTGGGTTGAGGCAGTCAATTGTGCCTACTATATTCAGAATCGGATGCCTCACAAGGCGATTTGACATATGACTCCTGAGGAGGATTGGTTTCATGACAAGCCTGATGTTTCTTTTTTCTGAGTGTTTGGCAGTGAGGCATGAGCTTTTATTCCTGACGCTCAGAGGAAAGCCATGGAGCGAAAGAGCTGACCTCTCATTTTTGTTGGCTACTGTGAGGATGTTAAGGCGTATAGGTTATTTGATCTTGATTCCAGAGAGGTCCTATTTTGATGGAATGTTCAGTTTGATGAGCGCCTTTCCACAGTGGATATCTTGACTCCAGTGTCTACTCCTCTGCCTACTCCTTCCATTGCATCTCTTCCCGATATTTTTGAGGATGATTCTCATGATGGTGTTGATGATCCACCATCCCCACCTCCACTTGCTCCACCTTAGATGCCCAAGTGGGCTCACCTTACTGTTGAGGCGACAAGCCCTATGGCTGGTGATCCTTCAGATACTCGTCACACCCGTTCTCATATTGTGGGTTCTAGTATTTTGAGTCATGCTATTTTAGATGATCCTCAGAAGTTTTCTGAGGCTACAGGACACCTTGAGTGGGATTTTTCTATGGAGGAGGAGTATTCTTCTTTGATGAGGAATCATACTTGGGATCTTTGTCCTCTTCCTAAGGGCAGAAAGATGGTTAGGTGCCATTGGTTGTATAACACTAAGTATGATACTGATGGTTCCATTTATAAGTACAAAGCCCATCTTGTTGTGAAGGGTTTCTCATAGGTAAGGGTATTGATTACTTTGAGACTTTTGCCCCTGTCGCCAAGATGAACTCTATTCGCTTTGTACTATCTCTTGCAGCTTCTAGGGGATGGCCCATTTTTCAGATGGATGTGAAGAGTGCCTTCTTGCATGGGGATCTCCAGGAGGAAATTTACATGGAGCAGCCTCAGGGATTTGTGCAGGACAGTTCTTTGGTTTTCAGACTTTAGCATTCATTGTATGGTCTGAAACAGGCTCCTCGGGCTTGGTATGAGAAGATGGATTCTTTCTTGCTCTCCACTAGTTTCACCTGCAGTCATTTTGATTACACAGTGTATATTTAGCTTCTTGAGGGTGACATCTTGATTCTTGTGCTATATGTTGATGATCTCCTCATCACAAGTAGCTCATCCTCTATGATTCAACATATTCGGTGAGCCTTGATGGACCAGTTTGAGATGACAAACCTTGGTCTTCTGCACTATTTCCTTGGTCTTCAGGTGATTCAATCTTCTAATGGGATCTACATTTACCAGTAGAAGTATGCTCTTGACATGCTTCAGCACTTTGGCATGCTTGATTACAAGCCTGCTCCCACTCCTTTTCAGTCAGGGGTTGTTTTAATTACTGCTTGTCCCACTCCTTCAATAGATTCTACACTTTATAGGCAGTTGGTTGGCAGTTTGTTGTACCTGACTCACACCTGTCTTGATATTTCCTTTGCGGTTGGCCTTGCCTCTTGATTCTCCCATGATCCTCATGAGAGTCATTGGCAAGCTGCCAAATGTATTTTGCGGTACATCTAGGGCTCTAGTTCTCATGGAATTCACTACACATCAGGGGAACCTCACATTGTTGGCTACACTAACTTACATTGGGATTCTAATGTCACTGATTGGAAGTCTACTTTTGGCTTTATTTTCTGTGTTGGCTTTGGTCATATCACATGGTCTTGCAAGAAGCAGACTGCTCATAAATTATCATCTATAGAAGCTGAGTATTGCGCTTTTGTGCTTGACAGTCAGGAGATCTTATAGATATGACAGTTGATGACTGAGTTTGGTTTTCCTCCTGATAGTCCCACTATTCTTTGGTGTGACAATCAGAGTGCTATTCATATTTATCACAACCTGGTAGAGCATCAACGGATGAAGCATATTGAGCTTCACATGCATTTCATTTGCTAGTTGATTTAGGATGGTTCTCTCATTCTGGAGTACATTCCCACTGTCGAGCAGGTTGCAGACATCTTCACGAAACCTTTTGTATCACCGCGCTATCTTCAGTTGCGCTCTATGCTTGGGGTGAAGGAAGTTGTCCTTGGGGGGTCTTTATGAGGCCTTCCTTCCTTCTTCTTCTTCTTTTAGCATGTTCTTTTATCTCTTTTTGGAGAGGAGTTTTTTCCCACAGGGTTTTCTCCTTTGTCTCCGTTTCATAGAGATTTCATTGTATTTGGGTACCTGATCAGGCCTTGTTGCCGGGACCCATCTTTCCTGCTTTCAGTAGCTATTGTAGGTTTTAGCTTCTGCCTAAGTCTAGCTTAAGGGGGGTGTTAGAGTAATTGGGTCTTTACTTGATTAATTAAACAATATTTGTTTAATTCTTGAAGTTCCCTATTATCTCTTTTTTACACTTAAGCTAACATTAGGTGCATAATAATTAATTCTTTTATTAATTATTATGTGCAAGCCTAGGGTTTTCCCTTTTAGGGTTTATTGACCTATTAGAGGTTAATTTTCTTTTCTTTGTATCATTATCTCATTACACATTTTGGTGATTATTGAGCTCTCATCTTTTGAGCATATTTTCTATGTTCTTTGCTTTTATGTTATTTTGCTTCCTTGCTTCTCCTTGTAACAGATTATTTAGCTTGCAAAAGATCTTTAGGCTCATGCGGTGTTGTGTTTCTCAAATCTCACAAGATATAGTTGATCCGAGTGTTAAGTATGTTACTAGGGGAGTGGTGTATAAGATTTTCTTTTAGAATCAAGATAATTCTGCTATAGCCACTACATTCTATGTAGCATATCAAATTGTGGTTCAGGTTGAGAAGTTTGATCTATGTAAAATTTTAAGACTATAATTGTTAGACAACCTTGAGAAGACCAAGAGTGCAAAGTATCCATTTAGGTATGGGTCTTTGATCATATGTTTGGCTTTCATGTATATGAACAAGATTCTAGGCATGGGACAAGTGTTGGAATCAAGGAACACTGAGAGGGGGGGAGGTGAATCAGTGTTCTGCAATTTTTAACTTTGTTAACTTATTCTTTCAACCACTTGATGCAAATGAACAAATGGAAAATGCAGAAACGCAAAGCAATCAACAACAACACAATACTACCAAGATTTTTACGTGAAAACCCGGTTAAGGGAAAAACCATGGTGGGGATGAATCCACAATATAAATATACTCTAAAAAAGTATAGAAATAATACATAGGGGAATGCACATGCATTTAGGCACACTGGCTAGAGCTCAGTGCTCAAAACAATAAGGGCTACAACCTTGAGAAGACTCATTGTCTTACAATATCTTTTACAAATGATAATTAGAATGTTTGAACTAAAAAATAACATCTACAAATGACAAGGTACAGTTCCGGTTAAGCACAAAATACTTATTCTTCTACTGCTCTACTACACTACTATGTTCTTTTGATATGCAATATTTCAGAGCACAAATCCTTCACTTACGCACGTGAAACTACACACAATCGATCACAACAACTTTCCACATACACACCAATATAAAAAATGATCATATCCATCGATCTTTTATATTCGCTACATGAAATTAGGTCTTCTACATGTCAGCTTCAAGAATACTTTATAAATAATGAAACATGTATACCAAGTCGGCTTAATTCAAACTCCAATGGATATGCAGACCAAAAATAATTGTCCACACACTACCAAAATTGTCTAACACACCACAATCACATAACTGAGCGCCAAAATCAATCCACATAATACTGCTAAACTGCTATGTCAAATTGACATCCAACACACTGGATCATTTAACTCAACCATGAGTTGACATCATACACTACAAACATGGAATATGGTATATAACACATCCATAATGCTTCCTTGAGATCCACAACACAAGATATAAACCTGTATCGAAGTACAAATTGATCAATCCATTCTCTATCAAATACTATTTTCCAGTCTGCCGGACTTAACCAAAATCAATCACTCTTCTGGTTTGAACAAACTGAGCTATGAGGATGGGTGCATTAGCATTAGTTTCCATCAATGTCAAAATTGGTTCATCTATGCAATGTCTTTTTCCAACAACAAGTTCTATCCTATTGGTGTAGGGGAGGATATTTCCCCCGTCCAAGATGACGAATCTTATAAGGAAAATCTATCTGTTGCTACCTCTTCGAACATGCACTAAGATGAGCCAGGGGATAACAAGTAACTACACTAACTAAAACACAAAATTACAACACATAGATGATAAATATATAAAAACTAGATTTACAGAATGATGCAACACTAGAAATAAGTTATACCTTCCAACCAGGGAGATCTCAGGTTTAGGATGCCAATGTGAGGTGCAGACACCAGCATGGTGCACTGTAGTTCATACGACCCGCAAATAGAGAAAGTCCCAGAAACAGACATGCGTGTAGTTATTGACGTGCATAACCTATACATCACTTGCACACATATAGATGGGGAAAATTATTGGAGCTGTATAGGGGCCCACCTCAGTTAGATCCCCATTTAGGTGTTTCCACCACCATAGAGAGCCAGATAGATAGATTGGAAAAATAAATTAGAACTTGGTAAATTCGAAAGTAAATGCAAATGGAAACTAGACTTCTTTTAAAAGAAGCTAACTCCTATTGCATGCAATAAATATCGGAAGATATTGGAATTTTGGAAATAAATATTTAACAATGTAAATGACTCATTGCATGTGAAAGAGATTGGTAAAAGAGAGAGAATGAGCATGAAGCCAAACCCCTCGATACTTGGATTCGTGAGCGTGATGAAACCTAGTTGATCTCTTTGTTGGTAATAACCGACCACGTGATGATTGTAGCTTGATATTGGTAGAGTGCATATCCGAGAGCATGAAGAGAGCAGTAAGATATCAAGAGCACAATGAGAGCCAAGAGCCAAGAGCCAAGAACCCAAGATCGGGAACCCTTCAAAATGAGCTAGGAAGGGCTCTTAAAATTGAAAGGGTGCAGAGAGACGTTACGATGAAACGTGAGAAAAAGGATAAGTGTCTGCCAACGTCTGACTCTCTGCCAAATTTGAGATTCAGCTAGCTTTTCAGGATGTTATTGCGGCGCGTGGACGTCCTCGTGTTGCGCAGATGCCCATTAAAAAGTAGGCCCAAAGGGGTTCTCAAGGCATTTCAAGGCACCTTGTCTTTCGAGGCCATGATGCCAAAATAACATAATTTTGATCATAGATTCGTCATAAATGCTCTAGGCATCATGCATAAGTATCATAAATGCACTAGGTGCATTTTAGAGCACTACAATTGGAATGCAAATCAAATAGCATATTAGAAGATTTAAAAATGATATAGATGAATACTACAAACAATATTGGGGTTGGTTGAAATTTTTTTAAAACAGGATGCAAGCTAGAGAGAGGATCCCTGATGAATTGATTTGAAAATACAAGAATGTTTTCACTATTTTGGGTGAGTAGGGATGACTATTATATAGAGGTTGTTTAACCAAGGATTGTACGATTGCCTAAGTTACCTTATGACGTATCTCTGGGAGAGGTTGAAAATAACCTTTATACATTATTGAAGTTGCCACTTGATCCAAATGAAGATGTTTGGAACTACTACAAATATCTTAAATAAAATAACCGAGGTAAAAATTGAGAAATAACTTGTAAAGAGAATAGAGAAACTTTACCAAAAGATATATCTACCTAGAGTTGACGAAGCATTTGGAATGCAAGCATTGAGGAGGACTAGTTTAGTTTTTGCCTCTCCTCTGATAAAGATTGGTTCTTCCAAAACCTTGACTAGATTTGTTACAAGTGAAAAGAAAGGACAAAGACCTAAAAAAAGGCAACAAGAGGAAAGAAAGGTCCAAATCTTGTTGTTGAGGAAGTTGAGAGCAACAACATAGATGAAGTGGAAAATGAAAAGTTTATAATTAGGAAGAGGTTTGCAAGTACAAAAATAAAATTGAAGATGATGAGAGTGAAGAGGACATTGTGCCTTTTAGTAAAAGGAAGACAAATTCGATCTTTATGACATAGACCCTAACCAAGAAGAGGAAGGAAGTGAAGAACGAGGGAAAGAAGAAGAAGACAATAAACTCTCCGGTTGATGTTGATTATCAACCACTTGACTTTGATAGTCTGATAAATGCCATTTATGTACATAATTCTTTAAATATGATTGTAGGGTTACAATGATGCCCCTTCGACTACTAGGGAGAAAATTAAAAAAACTTATCAAATATCTGATAACTTTTGATAAGATTGTTAGTGATATTGTTGATAAGTTGCCAAAGGAGTTATTATAAGCTATGGCAACAAGAAGGAAGGATGCAGTGATAAAAAAATCCATTATGAGGAAACGAGCATTAAACATGGTGAGAAACCATTTATCTAAGGAGGATAAAACCTAGACTGTGCAAGTTCTTAATACAAAATTTAGAACAAAAGAAAAAGAAAACTTTATAATTGGAGTAGATCTAGATGATTATCAGATGATGGTTAAATAGATTGAAGATGTAGCAATTGAGGATGTAGAAGAGTTGAAGAGGAATTTGTCTTCTCTTTTGGAGAAGATAAACACATGAATTGGTATGGAAGGGAGTTCTCTTGGTGCAAGTAGCAATGGAGTTGATTCAAAAAATAAAACAAAGGAGCAAATAAGTGAAGATGTAGGTCTAGGAGTTGGTCCAGTTGGCCAAATGGATATAGAAAAGAATGTAGAGAATAATGCAGAATTGTTTCCACAGAAGACATAGGAGAAGGAGAAGAAAATAGGGAAGGAGAAGATAGAGGAGAATGAGAAGACATACGTGAAGACACCAAAGAGTCCAGAGAAGAAGGAGAAAGAGAAAGGAACATAGGAAGAAAGAAGTATGTCCGGTGGAGAATCTTTCGAACCATTTGGATATTCTACACCAGAATTGTTATAGTTACAAATGAAGTTTGCACTAGTGGTTACTATTGAGGTACTTTATGTATCTATGTCTCAAGGTCAAATGGACCTTAACCAATTGTCACCCTTCACATATTACATCTAGGTGATGTTCCCCACCTCACAACATAGAGGAAGTTTATCGTGTCACAAGTGGAGTGCACAGAATTGAGTAATGATATAGTAAAGTTTATTCATGATAAAATTTTGGAGATCATGCTAGAAGAGTCTTTGAGTGATGTGGAGCAGCAACAAGTGTTTCATAATCATTTAAAAGACCATTCTTCTAACTTAGAAGAAACAATTTTGAAAGATGTAGAGAAGAGAGTATAGGAGAAGAGAGTAAAGGAGTTAGTGGATAGGTGTGCAAATGCACACACCCGATTGAAGGATAACATCAGTGTTGGATATTGCTACTGCTAGGATATGTTGTTGTCATTGATGTCAACATATTCTGGTGTTACAAAAGACCTATTTGATCTTTCAGTGATTGCATTGAGCTGATGTGGATGGTTTATCTATTTGGGATGCTAGAATACTTCATACCTTATTGGTTTCAGTGATCCAGGAGATTGCTTGATCATATTATTTGATCCAGTTTATAGTTCAGCCTTTCTGTGCAGTGGTTGGCAGAGTTTGGTATCTGATCTGGTGAGCTCATGTATGATCATATCTTTGGCTGTGGATTTGGGAGAAGGTTTTGGATGTTCATGTGTATCCTCAATTCAAATGGTTTGTGCTTTTGTGCTCCACAAGTTATCTTTCTAGTTCGATTTGGTATTGTCCAGTATTCCTTTGAGCTAGTGTGTTGATCGGTGAAGATTTGCATAAGTGGTGTTGGTGTAGCTATTGCAGATGGTACTAATGTGCTTGTTGGTGTTTTTTGATCATGTTCTATTTTTATTGGTGGTCCACATTAATTCTTATGTGCATTCTTGGTGATTTTGCTGATCCGGTGATATTCTTTGTGTTATGCGGTATTCTTGGTGGTGTAGGATGTTGTAGTTGATCTTGGCAAGATTTTCGGTGGTGATGCATGTTTGGAGATTTGATTTAGGTCCATGTTATGTCATGCATATCATTATATTGGCCCAATGGTTCACATATGTATCTTGTGATGTAATTTTGTAATTGAGAGTTGAGGGTTTAGCCAATTTTGTGGTCAAGGATGATGATTTGTATAAATAGGTGGTATAGTCATGTAATTTGGGTATCAGTGTTATGTCTACATTATTAGAGAGTGGTTAATGTGGTGCTTAAGTGAATTTATCCTTTGGTGTGGTGTATTGAGCAGAGATTGTTACAGGGCAAACAAATGTGCTTAATCAGAACTCCCATCAGGCATAAGGAGATGCTATATTTGTAGTTCATATAATCCAGATTGTAGTCCGATCATTATTGTAAGTCAACGAACCTTCCGTGAGGGTTTGATCCTTTTGGTTCATCTTATTTTGAGCAGTGAGATCTAGGCAGTGTGCCTGAATGCATGTGCATTCCCCATTGTAATATTTACACATACTACTGTAGAGTATCATCTTATTATGGGTAGGTTCCCATCGTGGTTTTTACCTTAACCGGGTTTTCCATGTCAAAATCTTGGTGACATGTGTGTTGGTGCTATTATGTCTATCTTTATTGTTGCTGCAGTTGTTTAGATCTGAGATTGTGTTTGGTTTGATAAATCTAGTGAAAATTGATTCACCCCCCTCTCAATTTTCCTTCTTGGTTGCTGCTAACAATTGGTATCAGAGCTAGATCCATCGAAAGAAGTTTGATAGCTTGAGGTGATTTAGGATGGTATCTTATGTGTTCAAGGAGTGTCCTATATTTGATGGAAGCAATTATATTGTTTGGAAGGACCAGATGGAAGTTCATTTGAAATGCCTTGGAAATGAGTATTGGAAGATTGCAAAGAATGTCTACAATGTTCCTCAAAATGGACCAGTTACTGGTGCTGAAATGAAGGATGATGAACATAACATAAGAGGTAAGGAAGCATTGCTGAGTGCCTTGACTGATTCAAAGATGACTAATGTGATGGGGTTGCAAAATGTACATGAGATCTGGAAGAAGCTTGAGAGCTTGTATGATGGTGATGCGCAAGTTAAAGTTGCTAAGTTGCAGAGCTTGAAAGGAAAGTATGAAGCATTGAAGATGATAAAAGATGAAAAATATCAACCTTTATGGCTAAGGTGAATGATATTGTCATGAATATCAAATGTGCCAATGGAACCCTTGAAGATGATGAGATTGTTGCTAAGGTGTAGAGATCATTACCTCCTACTTACAAACATAAAGTAGCTGCTATTGATGAGATCTAGAGGGTGACTACAATGAATAGAGACATGTTGGCTGGAAATCTTATTGCATTTAAGTTGAGCAAATTTGGGGAATCACATGGTAAATCTGAAATTGCATTCAGAGCCTTTGTATCTGGGAAGTAGAAGTATAACCCAGGAGAATGTTCTTGTTGGGGATCAAGATTTGAAAGAGAGAAGAGAGAATGGAAGAGCAAGAAAGAGAATTGGATGAGCTTGAATCCCTTATTTTTTGGAGATTACCTAAAGGAGCCGATAAGTATAATGGAAAGTTACCTTTAAAATGTTTCTCTTGTAATAAGATAGGACATTTTCCTTCTACGTGCCCCAAGAGAATGTCTAGGTATGATAAGCATGATAAATTTGAAAGGCATGATAGATCTGATAAGAATGATAGATATGAGAAGCATGATAAATATGATAAGCCCTATAAGCCCTACTAGAAGTACATAAATAAGAAGAGATACTATTATGCTGCTGATGAAGGTGTAACAGATGAGGAATAAGAGAATGAGAATTCAGAAGATGAATTTGTATTTATTGCTATCAAGGAAGATGATCCAGTATTAGTGAATCCTACAAGCTGCATTGTTGAAGAGAAAGATGAATGGGTGATTGACAACAATTGTTCACATCATATGACAGGTGATAGAAGCAAAGTTTCTAAGTATAGAAAGGTATGATGGTGGAATAGTGAGATTTGGAGTTGAAAAATCTTATCTGATTCATGGTAGAGGCTCTATATCTTTCAATGGTAAGCATAATACTGATGATGTCTTGTATGTTGAAGGTTTGAAGCATAATCTTTTGAGTGTTGGACAAATTGTTGACAAGGGATATGATTTGCAATTCAAGAATGGTAAATGAAGGATCCTAAATGCCTCTGGTATAGAGATTGCATCAGGTACTAAAACTAAAGGTAATATCTTTCACTTGAATGTTGGTAAAAAGAGTTGTTTGATTGCTCAGATTGATTAAAGTTGGTCATGACATTGAAGAATGTGTCATGTTAGATTTGATTACATGGTAAGGATAAGTTCTACTCAAGCTGTTAGAGATTTTCCTAAGATTGTGAAGCCTACTAATCCGGTATGTAAGGAATGTCAAATGGGAAAGCAAACAAAAAATTCATTTAAGAGTAAGCTATACTCATCTAATGGATTGCTAGATCTTGTTCATACTGAATTATGTGGGCCTACTAGAGTAAGAATCATGCAAGGTGACATATATTTCATGCTGTTGATTGATGACTATTCAAGGATGATGTGGGTGACCTTTCTAAGGGAGAAATCAAAAGCATTGGAGAAATTCAAGATATTCAAAGCTAGAGTAGAGACTGAGACAAGATTGAAGCTGAAATGCCTGAGATTTGATAGAGGATGAAAATTAACATTAGGAGAGTTTGATACATACTGTGAGAGGAAAGGAATTAGAAGATAGTTATCTACTCCTAGAACCGCTCATTAGAATGGAGTTGTTGAAAGGAAAAAGATAACTATCTTAGATGCTGCAAGGACTATGCTGATTGAAGGAAATGTTGCACAAATATTTTGCAGAGAAGTTGTTAGCACTGCTGTTTACACATTTAACCAAGTACATATTAAAGGTGATTCTGGTAAGGCTCCTTATGAGCTATGGTTTGGTCATGTTCCTACAATTAGATATTTTAGAATTTTTGGAAGTAAATATTATATCAAGAGAGATGAGGATATAAGAAAGTTTGATGCGAGATGTGATGAAGGAATCTTCTTGGGATATTCTTCTAAGAGAAAGGCCTACCGGTGCTATAATAAGAGATTTAAGAAGATGGTTGAGAGTGAAAATGTGAAGGTAGATGAATGTGTTGGAAAGAAGATCAGAGCATCTAGTTATGATCTTGATGATGGAGATGTTGTTCCTAAGACTGTGCAGACTGAGATTTTGAAGTAGATTGTTCTATTGGAGACAGGTAATCCAAATATTGTTGTCGCCAATTGAGAGTTGCAGGAACTTGAAAATTAGAACAATCAGAAGACACTGAGGTATGTTAGATTGAATCATTTAGAAAATCTGATTATTGGTGACAAGAATAAAGGTGTAATGACTAGGAGAAGGATTGCTGTTGAAGAGATATGTTTGATTTCAAAGATTGAGCCTAAAGATGTTGCGGAAGCATGTAAGGATGAAAATTGGTTAAAAGCAATAGAAGAAGAGCTGAATCAAATTGAAAAGAATAACACTTGGGAGCTTGTTTCGAGGCCTAAATACAAGAATGTGATTGGTACTAAATTGGTGTTCCAAAATAAACTGAATGAAGCCGGTGAAGTTGTCAGAAACAAAGCAAGATTGGTTTTTAAAGGATGTTCTTAGATGGAAGGTATTGAATATGAAGAAATTTTTTCTCTTGTAGCTAAAATTGAAGCTGTTAGGTTGTTGCTTGCATATGCTTCTTATAAGAATTTTAAGGTATATCAGATGGATGCCAAGTTAGCCTTTTTGAATGGTGATTTGGAGGAGGAATTTTACATTGAGCAACCGGGTGGATTTTCTCTATTTGATGAAGGAGATATGGTATGCAAATTGAAGAAAGCTCTATATGGACTGAAGCAAGCCCCTAGAGAATGGTATGCTAGATTGGATAAGTATTTGTTGAAGTTGGGATTCTGTAAAGGTACTACTGATAGTAATTTATATTTCAAAGTTGAGAAACATAACATTCTGATTGTTGAAGTCTTTGACGATGATATCATTTTTGGCGGTGATGATGATTTGAGTATGAAGTTTGTTGATGATATACAAAAGGAATTTGAGATGTCTATGATAGGTGAAATGAAATTCTTCTTAGGATTGTAGATTAGTCAGACCATTAAAGGCATTTTCATTTCTCAATCTAAGTATGTGAAAAAATTGTTGAACAAGTTTGGATTAGCTAATTCTAAGCCCGTTGGAATTCCTATGGTGACTGGATGCAAATTATCTAAGAATGATAAATTTCAAAAAGTTAATCAGACTTTGTATAGATCTATGATTGGTAGACTATTGTACTTAACTCAAAATAGACCAAACATTATGCATGCTATTTGTCTTTGTGTCAGATTTCAATCAAATCCTAAAGAAACTCATGTCACTACTATGAAGAGGATTTTTAGATACTTGAAGGGGACTATTGACTATGGACTATGGTATCTATAAAATGATGATTTCATGTTGTGTGCTTACATTGATGCTGATTGGGTTGGTGATATTGATGACAGGAAGAGCACTATCGATGGAACATTCATTTTGGAAAATAAATCGATTTCATGGTCTAGTAAGAAATAAGATGTTGTATCTTTGCCCAATGTTGAAGTTGAAAACATTGCTACTACTAGTAACTGTACAGAAGTAGTTTGGATGAAGCAGATGTTGAAGGATATTAGAGTAATTTATGATGAGCCTACCTGTTATATATTGTGATAATTCAAGTTCTATGAATATTTCAAAGAATCCGGTGCTGCATTCTAAAACAAAGCATGTGTCTATAAAGTATCATTTCTTGAGGGAGAAGGTCAGTGATGAAGAAGTCAGATTGGAATATGTATCTACAAAGGATCAGATTGCAGATATTTGCACTAAGAATTTGCTTGTAGATACATTTGCTTATTTGAGAGACAAGTTAGGGGTATCTGCCCCTCTTGCTGAGAACTAGATGCATGGAGTTGCATCAATCTGGTGGATTTTAGAGCCTTATCTCTTTGTTTGGGTTGATGAGTTGGTGCTTCTACTCAGCCAGAGTAGTTAGTGTGTGGTTCAAATTTTCAGTTGTGGGTTTATCCTAAGGGGGAGAATGTCCTTCTTAGAAGATGAGTTTTGGGAGAGAGAGAGCATAATTTGTATTTTGTCTTTGGATTGCTATGAAAGGGGGAGAGAGTCATGTGAGAAATTGCCTTATCTTTGGAGCTTTGTGTGCATGATCTTAGGGGGAGTTTGCTAGTGATGATTCATTCCTTTGCATGGATTGTTTTTCACATTCATAAGTTGCCATCAATGGCAAAGGGGTAGATTATTGGATATTGATGCTGCTAGGATATGTTGTTGTCATTGATGTCAACATATTCCGGTGTTGCAGAAGAGCTGTTTGGTGTTTTGGTGATTGAATTGAGTTGATGTGGATGGTTTATCTATTTAGGATATTGGAATAATTTATTCCTTATTGGTTCCAGTGATCCGAGAGATTGCTTGATCATATTATTTGATCCGGTTTATAGTTCTATCTTTCTGTGTAGTGGTTGGTAGAGTTTGGTATCTAATTCGGTGAGCTCAAGTATGATCATATCTTTGGCTGTGGATTTGGGAGAACTATTTGGATGTTCATGTGTATCCTCAGTTTAGATGGTTCATGATTTAGTGCTCCACAAGTTATCTTTCTTTTTTGAATTACTGCTGTTGAGTATTCCTGTGAGCTAGTGTGTTGATTGATGAATATTTGCATAAGTGGTGTTGGTGCAGCTATTGATGGTTCTAATGCACTTGTTGGTGTTTCCTGATCATTTCCTATTTGTCTTGGTGGTTTGCATTAATTCTTGTGCGCATTCTTGGTGATTTTGCTGATCCGGTGATATTCTTCATGTTATGCGGTATTCTTAGTGGTGTAGCGTGTTGTAGTTGATCTTGGCGAGATTTTGGGCGATGATGCATGTTTGTAGATTTGGTTTAGGTCCATGTTATGTCATGTAAATCATTATATTGGTCCAGTGGCTCACATATGTATTGTGTGATGTAATTTTTTAATTGAGAGTTGAGGATTTAGCTGACCTTGTAGTCAAGGTTGGTGATTTGTATAAATAGGTGGTATAGTCATGTAATTTGGGTATCCATGTTATGTCTGCATTATCAGAGAGTGGTTAATGTGGTGCTTAATTGAATTTATCCTTCAGTGTGGTGTATTGAGTAGAGATTGTTGCAGGACAAACAAATATGCTTAACCAGAAGTGTCATTAGGCATAAGGAGATGCTATATTTGCAGTTCATGTAATCTAGATTGTAGTCCGATCATTATTGTAAGGTAGTGGACCTTCCCTGAGGGTTGGATCCTTCTGAGTTATCTTATTTTGAGAAATGAGCTTTAGGTAGTGTGCCTGAATGCATGCGCATTCCTCATTGTAATATTTACACATACTACTGTACAGTATCATCTTATTGTTTGTAGGTTCCCACCATGGTTTTTCTCTTAACTGGGTTTTCCACATCAAAATCTTGGTGTCATGTGTGTTGGTGCTATTATGTCTATCTTTATTCTTGCTGTAGTTGTTTAGATATGAGATTGTGCTTGATTTGATAAATTCATGAAAATTGATTCACCTCCCCACCCCCCTCTCAGTTTTCCTTCTTGGTTGCTACTAACAATAAGTGTGTTGGAAAAGGTTGTGGATGATGTAGAGATTGTTTACCAATTTTGTCACTAGTTGTTGGAATCCACTAAGGAGATTACAAGTCAAATGGACATTATGGAAGAATAGATTGCACAACTTTCTGGTTTAGTAGATACTAATGGCAAAGCTTAGTTGGAGAATTTATATTTAAATATTCATCTACTAAATAACCAAAGAGAGGAGATCAAGAAACAATTTGGTTTTATGAGAGATGTGGTTGATATGAAGCTCACCAGTATGGTGAAGTTGTTTGAAGACTCTATAAAATTAGAGGTCAATGAAGGTTCCGATTAGCTGCAAAGAGGTAGAGGATATCCTATTGAATATTGAGAGCCAATGTATATCATTGGCCTTTGTGGGAGAAGTATGGAAGACAACCTAGATGCAACTTAAAACTATTAATGAAGGCATCACACATCCAAATCAACAAGGTGCTAGAGATCCTATTAGTAAGAAATTTTTTCTCTTGTATATATGCAGATAAGTAGATGGTGTTTAGAGTACAATTTGGCTTTCATTTGCATTTTATTTTTGAAAAATTACTATAGATAGGGGGAGTAATGTTGAATTTTTGTAGATTGGGTTTGTTTTGTGTTGAGGAGACACCCTTTATCTTTGATGTCAAAAGGGGATATATAATTCATTGTGAAGTGATTTTGGATTTGGCACAAGTGTTTCCATCAATGAAAAAAAGGGAGTTTTTGCAAATATGAGTTTGTGTTGTCACTGATGTTAAACTTGTTGATATCTTTGGTCTAGATGTGTTTTTAGTTGTCAAACTTGTTGTATCTTTGGTCGAGATACATGTTCAGTTAGTGTAGTAACAGAGGATTGATTCGGTGTTCATGCAAATATGTGAAAATTGATTGTGGATGATCTAGATGGTATATCCATTTGTATTATAGATTTTTTAGAGATTTGGAGATGATGTCGGTGGTCCACGATTGGTATTGGCTAAGTGTAATTGTTTTGGTGAACAATTTGTCAGAGTATGCTTAGAATTTTGATCTGCACTATGGTGCATTGCCTCATCAGATCTTGTGTTTGTAATATGATGTTGCTGCATATAAATGCTTGATATATGTCAATTTCTAGGTTCTCAATTGATCTACAATTGAAGTTATATTGGTCTATGTATTAATTTGTTCAGTGACAGGATAATAGTTTGCAAGAGTGTGTTGCATTTCTTTGCCATCAATATATTTGATGGTGTGGTTCAATGGTTAAAGATGCACAACATAGAATCATCAATGTTTTATCATGCTATGTGGTACATGGACAATTGTTTTTGGTAGTTTGCATCATGTTTTGAGTAAGCTTGGTCAGTGAAAATTAATAGTTTTATCTCTTGGAATCGACCTATGATGTTTTGGTTCGTGTGATATCATGTGGATCTATAGGAGTTGAATTGGAATGGATAGGAAGGTGTGCCGACATGGTGTGACGCTTCACATGCCTCCTTCTGCCTTCCCCATTGCTTTGAAGATTGTTTTTAGGTAGATTATTTATATCTATACCTTACATCAAATTAGGCCAACCCAATGATATTTTGATTGTGAATGGTATATAAAGGATGAAATCATTTTGGAGGAAAGAAGAATAAGTGGTATCTAGTATGATTGAGTAATATTATGTAAGTGCAAAGGTGCAAAAGTGTAGTTGAGTAGTAATTGAAGTTAGTTATAGATGTGTATTAATACTAGAGTGTAAGCAACATATCAGAGGATGCGGTTATCAACAGTTCAATCATATTGATACTTTATTCTTAGTTGCCCTGAGATTATGCATCTCAGTAATGCAAGTCCTCTTTATGTTGCCCCAGGGTTGTGCGCCTTAGTGTTGCAAGTCAAAACTAGGAGTAGTGAGATTCCTTCGCCTTGAGCCTAAAACATTGTAACTTGTTTTTCATTTAGTGAGATAGTTCTCATCATGTTTTTTCCCTCATTGGGTTTTCCATTTAAAATCTTGGAGTTCATGTGTGATTGCTATTATGTTTTTAATTGTTTACTTCTACACATGTGGTAAAATAATTGAATGATAATTGATTGGTTAAATTGGTTAAGTTTTAATATATTAGACTCTTTCCCCCTCTTAGCATCCAAAAGTGTTCAACAAAGGTATCTCTTCTTCTTTGCATACACCACTGTCCAACTTTCTTGCATGGGGTTAGAAGATGATTTAGTATATGATGAAATAAGTATTAATCCTAAGTTCTAAAAATCATAATTACAATATCTATGAGAACAATAAATAACTTTTTAAAACTTAGATACTCTCATTGTTTGGCACCATCCCCATCAATGGTGCAAAAAATGTATGGTCTCCTACATTGATTAACAATATGGAGATTTATGTTTTGTTTGAACCTACAAAAATAGTGAGTTTACTAAATAATCATAATTTCCTAAATTATTTTTCCACTATTGTCCTCAAATGAAATAGAGATATATCAGTGCACAAGCTGAGTTACATGATTATAAATAATTCGATGTGTTTTCTAGCTTAAAATCCCAAAATATAAATACCAAAATCCTTGTACATAAGTCAAATTTTGAGCTACAAATAGATCCTATCCAAAAATCATATCCTTAATGAAAACCCTATTCATCAACTAATATATTCATACCCTGCTCCATTTATCTGAAAATTCCTACATGACCCACTTATCATCTTATGTGGACCACCATAAAGCAAAATCATCAGTTATCACTATTTCATGGGATGATTATTCTGTTATATTGATCATCTTGTGAAACAACGACAAAGAAAATAAAGTCTACATAGTTATCGTTATTTCACAAGACTAACATCTTATTATATTAAGCACCCAATGAAACAATGATGAAGGGTACAAAGCATACTATGATAACACCATTTCATAGAATTCATGTTTCATGAAGTTGGACATCCCACGAAGTAGCGACAAGGGGGATAATAGTTCATAAAGGTATCGCCATTTTGTGGGATCCACATCCTATCATATTGAACAAGTTGCAAAATAGCGATAAAGAAGATAGAGCTTATAAAGTGTTATCACCATTTTGCAGAATTCATATCCTATTGAGTTGATCGATCCATGAAATAGCGATAAGAGGATTTAAGTCTACATAATATCGCCATATTGCAAGGGATGATTTATAATAAAGAAAATAACGATCTCCCCAAAACATAAAGTGTATTGCTATTTTACTGAAGAAGGTACCTGAGGGGTCCAGGAGGATGCGATTTAGTGATATCTTAATTAACTATTGCTATATCGCAAGGAGGATATAAGTAATGAAAAACCATGCTGCGATGTAGCGACAATGGTCAAAATTGGTATCACCATATCAAAGGGAGCTAAAATAAAGGGAAAATGAGTGTTGTGATATTGCAATACATATTGTCGTTATTTTGCAAAAATAAAACAAAATTTATTTCAAAGGTTTGCGATACTGCAAAAATAGTGAGCCGAGGCAAGTTGAGCATGATGTCAACAATGTCATAAATCAAATTTTGAAAAGGTTTACAGAGTTGTTAATGAAATGCACAAATTTAATACAGAAAAGACCTCAAAGGTCACCATTAATAGCTGATTTATCGCTCAATTTTCTCATTTCAAGCTAAGTGAAGTGAGCTCTATGACAAGGAAGAACGAGCCAAAATTGTGTGCGATAGTCACAAGTAAGTACTTAGTTACCTCTCCAGCTGCCAAATTTGTAGAAGACATTTGAGTTTTCAGTAAAGAGCATAGGATAAAATGCCTAGGAAGAAGGAACAACCTAGGGAAAGTGAAAGTTCAAAATGGGAAGAAACTTCTAAAAGAAAACCTAGAATGTCAAACCCAGCTAAGAGGCATATGCAAAAATCATTGTTAGATGCATTTCATGGCTCAATAGACACTGGAGCTAAAAATATATTTAAAGATAAAATGGAGGGTTGCATGCCATAATCCTCACCTTAGAGAGGGATTTATTTTCGTATTTTTATAAGAACAAAGATGGAAAGATCCTTGTGTCAAACCCCCAGACCCTTGACATTGCTAAATAAATTGTGCCAAATGTTTTTCGTAGATGTTGAGTTAATTCAGTTGTTGGTAGACCATTACCACGCTGTAACCAAAATTGTCAGAATGCCTAGTGGGAACCCTTTGTTGGTAGTCACAAAATATGCCATCGTTGCTTGTTTTATGTTGAATAAGCAAGCTCTTACCAAGGTTGACCTTGAAAAATTTGAAATGGATTACAACAGGCTACGTAAAACATTGATGAAGGATGAGCTCTTATTTTAAAAGAGGAGGGGTATAAATAATAAGCACATGATGATTACAAGCAGGAGCCCTTCCTCGTGGATGATTTTCTGGTTTACTTCCAAAGATTATATTTTTCTTTGTGTCAAGTGTTGGGAGAAGATGCTAGGGCCAAAATTCCAGCATCATTGATGTACATGGCCATGAGATACAAAATTTAAAGGTAAATATTGAATTTAATTTTGTGTTTGAATTAGAAAAGAAAATTCATGATCAATTGGTTGTATGGAAAGAAAAGAAGAGCTATGATTTCCACTACCATTCTTTGTTGTGTTATATGATCCTATACCAAAATAGATAAACTTTGATCCACGACTGAAATTGGGAATGGTGGATGAGAATGGCAATAGATTACCAATGTAGTTTTGGTGTTACTTATTGGATAAAAAATGCAAGGATAGTAATTACAAAGTCTTTTGCGACTCATTTGTCATTATTATTTTTGGTTTCCTTAATCATCATGTTGAAAGTTTATGACTAGATATAAGGAGCCTATTGAGGCCATTAGCCTATGATCTTGAAAAGGGTCACACTCACAACTTTGCTGACTAGTTTTACATAAGAGAGAACACCATTATCAGGGTATTTGGGTGCCCCCAAACTCCTCATTTGTTACCCATGTTTGTGTTAGATAGATTTGCTTTTCTGGAGTTTATGTGGCAAATGCTATGGCTAGAAAGGGAAGTGATAGAAAGAAGAAAGAAGGGGACATTCTTGCCCCATCATGTTACATTTGCAATTTTTTTAATTGGGTCAAATATGTTAGAAAAATTACAGAATTACATGAAGACCAACTATTCATTGAGGTCTGGCAAAGAGAGAATGTGTGATCCTGAGTATTTGTTGGTAAACAGATTTGTCTCTTTTCGGAAATCTTAATATAAAATAAAATATGACTCTGATTCACCCTTTGTCAAAAGAAAACAAATTACCAACAGTTGGATGAATTAATTGACATTCAACCTCTGTATTAGAGGGGAGCTCCTCATTTCATTTTAAATTAATTTATTATATATATATATACTGACACTTTTAACCAGTAAGCATTGAAAGGCTCTAGCATTTATCCATCAACACAAATAAACTCCTTCTCCTGGTCCTTACCCTGAGGCCTAGAAGGGTTTTATGAAAACCATAGAATGGCTTATTGATGGGAATAAGAATACTGTGGATGATTACAAAAAACTCTACAACAGAGTCATGATCTTGGAAACCATTAACATTGGAGAGGGGAATACTATGGCCAATTATATTGAAGATTTGAAGAACACAATTGCCAAAGTGGAAGACATCAGAGATGCCTTTAATCCCCAGTTTGAGAAAATTGAAAAGGAGATACAGGATAGAAAAACCCTGGAGGAAACTAGAGAAAAGGAGCTCTTGGATACAGTTGCCAAAGTGGACAAGATAGAGGAGTGCCTCAAGAACATTGCAGAGCAGAGTCTCAGCATTCTGAAAATCTCAGCCAACAACACCCATGCCCTCATCAGCAAGCTCGATGATGAAAAGGAAACCCAGGAAATTGACCTGGATGCAGAAGGAACCGGGGAAGTCCAAGGTCCTAGAACTCGCACCCGTGGAAAGAGGAAGGAAAAGAAAGTGAATAAGGACCTGGAGGAGCTAAAAGCAGTTGGGGCGACTTATGATGAGCTAGTGACTAAGGCAGAGGAGCTGCTGAAGAAAATCACTATGTAGTGTCTCCTTGGGTTCTTTGCTGTTTTTTGTTGTTTAGCTATTTTTTCTGTTCACTGGTTTTTTGGACCAGTCGCTTTGTATGTGGACTCTATCTTCTCTGCGGTTTATTTTAACTATTTTGTAATGGTTTCAGGTCCTTAAAACCTATTTTTCAATTAATCAGAACACAAATAAACACTTTCAAAACTGCAACATAGGTAAATGTCTCAAAGAATATTCAAAGGAGAGTTCACAGACTCTGATTCATAACATTCTTGCTACATAAACTCAAAACAAAATGGGGACTCTGCAAGAGAAACTAATAGCTCAATTGAGACTCTCTCATGTCTCATAGGGCAAGGGGGATCAAGCAAATCAATACAATCATGTGAGTCATCCAACAACCAATAGTAAACATGAATTGAAAAGAATTACAGAGGTAACTTATCATCAAATTATATTGTGCTTATAATCAACTTAAGAAAGATTTCAAATCTAAGAACGCACAGATTCAAAGATAACACAACATTTCATTAATAACTAGTCATTGTATCATCTAGACAATTCATATCAAAATTTTATCTACTGCTTGCCAAAATTATTGTTTTTAGAACCCATTCAAAGGCAAGCTTTTCCGCTTAAATAGCCACCAGGCCATAGTTTTTACATGCTTAACAAATAACATTTACTTTCACTTCGGTGAAAGAAACCATTAAAATAACATAAAAGAGAGCTAAACTAATAGCCACTGAAAGGCCGAAATTTCATTGTAGAACAACTAAGCAGCCACCGCAGTTGAGGAAGTTATGGGCTTGTCTTGATTTGTCGTGGATCCACGCCATTCTAGGTGTACTGCCGAAAAGTTTAGGATAACTCAAAAATAGGGCAGGCCAATGTGTATGATCCTCTACTTCCACACTTCTTTGTCTATATTCACTTGTGTGACCTTTTCTTTATGAACCTCTAAGTGATCCAAACAGACAATGAGCATTGATTCAATCCTTGCTACTTTTGAAAAGTCATCGGTACTCAAGGATTTTATGGTCTAAATGGAATGGACTCTATCTTGAAAGACTTTAATCATGTCTACAACTTCCTCAATAACCTTGGCTCCCTCCTTCATGAGTTGGATATCAATACATTTAAGGTCATTCTGTATAGTGTCAATCAAGTCAGTCAGTCCCCTAAGTAGCTTGGTAGATTCTTCATGGCCCTGCTCGATGATTTAATTGCGCCATTCCATGTTATTCTTTGAATCGTATAACATGTTATCATCTAGGTTCTCCACTAGTTTCTCAGCTAGGAACTTCATCACTCCATACTTTTGGACATCATTCATCTGTGCGAGAACCGCTACCCACTTAATCCTTTCCTTTTCCCAAGAGACCATCTCTAGCTCGAGCTCTTTACTCACAGTTTCTCCATCCTTATAAATCTTAACCAGATTAATGATATATTCTGATCCTTGTTGAATTATTAGGTCCAGCCACTTATTAAACATTTCCATCACTACCTTGTTTCTTTGAACTTGATCAAGCATCTTCTGGTTTGCTGGAGACTTGGGGTCAAATGACACTGGTATCTGTGACAATGGTTGAGGATCTGGATTGTGAATAGCGTTGATGTATTCTGCCATCTGTGTGACCATTTGCTTCATTTATCTCTTATATTTTTCATCTTTCCAAGTCCTTGAGATTATCCTCTTTGTAGAGGATTCTGGATGTTTTACATCTATGACCCTTGATGCAACCCCCAAATCTATCTTCTCCATAGTAAAATCTTCCTCTCTGGCCTTATCTACATCTCTCCATGGAATGGGCTTGGCCACTTTAGCTGTCCAATGTCTTATGGTGTCATCCACATCAAGCATTGCTCACATTTTGAGATTTTTGGGCTTTAATGCTTTTCCTAAGCATTTACTAACCATGTCTTCTAGTGGAATGGTGACCAATACCACACTCCTCTTCTTTCCAATGGAGACTTCCAGCCATCTTGGTGCCTAGGTAGGTTCTTTAGGTGGTTGGGTGATTTGTGCATTTGAGGAGGTAATTATTTCCAGGGTATTCATGAGATTCTGTTGAATTCCCACTTCTTTATTTGTATCCATTTCTTGCATCCCAGGCTCACTTTGATCTTGTGAGTTCATTGTTTGTTCAGGCTCTTCGTTGGGGTCTAAGTCCACCATGACCTGCTACAGAACAGGCTCCCTACCCTTCTTTTTGCTCCTTGACCGAGTTACTTAGGCAGCTGTAAGACTGGATGATGACCTTCCTGACCTTCTTGGCGGTATTTTATCTACAACCGGATTTGAGACACCTGCAACATCAACAATTTCATTAGTGGCAGAAACAAGGGATTGAACCACAATGTGTGAATCACTTCTTGATTCGTGTGAGGACATGTGAGGACCCTCCTTGAATTTTAGTTTCCTTAGCCATCTCTCTATTCTCCTGTCAACATTGAAGGTCCTTGTTTGGATGCTATCTGATAGTTTTGATACTTAAAGATAAGTACAGATGCCAAGCTAATAAGATGAGAGGGGGGGTGAATCATACAAATTTAATCTTTCATAAAAACATCAGATTCAACCTCGGTAACATATACTTTAGTAATATAACCAAAACTGCTAAACATACAAACTCAAAATCATATAAACATCATAACACTCATAACACCAGATTTAACGTGGAAACCAAAATAGGAAAAAACCACTGTGGGATTTCAGACCCACTAAGAAATATACTCTTCTAGAGTATGCTCAGTTAAAAGAAAATCCTATTAAAGATTACAAACACATTGCTAGATGTGACCCGGTTAAGGGATTTCCCTCAGTTTGTTAGGATCTTCACCTTGTTAGAAGTGACCTTGTTAAAGGATTTCAAACACTCAATCAATATGTCACCTTGCTAGAGGGTTTTACAAATAAGACTGTTAAGTCCACTCGGTTAAGAGATTTTCTGTAACTTCACTAAATAACAGTAATAAAAATCTATCTGCAACTTCACATCTAAAATGCTAAAGTAGATTCTTATTTGCTCAATACAATATAGACATAGAACTAATCTTGTCCATCTGCTGGGCTCTATACTCTGTTATTCAAAATAGGTCTTCAAGCTTCTGTGCTTGGTAATCACTATGTAGCATCCTTGTGCATATACTTGCCCACATACATTATTTATCAATAGTTCCCTATTTATAAACAATTAGCCAACAGCTTAATCTCCTTGATCACATTTCCCATGATCAATCATAGCCATCAGATCTTCAAAATTTGTCCAGGTTCAATGTATCCTTCGATCTGAAAACATTTTCCTTACCTTGGAACTTGCATATATTTCTTGGAACTTGTGCTAGGGTATTGCGGTTCAATCTAAGTTGTAGATCTTCCTGCCGATTTTCCTTTGCCATAGATTCTTTAACAAACTTCATTCACAACATACCAATATTTAATTATAGCCAGCCCATTAGCTTCCTTCATTAAATAATGCATGTAATCATTTAATGCATTCTGTTACTACTCGGTTGCAACTTGATAAATACTAAACTTCACTCGGTAGACATTCTACCTTCATTAACCGATAGCGATAACCTTTGGGTTTACCGACTAGGTTCCTTAAGGTTTATCAACTAGGTCCTTTGCTCGGTAACATAGTATAGTATTAATCTTTCAATCAATAACATATGTAGGATATCAAAACAATCTAATCATCAAGATCTCATCATTGTCTAACTCGGTAATAGCTACCCATTGAATAACTTATTTCTCCCCTTATTCATCATATTCTTTCTATGTATTTTACCGACATCTTTATACTCATCAAATCATACTTCTCAAGATATGGCAACGTCATACTGAATTAGAAAATCAATTTCTTGATATCAATGACAAAATAATAATATTAAGATAGTAAACATCCTTAATCAGTTATATCCATAATCATCAACAACCTTCTCAATATCCTTATTCAAATGCCAACAATCTCTCCTTGTCTGTTATAATGCCAAATGCCAACAATCTCCCCCTTTGGCACTGATGGCAAAACCAATTGATTTGACCTAATTGATTCGGATTGCTGTGAGATTCTGAAATGCTGAAATGCTCTTTCTCTCCCATACATTAGACTTCTTCTCTTTTCTTCTGTCTTCTTCCCCTTTGACAACAATGCCAAAAAGTAAAGAACTTAAAACATAATTTCTTCTTGTATGAAGTGATTTCCTGCTGTTATGTGTCAACTTAGTCTCGGTCAGAGCATTTATGTCTTCAATTCCTGTTCCCTGTATTGTTTCCTACACACCTTTAGAAAACATCCTAAAGTGTGTAATTCAACATCATTTCCTAAAAAGATATTCTATAGAGTCATTGAATTGATGCTTTCACCGAACTCGGTCAGTGAGTAGAAGATAGGGGTAGGACCCCTAACTTACTTCTGAGATACTCAAAAGTGTCCCTTGGCAATGGCTTGGTGAAGATATCTACTATTTGTTCCTTTGTGCTAACATACTCCAACACCACTTTCTTCTCTTGAGCTTCTTCTCTAAGATAATGATATTTGATAGAGATGTGCTTTGTCTTAGAGTGCATAACATGTTTCTTTGAAATGTTAATGACACTAGTATTGTCATAGAATATAGTTACTGGCTCGGTAACTTTCTCATTTATACCTTCCAACAATTGTTTGATCCATGCTATGTTGGTACAATTTAATGCTACATCAACGTATTCAGCTTCCGCTATTGACTGTGAAACACATCCTTGTTTCTTGCTAAGCCAGCTCACTAGTCTTTCTCCTAAAAAGAAAGCTCCTCCACTTTTGCCTTTCCTGTCATCAATGTTGCCTGCCCAATCAGCATCAATATAAACTTTTAAATCAAAATCATTTCTTTTCTGATATACCAAGCCATAATCCTCAGTGCCTTTCAAGTATCTAAAAATTCTCTTGATTGCTGCCATGTGTGTTTCCTTAGGATCTGCAGAGAATCTTGCAACTATACCTACTGCATGTGCTATTTCTGGTCTGCTATGAACAACATATTGTAGCTTACCAATCATGGATCGATAAAGTGTCTCATCAACAGATGCAAATTCATCATTCTTTGATAATTTACAGTTGGTAGTCATAGGAGTACTTACTAGTTTTGAATCCTCCATTCCAAATTTCTTCAAGATTTTCTTTATGTACTTGGATTGAGTAATGAAAATCTCATCTTTCATTTCCAGTATCTATAAACCTATAAAATACTTTATCTCACCAATTAATGACATCTCAAATTCTTTGCTCATTTCATTTCCAAAGTTCTTACATAGAGAGTCATTCCCACAAAATATAATATCATCAACACATATGGCTGAGATCACATTTTCATCATTCTTCATGTAAATATTGCTGTTTTCACGTGTTCTTATAAAACCAATCTTGATTAAATAAGAGTGCAATCTTTCATACCATGCTCTAGGTGCTTGTTTCAGACCATATAAAGCTTTGTTCAATTTACATACCTGATCGTTATTCTTGTCTTTAGCAAATCCTTCAGGTTGTTCAATAAAAACTTCTTCTTCTAATATTCCATTCAGAAATGCAGATTTGACATCCATCTGATATACCTTGAAATTCTTGTAAGCAACATATGCCAACAATATTCTTACTCCTTCAAGTCTTGCCACAGGTGCAAAAGTCTCACCATAATCAATTCCTTCTTCTTGGGCATAACCTTTGCAAACTAGTCTTGCTTTATTTCGAATGACCTCTCCTTTTTCATTCAACTTGTTTCTGAAAATCCACTTTGTACTAATTACATTTTTGTCCTTCGGTCTTGGGACCAGTGTCCATGTGTCATTTTTCTTGATTTGATCAATCTCTTCTGTCATAGCATTTATCCAATCTTCACTGTTAAATGCTTCTTTCACTGTTCTCGATTCAAATTCAGATATCAGACATATGTTCTATCTTAGTTTGTTCCTTGTCATCACTGGATCATCCTTATCTCTAATAATCTAACTTGGTGCATGATGTCTTCTGACATATTTGGCTAATACAGGTTCGGTAGGCTTTGCATGATCTTCTTCATCACTCGGTAACTGGATATTCTCTTCATTTCCTTCTGCAGTTTTCTCGGTAGGACTTGTCGATTGAACATAGACAAATTTATCATAATCTTCTGGTTCTTTGGAGTTTCCTTCATCATTTCTTTCTGCAAACACTTTTTATTATTTTGTTAGATGATTTGATCAGACAATTTAAATGCTTTACTTCTAGAAGAATAACCAAGAAATGTTCCTTCTTCACTTTTCTGATCAAACTTGCCATTTCTATCATCCTTGTGTACATAGCATCTACTTCCAAAGATTTTAAAATAACTTACATTAGGTTTCTTGTCATACCAGATTTCATATGGTGTCTTCAAAGTACCTTTCTTTAGTTGTAATCGGTTCAGGGTGTAAACTGCAGTGCTTATTGCTTCTCTCCAGAATGTTTGTGGCACTTTCTTTTCAATCATCAGGGTTGTGGCCCAATCCACAATAGATCTATTTCTTCTCTCAGCAATTCCATTTTGTTGTGGAGTTCTCAGTGCAGAGACCTACCTTTTTATACCATGATCATTGCAGAATAAGTTGAACTCATCAAATGTGAACTCTCCTCCTCTATCTGATCTAAGACATTTCAGTTGTCTTCCTGTTTCATTTTCAACTCTTGCCTTGTACCATTTAAACATTTGAAAAGCTTCTAATTTTTCTTTTAAAAACATTACTGACATCATCCTTGAGTAATCATCCACAAATAATATGAAATATTTATCATCATAATAACTTTGAACTTTCATAGGACCACAAAGATCAGTGTGCACAAGATCTAAAATTCCCTTAGAAGCATAAGACTTACTTGTAAAGCTTGATCTTGTCATTTTACCCATCTGGCATCCTCGACACATAGCATTCTCAATTTTTTCAAGACTCGGTAGACCTCTTACTCGGTGATTCTTGCTTAGTTTGATCAGATTATCAAAATTTACGTGACAAAACCTTTTATGCCATAACCAAGTATCATTTATCTTTGCATACAAACATTTATTCTGAGTTGACTCAAGGTGAAATGTGTTACCTTTTGTTTGTATCCCGATAGCAGCTAACTTTCCATGCTTGTCATGAACTTTGACAATTCTTTTCTGAAATTCTATTGGGTATCCTGTATTGTTTAGCTGTGCTACACTCAACAAATTGTATTTCAAACCTTCAACCCAATAAACATCATTTAATATTGCATTATCAAGAAGTGTTATGGATCCTTTACCTCTTATCGGACATGGTGCATCATTACCAAATCTTACATAGCCTCCATCATAGTCTTATAACATAACAAACTTGTGTTTATCACCTGTCATGTGATGTGAGCATCCACTATCTATGATCCAAGAATCATTAGTATTTATGTGAGATATAAGGGCTTTTTCTTCATACCTTTCTTCATCTGATCCATCTTTGATAGCCACATAAGCTACTTCCTCTGTATCAATTTCATTTGATTTATCATCATTGTATTCCTCATCGGCTATTAAGCATGACTTTCTATCTCTTCTTCTGAAGTCTTGGTGTCCTCTGTAATGATTATCTTTCTATCTATCATCTCGGTAATCTCTCTTTTTAGTAGAGTTTTTGTCAGGACAGTTAGAAGCCATATGTCCTATCTTATCACAATTGAAACATTTCAAAGGTAGTTTCCTTTATACTTACCTTTGCCTCTTGGTAACCTTCTGGCTAATAGTGCTTCAAACTCTTCTTGCTTTCTGATTTCCTCATACAGTTTGTGTACTTCCTCCATGTTCTTGCGAAATCTTTCACTTGCTCCACTATGATCTCCTTTAGTGTACTTACTCATTCTATCATTGTAATCATTAGATTCATCAAGATGAAAATAACTAAATGCAGATTCAACTTTATTTACCAATGGCCCACTGTTATCAAAGTTACTTAACTCAAATGCATGTAGCTTACCAATAGTAGCATCCAAAGAAAATGGCATATTAGGTACAAACCTTAATTCATTGATTGTAGAGACTCAGATTGCATAAACCGATAGAAGGGTTCTTAACAACTTACTTGTTATATCCTTTTCTTCAATAGTTCCACCCGCTCCTTTGATTTGATTGACAATCTCTTTTAGTCTTGTACTGTACTGGGTTATGTTCTCACCATCATTCATCCTCATAGATTCAAGTTGTCCTCTTAGACTATCCACTTTTTCTCTTTGAACATGTTCACCTCCACCATACACAGATATGAGCTTATCCCACATAGCCTTTGCATCATTGCAGCCTTCTAGATCATTAAACTCTGAATCGATGAATGCATATTTTATTTCAATCATTGCTTGAATATGTTCTTTCTTTGCCTTTATCTCTTCCATTGTCAATGGATAGGTGCTCGGTGTGATGAAATTGTAGACACCCAAAATTGTCCAGTCTAATTAAATAAATATTTTATTTATTTAATTATCTAAGCTTAATTCTTCTATTAATTAAATAAATCTTTATTTATTTAATTAATTCATTTATCCTCTTCTAGCCTTATTTCTCATTTAAATAAATACATTTATTTATTTAAATTATCCTTTTCCTAAATTAAATAAATATCTTATTTATTTAATTATCCCACTTCTTCTATTAATTAAATAAATCTTTATTTATTTAATTAATTCATTAACCTTTTCTCCCCATGACACATGTCATTCATCTCTTAATTCCTACACTACCTACCTCTTTCATTATTTTATTATTTTCTTTACCTGCCCTCTAATCATAGCCGACCTCCTTTTACACCTCTCAATCTTATCCCTCCATTTCATATAGTGTCTTCTATATAAGGAGATGCTTCCTTCATTATCAAACCCTAATCAATCATTCTAATGATGCACCCTAACTACTTGATCAATTGACTACACTACGATCCTATTAGCAACCACATTCCGTTCTTTGTTGAGCTCTTGTGCATATAAAATCTGAGAGCAAATATATCAAGCAAGATCAATGGAGATAGGAAGAATGGAGATCAAAACCCTATTGGACATGTGATGGTATAATCTTTGTGATTTCGTTTGATTTGCATTGTCTTAGGTAATCTTCATATGTTATGGTGGATCTTTGTTGTTGTTAGGCTAGGGTTTTGTGGTTGAATTCATTTAGCCTTTCAATATTGTTATTGTTGTTATCCATTTTCACCATATACATTTTGGCACGCCCAGTGGGACTCTTGTCCCTTTTTGCATTAACATCTTTGTTGCAGATTTTGTGTTTGAAGTTGCAGATCTGGCATTTTCGACAACATTTCTGACATTTTTACGTCTGCGCACTTTCGGATCGCGTTTTTGATTTTCTGGTGCGTCTGCGACCCCTGAAATCACGTCTGTGTTATTGGCAATATTTTATTTTGCAGGTTCTAGGAAAGCGCATTTGTGTTCTAAAGTCGCGTCTGTGATGTTTTTAGCCGCGTCTATGTCCAGAAGCTGTGTCTGCATTCTGTAGTCTCGTCTGTACTTCACAGAACCGCGTCTGTGTCACCCAGTTGCATTTGTGTCGAGGGTAACCGCGTCTGTGTTCACTAGTTTTAAGTTTTGGGTTTTTATTGATTCAATTTTTTGGATTTTGCATTTAGGGTTTCAGATCTGGTTTATTTTGAGCTAACATTTTCGGATCTAGCTAACAAAATTGGTGCAGCTTGTCTTGAAGGCTAAATCGTTTGGTTGAAGGCCCCTATTTTCACAAATTCATTTGTGTTTAAAATTTACCTAACTTGTGTGCTTGCAGGAAGGGGTGATTATTTGAAACAATCCAAACTACTAACAAATCTTTGTTGCAGGACCTTGGCAAGAGTTTTTGGATTTTTGTTGTGTGCCTTGTTTTCATAGACTAGCAAACACTTCAATTGGTGCACTAAAATTGAATCATTGTCTTTTGTGTCTTGAGCAATAGGCTCTTTTTGTTTAATCTTTAGAGGGCCTGTCTTCCCGTGTGGTCATTAGGACTACTAGTGAGAAGAGAACAACCCAAGTGGTAGCGAGGAAAACCCACCTCTTCTGAACCACTATAAACAAATGTATTCATGGTGAAAACTATGGATAACGTGTGCTGATTAGTTCATACCGACACTATGTCTCCCCATAAACCCGTTTGATCAAATTTATTTGATCAAGTGTATGCAAAACAATTTTACATCAAACAACACACTTTTCTTGGAGTCATTTTGAGTCTAGCCACTTGCAAACATTGAGTCCTCATCAACATTGTGTCCTCTTGTCACGAAAAATAGTCAAACAGTCAGATTTGGTCACAACAAAATGACTTCACAGATTGGAAAAAATTGCACAAATTTTACAGAAACGCATCTGTGTCGGACATAATAGCGTCTGTGTTGTATAGCCGCATCTGTGAAGGGCAGAAATGCGTCTGTGTCCACAAAAATCAACATTACACTTTGCAAAAAAATCTCAAAAATGCGTCTGTGTTAAGCAGAGCCACGTCTATGTCGGGAAACCGCATCTGTGAAGTATACAAGCGCGTCTGTGTTCAGAATTGAAAAACTGTTACAGTCCAGCAAACAAACACAGTCAGTTTCAGAATTCTTGAGCTTCCTAGGTCATTTCTCCAGGATTTCATTTAGCAATCAACCTGTCTTTGGGTCTCACAAAGTCCATCATTGCTTTACATCTCTCATTACATTCACAATTGTCTAAACTTGAGTCAAAAGGTCACTTGCTTGTCCTCATCATACTTTGTCAACACACTACATACAACAACACTTTGCTAAGTGGTCCCTCATCAAGGTTTCTTACCTTTGGGTCTCATTTAGTCTTACTTAGAGTCAAGGTCAACTTACCTCATCAAGAGAAACTATCCTCTCTTTGGAAGCCACACCTACTCTACTACATACACACTTGGTCTTACACTTTGGACATTGCAAGTACACCTCAGATTCATTTACATTCCATCCAACCCTTGGTCTTCCATACTTTTTCCATTTTCATCTAGTCTCACACATCTTGGTCAATACCTAGTTCATGGTTGAAACCCGTCTTCAAAAATCTAGGAGAGAAACTAAAGAGGCTCAAGAGTCCGCAAACATGAGTTCTTATGAGTATGATAATGATATCTTTTTCAATTCCGATCATACTACATTACCTGACATGGATGCCTTTAGAAACATTCCAAATGTTGAGAACATGGACACTACAAATAACAATGCTACACACAATGACAATCTGGACAACTTTTCAGTACATTCAGCAGATGTGGAAGAATCCATTATGAATCCCCATTTCAATCGATTGGTTGAGGAAATAATGAGGAGGGATAGACAATACTTCTTACAAATGATGGCACAAAGTGGAGCCAAGATACCTCATGATTTTGACATGTCTCAAATAATGGAAAATCAACCTTTACAACAACCTCACTCCAACATGGATCAAAGAAGACCTAATAGTGGAGGAAATAGAGGACCACACATGGTACCTGAATCACCATCAGCTTTGCTTCAAAAACCAGAGGTCCCACATACACATGGTCAAGCATATGATACTCACCTTTGTAGACCATTATGGAAGTCTTATGCAGACAGATATGCTCAATCACATACTAATGCTAAGGATCAACCACCAAAGCAATTGGATATTCAAAGGCATGCTCAAAATTTGGACACAAGGAAACCTCATGTCAAATTTGGGGGCAACACATTAGAACATGACATGCCTATAGAATATGGTATACATGCACAAAATAGATATGGTGTTCCTCAACATGAATCTATACCAAGTGGTCCATATACATAGCATTACTATAGACTTCCTCCATATGAACATGTGTATGATCAATATCATCCATATATGCAACATGCTCCTCCTCCAATTGGTGCCTCAAGCATAGGGTATGGTCCAAGAAGTCGATCTCCACCTAAGAGCAATTTGGAGCAACAAATCAGGGACTTACAAAAGAAAATGGAGGACATAAATACACCAAAGCCAACATGCACAATGAGAGACATATGTCCTTATCCATTTGACAAGAGCATTCCAATGCCTCCATTTCCTACACACTTTGTGACACCTAAATTTGATAAGTATAGAGGAAAAGGGGATCCTAAGGCACACATAAGATAGTTTTTCATAGCTTGCATTGAGGTAGCAGCAAAAGAGACATATTTGATGAGATTATTCCCACAAAGTCTAGGTGATCAAGCTATGGAATGGTTCTCCCAACTTCCACCTGGAATTAAGTCATGGGGTGACTTAGCAGAGGCATTTATTCAACATTTCTCCTACAACATAGAGACAGACATATCAGTCACTAGTTTGTGCAACACCAAGCAAAAGGAGGGAGAGTCTTTTGCATCATTTTTACAAAGATGGAGGAATCTAGCCAGTAGATGCTCTTGTGAAATTCCACAAAAACAAATGGTAGAGATGTTCACACAAAATGTTAACAAAGACATTGGCTATGATCTAAGAAAAGCTTGTTTGTCCACCTTCAAGGACGTCATTGAAAAAGGCTTAGCAACAGAAAAGGTCCTAATTGAACAAGGAGTCATCAAGATATTCAAGGAAAACAAAGATGACTTTAAAGGAAAAGACAAGCCAAGATTTTGGAATAAAAACAAGAACATAGTCAATGATGGTGTGGTTGATGCCAACACAGTGCGACCCAAATTCATTTTTTCTAGATCAAGTTCTAAAAACAATCAAGTGAATACTCAAACAACTTCAAGATCACAAAGGAAGTACACCCCATTGGGAGAACCACTTGAGTCAGTCTTCAAGAAGCTAGTGGCAAACAAGGTAATCACAGTTCCAGATTTTCCTCCATATGAACCAAAGGTTAAACCAAATTGGTGGAATGATGATGAATATTGTGAATTTCATAAGAGAAAGGGTCATAAGATAGGAAATTGTCATCGATTGAAGAACATCATACAAGATCTCATTGATAGAGGTGACATTGAGATTGAGGGACATTCATCTAATCAAGAACATGAGATGTTTAAGGAACCATTCCCAAAACATGACAAGGGAAAAGCTAAAGCCACAGAGGATCAAAACAACTATACCAGAGCATCTTACAACTATGATTCAACCATCAATCACATCTCGATGGACAATTATGTCTCTACCATTATCATCAAGGACAAAGCATCTGAGAATTCTACCCAGAGACCCAAGATTGTCCTAAAAGGTGTTGGATCTTCTTCTGAACCTACCTCTGAATGTCATGTTACAACCCACCGAGGTAAAATCACTTTGCAAGGTGCTCCAACTAAAAACATTGCTTCTTCATCAACCAAACCTAAGTATGACCTTGTAGAATAGTTAGGGAAGACACCCGCGCTCATTTCAATCCTTGAGCTATTACGCATATCTCCCGCACATAAAGCCATTCTTGACAAAATCTTGAGAGATACTGCTGTTCCTACTGATCTGAACGTGGACTAGTTTCAAGCCATGGTGGGATACCTTTCCGTTCCACACTCCCTTACTTTCATAGAAGCCGATGACGCCTCCGTAAGTCAGCCACATAATGCACCATTACACATTGAAGCCTTCATACACAAACATCGAATAAAAAGAGTCCTGATAGATGGAGGAGTAGGTCTAAACATTTGCACATTAAGCACTATTACACAATTGGGATATTCTGATAAAACTGTGAATTCTACAAATCAAATCACCATTAAGGTATATGATGATGAAGAGCGTTCATCCAAGGGCACAATCACCTTACCTCTCAGAGTTGGGCCAGTTACAAAGGATGTGGTTTGTCAAGTCCTGGATTTAAATCTCACTTATAACATATTGTTAGGATGTCCTTGGATTCATGAAATGAGGGCAGTCCCATCCACATATCACCAATGCATTAAGTTTCCTCACAATGGCATGGAAGTAATAGCTAATGGTGATCCTAATCCATTCATATACTGCAATAACCTAAAATCAAAGACTGAAACCATCATTCCCAGTAATCGTGAAGCTGTTCCTTCATCGACATACATTGATCCTGAGTTGTTAAAGCCTTTGACTTCAAAACAAGGTGAGCTTAAAGGCAAGTTTTAGGGCAAAGGAATGGGGGAATATACTTTAAATCAAACCATGTACTTACGACAAGTCATGAGTTCCCCAAAAGAATATGGAAGACCACATCCTGACAAGCAAGTATCCATCATGATGCTCAAATGGGACCCTACTACCTTTCAAAGATGGGGTGAACTAGAAGAGGAAGGTTTATATAAAATGCTTTTCAAAGACAGTGAAGAGGAAACACAAGATCACATCAATCTACGAAAGGAAGGCATCATTGAACCTTGAAAAGCCCTCTGGGGTTACGAAAGGAAGGCATCATTGAACCTTTACAACCTGAATTGACCTTCAAAAGGGAACGCTTGAAAGGACTTGGTTTCTTAACTTCCAAGATCCACATCCAAAGGACAGAAGAAGCCTTACAAATAAAAGCTGCCAAAATTCAACAAGAGGATTGCTATTCCACAGATTCTAACGAATGGGAATGGGGTTTAGACAAGTCTTCTAGTGACTACGAGCTCAATGAGATATTTAGAGAGCCAGATGAACCCACAGAAGAAGAGGAATTTTATAACAAGTTCAGAGTTGGTCAAGAAACAACCCAGGAGAATTCCACACAGTCCTTGTCTCAAGGTTCTAGGTTGAAATCACATAGGATGAGAACACCTATCCCAGAATGCGCTACTAGTGATGACAATTTGGATTCACTCGCGATCGAGACTGATGAGGAGAGTGCCATCTATGACCTCGATAATTACCTTGACATACTCGAATATAACTGCATCTTCACTCTTAGCTCCCCTATCTTCGAAGACATTAATGGCCTTCCCCTTGTCCACCACCAACTCATTGACTGGGATCATGAAGGACCTGCATAGTTTGACACATTCCAAAATGATGAAGCTTTTATTGACTATCTGGGGATACGGGATGATCTTCCTCCTGGGGACCATAAAGTGGGATACACTATAGAACTCAATAGTGTGGCATATTTTGGTGAGGGTGTTGGACCTTCCAGTCACAAAAATGTGAAAATAAGAACAAACCAAGGGTCTTATGACGAAAACCACACTGTGGAGCTGTCTGACCCCAAAAAAGTAAAAAGAAAGGACATATCTGAGGGCGAAAACCTCTCCGAGGCACCCGAAGATAGAAGGCTCGACATTCTCCCAGCATCATATGAGGAAAAGTCATCCATGTTGGTAGAGGAGACTATCAAAACAAACATTGGTATAGAAGAGGTTTCACACAACATATTCTTGGCTCAATCATTGACAGAGTCCGAAAGGTCAAAATTCATAAGTTTCTTCAAATAATGACAAATCAACTTTGCCTGGTCATACGCTGATATGCCTGGATTAGATCCGGATTTGGTAATGCATCATTTGACAGTCAAACCGGGGGCAAAACCAGTAAAATAGAAATTAAGAAAAATGCATCCACAAGTGGCATTACTAGTAAAAGTAGAACTAGAGAAGTTATTGGATGTCGGATTCATACGCCCAATCGATTATTCCGAATGGATCTCCAACTTGGTACCTGTTAGCAAACCAGATCGTAGCATCAAAATATGTACAGATTTCAGAGACATCAACAAAGCTTGTCCAAAGGATGACTTCCCATTACCAAATATTGACTTGATCGTTGATCTCACAATAGGTCATGGAATGTTATCATTGATGGATGGATTCTCTGGTTATAATTAGATAAGGATCGCGCCTGAAGATCAACACAAAACATCATTTACTTGTCCGTGGGGAACTTTCTGCTGGAATGTCATGCCTTTTGGGCTAAAGAATGCAGGTGCTACATATCAAAGAGCCATGACTACTATCTTTCATGATCTCATGCATGTAACCATGGAAGATTATGTTGATGACCTCTTGGGCAAATCAATAGACAAAAATACACATTTGGACATACTCTCAGTCATCTTTGATCAGTTGGAAAAATACAAAGTAAGATTAAACCCCAAGAAATGTGTTTTTGGAGTAACCTCCGGGAAGCTCCTAGGATTCATTGTATCCAAAAGAGGAATTGAAGCTGATCCAGCAAAAGTCAAGGCCATCTTGGAAATGCAACCACCAAGAAATATCAGTCAACTTTGATCCTTACAATGCAGACTCCGGTCCATTCGAAGATTCATAGCACAACTGACAGATAAGTGTAATCCTTTTCACCACCTGCTACATAAAAACATCAAATTCAAATGGGATGATAACTGTCAACAGGCTTTCCAAATGATCAAAGATTATCTTCTAAGCCCGCCAGTTCTGATGCCACCAGTTCCTGATCAACCATTGTTACTATACATATCAGCTACTCCAACAGCACTGGGGGCACTCTTAGCACAACAAATTGCTGAAGGCAAGGAAAAAGCAGTATACTATATCAGTCGCACATTGGTGGGATATGAGCTAAACTACAAACCAATTGAGCGTGCATGTCTCATCGTGGTCTTTGCTTCGCATAAATTATGACATTACATGCTCACTCATAAGACTAAGTTAGTTGCAAGGATAGACCCATTGAAATATCTTCTCAATAAAGCAACACTTACTGGGCGACTGGCCAAATGGGTAATGATCCTGAGTGAATTCGACATCAAGTATGTGGACAGAAAAGCAATAAAAGGACAAGCCATCGCAGATCAATTAGCAGATGCTCCCATGATAGATGATGTTCCTCTAAGTTCTGAATTTCCAAATGAATCCATTTTGACAATGTCACATGCAAAGCCATGGCAACTGTACTTCAATGGCTCATACACACAGCATGGGGCAGGAGCTAGCATCCTCTTTATAATTCCTCAAGGGGATTCTATACCAAAATCATACCGCTTATCATTTCCTTGCACTAACAATATAGTGGAATACGAGGCATTAACAACAGGATTACGAATTGCAGTTCAGTGGAAGATCCAGGAATTTCGTGTTTTTGGGGACTCTCAACTTGTCATCCGTCAAGCAACTAATGATTACCAAACAAAAGATGAAAAATTAATGCCTTATAAACAAATGGTAGATGACCTGAAACAACACTTTACAAAGATAGACTTTGAGCAGATACTAAGAGAGCAGAATCGCGCCACAGATGCCATGGCTACAATTGCTTCCTTGATTGATTTACCTCCAAATGAGACCCGCTATGAGTTCTTGGTGGATAACCTTTTGGTCCCTTCATATGAGATCATACCTACTGAGACTATATGTGTTGTTGGTCCCGAGTCCCAGTTATATGGTTCCATTTTCACATACCTACGTGACAATACCTTACCTCCTGATCTATCAAATAACCAACGTCGCACTTTCATTCGCCAATCCTCTCGATATGTCATTTTAGCTAATATCCTATACCAGCGAGGTCTAGATGGCACTCTTCTTAGATGTTTAGAAAGTGATGAAGCTCAGATTGCGTTACATGAAGTGCATGAAGGGATATGTGGTCCACATGCTAGTGGTCCTACCTTGGCCAAGAAACTCATCAGGACTGGATATTATTGGCCCAAGATGGAAAAGGACTCATATCAGTTTGTCAAGAAATGTAAGCAATGTCAAATTCATGGAGACCTCATACATGCGCTAGCATAAGAACTTCAACCACTTGCATCTCCTTGGCCCTTTTGTTAGTGGGGACTTGATCTCATAGGCAAGATTCACCCTCCTTCTTCCAACGGTCACAAATTCATTATCACTGCCACAGAGTATTTTACAAAATGGATTGAAGTTGTGCCTCTCACACAAGTTATTGGAAAACAAATTGCTACATTCATCCTCAACTATATCATCTGTCGATACGGTATTCTTATTTCCATTATCACTGATAATGGGCGTCCTTTCAAAAATCAGGATGTTCATGAACTCTGTGACCGCTTTCATATTTCCCATCATTTCTCCACACCATATTACCCCCAAGGTAATGGCCAAGCTGAGGCATCTAATAAAACAATCCTTAAAATCCTAAAGAAGACAGTCGACGATGCTGGCCATAATTGGCATATCCAACTTAATCCTGCACTTTGGGCTATCGCTCAAGTGCCCGCACACCTACAGGAGCTACACCCTATTCACTTGTCTATGGCGCTGAAGCTATCTTGCCTATTGAGGTTGAGTTACCCTCTTTATGGGTTTCTTTGCAAAACATCATCAGTGATGAAGACTATAGGGTCTCTCACTTACAAGAGCTGGAACTACTGGATGAGCGAAGACAAATTGCTTTTAATCATCTCAAGGCTTATCAACAAGGAATGAGTCACAGCTACAATCACAAGGTCAAGCCTCACACATTTGAGGTAGGTGATTTGGTTCTCAGAGAAAATCCTAAAAATCAACAAGACAGAGAGAAGAAGGGCAAGTTCGAACCAAATTGGCTTGGTCCTTACATCATTATAGCAGCATATGGATCTGGGGCATATCAGCTCTCAACTACAGAAGGCCAACCTTTGGAGGATCCTATCAACAACATGCACCTTCGCAGGTTTTACACATAGCTCTTCAGAGTATCCTAATTTCAAAAATACAAAAAAATAAAAAAACATTCAAAAATACAAAAAAATTATAAAACAAAAAAAAATCGTTACTTGGTGAAAACCTAGCAAACAGGTGCCTTGTGACACAAAAAACATTGAAAAATCAAAAAAGTAAAGAGAAATAATTTCGTCCAACGGTGAAAACCACTTCGGTGGTGCCTTGGGCAAGTACCATGGTGAAAACTGGGTCACCAGCGCCATGCGTAGAGACATTGCTCCTCCCTCTTTCAGGATTCTCTTTCATCCTTTCACTTTGCACACACTCACAACCTGCTCGTTCATAATAAACTTACCCATTTCCATCATGGCTTGTTATTGATCTACCCAAGATTGGTTAGCCATTCATAATAAACCTCCCTTTTCACCTCCCTTTCCATCCATAATAAATCAGATCCTATCAGTGGCTAAGGCAAATCCTACGTCTAGTGATGGGTGTGGAACTGAGAACATCACATGTTTCGAGGAGTACAGTTTCTTCTAGTTTTCTTCAGTCTATCCGCGCACAATCTGCAATAAAGCAACATTTGCATCACAGATCTGCAATAAAGTTTCATCTTCTCCGCAATAAAGTATCAGTTTCATAGATTCAGCCAGTTTCAGATGAGACACAACAACAACAATGGGCTTCAACAAATCAAATCTTTCAACAGACTCAGACAACATTATGGTTCAGTGCTATCTATCCATTTTGTGAAAGTAAACATTGTGACCACAATCAAATAAGACTTATACAAATGACAAGAGACACTAAACTTGAGGACTACAGTGGATGTTAGTGTCGAGTCTTGGTTTTCTTTTGATTTTATCTTTTTGGTGACATGTCTTTTAGCTTTTTCAGGATGTCTCTGACTAGAGATTTTATCTCCAGGATGTCTTTGACTAGAAAGGCGAGGATGGGGTATCGTCACCTATTTGTATTTGCTGTCTGTGGATTGTCTCTTAGTAATGCTATGACTTGTCCAAGGATATGAGGACACGGTGAGTCTAGTATGAACTAGGGCATTCCTTGTTTGTGACTGTCTTATCTCCATGCAAATAGGTACAATGACTTTCTGGGTCAAACATATGCCTCGATTGTCATAACCTACTTGCCATAATAAAGCTCAATGATGATAATGCACAAGAAGCTCTTTCACTTTCATATCTTCTATGTTTCATCCCCCTTTCTTGATTGACTTGCATCATCCTTCTTGAGTCCGTGTAGCCTACTATCACATGACTGAGTATAATGACATGCCAAAAAACATTTGCATTTCATGTAGTTGCACCTGCATTACCACATATAAGCATTTCATACATACATATAGATATCACAATTGCATCACATCCTGCACACAACACATATTAGCACATTTTATATTCTCATCATGTAAATAGTTATTTACATTATCATATTCATCTGCATTACATACATTCACATTTGCATCATGCATACACATATAAAACATAAAAGAACAAAAATAGGGCATTTCATCATGTAAATATTTGCATCCATAGCATAAAGCATACATCACATAAGAACATCTCATCACATAGGTACACATGCATATAGCTTCTGCAAAGATGAATCATCTCATATATATAATCATAAAAGTGTCATGATACAATGATGTCAAAATCATATGGCTACAAGCACCCGTAGGTGTCTACATCATCATACAAAAATGGTACAATACTGATACATAGGGAGCCCTCTCTGGCTATGATGAACTCCCTCCCTCGGAGCCACCTAGCCTCGATGGAATCTGAGCCCCTGAAGGACCTGCCCCAGGATCATCCCTCCTGTCTCCTCTATTTGGTGGTGGTGGAGGACCCATAACCCCACCAATCGATGCCTGTCTCCTCTGGCTCCCTCCCATAGTTGTCGCTATACGCGATGGTCCATAGAAGCTCCTCACCCGCTGATCTGCTAGCACTGCACCATAATAGAGATCTCGCCAGTAGGAAATCTCCTCCCCTGCTCGTAGGACATAAGCATACCCTACCCCTGTGTCCTCCGCTACCTGTCTCCCGGCCCTTAGTGCTGTCTTAGCCTCTGTATAGCGCTGAATAGCTTGATCCCGCTCCCACTCAGTATCTCTGAGCCTCATCCTGAGCTGATCCCTCTCCCTCTCCAGCTCCTGGATCTCATCTGCCTGGCCCTGGCAGATCTCCCTCAGCTCTAGCAGCTCATCCTCCACTGGGTCAACCCCCTCTGCCTCTGCCTGTGGCTCCCCTTGTATGGGTGCCTGCCCCTGTACCTGTACCTGTACTAGTGCCCATACTGGTACCTGTCTCTATCCGTGTCCCTATACCTGTACCTATTTGGGAGCCTGTGTTGCTGGCACCTGTAGCGGCAATCCACCGCGACCCCTCACCACCCGAGCTTGCCTCTCCTCACCACCCTCCCTTTGAGGTGCAACCCTCCTCTCTCCAACTGCTCCCCTCCTCCTCCGTCAGCCTCTGCCCCCATCACCTCCACCATCATCATCATCACCACCCCCATCTCCATCCAGTGGCTCTCCCGGATCTGTCAAGCGTGGGAAGGGATGCTCTGCCCAGTATGCTGTGTACTCAGCATCCATGCCGACGTCCTCGATCTCTGGCCAAATGTCCCAGGGTAGGGGCATCATCTCTACCAGCTGTGTAACTGCCTGATCATATGATAGCAAGGGCCAAAACTGTGCCTGATCTCTGACCATCTGTGCATACATGCCTAAGCCCCGTGGCATCCTCTGGATCCTGCCAAACTGTCAGCCAACCCTGTCCACTAGTTGCCTCTCCAGCACATAGGGCATCCGCCTAATCAGGTACCTACTCTGGAAGGTGTAAGGTAGCTCAACTGCATCATCCTCCCACTGCTCACATCCTAGGTATGGCCTCCATATGACCACATCAGTATCATCTATCACCCATCGCCAGTGCTCTAACTTGCCAATCCGTGGTTGCGATGTGATCATATCATATAGGTGCACAAAATTGTGTCCATGTCCCCTGCCTCTGAAGTGTATCGGCCTCATCACTGGCAGATGCTCATAAGCCCATACCTGCAGCAATGTCACCCCACAGCCCAATCCCACTAATCCATGGTATATGAACTGATGCAACTCATAGTAGAGGTGTGCCAGAACACACGGTCCCCAAGCATATCTGGTGTGCTGCATCATCAGTGTCTCCAGTGCTCCTCCCCAACCCACAACCAACCCCCGTGTTGCCCTATCTAGACACAGGAACCCACTGATCGCTCCTCCTACTACTGCCGACAGCGCTAGCCCTGTGGCTATCATGGTATCCCATGCCACATGTCCTGCCCTCATCTCCAGTCCAGGGTCCTGGAATACTCATCTCAGGGCCTCCCTGTCTCCATCTCGATCATAGGGGATCAACTCCCCATCGATCGGTATCCTCAGTATCCTATATACATCCTCAAGGGTGACTGTCATCTCACCCATCGACAAATGAAAAGTGCATGTCTCGGAGTGCCATCTCTCCGCCAGTGCAGTCAACAGTCCCATGTTCGCCCGAAACTTAGGCACATACAGAACATGTCTCAATCCCATCTCCTCAATAGCTACTCGATCCTCAAAGGTTAGCTCAGATTGCAACCTCTGAGTCGATGGGAATCTCTCCCGTGACTCCAGCATCGGCAAATACTCCTGCAGTCAAGCAAATCAATCATGTCAGTCATAGTGGCATTCACTGTTCATCACAAAATGCTACTTTTTATCCAAATGCATATTGCTATTTACCCTAGTGACATTCACTGTTCATCACAAAGTGTTGCTTCTATCGTAGTGGTACTCCCTGTTCATCACAAAGTACTACGTGTGTGACACTCACTATTCATCACAAAGTGTTACTCACATTTGCACTCACTGTTCATCACAAAGTGCTGCTAGTACTCCCTGTTCATCACAAAGTACTTTATCTTGGTACTCACTGTTCATCACAAAGTGCCTTGATCTATCCTAGTCTTCCTAGAGGATCTGCTTGAGTGTATCCTCTCAGCAGCTTATCCAATCGACAACGTATGTTCATCATAGAACTGCCGATTTGACCTAAAAGATGCAACTTCACACTTTTTAAAACATAAACGCGCTTACCTGACATAAACGCACTTAAAGACTGCATAGACATGCCTTCTTGGCACAGACGCGCCTGCACATCACAGACGCGACCGCAATGGACACAGACGCGGGTTAAAACGTAGACACGCCTGGCACAAACACAAACGCGCCTCACGAGCACAGATGCGCCTGGCACCAACGCAGACGCGCCTAGACATTTTTGGACATTTTTTGGACCCTAGTCTAAGCGCATTTATTACCCTATCTAGCATGCATTAATGAAAAAATTAAATGCGTCAAAGTACGAGGAGGTTTGGTGGTACTTACCGGCTCTCCTGCCTCTGCTGGCCTCTGAAATCGGCGAACGCGATTGAATCTGTGACTGAAGGCCATCGCTGCTGACTGCTGCTGCTCAATTTTCGCTCTACAATCTATTCTGGTGGATGTTTAGATGACAATGAGGATGTATTTTGCCCCCGTGGTCTATCTTATAGCCTACCCTAGTCCTCGCCTTCGTTTCCCGAGTCATTCTTCATTATCCCGTGACTTTGTCACTTTATCTGGTCAGTCCATTCTAGCCTCTCTTTATTATCGAGCGATTGTCTACAATTTTTCACATATTTTCATCCAATCTCTCGAGGGGGCATATCATTCCCATCTTGGGGCAACTCTGTATCAGTTCATCTTATCTTCTTTGAAACAAGGCGACAAGCCGCATTGTTTCAAAGAGGGGCAAAATGTAGACACCCAAAATTGTCCAGTCTAATTAAATAAATATTTTATTTATTTAATTATCTAAGCTTAATTCTTCTATTAATTAAATAAATCTTTATTTATTTAATTAATTCATTTATCCTCTTCTAGCCTTATTTCTCATTTAAATAAATACATTTATTTATTTAAATTATCCTTTTCCTAAATTAAATAAATATCTTATTTATTTAATTATCCCATTTCTTCTATTAATTAAATAAATCTTTATTTATTTAATTAATTCATTAACCTTTTCTACCCATGACACATGTCATTCATCTCTTAATTCCTACACTAACTACCTCTTTCATTATTTTATTATTTTCTTTACCTACCCTCTAATCATAGCCGACCTCCTTTTACACCTCTCAATCTTATCCCTCCATTTCATATAGTGTCTTCTATATAAGGAGATGCTTCCTTCATTATCAAACCCTAATCAATCATTCTAATGATGCACCCTAACTACTTGATCAATTGACTACACTACGATCCTACTAGCAACCACATTCCGTTCTTTGTTGAGCTCTTGTGCATATAAAATCTGAGAGCAAATATATCAAGCAAGATCAATGGAGATAGGAAGAATGGAGATTAAAACCCTATTGGACATGTGATGGTATAATCTTTGTGATTTCGTTTGATTTGCATTGTCTTAGGTAATCTTCATATGTTATGGTGGATCTTTGTTGTTGTTAGGCTAGGGTTTTGTGGTTGAATTCATTTAGCCTTTCAATATTGTTATTGTTGTTATCCATTTTCACCATATATAGAAATCATTCTCCAGATAATATACAACATATTCCCCAACTCTTGATAGGTGCAACTTCATCCTTTTCTTCCATGTAGAGAAACTTGACTTGTTTAGCTTTGGTGCATCCCTCTTATACATCTTTGGATCTTTTCCTCAAGTACCTTTAAACTTTTTCTTCCATAGTCCAAAGCTCTGATACCAATTGATAGTTCTGATACTTAAAGATAAGTACAGATGCCAAGCTAATAAGATGAGAGGGGGGGGAGGGGGGGGGGGGGGTTAATCATACAAACTTAATCTTTCATAAAAACATCAGATTCAACCTCGATAACACATACTTCAGTAATATAACCAAAACTGCTAAACATACAAACTCAAAAGCATATAAACATCATAACACTCATAACACCAGATTTAACATGGAAAACCAAATAGGGAAAAACCACTGTGGGATTTTAGACCCACTAAGAAATATACTCTTCTAGAGTATGCTCGGTTAAAAGCAAATCCTATTAAAGATTACAAACACATTGCTAGATGTGACTCGGTTAAGGGATTTCCCTCAGATCTGTTAGGATCTTCACCTTGTTAGAAGTGACCTTGTTAAAGGATTTCAAACACTCAATCAAAATGTCACCTTGCTAGAGGGTTTTACAAATAAGACTATTAAATCCACTCGGTTAAGAGATTTCCTGTCACTTCACTAAATAACAGTAATAAAAATCTATCTACAACTTCACATCTAAAATTCTAAAGCAGATTCTTATTTGCTCAATACAATATAGACATAGAACTAATCTTGTCCATCTGCTGGGCTCTATACTCTGTTAATCAAAATAGGTCTTCAAGCTTCCGTGCTCGGTAATCACTATGTAGCATCCTTGTGCATCCACTTGCCCGCATACATTATTTATCAATAGTTCCCTATTTATAAACAATTAGCTAACCACTTAATCTCCTTGATCACATTTCCCATGATCAATGGTAGCCATCAGATCTTCAAACTTTGTCCAGGTTCAATGTATCCTTCGATCTGAAAACGTTTTACCCCGCTTTGGAACTTGCATATATTTTTTGGAACTTGTGCTAGGGTATTACAATTCAATCTAAGCTGTAGATCTTCCTGCGGATTTTCCTTTGCCATAGATTCTTTAACAAAATTCATTCATGGCATACCAATCATTTAATCATAGCCAGCTCATCAGCTTCCTTCATTAAATAATGCATGTAATCATTTAATGCATTTTGTTATTACTCGATTGCAACTCGGTAAATACTAAACTTCACTTGGTAGACATTCTGCCTTCATTAACCGATAGCGATAACCTTTGGGTTTACCGACTAGGTTCCTTAAGGTTTATCGACTAGGTTCTTTGCTCGGTAACATAGTATAGTATTAATCTTTCAATCAATAACATATGTAGGATATCAAAACAATCTAATCATCAAGATCTTATCATTGTCTAACTCGATAATAGTTGCCCATTGAATAACTTATTTCTCCCCTTATTCATCATATTCTTTCTGTGTCTTTTACCGACATCTTTATACTCATCAAATCATACTTCTCAAGCTATGGCAACATCATACTGAATTAGAAAATCAATTTCTTGATATCAATGACAAAATAATAATATTAAGATAGTAAACATCCTTAATCAGTTATATCCATAATCATCAACAACCTTCTCAATATCCTTATTGAAATGCCAACAATCTCTCCTTGTTTGTTATAATGCCAAATGACAACATTGAAGGTCCTTGTCTGTTATAATGCCAACAATCTCTCCTTAACCATCTCTCTATTCTCCTGTCAACATTGAAGGTCCTTGTTTGGATGCTATCATCTTCTCTTTTGTTCCAGTCAATTTATGGAATTGATTTTCCTTCAATCTCGATACCAAACTCAGGATTCAAGATGTCTTCCTCTCTATCTTCCAATACACCTGATGTATTAATCAGGAGCCTCAAGATAGCTATCTACCATAAAGTGAATCTTGACCACAACCTCTTTCTCACTTCCTGATCATCCTTGCAGTTTTCCCAATAATCCTCTATCTAAGATTCATGGCAGAAATGACTGTCTATATTAAGGTTCTCCCTTGCATAACCTTTGCCGTCAAATCTTCGCCTAGCCACATATGGCTATAGGTTCATCCTTTTGAACTCTAGTTCCAGATTCAAGGCATCTGATACTGATTTGCAACTATAATACCCAGGTTCAATGGGGAATACCACCCCACATTCACCCTTTGCGCCTAATATTTTATCTATATAAGCCAATTGCCTGCTCACTTCTGTAAGCACGTAGCTATCAAAGGCATACCTAGGTAATTTGAATGGTTGGCCTTCAAAACCACCTACCCTTATGTAAGTAAATTGTGGAAATTGGATAAAAAAACTCCCATATATACTCACAAATTCCATAGCCTCAACAAACATTCTCTTGTTTACATCACCCTGAAGCTCAAAGGCCATCCTTCCCGCAAAGACGCCATTCCATCTGTCAATTTGTTCAATATATCTCTGTTGTTGCAACAAAGGGTAATAATTGTAAACCCTCAATCCATCAATCCAGGGTTCATTGGGTAATCTAGGCCAATCTCTTGTGTAGGCTAAAATATAAAATAGGTAAGAAGACATGTAAAACCTAGTCATCCCCACAAAATTGCTTAGTCCTTCGTGAGGCCTCTCCACAATTAGCTAAGACCAATCCTGAAATCTATCATTAGATAGAACCACTTGGATGAAGAAGTACATCCAGTCTTCCTAGTAGAAGGAATGTGAATTCCCCTTTACTCTGTTCAAAAGCACAACAATGTCTCGCACCTCTGTGATGAGGTGTTCTCTAGTTAGGGGTTTGGGTAGTCATGATCCTCCTTTCTGAACTCTCAAGAGCCAATTTCTTGCAATTACACTTCTGTATTTCCTCTTCTTCTCAGAGAAATAGGCATATGAATTTCCAATGGTCCAATCCTCATACTCCTCTTTATGCAGAATACCCAGTCGTCATCACCGTTTCCCTATTAATGTTGACTAATACCTCACCATCACTTTTTCTGATGCACCTATTGTGAGAGTTATATCTGTTCATGCAAGCAAACACTAAATCTGGACATGGCACGACAAGTGGGAATGCAGCAGCTTCCACAAGACCACTCTTAACTATTTTCTCCATTAATGAACCAACCTGAGGATTCTTAGTCCTTTCAAGGGAATCTCCCAGATCTACATGAACTAAGGAGGTGTCTTCCATTTCCGGCAAGATACTCACCAAACATGAGGTTCGGTCAAGCTTTGGCAACACTGGCCTCATTTTAACTATCTATTCCCTTAACCAAGAAATTTTAACAACAATACAATATGCTACCCGAACAATTTTCAGATTTCCCCCTTTTCTATACTGATAAAACTCCAGTACACAAAGAAACACAATATAGGAGAAAACAACTGAACTTACCCGATAACACCATGAAAACTAGAAATTCTTCCAGAGAACAGAGCTGGATTTACCTTCGGCGCCTCGAATTTGTTGAAGTATGGCAACTGTGACCTTTCTAAATATGGAAATAAACTCATACATTTTTTCTTTTGATCAAATAGGTAAATATCTATAGGACCACACACATTTCATCATGATTTACCCAAGCGTGCGAAGTAACGGTGAAATGACAAACCTGACACCTTCTTAATTATCCATCACTTCTTGATAGGCAATTTGATGTTTACATGATTACTTTCCACATTTAGAATTTCAAAAATCCGAATAAGGAAATATTCCTTCTTGTCGCGCCGCTTTTATTTCCACTAAAAAGCTTTCGGGTTAGTTGAAATGAACTTATGAACCTTGAACCTCTTTAAACAAAAGGTTCAATAGTTCAAGTTCACTTAAGAAATATAACAGTAACGATCGGCACATAAACAACACCCAGAACGAGCGGCAAAAAGAAAAGGACTATTTAAAGTGAACCTTGAACCTTTTGTACTGCTTGAAATTTGGTTCAAGGTTCAAGACCACATATCAAATCAACGCAAAAAAGAATCACACTCGTCATATAACAATACATTGCCTTGACTCACAAAAGGGCATTTCGAACCTTGAACCTTTTGAAAATTTGGTTCAAGGGGTTCAAAACTTCAATGACCAAAAGCAAAACAAAAAAAAGGTGCTTGTTCACACGGTGACAAAGACCAAAACAACTTTCTTTTAAATCACGCTTTGAACCTTGAACCATATGAACCTTTGACAAAAGAGTTCAATGGTTCAAGTACGAGGAGAACAAATGACCCGACGGAACAAAGGTACAAAAGGCAATCCACGAATTGGAATATTTGAAAGGGAAAAAATTGCGGGTGGACTAACAGTATCACATTGGTTCTTTTGTTAAAATAGTTTCACACAAAATATTAATAGAGGAAGACTTGATTAGAAACTATAAATCATTTCAAGATATTGTACAAAGAAGGAAAAAGTGGCACATTATTATGAGAATAGAAGAAGAGAAGAAGAAAGGCCCCACTTTCCTCGGATTTTTTAATAAGGAAACAAATGAATTGAAAATAATTGATTTGTGTCTAAGAAAATTTAAAAGAATCTATGATAAATCAATAGGTGGTGGATCTCCACCAAAATAGGCCCCAGTTCCACTGAAGAAATCTTAGGATGTAACAGATGACGAATCTACACATGAGGTTTCTCCTACTCCTCTCCCAACCAAAAAACAAAAGATAAATGATCAGAACCCCCTTGCACCTTATGAATAATCAAAAGGAGAGGGTGATAGTGATGAAGTTATCAACACCCTAAGGGATCTAAGAGGAGAAGTGGCAGAATAATCATAGGTTGATCCTCCTAAATATGAAGAAGAAATCCATGGCTATGAAGCCCAGATGACAGAAGAAGTAGAGTTTGTAAACACTATTGATGAAAGAGTGGCCATGTCCATGAGATTCTTAGAGGATGATGAATTCATCGATACTCCTGAATTTAAAGATTTTTGGTTAAAAATAAAAATGAAGGAATTTGAGGAGAGAAAACAAATGAACCTCATGGGTGTGGATGAATCCAAACATGAGGATGATATTGCTTAAACCTTCAAGGAGATAAAATTTGATGATGTACATGTTATTCCAATAGAAGCAAGAGAAGTGGTCATGAAGAGTAATATGTTGATTGTTCCAGGGATGACATTAAAACAAATGTTCATACTAGATCAGGTGAGACAACAAGAGGATCCTATGATAGTTGCAGAGTTTGATTTTGATGAAGGGGTAAGCGGTAGATGATATAATCGCAAAAATGAAATACTAGCTACATGGGTGAATTTTAAAAGCATAAATAAGACAAAACTAGTAGACTTGGTGAAGGAAACAAAAGGAGCAGCAATTTTGAAAACCATGAAAGATACCTCCCCACTGAGGCGGCCACATTAACTATGCACTTTGCCATGTTTACAAGAGATGCTGTAAAGCACATGCAACAAAGGATAATTGAGCTTTAACAGGGTCACAAAGAAATGAATGATGAAATTAATAGGTTGTACATTGAAAATGCTATGTGGAAATAAAAGTCAAAGGGACAAATTGACAGTCAAAGTAAAGCCATTGTCCTGCATAAGCTAGTTGTAGTGTCCACCCTTGATTTGACTTATTTTGACTAGAGTTGACTTTTATATTATGCTTGATAGACTTATCTAGACTATATTTTGATGACTTGGATGATGATTACTCATATGTTTTAGTGACTTATAATTGATGTTAGACAATATCAGACATATGCCATTTTGATTATCTATATGGATGTTGGTACTATCATGATTGATCATGTGATTTGATGATATATGTACTCGATGGAATTTATATACTCACTATGTGATGGATTATTGATAGATTAGATTTATCATGGTTTTGATGTTGATTATGATTATATTAACCCTACTTCATGATTACATATGATGAGATGTTTATGATATGTGTTTGACTATTGTTTGACTGTCTTCGTGATAGAGATGATTCCACAACACTCATTGCGAGCGGGATGTGTCATCGCGATTGTCTATCACTTGCTTGTTCTATATATGTATATGTATATGTGATATTGTCATTTTGTGGTGGTAGGATTTTGTAGGTACCAGACATTGACTCCACCTGGCTTCACAGGTCTGAGCATGTCTTTAGCTCCAATGGCTGATGTGGTTCAGAGATGGCATGAGTTTCCCTTCACATACTCTAGGTCTCAGTTGTTCACTGTGAGTAGTTAGTGTCTTGGCATAATTCGCCATGTCAGTAAGCTTGGTCTTTTGGTATTGTGAGTTCAGTTTATGCCGGCTGATTTACTTGTTTATGTTAGAGTAATTATGTGGCTCTTGATGTGTATTTCTATATTTGGTAATGTTTATTTTAAAGTATTTAATTTATAAGTTTTGAATATTTAATTATCTGGTATTTATATTTATTTGATAATTAACGTTTATTGATTTAATGATTATTTATTTGATAAGCCTTATTGTTGTTTAATATTTATTTAATATTTGTGATTTAATCTTTAATGGTATTTGATTATTTAATTATTTATTTGACCTTCTATGGTTTGATATTTATTTGATATCTTATATTTATTTGGTTCTTAAATTAATTTTATTAGCTTTTAGTTTATTTGATTTTAATTCCCATTTGGATTATTTATTTATAGCTTATGTTTATTTAATAGTTTGACTTTTATTCCTAAGTGGGGTGTATGAACACATTAAATTAAATAAAGAAATAAAATAATTTCACTTAGTTGGATAAGTATATTTTATTTACCTACCTACCCTTCACTCTCATTGGTTGAATTCAAAATGGGTGAATAAATTATATTATATGGTGGGTTGGTAAAACATACTCCAAAATGGAATATTTTGATTGGCCAAAATTGAGGCTAGGGTTTTGGATTATTTTTGCTTTTTATTTTCTTTCCGTGAAGTTTTTCGGGCTGGTTTTTGCTCTTCTCTGGAAAATTTTTCAGCAAGCTTCTTCCTTGGTGTTGGATTTTTTCTCTCTTGGTTTTGGCTGGAGCTTGGATTGGAATTGGTTTGGCTTGTGGGAGCTCTTCTTCAGCTTCATTTCCATTACTTCAAGTTGCAGGTTGGAGTTCTTCACTTTGTATTTTGTTTTCAATGGCTTCTCTATGTATGCATTGTGTCTGCATTGTTTTGGGTATTGGGTTGAAATAATATTTTATTTTATAGTTCTATTATTGCTGAAAGGAAATATTTGGGGAGGAACTTTATATTATTTGGGTTTTGTATAGTTGCTGGAATATATGTTTTTGGTTTCCTGTGTATGACTTTTCACGGCTCTGTGAGAAATGGTTCTGAAGTTATTTGATTTAAATCTTGGTTTATAGGTTGAGTTATTTTATTGTGTCTATACCCAAGTATTCCTTGTTTCTAGGCAGTTCTTTTCATATGTTTTTCGAGCCCTTTCATTAAGTCTGTATTTTATTATTTTACCCAAAAGTTTTCAGAGTTTACCGTAAGTTTTGTGCAAAAGCGTTGTTTCTGCAAAAGCGCTGTTCTATATTGCATTTGCGCTGTTCTGTATTGCATTTGTGCTGCTTTGCGCAACATAAGCATTGTCTTAGGATGCATAAGCGTGAATCTAGAAACATAAGTGCTGTTTTAGGATGCATATGCACGATTCTGGAATGCATAAGCATTGTTCTTCTTGACATAAGCGCTATTCTTTTTGGCAAAAGCGCTATCCTATTGGGCAAAAGCGCTAACCTGTCGGTGTTTTGTATTTTCCCAGTTTTGGTCATTTTTGAACTATTTTCCCAAAATGATTTTTGTACCAGAGGTTTTATTTGAGGTCTATTAGTATTTCCTAGTTTTGGGTTTGACCAGTTTTGATGCATTTTGATAGTTTTGAGTATATTTGTTCTTCTATGCATTGTGAGTATTTTAGACTCTCTTCCATGTGGATAGGCGATGGATGATTGAGATGTTTTCTATGCTGTTATGGACCAGCAAGTGAGTAGGCCTTACTATGATGTTATTCTTTATTTGATGGCAGCATTTTATGACTTGATATGCCTTTGTTATTGCTAGCCAGGAGGCTCATTTTGCTATATTGATGTTGTATATGTTGTTGTAGCCTTGTTTATGTTGTAAGAGTATGTGTGGAAGTGGTTGGCTATTGAGTATTATTTTCATATAATTATATTGGTAGAGCCTCTTGTGATTTATTGTTGGGCCATGTTAGGAGGAGTGGGCTTCCTTTGATGATCGGGGTCACGAGAGATAGGCTTGCATGAGGTTCCTTGTAAGGATGCATGAAGTCTAGACTAGTAGGGCATATTGGAGTTTTCTATGATTTGTAAATAAGTGATAACATAATAATTAATGGGTTGGGTAGTTAGATTAATTAATAAGATGATAAATTGATTTGTTCCTCATGACTTAGTCCTAGGGAGGATGTTTTAGGATAAGCATGAGAAGGCCGTGAAGATGATAAACTAATCTCCCTTAGTCTCTCATAGGTTGAGATGGCTTCACATGTCCATTAGGCTAGTGCCTTGTGCTATTATGTTATTATGTTATGAGAATGGCATGTGTTGACACTCCACTCCTACATGTGTTTCCCCTTTATGATTTATGATTATGCTTATTGGATGCATTTATGTCTTGATGAGTTTTATGCCTCTGGGAGTTCATTCTTGTTGTATGTGTGATTTCTTGCTTGAGAGTCCTTGTGTGGTTAGCCTCCTTGGTTATAGGTGTCATCTTAGGTTTAGAGTAGGTGTTGGGACCCTTGTGTCATCTCCTACTGCGGGGGGTGGTTCCTTTGGTTCCACATGGTCGAGAGGTTGGTGCTTTTTAGCCATTGGGATGTTCTCTTGGATTCTTCTTGCGTAGATGTGGATTCTTCTTCATGATGTACTATGGATGTACCTTGTAGAAGATTTATGTAATGGATAAGATGAAATGTATGTAATGTAATATCTTTGCATATAGTAGATGGATTTTTGTAGGAGAAAGAGCTATGCTCATGATGTATTTAATGTACTTTTATTTGTAAGATGAATTGTAGTTGGAAACTAGAATTAAGGCATATTTGTATTTGTACTATTGTAGAGATGTGATTTTATGAATCATGGAAATAAAGTGGATTATAGTTAGAATAGAATGAAATTGCTTTATGGTTTAGTTGTATTATTTCATGGAAAGTTTAGAGGCTAGTTAGAATGTTAAATAATCTTGAAAGAGGAATATTCATAGATTAATAAGTTAATATATTAGAAGATGTTAATTGGATCTAGTAAATAGGAATGATTCACATAGGTTGATTGGTAGAAAGGAAATTATGCATTTCACGAGGGTTAAGTAATGCTGTAGGTTGCATATCTCATGGTTAAAGAATTAAAATATGATGCATCAATGAAGGTGAAATATAACTATCATATATGTAGTATGTTATTATGGAAATGAATTAAGTAATGATGTTAAAGTACCCTAGAGAAATATTATTGATGTGTTATTTCCACTTGCATTAATTGATGAAATAAAAAATTATGTATGTTCATATTGGTTAATTGGTTAATAAATGTAAATAGATGGAGATGCTATATGTTGCATTAGTTGTTATTAGATGTTAATTAATTTTTTTTATTATCTCCATTTGTATATTATTGTTTAGTTTCTTTAGGGTATTTTGGTGGGTATTACACTAGTTCCCTCCAAGTCGATATACAACATTGAGGACAACCAGGGATGGGAGGAGGAGAAAAAATATGAACATGAAATCAAGGAATTGAGGGAAACCAATGAAGCTCTACAAAAGGTGCCACAACAAATCCTCATCACTTTTTAGAAAATATTGGCCCATAGGGTAAAATTCATTATTGATAGATTAGATGAGGTATATAAATGCTACGAGTCCTTGATAAAGATGATAGGCATGTTTAACGAGAACAAACCTAAATTGGAATCCTTGGCAAAAAGATGGAAGGCAACATATCATACTTTAGTCACTTTGATCAAAGTAACACATAGAGATCCTGATGCTCCCCCAACAATAAAGGAAACTGAAAAAATAGTAAACACAATCACTGAGGAGCTCAAGTATGTTTCCAATGAGGAAAAGAAGGTAATTTCCAAGATTGACTCATTTTGTAACTTTGAACATTGGACCATACCACAGATCACTGATAAGGATGAGCATGTAAAGGATTTGAATGATTGGAAAACTGATTTTTGTCAAATGGTTTCAAAATGAATCAGTTGTCCATGAATTTCAACCCAATTATAACTTAATCAAACTTAATACTTAATAACGGTAAACCGAACTTAATGCTGACTAACAAATTAGTAGTTAATATCAATACCGGTGAAACTTAATGCATTAAACATAAAGAGAAACAACATCCACAACACATAACAAAGATTTTGACATGGAAAACTTGTAAGGGGAAAAACCATGGTGGGAAACCTTACCCATAATCAGATGATACTACTGCAGATAGTATGTGTATACAAATGGGGTCTGCACATGCAGAAAGGCCAACCGCTTAGAGCACACTTCTCAAATGGGAGTCACAATGACTACAATAGGATGGTTAAATCCTAGAATAATGTACTACTCAAATTAGCATCTCCAATGCTGGATTCAATACCGATTAAGCTCTGATAAACACCTTCAAACCTTCCTTGAACCTTCTCTATGGTGTGCTCATATGATCATCAATATTCGCACATACCATGTTACAATACCATATCATAACCATATCCTATCTATCATCTCACAAATGAGATCTTACATATATACAAAACCTGCTAAGGGGACCTGCTTTGCATGTGGACTGTGCGTTCTGTCATACTTATATCAGGAGCTGCATGAGGTAGTACATCAAGAGGTGAGCTCACTGGGAGTGGGGATCACTCTGCTACATATCTAGGCGTGAGAGAACCTACCTGTGACATGACCAGTGAGTTTAAGATTTAGGGTAGTGGATCAGCCCTATGTATATATGTATGGTGGTATGATGAGTCAGCCCCACATGGGGAAGTTAGAGTGGTGGCGATGTGTGCTTGATGATTTGGATACAGTGATATGGAGGCCTTATATTGAGTGCGAGCCCTGGGAGGATGATGCAAAGGCCTTTCCTTACGTATTTATGACACAGTACTTGATTGGTTGGAAAACCTACAATGTGGAGAGACAGGTACCCGAGAGAGTGCTGAGATAGTTTGGATGGAGGTAGGGATTGCCGAGTGGGTCTCGAGAGTATGAACGAGTGGTACGAGAGAGGTTCCTGTGGGGGCCAATATTACCTTATGATTAGGCTTTTGTAGAGTTTTGGACTCTACAAGCGAGACCATGGTAGAAGAGGATGGGGGTTGTAGATGCAGGGGTGATATATGAGTACACATAGTATATTGCGACACATCCGATTCCTCATATATCAGATCTAGTAGAGCTGATTCCATCCTTTGAGGGGGAGAGGAGACAGAGATGGAGGAGGAGAGGAGGTCACAGAGTGGTAGTAAGAGGATGAGGGAGAGGTGATGGAGGAGGGCATGGAGGAGGAGGAGGTGGGGGTGGTGGTTTTGGAGGGGGCGGGGGATTTGGAGGTGGAGGTGGATAGCTACAACGGAGAGGGAGAGGCCGATAGCCATTGCGACTGTCACAAGGGCCTTTGATGTAGAGAGGAGTTAGAGTAGGTGGTAGGGATATGGGGGAGGGGGAGGCACCTATGGATATGGGAGAGGGAGCCACAGGAGGAGGAGAGGGACAAACTGGAGGAGAGGGAGCTACAGGTGGAGGAGATCTACGGGATCATATGATATTATTTTCGTAGACATGGCTAGAGGATATGGAGGCAGAGGTTGTAGCTAGAGATGTGCAGTTGTTTGCACAAGAGTCAGAGTTGACTGTAGTGCTGCGGGAGAGAGATGATGTGGTGGAGAGATTGATGGAGCTGCAAGAGAGAGTACAGGTTGGGGTAGGAGCACAGGGTCCTACTGGAGAGGTGATGAGGGAGATTTGGTGAGCACAGACTGAGATAGAGTATTGGCGGGGTTTATATGAGCAGGTGGTTCCAACCAGTCAATGAGTACTGAGCTATTCATAGATGTGTCAGGTGAGATCAAAGCGGTCTCAGAGGATGTAGAGAAGTGGTAGTGTGATGGGTCCTCCACGGTGAGATAGTGCAGGTGATGCAGGGGGTAGTGGGGGAGCAGGTGGTGATGGTGGTGCAGGTGGTGATGGTGGTGCAACATCTAGTCAGAGTGGCATTTATGTATTGTATTACATTATCATTTTGGACTGTGTCTTGGATGGCTCTTGGTAGCTGATATTTTTGACTTCATTGTACTCTGATACATGTATGTTTTTGTGATATTATATGATGTGATATATGAGGAGATCCCATAGTTTGTGATGATATGCATGTTGATATGTATGGATTTATGCAGGATGATGATCTATGATTTATGCTTAGATGGATATTTGTACTTTCTATATGTAGGTGTTGATGAGATGATTCCTATATGCATGTTATGCTTGATTTATATGATGTCTATATGCATGTTTATGAATGTGGTACTAACATGTGGATGGAGGTTTATGTGTATGCATGATGTGTTGGTGTAATGCTTGATGTATGTATGAAATACCATGATGATGATGTATGCATAATGAAATGATACTAACGATGATATAGATAATACTTGTGTTTTATGTTGATGAGATGATGATATGCAGTGATGTTTGATATGTTGAAATGCAATGAATGAAATGATTTATGTAAATGCATCTAGATGGTTTAAAATGAATACAAAATGGATAAACAAATGCAAAGTACAAATGTTTATGTGATGATATTTAAATGAATACGTGTGTAAAATGTATAAACCAATGTTTGAGACAAATGGTTTTTGTTATGATCTAAATGTTGATAAAATATGATTAAGTGAAATGATAATGTGATGATAATGCAACTCATGGGTAATGAATAACTGCACCTTAATGCAATTTAAAAGGATAATGAATGCATTTTAATGAATCCTAAATGAAATCGTTTGTAAGATAAAATGAATAAGAATATACTAAGTGGATAGACAAATGTACTTAAATAATGGATAGATAAATAAATGTATGCAACTAAGGAAATCTAAACAAATGCATGGTAATTAAATGTAAATGATGATGAATGATGAGTTTAAATGATACTAACTGAATACATAGTAATGGTTAATAATGAGAAATCCATGCAAATGAATCTAAATGTCATGATTTTACAAGGATGAAATGATACTAATGCAAGTAAATGATAGTGAACTATATGTATTCAAATGCAACTGAATGATATTAACTGCCCCGTAATGAACATCTACAAAATGAAGTTAATAAACCTATATGCACGTACATGATAATGAACTTAGGTTTATTTAAATGTAACTAAATGTAATGAAATGATGATGTGTTCATGATAGATGAATGCAAGGTTGTTTAGACTTTGCATAATGCACTAATGATGTATCAGAGAACTCTGTCGTGATTGTATCCAAGACCAATTTGTTTTTCAAATAACTTCTCATATTTAAAAACTTGTTCATACTTGCATACAAAACCATGAATATGAATAATGAATGATCAAATGGATGGGTGATATGCAATGAAATGCAATATAAATAGATGAGATGAAATGATGATCCATAGTGCTTTATTTTCATCATTGAGCATGGTAGTATCAATCTTGGATGAGGCAGTAGGAACCAAGGATGTAGCATTATACTTACAAACAAGTAGCATAAATAAAGAATAAAGAATATGGACCCTCCAAAATGGTTCATGCTCATATGGTCGAGGCATACACTATAGTCAATAAGCCATAGTGATTCATGACTGTATTTTGCATAAGGTCACGTAGCTTAGTGAACTTCCCACGTAGACACCATTAGTACATGCCCCAGAACTTCATTGAAACAAATCATAGAAGACATACAAACAAAATGATACTTAGGAACCATCTTCGCTACTCTAATCACTTGTGGATATCTCGGAGTAGCATAGGAACCTGATATAAATGAATAAATAACTTATCAAACCAACCAAGTACTTGATAGCTTAAACAAAATTTTCTTGTCAAAGAAAAATGTCATCATGTCTTTGTTTTGGTAAGGAAGGATGTATCCTTGTTAAGACAGTTGTGTGTACCTGTGTTGATTTTTTGGTTGATGTGATAAGTGATCATTGTTAGAGTATCTCAAAATTTTTGTTCGGTATCTGCGTGGATGTGTATATACAAAGCGTTGCCATGTTTTTGCTTGATTTTTGATGTTTTTTGGATTTTGTGAGATAGTTTTGAATGTTTTTGGTATTTTGTGAGATTGTTTTGAATGCTTTTGGTATTTTGTGAGACAATTTTGAATGAAGAACCCAATGAATCACAAGTAATGTAGAATCCACTTCCATCTAATAGGTTAAGGGCATTGTGCCCAGTTTAGACATGATTATGAAAAAGCGGGATGCAAGATACATGAAGCATTATCCTTGATTGCAGATCAATAACAAGCCATGGTTTTAACTGATGGATGTGTGGATGCAATGAATTTGATCACAACAAGTCTGAAAGACAATGAAGCCATAACCTTTATGAGTGGCACTTGTTTTCCAATTTTTCACCATCGCACTTACCCAAGGTGCCACCAGAGTGGTTGTTCACCGTTTGGATGCATGATTTTTCTTTACTATTTTTTTTTTTTGTATTTTCTTCAAGACATTTATCTGAATGTTTTTGGTGTTTTTATGATATGCATTGGATCTTGATACTCTGTACAACTTATGTATAAAACCATTTGAGGCGCATGCTGTTGATCGAATCTGCTAGCGGTTCTCCTTCTGAAGTAGCCAACTGATATGCCCTAGACCCAAATACAATAGTGATAACATATGGACCTAGTCAATTTGATTCAAACTTTCCTTGATGTTCTTTGTTTGGTTGGTTATGAGGATTCTCTCTAAGAACAAGATCACCTACCTCAAATGCACGAGGTCTAACTCGATGATTATAGCTCCTGCTCATGCACTGCTGATATGCTTTGAGGTGATTGTATGCAGCTTGTTGTTTCTCATCAAGTAGTTCTAAATCTTGGAGACGCGAGACTCTGTATGCATCATCATCTATGAGATTATGCAAGGAAACCCGTAGACATGGTATCTCGACCTCAATAGGAAGGATGACTTCTGCACCATAAACCAGTGAGTAGGGAGTTGCACCTGTAGGGGTTCAAATGCTAGTTTGATACACCCATAGTTCTGGATTTAATTGAACATGACAATCATGACCGACATCATTGACTATCTTTTTGAGGATTCTTAATGTGTTCTTGTTCGATGATTCGACCTGACCATTTCCTTGTGGGTAATAGGGCGTGGAAAAGCGGTGTTGGATATGAAACTTCTCACAGAGCTCACGAACATCCTGATTTTTGAAAGGAAGCTCATTATCTATGATGATGGACATGGGTACACCATACCGATAGATGATGTAATTAAGGATGAATGAGGTGATCTTCTTTTAAGCATGTTCCTCACCTACCATCATTAATGCTCCTCCATTAGGGCGTAAACCCTAATTTACCTTTTTACCACTTCTAGTCTTCTGCCAAATGACAGGTATCACATACCGGTTAAGGTCTTTTACCAGTGTAAACTGGGGATTTGAAACATTTTGCCTTTTTCTCCCCCTAAGCTTTTCTGAAGCTTAGTTTACTGGTTTCGTGATTTCCACACTAGGTGCAGAAATTGGTTCCTCTTGTACCACCACTGGTTTCTTTTTCCAAGTTTTGTTCATGTCTACTTGAACAATGTCAACATCAATGTTTCCTTCCAGAGTGACTAGTATATCATCATATATGTCCTTTCTTGATCTACAAAATCTGGCAATGTGACCCAGTTTGTTGCAGTGTTAGAAGACCAATCCAGGTGCTCTCCAAGGTCCATTGTTCATGTTTCCATTCTTCCTTCTGCATGTTGCAGCAGTGTGATCATAACCATGATAGACCATACAGTTTTCTCTCCATCTAGTTGCCGCTTGATAGCCACCGCTTCTTTGCTGATGATTGAAGGCATTAAACCGGTTGTGATTTCGGCTCACAAAAGGTCCAGGACCAGCTCCTTGGGTCCTTTGAGGATATCTATCAATGTTGTTCATATTTGACCTGCATTCAGATGCTCTATGCCCATACTTGTTGCATGCATAACAATTACCATTGAATCTAAAGGATCTAGGCTTATCATTTAGGAAATAAGGAAAATTGTTGTAAGCCTTACTCCTACACACATTTGTAGTATGTCCTTCTTTAAGACAGTTGAAGAAAATAGGTTTAAACTTTTCCTTACCTTTATCCTTTGATGCTTGTTGTTTCTTTGATGTTCCAACATTTGTACCAGAGGTCTCACCTTCCTCATGATCGGAATAACCAAGTCCATTGGTATTCTTGACCGGTTTAGCAAATTCAAGCTTTTTCTCTAGCTTGATAGTACTCTTGTTGAACTTAGCAAGTATTTCCTTTGACTCAAAGATTTTTTTGGAAATAGAAGCATTTGTTTCCAACAGGTTTTCATTCTCAGAGATGGCAATGTTCAGTTCTCCTTGCATGTCTTCCTTTTCCACTTTGCTTGCATGGATTTGAGCAGTTAGGGAACTGATCTCTTATTTCAGCTTGGAGATCTCATTATCTCTTTCTTTCACCAGATCTTCAGCTTTCCTCTAGTTCTCAAGCTCTTGACACATCTAGATAGTCAGTCCTTCCAACTCCTTTCTCAGGTTGGATTTTGATTCATTCAACTTATTTACTTCTACAATTAGGGCTTCCATGTCTGCTTCATCTGAAGAACTATTTTTAGATAGCTCCATCAGCTTTTCTGCATCTCTCTCCTTTTTGCTTGAGATGCCTTGTATTTGACCATAAGATCATCATAGGTTTGCTCAGACTGAGTGAGCCGATGAGTAAGTTCCCTTATAGAGTATTCCCCCATATCTCTTTCCAAGTGGTTAAACTTATAGAAAGGTAGGCTCTGATACCAATTGATGAATACTAAGAAGGGGGGCTAAATTAGTATGCCAAAAATCTTTGCACTTAAACACTTTGCAAGACTAATAGTAAATCAGTAAAACAATTTAGCAGACAAATCGGTTAACACACATGCAAACCAAATAGATAATAATGCATTCACCCATAGAAGCAAAAACACCATAACACAAGAGATTTTGACGTAGAAACCCAAATGGGAAAAACCACAGTGAGATGGAACTCACAAGTAACTATCTGCAGAATAGGAACCAGACCGGTTTAGGTCAGACTGGCTAAGGTCTTACAATGTTCTTTACCAGAATAGATCCTATTGGGAATCTCAATCTTTGTTAGGAGATAAGTCCAATTAAAGACTACCTTGCTAGAGGATTTTAGATCCACATATGTGAATCATCTTGTTAGAGGATTTACAAAAGGCTTTTGGGCCTACCTGGTTAAGGGCTACAAACTTGTCAAAGATGTGAGTAATCAACAAGTGTTTGATCTAGCTAATAGCACAGACTGCTTGGTTAGATCCTTGATAGCTCATTCCTAATGCACTCCAGCATTACTTCAGTCTTCTACACATTCATATTCTTTCCAACTCGTCAACCACCTTAAACCCTAGCAAGAACATAAACTTTCGCTACAACCACATCAACAACCTAAAACCCTAGACGTGATGTCCTTATAAAGGAATCTAATTTCATGTTAGTCCAATAGGATTACATTACAATTTCCTAGGTTCAATGAACCTGGACATACTTGGTTACATGACACAAAAAGCACCATTAATGTGTTGGCACCATCAAACAATCAGTGGATGGTAACTCATCACAAAATGCTGGTTGGTAACTCATCATAGAGTATTACTGGTTCATATAAAATGTCGGTTGCCAGTTTGACAAAAATGAAGACTGGTAAAAATGTGTTATGCCACTTTAATCCCTCGTACCACTTGGGATCCATGAACCACTTGGGGTCAACATGCCGCTTCAGACTGGGAAACACATTCTGCAAAACATTAATAGTCTAAAGACTATAATACAACATACTGGTTGGAACAAATACCGGTTGTGCTTTAACTCATACATATAAAGAGGATCTCAATGCAAGTGTGTGTCCATCAATGACAATCACAACATAAACATAAAAAATGCCAACACCTCTTCCAAGGCCTTTGTTATCTCATCCTATTCTAGACATCAAAGGAGAGTACCATCAAGACTGCATCTCTATAGGGTTTCAACAATAATGGTATATCAAATGATTTGACGAATGAAAGTTTTACGTTGGTTATTCGATTGGTTAGGAGGAAGTATATGATCGCGTAGATAGGTGTAGAACTCACCATACCATGGGGATTTGGAACCGACAAGGCAACATGTCATCTCGGATTTGGGGATATCATAAGCGGGAATCAAAAGCTGTTCTACCAAGAAATCGTAGCTTGTTGAATTTTGTGGAAGATCTAGGAGAGATGAAATGGTAGCCATAGCGTTAGCAGCTCGATTCTGATATCTGGGTATCTGCTAAAAGGTGATAGTAGTAAATGATGCTTTTAAAATATCCACCATTTTCTTGTATGGCATGAGTTTATCATCCTTGGTCTGATATTCATCGATTACTTGTCGGATGACTAGTTGCGAGTTGCCATATATCTGTAACTCTTTCAATTTCCATTGTATGGCTAGTTAGAGTTTGGTGATCATGGCCTCGTATTCTGCTATGTTGTTTGTAAATGGAAAAGTTAGCCTGTAAGACTTTGGGATGCTGTCACCTTGAGGTGTGATAAATAGAATGACTGCCCCCAAGCCATGCCTAGTATATGAACCATCAAAGTATAATTTCCATGGTTGTGCTGCTGTGATCATGAATATCTCTTCATCTGGAAAATTGGAAATAAGAGAATGATCACCTATGAGGGGTGCATCGGCCAACTGATCTCCCTTGGCCCTTGATAGCCTTATGGTCCACATACTTGATGTCAAATTCACTTAGAATCATCACCCATTTGGCGAAGTGGACTGTGAATGCTGCTTTGCTGAGTAAGTACTTTAGTGGATCGATCTTTGCAATGAGTTGTAATTTATGTGTTAACAGGTAGTGCCTTAGTTTAGTGACTGCCAAGATTACTGCTAGGCAAGCTCACTCAGTAGGTGTATAATTGAGTTCATAGCCGACCAGTGTGCGAGAGATATAATATACAACACACTCTTTCCCTTCTACATTATGTTGTGCCAGTAGTACACCCAATGCTATATTTGTTGCCAAAATATAGAGAAATAGAGGTCTACTCAGATCTGGTGGGATTAGCAATGGTGTATTCATGAGATAGTCTTTAAGCATCTGGAATGATTGCTAGCATCTAGTATCCCATTGAAAGCAGATGTTTTTGTGTAATAGGTGTGTAAAGGGGTGACACTTATCTTCCAGTTGTGCAATGAATCTTCAGATGGATTGTAGCTGCCCTTGGAGTGTCCTTAGTTGACTGATATTCTTTGGAGGTGGCATGTCCATTATTGCTTTCACTTTTGCAGGATCGACCTCAATATCTTTGCTTGAGACAATGTATCCTAGAAGTTTCCCTGAGGTTACTCCAAAGACACATTTATTTGGGTTGAGTCGAACATGATATTGTTTCAGTCTATCAAAGATTTTATCTAATATTTCTAGATGACCTTCTCTTGTTAGTGATTTTGCCAGTAAGTCATCAACATAACCTTCCATTATGGTATGCATCATATCATGAAAGATGGTGGTCATTTCTCTTTGATAGGTTGACTCTGCATTCTTTAGACCAAAAGGCATTACATTCCAACAGTATGTTCCCCATGGACATTTGAAGGCTGTCTTATGTTGATCCTTTGGTGTGATCTTTATCTGGTTGTACCCTGAAAAAGCCATCCATGAGAGAAAGCATGGCATGTCCTGCTATTAGGTCTATGATTATGTCGATGTTTGGTAGGGGGAAATCATCTTTAGGACATTCCTTATTTAGATCTTTGAAGTCAACATGGATACAGATACCCCCATTTGGTTTGTCGACAGGCACAATGTTGGATATCCAATCTGCATAATCAATTGGTCTAATAAAACCAACATGCAGGAGTTTCTTAAGTTCTGCTTTGACTAGTACCACAATTTGGGGGTGCATCTTGTGAAGCTTCTGCTTGACAGGTTTGGCTCCTTCTGCTATGGTGAGGTGATGCACGACTAAATCAGGATCAAGACCAGACATGTCTGCATATGACTATGCAAAATTGGTTTGACGTTTCTAGAAGAATTTGACAAACTTAGGCTATTCCTCTAGAGTTAAAAGAGATGCCAGATGTATGTGGTGAGGAGTTTCAGGAGTCCCCATGTTGAATTCTTTTGTTTCTTCAATAAGGATTGTTGATCGTTCCCACTGTGTACTAGAAGGGAGGATGTCAAACCTTTCATCCTCAGGCACCTTAGAGAGATTTTCACCATTGGATAAGCTCTTTCTTTTTTCTTTTGTGGGATCAAATAGTGCCACATTGTGGTTTTCACTAGAAGATCCATGTTTTATTGTTATATATTTGCAGCTGAAAGGTTTGGCATCTACCCTAAAGTATGCTATGCTATTAAGTTCAATGACGAATCCATCTTTATGATCCCCACTTGGTATGTTATCCCATAGTTCCAAAAAGTCAATGATCTCCTCATCATTTTAGAAATGGTCAAGGCATTGGGGATTAGATTGGTTCCATTTGATGAGTTCAGGATATTTAATAGGCATTACCTCATCGATCAGGTTAAGTTCATAAGAGGTGTCAATGAGGGTTAAGACGTTGTGGTGAAGGTCATTGATGTTACTCTCCCTATCAGAATTAGGTGTAGGATGTGACATAGGGTCCGTGGAAGGTGTTTCCAGTTTAGGAACCCAAGAGGTTTTGATCTGTGCTTCTCCGTAAATAGGGATTTATTTGTGAGGTGGAGGGGGTGATGTGTCTTCCTCATCTGAAGTATTGAGATGTATTGAATCAAATTCCCACTCATGTGAGTCAGTCTCTAAGTCGCTTTCCAATATCTGATTACTATACCAAACTTAGATATTCTTTGAGTTAAATACTGCAGGTGTGATTGGTTGATGTACCATGAAAGATGGAATGATTGGTGTTGCAGGAAGGATTATGGGGATAAGTGAATCCAATATAGGTAGCATTAGTGTTGTTGAATCTGTTGCTTCTGATGGAATTGTCAGTGTTGTCGATACTGTTGTGGATTCTGATACTACTAATGGTGTTGTTGATGCGGTTGCTACTGCTAATGGGGTTGCTAGTTTGATTGGTAGGATTATTGGTGTTGTGGATGATATTGCTAGGATTTTTAGCCTCAGTGGGGCAGTTGGTATGGTGCTTGGTGTTGTTGATATAATCAAAGGTGGCCTCTTTAGATTTTTAGGCTGATATAGAGGTTTGCTGGGTTTTCCTTTGAATCTAAGTTTAGGAAGAATCTCTTTTGAAAGCCTAATCCAGTGTTATCTTTAGGCTTTAATTCTCATTGCAGTGGTTCATGTCTTCCTTTCTTGCAATGTCCCAATGCACTCTGACCATCATAACCCATTCTTTTCATAATGAGAAGGCCTTTTCCATATTGATCTATGGGAAGCTTAGCTTGTGGGATGTCCATAGTGATAGGGTCTTTATAGATCCATTATGCTAAGTCCTCATCTCTGGTCTCTTCTTCTTGACTCTTTCCAAGGATAAAAGGTGTCAAAGTGCATGCTAGCTTGACCAATGGCATTTGAAGTAACCTTTGAGGTTTACCATGAGTTCTAGGAGAAGTGGGTAGTTTCCCAACACAAAAGAGTTGGCTGAGATTGTACTCCCCAAGACCTTCCTCTGCCATTTTCATCTTTAGCTTCTCTTGCTTGGGTATAGTGGTGTTTGAACTGGAAAGAGAGGCTGTACTTACATATGATGTGGATGGGATGACTTCTCTATTGTTTGGAATGGTAATCTCTAGTTGATGGTTGATATTGTTATAATATGCAAAGAGATTTGCATCACCCAGGATTGTAATTTCCACACCATTGTGAGGAAAATTGATACCCCTATGGTAGGTGGATGGAACAAATTGCATGGAATGTATCCAAGGTCTTCCTAACATCAAATTATACGGTAGAGGAAGGTCCAAAACTTGACATATGATGTGCTTCACCACCAATCCCACTCGGATTGGTAACACAACTTCTCCTTTGGATGAACGCTCTATATCATCATAAGCTTTTATGGTTATCTTTTTGCAGGGATCTACTGATTCAATTGCATATCCCAATGCTGTGACTAATTGTAATGTACAGATATTTAGGCCTACTCCATTGCCAATCAAGACTCACTTGATTTTGTGTTGGTTGATAAATCCTTCAATATGGAGTGAGGCATTATGAGGTTGTTGGAAGGATGTATTGTCACTTTCCGAGAAAGCAAGACATGGTGATGACCTTAGATTTCCAACCATAGCTTGGAATTGATCTATATTTAGATTCGCAGGGACTAACACCTCTTGGAGAGCTTGATCCAAGATTGTTTTATGAGATGGGGATAGGCACAAAATCTCTAAGATGGAGATAAGTGTGGGTGTCTTATCTAACTGTTCCACAAGGTTATACTGCTTTGGGATGGAGGGGGTGCCTTATGGAGGTGCTTTAATGGTGATCTTGCTATGACGCATAACAACATTGTAGGTAGAGCTTGGATTTTTGATGGTAATGGTTGCAATTTGTTCATTGGCATCATATTGGTGATTCATAGTGTAATTATAGGCAGCTCATGTATAATCGGTTGTATCTATGTTTCACCCTGAAGTGGAAGGACCCCTTTGATCTTGTGATGGAAGTGGATTCTTAAACATAAGATGATCATTATTTATAGTTTTTGGATCGTTTCCTTCAATTTCAATCTCGCCTTTGTCAATAAGATCCTGAACAAGATCTTTTAATCTATGACAATTGCTTGTTTTATGCCCTTTCCCTTGATGAAATTCGCAATGTTAATTGTCCCTCCACCATGAAGGTTTAACTTGAGGTTCATAATTGGATGCCTTTGGTAAGGTCATCTGATTTGAAGAGACTAATTGACATAACACTGTTTCAATAGTTTCCCCTAAGGGAGTGTATGTATGTTTTGGTTTATAATTCTGCTGTCTTTGCCTTGGTTCTTCTTGCAAAACATTGCGTCCTTGATTTGGTGGGGGAGGAATCGTGTTGGTCTTAGGAGGGGGGTTTTGCCCTGCAAATCAGACCACATGTTGTGCACTTTTGATATTCCTTGCATCTACAACCCTATCATTGACGATGTTTTTGTTTTTATTCTAGAATTTAGGTTTATTACTGTTGAATCACAAGCGAGGCGCATCTTTGGGTTCATTGTATATTTTGATATGCCCCTTTTTGATGAGGCTCCATTCACATTTTAAACCCTGGGTGATCATGTCATTAAAGGAATCTGTACCTTTCATGTCCAAATTAAATTACATTTGTTCGTTCAAGTTGGAAATAAATATTTCCACTAGCTCTCTTTCAAGTAGCTGAAGGGAACGTTTACTAGACATTTGTCGCCATCGTTGTAGGAACGCTGAAAATAGCTCCCCTAGTTTTTCCTTGGTGTTACACAGATCGGCCATGGTGATATCACGTTCAATGTTATGTGAGTAATGTGCAATGAATTTCTGGACCAATTCTTCAAATGTCCTAATGCCGCCTATTAGTCGGGAAAAGTATTGCGTGGTTGTCCCTCCCAAACTCTGAGGAAAGAGACGCATAAGGTATGTGTCTTCATATGCCACTTCTAGGCAAGCAGAGTGAAATTATCTAACATGATCCTGAGGGTCTCCTTTTCCTCGATACTTTTCTGTGTGGGAGAAAAAGTGACACTAAGCAAACATGCCCTAATCTCACTTTCAACCACACACTTGTGGAATACGAAAGAGCCTAGAGGTATCACACAATTGGCTACTTCTTCTTGTGGAAGAGAGAGCCATGGGCTACCTATTAGGATTTCTATTCCATTGTTGTAATTGAAAGATAAAATAATGCAAGTTCAATCCCTAACCCCAAAGTGCAAGTATGAACTGATAACAAGATTGCAGAATTGAACTTAAACAATGGAAAGCTGTAAACACAAGGACAAGACAAGAATGTAAATGCATACCCGGAGTTAAAATCTGACTGAAAATGTTCAGGACGGGAGCGCGGGCGCCACTGTCCTGATTTTGCCCCGGAAACTGCTCCGGAAACTGCTATTTTGCACTCTGGAAAAGCTGTCAAAAATGCTGAAAATGTTGTCTGTCAGGAGGACCAGGGCGCCCAGCGCCCCTGTCCCAGGGACCAGGACGCCCAGCGCCCCTGTCCTAGCAGAACCAGGGTGCCCCACGCCCCTATCCTGGTCTTTTTCTCTGAGATTTGGTGGGAAGGTCGGTCTCAGTTTGCTTCTTCCGAATCTGTAACTTGCGGCGTCGTCAGAATTCCGAAACCTGCACTTATATCTGAAAAGGTGTGGTGGGCAGCTATATAGGGTTTTGCCTTAGTCAAACCCCCGCTTCGGTGATTTCCACCTCCACGAATAGCCAAGTTATATTGTAAAATGTATTGTGTGTGCAGACCTAGTGTGTGTGCAAGGTCCTTAAATGCAAGAAAGCAAACTAGAGCAACCTAGAAAGTAAACCCTAATTGCTTGTAAATGATAATGTAAATGCTCTAAATCAAGATGCAAAGTGATCTAAAGCATGAATAAAGGATATATTGAAGCTTATGCAAAGGCATGAAAACAACATGAAATCATACCCAACCCTCAAGGGAGGAGTACAAGCCAATCTTTAGTCGGTAATCTCCTATTGTTCTTCAATGTCTCCCAAGCCCTAAATGAATGAAATTGATGAATGCTTGATGGATGGATGTTGAATGTTATTGAAGTCTTCAAAGATCTGCTCTTTCGCTGCATATCAGGTTCCTCGAAAGCCAAAATTCCGATCCCTTCAAATGAAGAAAGAGAGCTCTTATGTATGAAACCCTAGGTCTTAATTTCAACTTTTGGCCGACCTAGAGATTGAATCTCCCGCCAATTTCTTGGGGTTAAGCTTTATTTTATGATTGGGTCGTGCTCCTAAAATTTTGGGAAAAATGTCCGGGACCATGTGCACGCCGGGCGCCATGGTCCCGACAACTTTTCACCAAATTTTTAGGGCCGTCGGATATGATGATTTTAGAGCGAATCCCGAAGTTACAGCTGATTTCGAGATGTTTTGACCCCCAAAATCAAGCCCCCAAGTTCAAAATAGGACCTAATTAGGGTTTTTGATTAAATGATGTATTGGAAGAATAAAATGAAAGGGGCACACTTTAATGAAAGGGCCCAACTTTATGATGTGGGAAATGATGAAATAGAACCTTAGACCTAATTAATTTGACTAATTAAGTGCTAAAGGGGAAATGCAATGCAAAATGCAAAATGCGCCAAGGCGGGTGCTAAACTAGGTGTGAAATTGTACCACCTTAGCAAGTGCGTACAATTTACGACGCTACATTTAGCCCCCACTTTAGCGGTCATATGAACACTACGTGCATATGCAAGCTAAAGTACAGAAAAGTAAACATTATTTGAAAAAGGATATATCCATATGTCTGTCGAACGAAGCCCCCAGCGGTATCTGCAGTACACAATTAGGAACCGCACCCTACAAAACACACGTTAGATCACAAAATCACCTAATGCTTACTAAGGAAGGTGATGAAAATTTGAGGGTAGCTATATGCCCCCCCCTGTTTCGGCTTGCTAATTTTAGTGAGTTGAAATAGGGTATCATGTTTACCACTTCGAATTGTTAAAGAATATTGATGACAAATGCTCACAAGAAGATTTGATATGAGATCAAAAACTAATGGAGAATCATTTGGTAAGAAAGAGGACTAAATCTCAATTCCAACACAACAAAGAGTGTGAGGATTTGAGAGTTCTCTAACACAAGATGAAGGATGTAAACATGGATTTCTCGCCCCTAGATCTTGTCTAGGTGATCCATGGGAAAAAGGACATGGAAAACTAGCCCCTAGAGTCTGTCTAGGTGATCCATGTAAGGGAGGAGAGTGAGAAAGTCTAGCCTTATGCCGCTAGTTCCACTCAACCTCGTGCATGTGTGTGTAAGGGAGGTTAGAAGCACCTCATAGGAGTTTATGCCCGAGTATGCTACAACCTGTATATGTATAGTACAAAAGTGTGACATCTCGCTCTAAGAGTCTGTGCTCTGGTTCCGAGAATAATCACCTTGCATAAAAGAAAAATGGAGACATCCCGCTCTAAGAGTCTGTGCTTTGGTTCCGAGAATGACCCATTGCTCAAAAAGTGTAATGTTTATGTCATAAGCAAAGTAGAACAAGGATACCTACCTTCATCACAAAAGAAGATACCCCAAAAATGCAACAATGTCATAGATCCAAGCAAGAGAGTTTCGCACTCTTTAAGCAGGGATAAGATAGTTGAAAAGGGATATCTTGTAGTATGTGTATAGAAGATCCTTAGAGGAGAAGAGATCTTTGTACAAAAGACACCTATCCTTGAGAGAAATTGTCTTAGACAAATATAACATCTTCTAGAATAAGACAAAGAAGAGAATAAGAATGCAATGCTTCCTTCTTTTGCGAGCTGAAAGTGATTCTTAATGAAGGATGACGCTCCTTTTAACCCAATTAGGAGAGTGAATTCATTATGGATGTATTTTACCAAGTGCAAAAGAGGTTGTAGTCAAGGACTTACACCTCTTGTAAGAGAGAACCCTTGAACAAACAACAACAAATGCGTACAAGGCATAACATCAAGTAATAAAGTCCACACCATCCACAAAATAGGAAAAAGTGGATCCTTAGATAAAAATAAAGAAAGATCATTGCCTCCCAAGGATAATGAGAAGGACTTACACAATCTTCTAGGGAGAGATTTGGACATAAGCAAAAGAAGAGATGTATGAAATCATTCTTGTCCCCATAGGAACAAGAAAATTAGGCTATTATGTTGCTTCAAAAAATATGATTGCACTTGAAATTGTACCATCATGAATGACAATGAGCCCCCAGTAAATGAGCTACCAATGTCACATAATGATGAGCAACATAATAGCCATTAATGTTATTTAAAGACATGATAGACTAAATGAGGTATTTGAATATGACATGTTAAATGCTCAACTATATGTGAGATCAAGAACATGTATAAAATGATAAAGATTGAAGAAGAAAAGTCACATGAAATCTTAGAAGAGGGATGAGTGTAATTTATTAGAGCCTTATCCCTAGAGGAAAGGACTTTATGATGAATAGGAGATAAAGATTCATAAGTGGATTTAGAAATTTGAGGGGATTCATAAAGAGATTTGTTCATTGCCAAGATTTCCTTATGAGGGGAATGAGAGTTGATAAAAGTAGAAGATGATTTAGTTGAAGTGAGATCATCATCACTACTAAATATAGCATTCACATTGAGAGATGGTCTTTTAGATGCTTTGGTGGGCTTGCAGGGATTATAGCCAAGTCCAAAGGCATAATTGTGAAGATTATTCCCTAGAGGAACCTTTATCCCTTGTTTGTGAGTGCCACAACCATTTCCATGATACCCATGCTTAGCAAAAATGCGAAAACCATGACCATAACGATCAGCCATTTCAAAAAGAGAAGGCGGTTTTTCATAAGACAAAGAATCAAACTCTTCAGAATTAGAAGTGTGAGGAGAAGAAGTTTGAGAAGCGGCCACAAAATTATTACTCATAGGTTCAGGTAAGACTGATTGATCTCTAGTTTCTTCCTTCTTTTTAACTTTAAACTCTCTAGGAGGAACCCTATACTCACCTACAAAGGTGGGATTAAAGTCAAGAGATCCCCAATCGTCATCTGCGAGAACCTTCTCAGGATCAAAAGCCTTTTTATGCGTATATTCAAGTCGAGAAGGATCTTCTTCAGGAGCTTCAGACTCATCCAAAGAATTTTGATTATCAGAGGGTAAGGATTCATTCATAGGTATCTTGTTCAAAGAGTCATTACTAGAAGAGGAAGGCTTAGATGTTTGCAAACAAGCTTGAAAATTAGTATCACCTATCAAGGTATATGTCTTATTGTTATAAATGAATTTAACTTGTCTATGCAATGTAGAGGGGACAACTTGCATACCGTGAATCCAAGGTCTCCCTAATAACAAGTTGTATGTTAGATTTCCCGACATAACATGGATAGGAGTAGGCAAAGTAACAGGTCCCACTGTAATGGGTAAGGTGATAATACCTAATGAAGACTTAGCCACATTATCAAAGCCTCGAATGGGATGAGAGTCAGGCTCAATAAGGGATGTATCCACATTCATCTTATGCAATAGATTAATGCTACACATATTAAGGCCAGAACCATTATCTACCAGTGTTCGTCTTATAGCAGTGTCATTTATGATAACCACAATCATCAAGGGATCATATTGATGTTGAATTTCACTAGTAGGCAACTCATCTTGAGTAAACACAATTTGAGCTTTAGGATTCATCACAGAGTTAACCAAAGACACTATATTACTAGATGTATTAGGTGGAGGAACATTCAAATCTTTCAAGGCATCTTGTAACATTCCATGATGAGCGGAAGAAGTTTGGATCAGATCCCAAAGGGATATCTTAGCAGGGGTAGCTTTAAGTTGTTCTATGAGATCATATTCCTTACCAAGAACTTGTGAAATACATGGAGCTTGGGGAAGAATAGGTTGGGAAGGAGGAAGTGAAGTTGGGATAACTGGAGGAGGATTAGGTTGCCTATTGTTTCTAGTATTATAAGTATGGGCAACCGCATGATAACTCTCTCTAGTCAATTGCTTAGCATACTCATAAGGGCTCTTAGAGGAATAACCTCCTTGCACAGTAATAACAGGTTTTTTAGGAGTGCAAAAAGAATCATTAGCATAACCACCTTGAACCACTAAGATAGGCTTATTTAAAGGTTGAGAATTTTGAGAAGGACAAGCACCTTGGATAGTGAAGAGAGGTTTGTTAGGTGTTTCATTCACATGTATCAAATTGATTGAGGATGGTTTAAAGGAATGAACAAAAGTGTTGGAAGAATTATTGATAGTCTTCTCTTGCACTAAAATCTTATCACGGATCAAATCAATTTTAGGAGAGAGACAAGGGATAGGCATTGATGTTCTAGTAGGAAGAGTAATACTAGGAAAGGTCATATCATCCTCTATCAAAGGATCTACATGGGGAATAAACTCTCTAGGAGAAGGATCAACATTACTCTCTAAAGTCTCACTTTTGAGAGGAAGATCTTTGAAAGAGATGTTAACCATCTTGCTTTGAACTAGGGTTTCCTTATGAGTAGAACCAAGTTGAGGAGAGGGAGATGCTTTATTTTTAGAGGGAGAATAATTGAGATTCAAGGAAGGAGAGAAACTATCAAGGGAGTTTCCAATCTTGATTTCATCCCCTTTGGCTAGGGGTAGAGAATAATCTATACCTTCTTCTAATGGTTCATCCCAAATAGTGAGGTTGTTGAAAGGAATGTTTGAAGTGTTGTCAATTTCGGGAGAGGAGATAACATTGTTTATTAATTCCTCATCCTTAGGAGGGAGAGAATCAATAGATGTGTTAAACTCATCCTCTTTCCTCAAAATATGTTCAATAGGGGAGAGAGAATTAAGGAAATTGCTTATTATTTCATCTTCTTTCTCTAAGGGATGCTTATGGGTAAGACCAACTTTAGGAGAAGGGTAAGCATTTATCATTAATTCATCATCTCTAGTGGGATTTTTGTTGGAAAAGGAAAGGCCATCACTAGGAAATGTAGGGATAATGTCATCTTCTTGCACAAAAGGATCCTCATGAAGGGAGTGTTTTTTAGGAGACACAAAGGCATCAAGGGCATCATTCAACAAAGCATGATCATATCTATTAAAAGGTTTATCTTTTGATTCAAAAGGAGATATCTCTTCATAGAGGGGATCATTGAAAACAACCATGTTACTAGATTTAGTGGAAGAGCTGATAGGAATGTACCCTTGAGAGGAATCATTCGACTTATCTTTCTCATCACAACGAAATGGCATAGTAACAATGTTTATGAGTTTTTGGTAAAATGAAGGTTTGGTATATTGAGGTTTCAAAAATTCATCTAAAGCTTCATCTAACTCATAATCATCACAAATATGAACATCTTGCAAATAAAAATCTGACATTTTGAAATTGCATAAAATTTTAAACACACAATGCAAAGAAACACACTTTTTTTTTTCTTTTTAATGAAAATGAAATGAAAACACACTAAATCTAGATCTAGATCTAACAAATGCAATGCAAGAGGAAGAAATGATAGATTCACGTCAGGTTCACCAAAATGTGTGGGAGAAAAAGTGACACTAAGCAAACATGCCCTCATCTCACTTTCAACCACACACTTGTGGAATACGAAAGAGCCTAGAGGTATCACACAATTGGCTACTTCTTCTTGTGGAAGAGAGAGCCATGGGCTACCTATTAGGATTTCTATTCCTTTGTTGTAATTGAAAGATAAAATAATGCAAGTTCAATCCCTAACCCCAAAGTGCAAGTATGAACTAATAACAAGATTGCAGAATTGAACTTAAACAATGGAAAGCTGTAAACACAAGGACAAGAAAAGAATGTAAATGCGTACCCGGAGTTAAAATCTGACTGAAAATGTTCAGGACGGGAGCGCGGGCACCACTGTCCTGATTCTGCCCCGGAAACTGCTCCGGAAACTGCTGTTTTGCACTCTGGAAAAGCTGTCAAAAATGCTGAAAATGTTGTTTGTTAGGAGGACCAGGGCGCCTAGCGCCCCTGTCCCAGGGACTAGGACGCCCAGTGCCCCTGTCCTAGCAGGACCAGGGTGCCCCATGCCCCTATCCTGGTCTTTTTCTCTGAGATTTGGTGGGAAGGTCGGTCTCAGTTTGCTTCTTCTGGATCTGTAACTTGCGGCGTCGTCAGAATTCCAAAACCTGCACTTATATCTGAAAAGGTGTGGTGGGTAGCTATATAGGGTTTTGCCTTAGTCAAACCCCCGCTTCGGTGATTTCCACCTCCACGAATAGCCAAGTTATATTGTAAAATGTATTGTGTGTGCAGACCTAGTGTGTGTGCAAGGTCCTTAAATGCAAGAAAGCAAACTAGAGCAACCTAGAAAGTAAACCCTAATTGCTTGTAAATGATAATGTAAATGCTCTAAATCAAGATGCAAAGTGATCTAAAGCATGAATAAAGGATATATTGAAGCTTATGCAAAGACATGAAAACAACATGAAATCATACCCAACCCTCAAGGGAGGAGTACAAGCCAATCTTCAGTCGGTAATCTCCTATTGTTCTTCAATGTCTCCCAAGCCCTAAATGAATGAAATTGATGAATTCTTGATGGATGGATGTTGAATGTTATTGAAGTCTTCAAAGATCTGCTCTTTCGCTGCATATCAGGTTCCTCGAAAGCCAAAATTCCGATCCCTTCAAATGAAGAAAGAGAGCTCTTATGTATGAAACCCTAGGTCTTAATTTCAACTTTTGGCCAACCTAGAGATTGAATCTCCCACCAATTTCTTGGGGTTAAGCTTTATTTTATGATTGGGTCATGCTCCTAAAATTTTGGGAAAATGTCCGGGACCATGTGCACGCCGGGCGCCATGGTCCTGACAACTTTTCACCAAATTTTCAGGGCCATCGGATATGATGATTTTAGAGCAAATCCCGAAGTTACAGCTGATTTCGAGATGTTTTGACCCCCGAAATCAAGCCCCCAAGTTCAAAATAGGACCTAATTAGGGTTTTTGATTAAATGATGTATTGGAAGAATAAAATGAAAGGGGCACACTTTAATGAAAGGGCCCAACATTATGATGTGGGAAATGATGAAATAGAACCTTAGACCTAATTAATTTGACTAATTAAGTGCTAAAGGGGAAATGCAATGCAAAATGCAAAATGCGCCAAGGCGGGTGCTAAACTAGGTGTGAAATTGTACCACCCTAGTAAGTGCGTACAATTTACGACGCTACATTTTCGAACTTAGGTGTTTCAAATCCTCATGGAAAAGGTGGCATATGTATATTCCTATCAAAGGGATAGGGGCAAATATCATTAAGTGAAAACTAGTTTGTTTTCACACCACTGTGGAGTTGTTGTGTGAGATTATCGACTTGTTGCCGCAACATGTGAATGTCATTTGGAGGTGGAGAATGTGGGGGATTTCCTTGATGAAGGTTGTATTTGATGTGATCTCGACCTCTTCCATCCTCATTACGACTCTGGTGTTTTGATGCTTGCCTTAGTTGTGCAGTATCAAAATCAGAGGGTAGTTTGGCTCCCTCTTGGGCAAGTCTTAAAAAGTGAGCATCCACATTGTTTATGAGGATCTCATCAAAAAGTCGATTGAAGAGAGGGTTCTATTGCGCCCTTTCTATTGCTGTAGGAGTAGGAGTACTTGGATTTTCATCATTTGCGTTTCCTCCAAGGGCTTCTTGGAATTCATTGAGATTTTCCTCCTCTTCCTCTTCAATTTCTAGTTGTCTAGACCTTGATCTGGTTTGAGCCATTTTGCTTACAAGTTTTTGTTGAAGTTTGGTGAAAATGATGATGAGTTGGTGATGGAACGAGAGATATATGTTTGGTGAAGTGTTTTGCATATGGATCTCTAACACTAAAGGTAGATGTTACCAAAGTCATTCTATGAATTGCTTGTTGTGTTTGTTGACAATGTTTGATATGATAAGGTTTAGAGAGGCCTGAGATGTGTTACAGACTCAACTACCTATTAATGAGAGGATGTACTCATAGACAAGTTTTAACCTACATAGTAATTCCCTGCCAGGAAACCCCCAAGGGATTAAGCCAAAAGACAAGAATAGAGTGCAATAATTTTTTTTTTTTTTTAAAGTTACACCACATTAAGATACAACAAGATAACAAAGATTCAGATTACATAGCGGAAGACATCAACTAACACCTAAAGAGTTTCCCAACGAGATTAATTAAATTTCGCAATTCACTTAACTCACACAATTAATCCAATAAGCTGATTATCTTAATAACAAGATAATTCATAATCAGGATAATTTCTTTCAGAAGATGGAAATATAAATCACAAGCAAAGATTCATCCATTAAGATCTATTCATAATCTTCATTCAAGCTTTTCATTAAAATACAAGCCATACATCTAATATTCTAACACACTAGAATTTCATCATAAGCATATGAGATCTTTTCAAGCATATTTAATTTTCTAACCACAACTGAATAGATTCCATTACTCTAAGTTACATTCTTTCATATTCCAATTTATTGCATTTTAAAAGATGATTGCATACTAGCATCTACGATAAATCTCATCTAAACCACTTATGCATTCGATCAACATGGCATTCAAGAAGGACTGCATATAAGCATTTAAAGTTAATTCCATCTTATCCACTTATACATTCTAACATAAGCTATTCATACATGATAAAGTTGAATAAGGGAAACATAAGAGAATAACATCACATAACACCATAATGATCTCGGAGTTCACCCCTAAAGGGCTACATCTCCGGGTCTGCTCAACTACAAGACCCCTCTGATAATTAATAAAGTTAAGAATACAAGAGGTTACACCATTACAATCCGGCCATCAAGGCGAAATATAAACAATATACAAACGACCACATCGGTCAATAATACATAAACGATCCCTGAAAAGAAAAGGATCTAGTTGAACAAAATCAAGCTAATACAAAGGTCCAGAAGAGCATCCACAAGACTGAGCCATCACCACCCAAGGTCTAACATGAAACCGATACTCACAAGGGCAGAGACAAAAGGACGACCCACAAAGGTACTCCTAACAGGACAAAACGACAACACACTAGTGAACGTAGGGACAAGTGTCATCACACAACCTGGTATGGTTACCATGGTAGGTCTTCATAGGTCCCGACCCCATACATTGGGTTACCCTGGCAACCTAATCCAAGCCTCCAGCCCATCCAAGCCTCATGTGGACCCACACATCCTCTCGTGAAGACAAGGATAGTGGTTTGCCATTTCAAGCCTTCCCACAGCATGTCGAGTCTATGTTAGCACTCGTCCCATGTGTGAGGCACAATTATCTTACTTAGAGATTACATTCTAATCTACTGATAGGTTATCACTTATTAGACTCACTTTCGACGGGTTACCCAGTAGCCACTTTGGGCACGACCCCCAATCGAAAGCCACTTTCCCATACGACACTAGACTATACTCAGACGAACTCAAAACCCAAGGAATACACATGGTCAGACGAATGGAGTTCAAGAAGGAGGGAACAACCATCTGGTCAAACATGAATCATCATTCGACACCCACACAAAGGATATGACCAAATATGACACTACCACAAAACAACAGTCAACTCAGAACCGAGGACTGAAACAAGTACCCCAAATCAATCCATACGATAGGGTTCTAACAAACAAAGCATGACTTGCCATTACATAAGCAAAAGCGAATACAGAAATTAAACTCGCATAGGAATATTCAACAGATACAATCTTTCCGAATTGATCTAAACATTAAAAGTCGATCAAGTTTTCTACATGGTCTATAATAGGTTGCAGTTATCTACTTCATTTAGATACAGGTTGTTCTTGGTTTTCTAACTCTCTCTAAGGTTCATTGCATCGAACATACAAAAATACGCCATAACGAGATTCTTTAACCAATTTCACAAGAATATAATTTAAACAACCATTAACCAATTAATTAAGATATTTAATCTTCAATTAACATCATCATTGACGGACTGGTTCAAAATAAATCCTACACATTTGTCTTTTCCAGAACCAATTTGCACTATACAGATCAAGGAAATATACATATTTAGGGAAGCCAAATAAAGAAAATCCATTCCCAGATTAACAAATTGTTTCCTTGAGCATATAAAGAAAATTACTAAAATTAACTATTAATTAATGAATATATTTAATAATTCACGATTAATTAAATATAACAAATTAATAATTAATAACGGAATTAACAATTAAAGTATTTTATTACAGAAAAATATGCATTAATAATAAGATAAGATTTGAATATTAATTATTGTATATTTAACCTTATACAATTAATTAATAACAAATTACACTTGAATTATTAATTAATGCCAATATTTAATCATAATAAAAAAAAAACTTAATTAAAATATCAAACATAATTAAAAACTTAATTTAAAATTAAATTTAATAATATTAAACTATAATATTTTTTTTTAAAAAAAAAACATTAAAAAAAACTTTTCTTTCCCCTATTTTTTTTTATACAAAAACCAAAACACAAATATGGGGGAGGGTACCCACATGGACCCCCACGTGGGACCCCCCCTTGGGAGCTCATGCTGCTGCCCAATGGGAGCACGCAGCCCCCATGGGAGCACTGCTGTTCCCAAAGGGAGCACGCAGCCTCCATGGGAGCGTTGCTGCCCAATGGAAAAGCAGCACCCCTCCACATGGTGGGGTACTCTCCCACGTGGTTGGGGTTTCCAATCCTTTTTAATTTTATTTTTTTTTAAATTTGATCACTGTGCAATACACAGTTAAAAAAAAAACAGTCTCCCAGAGACTAAAGAATAATGAATTTTTTTTATTTTTATTCACCCAAATTGCAATCTTTTTTAAAAATACCCAGATTAGGAAAGGGGAAAATTTCTCCAAAACTAACAGCATATTGGTCAAACAAGATTGATCTTCACAAATTTAACATCTAATCTGCCAAACCCCCAACTAAATTTCAATGTTATTTAATTTTAAATCATTCTTGGCAAACCAGAAATTGATTTGAAAACAAGGAATGAAATCAAGGAGGGATAATTCAAGATCTTATTTCCATTCTACTCTATTAATCAATCAAACCGATTCTTCAATAACAAATTCATTTCTTTCAACCAGAACAGTAAATTCTTTTGGCAACAAGAAAACAATTTAGAATCCTACCTTCATACGCAATCCTGGTAGAGATTTACTGAACAACCCAACTTGCAAGCTCAAGAATTCCTCCTCCTTCTAGAATCCCCAAATTTCATCCCAAAATCTTTTTCCAACCAAATATTTTCCAAAAAAATATCCCTCCTCCAAATTTTCCAAGAATTTAGGTTATAAGGAAGAGTTGACCAAAATTCCATTTTTGGAATTAAAATTTTTATTTAAAATAATCTTCCCAAAAATAATTCTTTTCTAACTATAACAACAAATTAAACTTGCCTTTCAATTCAAAATTGATTTTCCCACTCAACTGAAATTTAACCTTTCTATTTCAATTAAAATTAAATCTTTCTTTTTCAACAGCATATACAAAATGCATTTAATATTCAAAATCAACCATTTAATTGAACTTACTCCCAATTTAGGACGAACAATCCAATATCAATGATAATCGCATAACGAAACCCGATTAATTTAGTCCATTAATCTTTAATGCACAAACAGATATTTAATCAAATTAAACACTAAGGACTAATTAATCAATTTAGCCATACACACCAAGCACGCAAACCAAGAAAGTCAACCAGACAGACGACTCGCAAACCCAAACAAAAAGGGAATACCGATGACGACTGGCGATGCTCACTTGAGCACGACTATGGTCAACTAGGGTCCTACAACCACCTAATCCAACTCTAAGGATAAAAGAGGTATACTCAAACCTGCAAATCCAGGTGAAGACGAACCTCGCACTCATGCGGCATTGTACCTGAAATCTCCTGCAACCAAGAGTCATACATGCATACATATATATAAACTTAATGAAAGCGTTAGCCCGACATTAATACCACGGAATAGGAACACTAAACAACTTGCATACAACTAGTGTGAAAACCACATCAACAACTATGCATTAAATCAAACATCGGACTATAATCATTATATAAAGATAAACTAACCAAGATTAAACTGAGATTAGAAATTGATTAGGGCAGGGGTACTACATTTTGCATATGGATCTCTAACACTAAAGGTAGATGTTACCAAAGTCATTCTATGAATTGCTTGTTGTGTTTGTTGACAATGTTTGATATGATAAGGTTTAGAGAGGCCCGAGATGTGTTACAGACTCAACTACCTATTAATGAGAGGATGTACTCATAGACTAGTTTTAACCTACATAGAAATGTCTCTTAGGATGAGTTTACCCTAGATGTAGGGACACTGTAAAAAGTGATGTGTTGTGTTTGATTCAAGCAATATCTAAGAATAACTTAGGAAAGGATCTCTTTATGTTTTGAGAGTTGTAACAGATTAATGATGTGCGTGAATGTGAAAATGGATGAAATATTAACTTCAATAGAAACTCTGTGTTAGAAAAGGAACAAACTCTTCCTCTTCTCTGTGAGGTGTTGGTGGTTCTTCCCTAGCTGAGTTATATGTAATGCAAATGTCTGGAAAGAAGCCAGGATTGATTTTGCCTCCCTTGTTTTTATGATAACTCAAAGCTCTATATTGAGTAAAAGCTATGTGGTTTAAAGACTCTTGATCAAACTTTTTGGATTTTCCTTGAAGATATAGACGCAAGTGACGTAAGAAGGTTCTATGTGAGACAAAGATTTGTCTATTAAGATAGAAGAATTTCCTTCTTTTGATGAAAGCCTTTGAGCTCAATGGTATTTCTTCAAGTTGATATGTTGATGAAGATTCTTCTTTCTCAAAATGTGAAGAATGGTCATATAGTTTGATACTTTGTTGTTGCACTTTGTTTTTGATCTTTGTTGGTATTTGAAAATGTTTGTGTTGGATGAATACTTGTTTTGGAATTGATTTTTGATTTTTCTTTGACAAGAAAACAAAGCAAGAACACAAACACAAGAATGTTGCCTCAAAAGGAACAAATAAGTGTGGGTCTAAATCAACCCAATCTTTGGACTTTTTGACCCCTTTTCCAAATGTTTTTGAGTATGTTTTTACAGAAAGCCTGAAGTCGGCTCAGTTTATCACTGGTCTTGACACAAAATGAAGACACTTCAAACATACTTTATCCCTAAGGTCAAATGGCCAGTTGCAATAATTTCAGCCCACATCTTGATATTTCTTCAACTTTGGTACTACATACCTTATGAATCCCACCGTGGTAGGTAAGGATGTGATATACTAAGTCTTACACGAGCATGATCCCTATGATGGGGGAGTCACCATTTTTATCAAGCTACAAGTAGCCTTTCAAAAAGCTATGTTTCTACTCAAGGAAATATGTATGGTGAGTATCTTGGGAGCAAAACCTTCTATGCTCTTGCACTGAACTTCTCACAAATATCCTTAATCAATAGAATGGGTGGGCTACTACATAAAGGTGTTTAGTAATTTTTGATGTCTTTGGACATAAGTTCATTCTGCAGTGACTCACTTAAGAGCCTTGTAACTTGTGGTGGGATCCATTTGTTCTTTCAGCAAGTTACACTGTAGGAACAACTATACCCAAGGCTACAACTTTTTCTCACACCTGATTTCTATAGCGGCTCGAAGGATTTACCGCGTGAGGTCATTCCCAAGAGTGACGTGTCTCTTGGCAGGCCTCTCTTAAAATATAAACTTTGAGTGTCACTAACACTTTTCTCTTGCACCTAGGACCACAAAATCCAAGGGAGAGGATGATGTGTGTTAGAAGTAGGACCACTCGACAAACTTTGCACAAGTGTGCCAAACACAAAAGACACTTGTTCTTTTTAACTCATCATTACAATATGCTCTAACTATTTGGAGATGTTGCTCCAACAATCATGGTGTTCTTTTTAACTTCAAAGGCAAAATGTTGAGTAAACTAGGAAAATAAAATCCTGGTCAACTAAATGAAAAGCACATTTTCTTGAAGTAAATCGCTTAAAAAAACAAGAAAACTTTGACAAGTTGATTGTTCTTTTTACTTGCACAAAATATTGAAGTGTTTATTGTGAATTTCCTTAAGTTTGATGCAAGAAATGAGATTTGTTTGTCTTTTTATAAGAACCAAATATAAGTGAATCCCAACTTTGCAATGAAAGCAAATTTGTGGGATTTGAGTTTGTTGTTCTTTTTAATTTGGACAAATGAAGTTCGTTTTTAAGCCCAAATAAAAGTTGTGTTTCTTTTTAAGAACCCAAAAATAAAGTGTGAAGTTCAAATTTTAAGCTAAAAAGAAGATGAATTTATTTTATCGAACTTTGAAAAACAAAGTTAAAGAAATAAACTTAACTACTTTCTACTCTAAAGTCCTTCACCCTGCACAAACAATCAAACATGTTGAAAAATGAAATGCAGTCTAGGTGGGCTTCCACAAGCCTAACTTTTCATTTTCGATTACAAAGTATAAATTTTACAATTCTCTGTTACAATAGCGCCACTCTATGTAAAAACAGAAGTTCTATTTAACATGAGAGCGCTAAATAACTGACAAACATGCTAAACTAATTACAGACGCGCTAAACTTATTACAAATGCGCTAAAAGATTCTGTCAAACATAAATAAATTCTATCAAACAGGGAGGTCAAAAGCGCTAAAATACTGACAACAACGCTACTCTAAGTGCAAAAGTGCTAGAATATAGACAATAATGCTATTTCCTAAATAATAGCGCTATTTTGGTGAACAAAAGTGCTAAAGCATAAACTTTCATAAGCGCTAAAGCATGTTCAAAAGTGCCAAAGCGCAACCTGTGTGGCAATTAAAATCAAGAAAATTGTTAGTAGTTTTAAAAACTTTGGTGTTGGATTCACGTCGGGTTCACCAAATGATGCTCTCCAAAATAGAAGGATTAGTTATGATAACCAAACACAAACAACAAGAAACCAATTTGTTAGTGTTAGAAATCACATGGAAACCACTATCCTAAGCAAGCATATCAAGAAAGACACTACAAAACAAATAAAAAGCTTAATGAATCTACAAAATGTAACTAAACATCTCCATATGCTCCCTACCATGCTGGTAGCTTCTCCTTCCTCGTTCCTCTCCTCTCCAAGTTCCAAATAAGTGTAGCTCTCAACAACTTTTTGCACTATGGATGCCTTATGGAGGTTCAAGATGAAAATTGATTTACTTATGCAATGCAAGTGTAAATAAAAAGCTAATATTAGATGATATGGAATGAAAATGATTTATTTTAATCCAAAATAAAAATATTTTGATGATTTATGCTAAATTCTCTCTCTAAAAATGACTATAATGTAAATGCATACAAGTTTTTAGGATCTGGAGTATGAAGAAATGAGCTCTATTTATAGGAAAAATGGAGCAATGGATGGTTGAGATTGAGTAATCTCAACAAGGGTACCCACTTAATTGAGATTGGTTTCTACAAGGCAGAATTAAACTCCACTTAATTGAATTGAAACAATTTGAAGGAAAATAGTTGGATTAACAAGAAGAGACAGATAATACCTGATGCTCTGCAAAATGGAAGGATTAGTTATGATAACCAAACACAAACAACAAGAAACCAATTTGTTAGTGTTAGAATTCACATGGAAAACACTATCCTAAGCAAGCATATCAAGAAAGACACTACAAAACAAATAAAAAGCTTAATAAATCTACAAAATGTAACTAAACATCTCCATATGCTCCCTACCATGCTAGTAGCTTCTCCTTCCTTGTTCCTCTCCTCTCCAAGTTCCAAATAAGTGTAGCTCTCAACAACTTTTTGCACTATGGATGCCTTATGGAGGTTCAACATGAAAAATGATTTACTTATGCAATGCAAGTGTAAACAAAAAGCTAATATTAGATGATATGGAATGAAAATGATTTATTTTAATCCAAAATAACAATATATTGATGATTTATGCTAAATTATCTCTCTAAAAATGACTATAATGTAAATTCATACAAGTTTTAGGATCTAGAGTATGAAGAAATGAGCTCTATTTATAGGAAAAATGGAGCAATGGATGGTTGAGATTGAGTAATCTCAACAAGGGTTAGGATTGAAGGGTTTAAGATCCATGTGAGGACTTTCAATCTAATCCCAGGATGAAAAATGTCAACATGAGATGGGTTGAGAGGAGAGGGAGAAACACTAAATGCTTGACATGACCTAAGGGTTAAATTGGGAGGTAAGGTTAATATTGAGTTGAGTGAATAAATTCAATATCCAAAGAATAATGCTTTTATCCAATGGTTAAACTCTTGTGCAGGAGTTAGTGAGGATAACCATGGTCAAAGCAATAAATGCTTGAGAAGACACATGGGTCACATGAGGGTTGAGTTAGGGGTCAAAGTCCTTAACCATGGGTGCAAGTGGATTTAACCATAAATGGTCATGTAAGAGCTATTAGTGGTTTAGAAGACTTTAGAGGTTAGCTTGTTGAACACATCAAGCCTTAAATAATTTTCAAAGACTTTGAAGTCTTTGAGAAGTGACTCCAAGTTGCCTAGGAATGTGACAATAATTAGGGGATAGATTAGGCTAATTAGGAAGGGGTTAGAAGAATCTAGAAGGGGATTAGGATTGCAAGTGGGTTTGGTGGGTGAGGGAAAACATGTTTTTTATTAAAATAAAATTCATTTATTTCAACAAATAGGTTCAAGTTGCATTTTTAGGAGAATGCAAGTGGGGGAGATTTAATGATTTAAATAAATGTTTTATTTAATTTATTTAAAAGAAGAAAGGAGATTAAATGAAATAAATAGGATTTATTCATTTAATTGATTGTGAATTTAGTTTAATGAATGAATTAAAATAAATTGAATAATTTATTTAATTAATAGGAGAATGTTTGAAGATGAATTAATTAAATGTTAATTTAATTAATTGATGGCTAGTGGGCTTTTTAATCAAATAAATAGCAAATATTCATCTAATTAAATTGGACAGATTTATGTGACTACAATACCATATTTTTGTATGTTTATGTAAGATATAAACACTTTTAATGCCAAGTAACTTGAATAATAACCAGGAATTGGATGTTTATAACTCTGTAGCCCTGGAGGAGGCACTGGTCATCATTATATAAGAATAATTTCATTAAAAGTTTTGTTTTTCTTTATTTTTTTAAGGATATAAGGTAGGAATATGAGTAATAAGGCATTAAGAATTCACTTTAGGTATATGTGCTGTACTGAGTGAATTTGAAACAAATATTCAATTAAAGTTACAAATTTGCTATTCTCAAGGTATACCCACCTAGGTTTTACATCTCCCCTTAGGAGAATCTTGTTTGTTGGCCAAGTCAATTGCCAAACTTGATCATAGAACCTAGCACACTCTTAGGGTTTTGTAATTTGTTGATTTGGGAACCAACAGATTGGTGACACTGTTGGGGACAACGTATAAAATAAAATTCATTGGGCGAGTCAAAAGGATTCATTGAAAGTGAATCTATTGAGAAAAGAAACTCAGGAGAGGAAAAAATTATTCCTCTTTAAAGAGGTGGTGACTCTGACTTTGTTAATTACAAATTTACAAATCAAGCCTAGTTAAAACCTTGAATGTTTGGTAGAAGATCATTACATAAGAACCGTCCAGTTGATCACATATAACTGGGACCAAGAAGAAATAACAGAGGAAAAAACAAGAATCAAAATCAAAAGGAGCTAAATCAAATGGAACCTTATAGAGACACGGATGGAAGGATTTCAGTCAATATATAAATCCACTTACAAATGAGGAAGACTTCCATAGAGAGGCTGAAAGAAACATCCAAAATCAATATGATGCAATGGTATTGAATCATGCAAAAAGAGCCTTGATACACCATGGGCCTTTTAGTAGCCCCCAAGGATTCTCATCACCTGGAAATACTAGCAATAGATCATCTTCTTCAAGTAGTCAGACACAAGGATCTTTGGAGAAAGACTTACAAAATGAAATTCACATTATTGAGTAGGAAAGGAGAAGATTAATGTTAATACAAAAAAGAGACATTATAGCTCAAGAAGTTGCCAACATGACCACACCATGTGTTCCCCATGCATCTACCCAAATACAACAAAGTATGCCTATGAAAAGTGTTGTGCCTACTTTACAAACCGCCATGACTTTCCATCCTTCATCCCAAATAAATACATCCATTCCCAACCCACCTATTTATAGTACCCACATGAATACAATATCATGAACTACTCAAATAAGTGCCCCATAAATATTTGTTAGTACTTCCATCCCACCTAGAGTTAGTGTGGCCCCAAGAGGTTGGGGTCAATTCATCTATGGTTATAATCCATAAGGATATCAAGTGCCTCGATAAAGCCATGCTGGTTTGAATTAGAACCTGCATAACTTTCAATAGTACCAACATGGTATACCGAATTTTCCAAATCAACAAAATCAACAATACTAGCAAGGCACACAAATGCAAAATTATCAGGCACAATATCAACCAAATCAAAGGAAAAATATATTTGCTAGGAGATCCATGAATATAACTAGGTTCAAATAGTTGAATTTTTCCTGGGATCCTTGGGTACCCAAACCCAATTGATAATGAAGTGAGAAATGCAATACTTAAGTTTTTAGGAAATCATGATCTATCAGCAAAAGATCATATTAGAGTATTTGAAATAGTAATGGATAACTTTTATGATCAGTATGAAGATGTATATATGAAGTTGTTTATGTAGTCCCTTGTAGAAGATGCAAGAGATTGATTCAACAACTTGCTTGATGCAACAATAAGCCCGTTGAATGAGTTCAAGAGGATCTTTAATGAGCAATATGGTGATCATTTGGATCCAAAGTTTGCCTTACATAAAATCACAAATATTCAAAAAAATCTTAATGAATTAAGTCTCAAAATTTAATTTGAGGTTTATGAAATCATTGAACAAAATTCTACCACATTTAAAGCTTACTGACCCTATGAGAATAGAGTTTTATATGAATGAATTTGACCCTAAAATGGGGTATAAATTGAGAATTAAAAATCCAAACAATCTAAATGAAGCATGCAAATGGGCCTTAAAGAAAGAAAATATCAGAAAAGCTTAAGGAAAAGTGGTAAAGAGAGAGGCAATCGGAATATTGCAGAACCCCCAAAATAATCAAAAGATAAAAACAAAAGAAGAAGGTAAGCTAGAAAAGGTTTGGAATGCTATAAAGGATTTATCTAACGAAGTGTCAAAAGTTGAAAAGATGACATATGAAAAACCTAATTTTCATAGACGAAGGTTGCATGATATGCCTTATAGGACTAATTGGAAAGATGGAAAGCCTATTGAGGAAAAAAAAAACAATAAAAAAGAAACTCCCGACCCACTAAATAAGCATGGGGAAAATATGGTAGAAGATAACTCTTGGTGTATAGCTTGTAATCTGCCTCATGCACTTGATTTCTGTGTAATAGCTCAATCAGTGGTAGATGAAACAGTTTACAAGGAGGAGATGTGAGATCATATGGTTAACATGTTATCATTTGGATTGCATGGGGTGAGTATGGAATATTCATCCTTAGGAGAGGACATACCAGAGTATGATGTGGATAGACAAAGTTACAATATGCATATGGATAGGCAAATGTTTTCTAATCAAGAAGATGAGGGTGGTGTTGATAATCAAGTATGCATGGCTAGACATCAAGAAGATCAAACATATTTAAGGAGGCAAATGGAAGAAGTGATTAAGGCATTGACAATTGTAGTTGTAGCCTAGGACAGGAGAAATTATAACCTCCAAAATAGAAATATTAACCCTTACCAAGGTACACCAACAAGGATGTTTGTAAAAGGTAAACAAAAAACTAACCCTAATATTTCAACTACCAAGCAGGATGAAAGAAAATAGTTGCATCCAAATACATCTCAAAGATATGTCCCAAAAGAAGATGCAGATAAAAGTAAGGTGCAATAGAAGCAACAATGTATGGGGAAACAAAATCCAATTGAGATAGAGGTAAGAAAAAATGATCAAAATACCAACTTGCCATCATTTGACATAACTCATGCATTGTCACAAATGAAAATGTCAGTACCTTTACTGGAAATGATGAAAATAGAGGAGTATAAAAATAGTTCTATTAAACTAATATCCAATGTTCCTAACAAATATGAGGTTTCCCTTGAAGAGGTGGGAGGTAAAAAAAAGGAAAGAGAAAAATGAAATAGAGGCAATGAAAACTCCTCAAGTATATTTAGGAGATACCTTGACAAATAATCCTTCACAAATAGATCCATTCTATACTATCTTGTTGATAAATAAAAAATTGGTCAGGAACTGCATGATAGATTTAGGAGCAACAATTAACATCATGCCATTTGCAGTAATGAAGGAGTGAGGGCTATGGGTGGATACTACCTATGGGAAATGTTATGCTATGGACAACCGATCTATCCCAATTGTTGGAGTGATGTGGGATGTTGAGCCTAAATTGGCATCGTACCTTGAAGCTTCATATAAAACTGATATAATGGTTGTTGATACTCCTCCATACTTTGGCATGCTTTTATCTAGACAATGGACAACTGCAGTAGGAGGAAATGTCTAATTAGATCTATCATATGCAACAATACCAGTAAATGGGAAAGACGTCAATTTGTATAGAGAACCTAGAGTTGAAGATGTTGATTGTAATCAAATGAAATTTTTCTGTGATGTTGATCTAGGAAGTTTCATGATCTAGCCTTCACAACTTCAGCTTGAAAACACATTCGATTGATAAGGAATTACAATTAGATGAAGAAGGTGTGTGGCATATGTACTTTGATCGAGCTTGTAGTAAGAAAGGAAATGGGGCAGGTGTGGTATTCATTGCACCAAGTGGTTAAACATTTAAATATTCCTTCTTATTATCATTTGAGTGTACAAATAATATAGCTGAATATGAAGCACTGATGTTGGGACTAAATTTGGCTATTAAACATGACATAAAATTATTGAGTATTTTTGGGGATTCAGAATAAATAGTATCACAAGTTAGATCTAAGTATTCTTGCAAAAACAAGAGGCTAAAGCAACATAAGCATGTAGTATGGGATTCAGTAGAAATGTTAGATGCCTTCTCAATTGATTGGGTTGACAGATAAAAAAACATAATGGAAGACTTCCTGGTAAATATTTCTTTGAGGCAAAATGATTTTTCTCTTGCTAGTATAATTGAGGTAGAAATTTGAGTCCACTTTTTGGCCAAAAAGTGAATGTGTTTTCCTTGTTTTTTCAGAATTCATCCAAATTGACCTAAAATTTATAAAGCACTTAAAGATTAAATCTTAACAAAAGTTAGTAATATGAAATGCAGTATTCGAAGTCTAAGTTCAAAATTCATGTATCAATAGATGATTGGTTTTTGATACATGACCCTCTCCCCTATAAACTACTACATCTAAAAGTTCTAAATTATCGAAAAGAGCTTAAAACTATTGTTGCAAAATAGTGGTAGTTAGGATGACCACGAGATGAATTTTTATGTGTACAAAGGGTCAAAAATTGTCATTTGTAGGTGTTGATCGATACCTCTTCATAGACACTCCAATAACCATACTCTATATCCAACCAAAAAAATATTGCACAATTACTTAAATCCCAACTTTCCTTTTACTTAAATTTTAATAGATCTCCTCCAAAAGAGCTAGTCCCTAAGCTCTGATACCACTTTGATGCAAAGGTGGGAAGGTGCTTACAATAACCTACAAACCTGTATCCAACTTACCAAAAAAAAGATACTACCACTATTGTGACACCATGTGGATGTTGTAGCCTATTTCATACTAACATCACCTATGTGTATGAGTACTTTGAACCTCTTTCTAAGCTTAGTATAGCAATCATCTTTAAAGGGGATGTATTTTACCCATAATCTTTCTAAGTTTATTCTCTCGACATAACACAAATTTTTATGCTGCCTTTATCAGCTATTCCGATGTGTGGCTCTGCATTGGTATTCAAGATTGCTATTCCGATCTGACAAAACAAAAAAAGAGACTCCTCATGACCCGACATCAACCTAGTTATTACGATCAAACCACTTGAGAAGGTATCACCTGAGTAGCTTCAAGACATCCAACATGAACTTCATAGACACATAAACAAGATATAGTTCAAAATTTTGCTAGGGATCATAGGTAGGATATTCTTCTTATTTAGGAAACTAAGAAATTAAGAAAGCATACTAATAATTTATTTTAATGCCCAAATGATAGAAATTGTTTTTCAATAGGTATATCTAAAAACCACTATTTAAAAGTCACCTTTTTAGGACCATACCATGTTTGTGTATGACAACTATAATTTGACATAAATGAATGTATTTTTCTGAATCCTTTGAAAAAAGATCTATAAGACACTAAAGATTGTCGAGGATATTTTTTTAAATATTATTTTATTTAATTTTTTATTGGGCATAATTGCTATTTTGAAAGTCCCTTGTGTACGACAAACATATGTTGACCTAAAATTATCATTTTTTATTTTTTTTTCAAATTGAAAAGAATTGTCTATAGTTTCTTGTCATATAATGTTTTTTTCAAAACATGTAAAAAAAGTTATTAAAAAAATAAGAAAACTAATTATTTCAATTTTATGGACTCATTTCATAAAAAATATTTGAGAAATAGAAAAATTAATCTTATAAAAAAATGGCATCACTATTTTTACACCCAAGCTTGTACCATAATAACGGTCTCCTATTTTAATGAAAGTAAAGACCTCTATCTCATGTTTTCAAATCTCAAGATTGGGAACAACATGATAGTTCACATTTAGACTGGTTTGAGAATGATAATGCAATCATGGAATTTCTTGGTGCATGTGAAGGTCTACCATATGGGGATCATAAGGCATGCTTTGCAATTGATCTGGATGGAACACCATACTTTGGTGAGGCAAGCTCATCCTCTAGTCAAGAAAATCATGAAGAAGATGACAATAGAAATATGGAGAGATTGGATAATTTGCCAATTGATCAAGAAAGATCATCACTGTTAGTGGAGAAATCAGAAGAGGTCAATATTGGTGATTGTGAAATTGTGCATAAGATTCACTTGGTAGAGTCTTTAAAACCTGAAAAGCAAGAGAAATTTATCCAGTTTTTCAAGCAACAATCAATAAATTTTTCTTGGTCTTATGTCGACATGTTAGGTCTAGACCTAGAGCTTCTTTTGCATCACTTACCACTACTTCCAGGAGAAAAACCTTATGAACAAAAAATCAGAAAGATGCATCCCCAAATAGCTCTCTTGGTAAAAGTAGAATTGCAGAAACTACTAGATGTAGGCTTCATTAGACCTATTGACTATGCTGAATGGATCTCAAATCTTGTGCTAGTGACAAAACCTACTGGAGGTATAAGAATTTGCATGGATTTTAGAGATTTGAACAAATCTTTCCCAAAAGAGGCTTTCTCTCTCCAAAACATTGATATGATAGTAGATCTAATAGCTAGAAATGAGATGCTTTCCCTAATGGACATTTTTTTTTGGTATAATCATATCAGGATTGCGCTAGATGATCAACATAAGACTGCATTCACTTGTCAATGGAGGACATATTGTTGGAATGTAATTCCATTTGGGTTGAAGAATGTAGGTGCCACATATCAAAGAGCCATGACAACTCTATTCTATGACATGATACATGATGTCATAGAAGATGATGCAGGAGCATCCCCGGTTCACAACAATCTTACATTAACTAAAAACATTTTCCTTTTTGTTTTGTTTTCCATTTGCAGTTTCAGTTTTCCTTTCTGTGTGTCTTGATTTTGGCTCATCGGATCCTATGGAGTTGGATTATACTTGAAGACTTGATCATCTTTCTTTCTTTCAGATCGCATCACATTTGGATCACTTTCCGACAAGATATTGCTACCAGTTTCCATGATAGTTTCTTGTTACCAGTTGTTCCTTTGTTACCAATTGCTTGAGACCTATTTCGGTGATCTACCAGAACCGATTCCTAAGCTTGCAGAGCCCTGGGCATTGATTTCAATGTTCCTTGATGTGTGGCCAACCTTCTACATTTCATTCTTTGGATTTTCTAGAGGAATCTCTTGGTGGAGGCTGACCTTTGTTATTTTCATGTTAGGTCTTGTTCTTCGGGTTTTGATCCCTTTTGGGCTAACTGGATCCTTTGAAATGATATATATTTGTAATTATGCTTTAGAATGGAATAGGGAGATAATCAGATAGCTAAACTATGCATAGAAGATAGATCTTTTGATTCAAGGTCCCGATTGTGATCTATTCTACCAGGCTTGCGAGCCGGTATGTTGTAACCCGGTTGTTACCGGTTGGATGTAATCAATTTTCATGCAATAAAGTAACTTGTTCTACATTTCCTCCATCATATCTGTGTGTTTCCATTGTGTTTACTCATTCTAACCGGTCCGGATTGATCTCTTTGAGGTCCCTCCTTACTGGTGACTGCTTCAAGTGGTATCAGAGCAAAGTTTCATTCCGGAGGTTGCGTGTCTTGAATTTCTTGTTGTAGGGTGGAAGATTGCAGATCCAGCCTAGAATTGCAGAGGACTAGCATGAATCGATGGTGTGAAGAGGAACTAGGAATGGTGGAGCATGTGGGAATGCAAACCCTGTTGTGATGGAGATGTTGTGAGAAATAGCAGCCCGGTTAGAAGCCGTGGAGACAACCCAAAGAAGAGGCCAATATATTGAAGATGCAAGTGAAGATGAAGGAGAAGAAGCCCTGACAAAACAAGTAAACCTACCGGCAGTTGATCTAGATGAAGAAAGGGTTTTACGGGTTTTGAGTAGGGTGAAAACTAAACCTCATTTTAACCCACTAGAATATAAAGGGAAGTTAGATTTAGATGAATTGATGGATTGGATCTCAGAGATGGAGAAGTATTTTGATTTTCAAAACACTGCAGAAGAGAGGAAGGTGAAATATGCCTATACCTGGTTGAAAGGTCATGCATCTCTTTGGTGGAAGAATTTGTAGGTTGATAGACAGAGAAGAGGTAAAGAAATGATTAAGACATGGGATCAGATGATTGATAAGTTGAACTCAAAGTTTGTGCTGGAAAATTATCAAGTTAATTTGTTCTGGAAGTTGTAGAATCTGAGATAGAAGGAATCTAGTGTGAAGGAGTACACGGAAGCATTTTACAAGTTGAAAATTAGATCCAAACATGTTGATGATGAATTTGAACAAATTGTAAGATATTAGAATGGGTTGCGGATGTCTATACAAGATGAACTTAGTATGATCAAATTGGAGAGTGTTGAAGAGGCTTACTAGTATGCCCTAAAGGATGAAGAGAAATTAAACAAAAGACATGAGTAGAGACAAAGAGGTAGAGGTGGAAGGTTTACCGAAGAAAGATTTCAAGGAGGAAGAGGATATAATGGAGGTAGAGAAACCAGTACAGATCAAAACAAGGACAAAGAAGTGAGAAAAGAAGGTAATTCATACCGGAAGGATGATAGAAATTTCTACCAGAGGAGAGAACCATATGGTTACCAGAATGAGAAATTTTGAAGATAGGACATGAGGAAATTTAGAGGAACTTGATTTAAGTGTGGAGGAGAAGGACATCGTGCATTTGAGTGTAAGAAGAAAGAGAATACCGGAAGAGCATCAGTGGTGGAAGAAAACCCAACTGGATTAGACAATAAACTGGAAGATGGAGAACTGTTGATGATGAGTAGAGCTTTGTGTCATATCGGAGGAGATGAAGAGCCCTTGCAGAGAAAGAATATGTTTAGGACTAGATGTAAGGTATCCTGTAAGTGTTGTAAAGTTGTTATTGATAGTGGTAATTTACATAATCTTGTTTCAAAAGAGATGGTGAATAAGTCAAAATTGGAGAGATTTAAACACTCTAAGCCTTACCAGATAGCATGGATTTAGGATCAACATAAGTTGTTAGCAAGTGAAAAATGTTTGGTGAAATTACAAATTGGAAAATTATCATGATGAATTTTTGTGTGATATTATGCCTATGGACATTTGTCATCTTTTGTTGGGTAGACCTTGGAAGTCTGATAGACAGGTAATACATGATGGGATGAATAATACATACACTATTGTGGCCAATGGGATGAAGAAAACCTTGTTACCTTTGGAGGAACCTTTGAAGAATGAAGTTTGTATGAATGCCATAATCTGTTTAGTAGATGGAAGGAATTTCATGGATGAACTGAGACATGAGAATGTGTGTTTTGCCTTAATTCCTAAGAAGACTGAGAGACCAGAACTAGAAGGAGAACACCTGGAAGAGATAAGAGATTTGATGACAAAATATGAGGACATCATTTCGGATAATGTACTTGATGGATTACCACCTGTAAGAAGTGTTAGTCATTGCATGGAATTGGTTCCCAAAGTTAGTTTGCCTAATAAAGCTGCACACCGATTGACACAGACAGAGAATGAAGAACCGAATAGACAAGTGCAGGAGCTGTTGAAGAAACATTTGATTAGCGAGAGTCTGAGCCCTTGTGTAGTACCAGCAGTATTAGCACCTAAGAAGAATGGAGAGTAAAGAATGTGTATCGATTCGAGAGCAAAAAACAAGATCATAGTGAAATATCGGTTTCCTTTGCCTAGGATGGATGACATAATGGACAGTTTGAGTGGAGCAAAATAATTTACAAAGATAGATTTAAAGAGTGGAAATCATCAGATCAGGATCAAAGAAGGTGATGAGTGGAAGACAACATTTAAGATAAATTAAGGACTATATGAATGGTTGGTGATGGATTTTGGATTGACTAATGCACTGAGTACTTTCATGAAGCTGATGAATGAGGTATTGAACAAAGATTACTTTAGTGGTGAATATTCACCAATGGCAAATTTTTCACATCGGCCATGTTGGAAATGGCAAATATTTTGTACCGACTAGGGGTGGCCATGTCACCAGAACATTATCAATTTCTATCAAAGTCATGACTCGATCGCCATATGTTTTATGCAATGATTTTGCCAATACAATATATGATGGACACATGGTAAATTTAATTTTTTCGCCTACACTCTCTGAGGTTGCCTTAATAGATGACCTTAATTCGCCTATAAGCATGTGAAGATTTGTTAGCCAGTGGGACCCGATTTGCCCGACATCTTGCCAACGCGTGTCTCCATTCACCGTAACTTTCGCCAACTATATTGTATTCGCCAATTATTTGGATGACCTATAATCACCTCAAAAATTACATAAGTCATATTTGGATGACCTATAATCACCTTGAAAATTACATAAGTTGTGTTATAGTTACGCGGGATTCACCAAATATTTGTATACCATATAAATTCCCACGGAATTCACCATATAAGGATTGGTATAAATACATGCAAAGATCAGATCTATCTCAACACAATCTGGTGGGTTCTAGGCTCTTATTTCTGATCAATAGCGAAGTTTCAGACCAAGGAAAATCATTGTTGTTGACTGCACTGGCGATTGCTAGTGACCTAAAGGTGAGTGGTCATATTTTTGAAGTGGTATATTATACATTATAGTCTATTATTGCTTCTTCAACAAATTGATATTTTTTTGGCAGCCTTTATTTCATTGGAGATGTCAAACAAGAAGAGGGGTAGGAAACCTGAATGTGGGGAAGGCCAGGAGAGGCCAACAAAAAGTATAATATTGTCTTCATACTTTGGCATTGGAAAAGATTGTGGTGAAAATTAGGAAGGTACATCATCACAAGTACAAGTACAAAATTCGCCACCTACATTGCATGTTGAAGACATCGGCGAACTTGATATCTCAGATCAGGATGATCTTGAAGAAGATTATCTAGTAGATACCCAAGTTAGCTCGAATGACATAATCGACTTGGGTGATAATGCCATTGATGATAATGCAACGAAGGGGAAAAGAAAAGCCATATCAAAAAAGGGTGAACCACAATCAAAAAAGGATCGGGAGTGGGATACGTCAGTGAGGAATTTTCAAATTAATTGGGCATCAAAGTATCTATTCATTGAACCAATGGAGAATCCAATTGAAGGAAAGCCTCCAATAGAATGCAGGTGTAAGATTTGCACTTGGAAACATAACAAGGAAATTAGGTTGCAGCTAAAATTTGACACCATAAAAAAGCATATGGGTAAAGTTTATGAAAAACAAATGATAGACGGGGTTGAAAAATCAGTGATAAGATGAAAAACAAAGGAGGAATGTAAGCATGTGAGGAATGCCGAAGAGTATATTTTCATGAGAAAATACAGACGAAGCCTACTGAAGTTAAAGGTTCTATTGAAACTATTTTTGGAAAAGAAATGCAAATAGAACAACTGGGAAAAGCTGTTCAGTTAAGCATTGTTTTTTATATTTTGAGCAAAGGGTGTGCTATGACAGATTTCCCATCAATTAGTTGTTTATTACACTTTTTGAAAGTTCCTAACTATCCTAATAGACACTGGTCAGTAAATAGTGGATGGGAATGGGCAAGTTGTCTTGCTGAGGTTGAAAAAGAAGATGTAAAGGAAAAAATAAGAGAGTCAAACTTTATTGCATTTTCTTTAGACAAAGTTACGACAATAGACAATACTTCATGGGTATGCATGCATGTTTATATTATAGAGAATCATACCCGCCAACCTCATCTACTATCTGTTGCTAAAATGAAGGAGCTTGTAATAACAGAAAATTTATTTCAACTAGTAAAGAGAAGTTTAATTGAATATGGAGGTATGGATGACATGACGGTAGCCAAAAAATTGGTTTGTGTTGGAGCAGATGGAGCTTCAGTAATGCAAGTTCACAAGAATGGTCTTTGTACAAAGATTGAAACTTCATTTGCACCATACATTACTGCAATTCACTGCATGGCTCAGAGAATGAATCTAGCTTTTGGAATTGTGAGCAAGTTTGCTTCGGTTAAAAAAAGTGAAATTTTAATCAGAGAGCTCTACTCACACTTTTGTCGAAGTCCCAAGCAATTTATGAAATTTCAACACTTTGCTGATGGAATAATTGATGGGAACAAGATTCGCAAGGATAATGATATCGGATGGATCTCTTTGGATGGTCCAATGCATTGAGTGTTTTCAGAATATCCATCCTTGATTGGACTATTTCACACAACTTGCAACGAATCAGATCAATCAAAATTTCCTGACCTTCTTCAGAGGTTAAGTAATTTAGAGACACTCTTAACTTTAGGAGCTCTTCTGCCCATGCTAGAGGAAATGAGAAATATTATAAAGGCTTCCCAAAAAAGAGCTTTGTATATTGTAGAATATGCTATGCTACATAAGATGACATGCATGACCCTCGACAATCTCTATCAAAATCAACCAACACTATCTGATGAAAAATTTGTTAAGTGGCGGACACTCACAGATTTGAACAATCCTGATAACTTTTTACAAATCAGTGCAGACAGGGAGGTATGTGCCAATGTATGGGGAGTTGAGATACCAATGCACTTCTATGCCATGGTCGACCCCCAAGAACCAAGAAAGCGCCCCAAGAAGCAACTAGCAAGAGTTACAAGGGAAGATTTCGACAAGATTGTTGAGACTATAACTACTTCTGTGAAGAAATTGCATATGATCTTTCCTCACAAATTAGAAGTAGATTCCCTCCTGACAACCTACTCGAAGCCATGTCTATTGTGTTTCCTCAATATTGGAGCCTCAATAGTGTAGCTGATTTTCGAAGTAAGCTACTGACTTTGATAAAACAATTTTGCATATCTAGAGAATTGAATGGAGTAACTATAAATGGAATATTAGATGAAACTCATCTTTGAGAGAAATCATCTCATTTTGTATACACTATGAAAGAACAATATGGAAAAGTGGAGAACCCCCGCGAAGAGGGATCAATAACAAGGCTTTGGAAAACTATAGCTGAGAAATCAACATTGTGTGATTCAATGCCAGAATATGTGAAGCTTGCTGATTTATGTCTTACCATGATATTGGGTTCGATGGAAGATGAGAGAGTTTTTAGTGCTTTGGGGTTCCTAAAATCAAAGCTAAGAAACAAACTAGACAAAAATTTGGAAAATTGCTTGAGGCTCTATACATCTAGGTATGATGCCCACACTTTTCCTTACAATAGGGCACTGCAAATCTGGAGGTCCAAATGTGAAAGAAGAGGTTTGGGAAACACTTCAAACCAAAGTGCCAGTGGGACTATTGACTCATGTACTGGACCTACTGGTAGAATTGAGATGCAGTTCAGTGAAGGTATGAAGACACAGAGTGAAGAAACCACAGATAAGAATCAAGAAAGCTCTGAATTTGATGAGGATGAATGGCAACTATAAGAGATTGGTATTTATTAATCTTATTACTGTGTATCATCATTCATATTACAAAATCATATTAATTTTTGCAATTTGAATTTAATATTGATTTGTAATTGTTTTTTTCAACTTTCTATTTCTAGATTTAAAATAGCATAATAAAAAAAAACCATAATGTGTTTATTGATACAGAGATGTTTATTGTTTATTTATACATGTTTGAGTCTCAAATTTGTGTGATACATTTCAGAACCATATGATACAATTCATTCAATAGTAATACACATGTCGAGATTTGAGAACTTAGATTTTCATTAATTCGTTCAAAATATAGCCATATGATACAATTCATTCAATAGTAATACACCAATCTATGTGATTCTCCATGCAAATTGCACAAGTGAATATAGATTTGTAGAACCCTTTGCAAATGAACCCGAATTCCCTTTTATAGAAACAAGAGAGCAACAACAACTCCTCTGTGATTCTCCAATGTCCATGCAAAAGTGAATACAAAGTTTTAGAACCCTTTGCAAATGACCCTAAATTCCCTTTTATAGAAACAAGGGAGCAACAACACCTTCAGGTTGAATTGCAAGTTTGCAACATGTGAAGACTGAACATCAAAATCACAAACTCAACATAGATTTATATGGCCATCACAGGTCGTATTAGCAATTTAACATCTGCTACATGTTTGATGTCTCCTGTTAAAAAAATAGAGTTCAAAATTAAATATTAATTCACACCATGACAAATTAAACATAGATAATAGCAGTGCCTAAAACCTACTAATCAGAAATAGAGAAATGCATAAATGTTAAAGCAAGGGAGAATTTGAGAATACAAATTTACTAGCTGAAGTTTTGCACTGTGCATCATAGTCATAGGTTGGATTAGCAAAATAGCAATAGCGAGTGCTATTTTTTTCCTATTCATAAAATAGATTCATAGGCTGGATTAGCAAAATAGCAATAGCGAGTGCATCATAGATTCATAGGCTAGATTAGCAAAATAGCAAACAAAAAAAAACATAAAACCTTGAAATTAAGAGTAAAAGAAGAAAATTGTGCAATACATACTATGATTCTTAAGTTTTCTGTGCCAGTTTTTGTAGGGTGCTCCACTCTTTGTCTGATGGAAGGTCAATATTCTGTAAACTACGGAAAGTCAATTCCAACTTCGTCAACATTCCATATTTAGAAGATTGACTTGACATCACTGTTTCATCCAATACCGAATTTAGAGTTGTAAATGGTTGGATGAATTCCATAAAGCTTTGGGGAGTTGTGTCCTTTGGAAGCAAGTCTAAATCAGACTTCATTTTTATCTCCATGTTTTTTTTGTAAGCTTCTTCTCCAATGAATTTATTTGATGGGTCAACGGTCTTAGGCAAACCAAGTTTAATCAAATTAATTTTCTTTTCTTGCAGCTTCAATATCTTTTTTCCACAATTTTCCATAACTTCTGATGTTTCCCTTAGCTTCTGGCATTTTTGAATGATAGATGATGTCTTAACTGTGGCATCAATGCGGCTCTTAATTCCCTTGGATGCCAAGTAGCTGTCACTGGAACTGTAGACTACTTTCAGAATCTTTTTTGCCATATCCTCTTTTGAATAAACATGTGTGCTCTTCTCATAGTGCCCTTTGATTTTCATATAAATTAGTCTTAGACTTTCAGTCAATTGAAACCATTCACACAACTTGTCACTCCTCTGCATTATTTGCTGCCAAATGTTTTCTTGTATATACTTCATTGTATTTTTCATATTATCTTTCAATATACCCTCCAAAGTTTTTATTTGATCATTTGCATTGTGCAGGTCTTCTTTCATTTGTGTACATTTTTTTCTTTCTTCCTCTACTTCCTCTTGCAAATGTTTTTCTTTTTCCTTCCTAGGATCCAATAGGTCATGTAATTTTCTCATTTTGGCAGCAACAAACTCCTAAATTTTGTATAATTTTTGAAAACTGGCTTTCTCCTCATCAATTTTTTTACTGCTTTTAGTCACTTTTTCTGTCAGGTCTTTCAATTCTGCATCCATCTTCTCCTGCTTTGCAATTTCTACTGCAGAGCCCGAATTTTTTAACCTTTTATGTAAATCATTGCACTTGCTTTCTGCTGCTTTCCTCCTTGATTTTTCATTTGCTAGGTCTTCCTGTAACTTTTCTATTTATTTCTCTAGTTTATTTTTTTCTCTCTCCACCTTTAGCAGTGAAGTGTAGACCACTTCATTAGTCCTTTTTGACACACTAATCTTGTCCACATTATGTACTTTGGAAAAATCCATTTGGAGGGTGCTAACTTGAAATTCAAAGGGATCTATCTGACTGTGTGGTGGATTTTTATCTTTAGTTGGGGCTGGGGGCATAACAACCATGAACTCCATCATATCTTTCTATGGGTCATATGTTGGAAACACCCTGTTCCTTGTAGGCTCTTCGTTTAAAACTTCAATTAGGGAAACCCTATGAAATGCTCTCTTTTTTTCTTTATTTGCTTTTGTTGTGTGTTCATATTTTTCATAGTAATCACGATATTGAAAATCTAGGCTTGCAGAAGAAATTGAATGTTTGAAAGGTGACATAGGAATAACAGAGGCTCCAGTTCCACTTATTCCTATGGTTTTAACTAATGCTTGACTAGGATTACCAACAACAATTCCTGATATTGTCCCACTCCCACTGACACTTTCATGTGTAGTTTTTATAATCTTTTTAGGTGTGTGATCTGAAGTTGCAAATGAATGTTTTGTAGTGTCAGTGGCACTTGATATAGGATTCTGAATAGTATTAGTATCTAGCACTAGTGGCCTCTTGCGAGAGATATTTTGTTGTAGCCCTTGTCCAACAACTAGACAACTAGTATCAGTAGTACTAGTAGTACCCATGCCATGGCCACCAATCAAAATGTCACTTGACTGAACAATAATGGGAATACTATCCCCAGATTCCCCACCTGTGGTAGTGGTACTTGATTCACCACCAATGGGAATGCCATGATGTGGTGGTGGTTGTGGATTAGAACCTGAAACAAATGTAGGTGGACCCTGAGGGTAATGAGCAGTACCTATCTGTGACGAATCTAAAGAATCAAGTCCAATGATTGGTTTAATAGGAGCTTTTGATTTTGACCTTGATGGAAGTTGTACCTGAAGTGGATACCAAATGCCCTCTCCTTTGGCACCTAGACCACCACCTTCAAAACCCATTTTTTCCACAATGCTTGCCCCTTTGCTATATTTTTCTTTCATGGACTCATGGACTGCACCTAATATTTTAGGGACTATAGTAGTTGTTGGAGTGGACTCAACCTCATACTCATCATCATTTTCACTCCTGTCATGTGCTATTGTGGGATGCTCCATATTCCACAATTTGCTAAACTTTTCATCCTCCTCGATGGTCTCAAATTCTGCACTGGTCTTTGGTTCACTGAGATTCTTCCTCATAGTCCAAAAATTATTTATTTTGGTTTGAGTCCAAAAAATCTCTTTACATTCTTGCAAAATTGATTTGGGAATAGATTTGTTAAATGGATTAGCAGATTTTAGGTAGAAATTGTAGGACCTCCTATTTTGGATGCCCTGGCCCTCCTCTGTTGTCCTCTGTGTGTGCAATACCATAATTTGTGATGAAATTTCTTCTGTTGAAATGTTATTGTCAGCTGCAATTTTCTCCATCTCTTTTTTAACCTCATCCCAGGAGTCCATGTTTCTAAGCTTTTCTAGCAATGGTTAACTTTCATGTTGACATAATGCTGAAGAGTTCCCATTTTTCTTAAGCCTTTCTTGAACTACATTGATTGGATCATACTGCCAGATACCCTCATCATCAAAGTTAAAAACTGTCAAAAAATCATGTGCCACATTGAATGCTTTTCTCTCAAATGTGAACCCTCCACATGAGAAAGGCAAGGAAGGAAATATGCTCTTCTTTTGCTGACCTTGGAAGTGCCTATTTGTGCTCGCTAATTATCGTACATACTCCAATGAAAATACCCTCTGTCACATGTATTGGAAGTTTGTATGGTTTTACTGCCGATCCATAAAACCTTAACACTGTGAATTCTTCCATGAAGAACCAGTCAGCCAATTCTATTTGACTTCCGAGTTAAATGCAATCTCTACAAGATATAGGCAACCTAGACATTGGAGTGCTTGTAATTTCATTATACATTGGTGCCAAAAAGATGTCTACAAAATGGTTGTAGTTCTTTCTATTATCATGCATCCTTATCTTTGGTGTCCATTCATATATTGGACACTTTGTTCTCTTCCCAGTCTTCTCATCAATCTTATAGTTCACAATTTGAAGCTTATTGGTCTTGAATATTGCATGATACTTGGATAGAAGGAGATAGCACAAGTAGGATGAGAACCTAAATGTCTTACAGGAACCTTTTTTGATCATTAGTAATTGTTTTTGCATGGATTGAAAAATGTGCTCAATAAAATTATATCCTACTGGCTGAACTACACAATGGATATTATAAATCATTTAAAGAAGGCTTGCACCCACTTCCCTATTATTTTCCAATCCTAGAGAAAAAGACAACAAGGAAATAGTATCCCCAACCCATGGAACAAAAATGTTAGAATCATAAGGAGGTTTATGATTTTGATCCAACATAATACCAGTACCACTCTTTATTAGAGATTTGAAAAATGAATCTTTGTGACTTGGATTGAGACTCTCATAATTCCTTGCTAGCTTTCCAAGGTCAATTTGGACGTTTGAGTTTTGGGCTTCAAATCCTAGGTTCAAGAAACGAGCAAATTCTCCCTCGTTTATGGATAGAATTTCCTCTTTTGTATTTTTATTGACAATTGCTTTTTTATCTTCATCATAATTTTTCAGTGTAGACCATGACAAAATCAGGGCAAGGGAATACTTCAGGTAACACCATGCTTCCCAATCCAGCATCCCACGATGCAATTTTATATGTTTTTTGTTGTAACATTGGGTTGAAAACAATAAATTTTGCCCTGCATGCATCTGCTACCTTACTAGATAATGCAGATCTAATATCTATGATACGCTTTTCACCATGGATAGCAGGGTCATACATATCATGGTCTTCATCAGTGAAACTTGGTGTTTTAACCAGTTGAGTTAGGTAAATTTTGTTTTTCATTTGGTTTCCTATTGAACTACTGCTTCCCATTTTCCCCATCGCTGTTATTGTAAATAATACAAAATAATGCTAGATAAAAACCTGAAAATGCTAACCCTCAAGTTGGACCACGAGATTAAAAAAAGAAAAAAGATGGGATGTAGGTGTTGTAGATTTTACCCGAAATTTATATTTCACTAGATTGGTGCAAACAGTCTCTGTTGCAACTTGCATTCCTCAATCTAGTAACTATTTTTGAATCTCCCTCGATTTACAAGTTTGTCCATGAAATGAAATATGATTATGATTTACGAGTCTGTTATTTTGAAAACTCTAAAAAGTACAAAAGTAATACCTAAAGGGCAAAATATCTAGAATCATGTTGTAATTTTATTAATTATTATTAATAACTATTCCATGCCGAAGGACAAAACATTCATTACTTCAGTATAAATTCTGAGGACATTAAATGTAAAACGTTTAATTCCCGGCGAAGTTCTCACAAATGTGTTCACTTCCCACATTTGGGCTGAAATCCACCCTAAGCCGTTGATCTTAACTCATCCAACAAACGATGGCAAAATATCTAGAATCATGTTGTAATTTTATTAATTATTATTAATAACTATTCCATGTCGAAGGATAAAACATTCATTACTTCAGTATAAATTCTGAGCCTCTGAGGACATTAGACTTAATTATATTTAATTAAATTTAAAACGTTTCAATTCTGGGCGAAGTTCTCACAAATGTGTTCATTTCCCACATTCACGTCGAAATCCATCCTAAGCCGTTGATCTTTGCTCATCCAACAGTCCACGATGGTACCTGTTGTCAGATGTCATGGCCCATGGGTCCCATGACTTCTGCCATTTTTTTGACATGTCACCATACTTGTGTCACTTTTCGGGTCTATTTTTTAAGTCTATTTAATCATTTTAAACTTCCGCTTGAAAAAGAGCTTTATAGGCTTAATTATATTTAATTAAATTTAAAATGTTCAATTCCAATTTCTGGGTGAAGTTCTCACAAATGTGTTCACTTCCCACATTCGGGCCGAAATCCACCCTAAGTTGTTGATCTTTGCTCATCCAATAGACGATTGTACTTGTTGTCAAATGCCGTGGGTCCCATGACTTCTGCCATTTTTCTGGCACGTCACCATACTCGTGTCACTTTTCGGGTCTGTTTTTAAAGTCTATTTAATCATTTTAAAATTCTGCCTTAAAAAGAGCTTTCTAGACTTAATTTAATTAAATTAAATTTAAAATATTAAATTCTAGGCGAAATTCTCACAAATGTGTTCACTTCCCACATTCGGGCCGAAATCCAACCTAAGCTGTTGATCTTTGCTCATCCAATGAATGATTGTACCTGTTGTCAGGCACGTCACCATACTTGTGTCACTTTTTGGGTCTGTTTTTTAAGTCTATTTAATCATTTTAAAATTTCGCCTAAGCTTTATAGACTTAATTATATTTAATTAAATTTTAAATTTTTAATTCTGGGTGAAGTTCTCACAAATGTGTTCACTTCCCACATTTGGGCCGAAATCCACCCTAAGCCGTTGATCTTTGCTCATCCAACAGACGATGGTACCTATTGAGTGTTGTTAGATGTTGTCGGTCCCATAATAAGAGACATTTAAATTTTAAAGAATAAAATAAATAACTAAATAAAAATATAAATTTTGATATACAATTTGAAAGGTAAAAGATTAATATAAAAAAGAAAATGTTCAATATTAAATCTAAAATATTAATTTAAAGTTTAATATAATTAAAATAAGAAAATATGTGCAGTCTTTTAAAAAATGTGCAGTTCTCAACTTGTTAAGCAAATAAATGTGGCAAGTACAATTGTCAAGGTGGCAAATGTTTGTTGCAGAAGGAAGCTGTGTGCGGCAGGTCGCACAAACGTAGGGAGGAGAGGATGATAGGAAATATTTTTCCTGATCTCATGACATTAATGCCTTATCCTCCACGCTCATTACCCACCCTAGATGGAGGCATAATTTATTACCTTTTGATCTGCATGCCAGATTTTGTTTTGAAGAAGACCAAATTTGTATCTTGTAGCTTCTGTATTACATTATTTTTGGAGGAAGTGTTTTTTGAAATTGCAGGTGACCATGGAGGCCAATTTCACGTTGCGAACAGAAAAGAAAATGGTGCCCTTTTTGGGCAAAGTATGAGATAAATGAATGCAAGGATTATTCCGGTTTAAGGATGAGAAGCTATGGGCGGGAGCTCATCTGATGCTTGCGGAGAAGGTAGCACATATCCATCATTGATATCGAACCAACATGGAGGTATACTCTTTGATTCTAGGTGGGCCTATGAATTCAAACTGGAGGTGGAAAAGGTGAAACTCACTTTGGTCAAATTGATAGATGGGATTTTTTTGATCAACCTGGACTCAATTTTGGAATGGGTGGTGCCGCAAGTTGGCATTTGAATTAGGGAAGGGGATGACCAGGAGGAATTGCTCCTTTTTATCCGTGGCCCAGAGGATGAAATCAAATACTAATGTTGTGAATGAGCTCGTGTGGGGTGGGAAGCTATGAAATTTTTTGTGAAATTAACCAGGGTGGATGAATTGTTAGCAAATGCACACTCCAACGAGAAATTGTAGGTGATTGAAGGTTTTGTCATTGATGGCAACCTTGCAATCATATGATAATGGCAAGAGAATTATACCGGCACTAGCAACGACAAACTCTACATCGACACACAAAAAACCGATAGTGAAAGAAAGGATACCGACACCCAGGCCGATAGGAATTTTATTTGTAATATATTTTATAATTAATTGTAAAATCATTGTAAGCCGACATGGTGAGTTGTAAGATGACTCATATATGTATGAGATTATTATAGAACATTTGGTAATGAAGGATAGGCAAAATAATGTAGACCTAATATGTGAATTTTAGATTAAGGGTTTATGTATGCAACAGAGCTAAAACCGCCACTGGATCTGGCATAACAGATGCTATTTTGAAGCAGTACAAGACATTGGATTATTATAATCCAATTTTGTAAGTTAGTGTGACTTCCTTTTGTAATTGAGGAGTGAGCTCTAGGCACTTGGCCTTCCTACATGTGCAGGCCCCTATTGTAGCAGTAATATTCCCTTATTGGCCAGTAAGTGAATATTGTGGGTCACAAATCCCACCGAAGTTTTTCCCATGTCGGGTTTCCTTGTTAAACTACTATGTTATGGTGTGCTCTTCATGTGGTTATTGTTTTTCTTGTTTACTGCATTACTTTTGATTTACCGGTACACTATATTGACATGCTTTACATGTTTTAATTCAAGTAAATTAAGAAACCGATTAATACTGATTCACCCCCCCTCTCAGTATCATTGGGAATCCTAACAATTGGTATCAGAGCTTGGTCCTCTATTTTTAGAAGTCTAACAACTTGAGGAAGATCTTGACACCGGTAGAGATGGAAAAATTGAAGAAACAATTGGAAATAGCTCTTTCAGACTATGATGCAGAAAAGTTGAAGAATATCAAACTTGAAGATGATCTGAAGGCTGCTCAGGACATTATTCAAGCGCTTCAAGAAAATATTACCATTGCAAGAAATAAGAGAAGAGAACTTTGTGAAAAGATGTAGAATGAGAATGATGAAAAGGAAACTCTTAATGATCTGGTAAACAAGCTAAGACAAGAGATCAATACAACACAGAATGAGATGCAGGATATGACTATGAGATTTTGTAAAGAAATTGAAGATAGGAAGAAGAATGAAGAAGACTTGGCCAAAAGACTAAATGATGCTGGAAATGAGAACACAAGACTTAGTCATGAAAATGATATGTTGAAGATAGATTTGATGCATACACAAAATGACAGAACTGAACTCATAAGACAGAAAGGAATCTTGGAAAGTGAACTAACTGCTGAAAATCATCACAAAGAGAAATTCAAGAAAAGTTCAGAAGAACTTGGTGACATGCTAAAGAATCATAAACCTAATGGTGATACAAATGGGCTTGGCTTTGAAGTTGGTGAAAGCTTTGGTATTGCAAACAATCATGATCATAGCAAACCGGTAAGACAACATACTGCTTACAAATTTAATGGCAAATGCTTTAACTGTAACAAGTATGGTCATGAGAAAATCAGTGCAGATCTAAAAATTATCAAAACACTAATACACCCACCGGTCAATGTTCTAAATGCAACAAAGTTGGTCATAATTCAGAAAATTGCAGAATGAATGTAAGATGTTATGTTTGTGGAAGATTTGGACATTTATCTAATCAATGCAGAACACATACCGACATAGGATATGGGAAAGCTATTCAGAAAAATAATGTAACTTGTTATGCCTGTAACAAGATTGGACACATTACTAAATTTTGTAGAAGCAAGACCTCACCGGCAAATAACAAAGGTCCTAGTTTGAAAGGTAAAGAAAAGGTTGAAGAGGTAAAGCAAGAATTCTCAAAACAATGGATTAGAAAGTCAGATTAGAATGTTGATGTGAGTACTCCTCCACCGATAGAATATAGTAACACTCCACCGGCAGGAGACTCTTCATCTAATTGAAGGAAAATCCTTTGAGGGTTTAGCAACTAAATGAGAAACATGCTATTATTCCCTCAGTTGATGGTAAGAAGTTGAAATTACTTCTATACCGGTAGATAAGTTAAGTCATTACTTAACCGACAAGCATTAAATGTGGTAGTTGGAGACAATGACATTATAACGCAAGTGTTTTGGCTCCATTTTCATTCACCGAGCATTCAAACTTTCGAGAGTGTAAAATTCTTTGAGGGAAGGCACCCTTAGCAAAGCAATTCATCAAGAGATCATTCCTTAAGGAAGATAAAGGTATTTATAACCACAACTTCTTCATCTACTCTTGAATTCTTTGCAAACCCTATTGTTGTTGAGGTAGTTAAGTGCCCTAGACCCATCTTCAAATTGGTTCCTGAAATTGCTAAGAAAGATGATGACATAGGTGCATTCTCCCAAATCCATAAAGGAGTAGTTTATGCTGAAGAACATAGAATGTATATACATTGTCATATAGAGGAATCGGGTGATGATGAAATCAAAAACATGTATAAATCTATAATTTGTGATGAATCCAGAAACGTCAAAACTGAACACAAGATAATAGAAACCCTAGGTTTTACAGAAATTCTTAGTATCCCAGATTTTCCCAAGGATATCATAAGAATTGTGCTAAGTAGGGTTCATGGTGAATTCTTTTGGTTGGACTCTATTCACAAGATTACTAAGGAAGCTATCAAAGCTGTAACAGGGTTACCTTCCACTGGTAACAGACCTGACAAAACCAAGAGAGTCTCAAATGACACAGTGATAGACCTAACTGGTGCAACATTTGACAAGACATCACTAAGGGTAAATGATGTAACAAATATCAATGTCAAATTTATCAGTATGATCTTAGGCTACAAAACTACACATGCAAATAGATTAAACTTAGTCTCTAGCCTATGCATTAAAAGTGCCTATGATATGCTAAAAGATAATGCAAGAATAGATGTGTGCAAATGGCTTAAAGATGAACTGATTGATAATTTGGGAAAGATAAAGAAAGACAAAAAGGGAACATTTAGATTTGGAAACCTACTTGTTTGTCTGATGCTGTACATAACCAAATAAGTACCCAATATTGGTATTAGAAACTTTGGTTTTGATATACTGGTAGGCAAACAATTGTTAGATTTACTGAACAACATGGGAGAGAACAGGGAAAAGAACATAAATGAGTATTTTCAGGCATTGAAGGCCCGAATGAAAACTAGAGTTAGATTGTCACAGGCAATTGTGGACAAATATAAGGATGAAATCTGTTTTGTAATAAATAAGGATGAAATTTGGATGGAGGCAGTTATTCCTAGAACCATCTGGGTAACTGAAATGGGGTATGAAATTGATGACAACATAATAGAAACTTATGCAAAAGCCCTCCTAGAAGCTCCAAAGGAACCTGAAGAAAACATTTTTGGCAGTGCTGAATCAATAGAAAGCCAATTTCAATCAAGAAAAAGGGTTAAGAAGGTTGAGGCAACTGTTAGAAAAGGAACTCGATAGGAAAAAGCTATCAAGGAAGATGTATTAAGACAAACCGGTATTAAGGAGAGTGAACTGGAAGAACTTCAATCGGACATTCATCTGTAACAGACCTGACAAAACCAAGAGAGTCTCAAATGACACAGTGATAGACCTAACTGGTGCAACATTTGACAAGACATCACTAAGGGTAAATGATGTAACAAATATCAATGTCAAATTTATCAGTATGATCTTAGGCTACAAAACTACACATGCAAATAGATTAAACTTAGTCTCTAGCCTATGCATTAAAAGTGCCTATGATATGGTAAAATATAATGCAAGAATAGATGTGTGCAAATGGCTTAAAGATGAACTGATTGATAATTTGGGATAGATAAAGAAAGACAAAAAGGGAACATTCAGATTTGGAAACCTACTTGTTTGTCTGATGCTGTACATAACCAAACAAGTACCCAGTATTGGTATTAGAAATTTTGGTTTTGATATACTGGTAGGCAAACAATTGTTAGATTTACTGAACAACATGGGAGAGAACAGGGAAAAGAACATAAATGAGTATTTTTAGGCATTGAAGGCCCGAATGAAAAATAGAGTTAGATTGTCACAAGAAATTGTGGACAAATATAAGGATGAAATCTGTTTTGTAATAAATAAGGATGAAATTTGGATGGAGGTAGTTATTCCTAGAGCCATCTGGGTAACTAAAATGGGGTATGAAACTGATGACAACATAATAGAAACTTATGCAAAATCCCTCCTAGAAGCTTCAAAGGAACCTAAAGAAAATGTTTTTGGAAGTGCTGAAACAATAGAAAGCCAATTTCAATCAAGAAAAAGGGTTAAGAAGGTTGAGGCAACTGTTAGAAAAGGAACCCAATAGGAAAAAGCTATCAAGGAAGATGTATTAAGACAAGCTGGTATTAAGGAGAGTGAACTGGAAGAACTTCAACTGGACGTTCATTTGTCACTGGTTGCAACTTCCTTTGAGAGTGACATACCGACTAAATTCAAAAGAGTTGAAAGAAAGAGAAAAACTTCACCGGTACCCTCAACTTATCTTAGAAAAACAAGACAGAAGCAACAAGTAGTGAGGCCCCCAGCAAAGAAACTGACTCCAAAGAAAAAGAAGATGACCCCTAAGAAGAAGACTCAACAAACTATTACTCCCATTGATAAAATTCTCAATGAAATAATAGAGTATGGAAAGCTGAAAAAAATTAACAAATTATATGACACACTATCAGTTGATGACAAGGAGAAAGTAGAGAATAGTGTAATCTTACACTTAGATATTTACAAGAAATTTTTGATGCAAGTTGTTGATGAAATACCGACATATCTGTATAATAGACTAGAAGCTAGAAGGATAGCTATTGTTGAGCTTGATAAGAAAATAAAGATTGAAAAGCTACTTGCTGTACATCCTGTCAACTCACCCGATGAGATAGATCAATTGATCTCTAAGGATAACTGGTTAGTATTTTCAACTGCTCACCGACATATAGCACTGATGGTAGGTAGAGTGAATGAGGTAATAGAAGAAACAACTGATGCATGAGATATATTCTTTGTAGAGAAGGAGAAATAGGAAGAGTATCAAAGCCCTAAACCCATCAAGGTATATCAAAAGGATAAGGGAAAAGGTAAGGTTGGTGGACCACCCAGTATAAAAATAACAGACAACTTATCCCCACTGCCTCTAGATACTCCACCGGTAGTTACTACTGACAATCAACCGGCTACTGAGAGTATGGAAACACTACACGAGGATACAAATCTTGATTCTGAGGTGTTATATACAATGAACATTGACACTCAGAAAGTCAATATTGTGGTGGATAAAGAATCAACTGGGAAATCAGATGTGGCAATAGAGCCACCGACATAAAACATTATAGTGACCCTGAACACTGGAAAGGCAAAGATCATAGATGTACACAATGATTCATCTACTGAGCCACTGGTAACATGCAGTACAGAAGAAAAATTGGCAGTGGACAACACTGAGAAATAGGCAGAGCAATAGGCTTCCTCATAGGAACAGGTTCATGCAGAGACAGTGCCACCGGCAACAACTGAGAAACCCAAACCTTTGCTTAGAGAAATGCAAACACAAACTGACCTACTAGAGATTACTACAAGAAAAGAAGTTACTCACACCGACAGAATACAGATTGTTGGTTCTTCCATGGTAGAATTCAGACCAACAAATGTGACAGAAGTTCTATTGGATTCAATCAAGAAAATAACAAAGTGCAGTGCACAAGCATACAAAGCTATTGATGATACAATCCCAATTTTGAAAATGGTAGCACCCAAGTGTAATATGGACAATAAAGATTCTTTAAATCAACTTGACACATTGTCTAAGTATATTACTGCCAACATTTTGACAGTTGAACAAATAAATGAGGAAGCATTCAAAGAGAAAATTGAGAAAGAAAAACATAAATTCTTTGAAGAGGAAATAAAGAAGTGCATGAGACAATTTGACACTCTTTTACCGACACTATGTAAAACACTAAAAGAATTTAAAAAGTTATACAAAGATCAATGTAAAACAAACTTTTTGACAGTAGATATAGACAAGAAGATCAGTATGGTACAGGAAGAAATAAATAAATTAGCTGACAATTTCATTAATTCATCTGAACCATTATCAGTTTTTGAGCAGAAAATAATAGGTTTTGAGGAGGAACTTCAGAAATTTGAAAAAGAGAAGGAAAGAATAAAAGGAAAGGCAAAAGATCTAAAATGGAGACTTAGTCCAAAATTGGACTACCTCGCCTCCTTGAGAAAAGAGATATTTGAGGCATTGGTTCAAGGACAAAAGACACCGGAACAACAAATGCAAGACCTCACCGGTACAATTCAGAGGACCGAGGCCGAGGCCACATTAAAGGATAGTGAACAGTTCACTGAGAGCCTGAATCTGGTATTGGCATACCTTTTTTAGATTGTAACCAACCAGTTACAGGGATGAAGCTGGAAACCACACTCAGTTGACACTTTGACAACCTTTGTCATTGATGCCAAAGGGGGAGTAGTGGTAATGAGAAAAATGATTAGTAGAGAAAAATGATTAGCAGAAGACACCATCAGCTCAAGGGGAGCACATATGATTTGGCACACAGTTTTTGGTAAGACAGTTTTTTGTAAGACAATTTTGGTAGATTCTTTTTAGGTGACACTTTTTGGATTTTTCTCATGAGTGTTGCCATCAATACCAAAGGGGGAGATTGTTGGCAAATGCACACTCCAATGAGAAATTGTAGGTGATTGAAGGTTTTGTCATTGATGGAAACCTTGCAATCATATGATACCGGCAAGACAATTATACCGACACCGGAAACAACAAACTCTACACCGACACACAGAACACCGATAGTGAAAGAAAGGATACCCGCACCCAGGCTGACAAGAATTTTATTTGTAATATATTTTGTAATTAATTATAAAATCATTGTAAGCTGACATGGTGAGTTGTAAGATGACTCATATATGTATGAGATCATTATAGAACATTTGGTAATGAAGGATAGGCAAAATAATGCAGACCTAATATGCGAATTTTAGGTTAAGGGTTTATGTATGCAGCAGAGCTAAAACTGGTACTAGATCTGGCATAACAGATGCTATTTTGAAGCAGTACAAGACATTGGATTATTATAATCCATTTTTGTAAGTCAGTGTGACTTCCTTTTGTATTTGAGCAGTGAGCTCTAGGCACTTGGCCTTCCTGCATGTACAGGCCTTTATTGTAGCAGTAATATTCCCTTATTGGCTAGTAAGTGAATATTGTGGGTCACAAATCCCACACCAGGTTTCCTCATTAAACTATTGTGTTATGGTGTGCTCTTCATGTGGTTATTGTTTTTCTTGTTTACTGCATTACTTTTGATTTACCAGTACACTGTATTGACATGCTTTACATGTTTTAATTCAAGTAAATCAAGAAACCGGTTAGATACTGATTCACCCCCCCTCTTAGTATCTTTGGGAATCCTGACAGGATGAAGTCCTGAAGGATATGCATGTTGTGGCAAGGATGAAGGTTGGTAGGGAATTTAGAGATAGATTTGATGAAGGTAGGGCCATACAACTACTGGAAAGTTTGGAGGGTGACCCTGACTTCGGGTGCGTAGACTGCATTCAAAAAATGAAAGCTGAAGCGGAAAAAGGGAAAGAATCAACCTCTGAGGAAGGAAGAGAGGAGGCGACCCAGGGGGATAGCGAGCGAGTGGCCTATCGGCCAATACTTTTTAGTTTGCTTCCAAATGTTTTCAACTGTTAGTTTTTTAATTCCAAAACTTTTTATCAATGCTGAAACATTTGTTGGATAACCAACCATGAACTGGTTTTTTGTTTACTGTCTATGTTTATGCATGGTGATGGACTGCAAATTTTGTATTTTGAAATCTCTGAATCAATAGAATGAAAAAAATATTTACCGAAAAAAAAAGAGTAAATTTAATATAATTAAATTTAGTTTAATATAAGTAAGTTGGAGTTTTAGTTCAAATCTTAACTATATATTTATAAAATTATAATCAACCATAATCAATGTACAAATAATTAATGCAACAAATTAAATTTTTTATATATATATTAAATATAGAGGAAGAAGTATTACATAAAAAAGATCACAGTATTAAATTTATTTCCATTGTTTAACAAATAATTGAAATAACATAGCTCATAAACAAAAAACATTTGAAAAACTTTAATTAATAAAATGAAATAAAATTATAGAAAGATTATTTATATCCATAAGACTCTAAGAGGAAAACTGAAACAACTGGAATTTGAAAAATTATCATTAATATTAATGCTTTGGAAATTTACAATTTTTACGTCTGAGACTTAAGTCCCTCAAAAAGTTAAAAGCCAAAATGAGTGAGCCACTGGCACTAAGCCTGTTAGGGTTCTAGGACATAGGAAAAAAAACTACTAGGGGCCCAGGGGGCGAGGCTAGGGCACATGTAGTGGAATTGTTTACAAATTTTCCCTAAGAATCTGGCCCTCCTTCCATGTAAAATTCTTCAGACAACATAAGCTGAGAGAATTCTTCAAGCCACATGTAGTTTGGAAAGTCATCCAGGAGCAACCATTTCCAAAGGAAGTCCTTGCCAATCCGCGCCCATTTCCTGTGATGTGTGAGCTACTTTGCATTCAGGTTCAGGAGAAATGGTTGCCTGACCACTATCACTGTTTGGTCAGGGAGGAGAAGCTTGGATAATTCACTTGCCCAAGGGATCCCCAACCCTACTTCTGCAAGGATGACAAGAATAAGGTCATCTCCAAGGAAGTCATCCTTAAAAACCTTCCTCAACAACATCAGGATATCCACCTTGTCTCCTCCGAGGTCTAGAAGAGACACTAAGAAGCGAGATGTAATATCCGTGTTAACACGGTACCTATTTTCATTTCGCAAAAACTCTCTACCCAACACCATTCGCACAACCTCATTGGTGAATGACCCAACCTCATTGCAGACTGATTGGAGGGTTGGGTCTCTAGTGGAGCCTAGTAAGGCCCTCTGGTCCTCTGCAGAAATGCTTCTCAAGCGGATGGGAGTGTCCATCTTGAGAAAATAGATTAACAAATTAAATAACCTGAGCCTATAAACCTAAACCAGAGGAAGAATTTAAATACCATGAGCTCTGACGATTTATCTATCAAATGGAAAAGGCTAATTGAAGATGAAAGAAGTAGAGATTGTATATAAATAGTTGAAGCTCTTGATTATGAAAATTACTTCTCTAACCATATTAATAGCTTTAAGTTTTTTTAAATCTTTCATATCTTTGCAAATCATTCCCATAAATGCACTATTGTGCGAAAATGGAAACAACTATAAACCAGTACCAAGTTGGCAAGTATCACATTGGAAGTCATGGGGACAGAGTGGATTGAAATTAGTGAATAGATATATATAAAATGAACAAAATTATCAATCGTGATTCATGACATTTGATTTTTGTCTATTGAATCCAATTCCATTCCGGGCACTTTCTGGTGAGCTATGTTCTCTTCAGAAAATTGGGCTGAAATAAAACTTCAGCCATTGATCTATGATCATCAAACGATTTAAAATCATTGATAGATTTTAGGTATGTGTCACCGTTCATGTGTCAAAGAGGCCACACTTATTGATACATCGTGCAGAGTCCGGACTCAATGTATTATGTGATGTGATGTGCCTTGTCTATTAATGGCAATGGATTCATGAAATCGCCAATAAATTATATATTTTTCCATAAATAACAAAATATTTGCCAAACAAATTAAATAATTTTCAAGTAGTGGATAAAAATTGCCAATACATTTAAATAATTTTCAAGCGGTGGATAAAAATCGCCAATACATTTAAATAATTTTTCCTTCGGAGTAAAATTTTTTGCTCACAAAATTATATATTTGTTCCTTTTAACAAAAATTATTCGCCTCCCACAATAAATATTTTCCCCACAGAACAAGGTATTATTGGCCAGAAATTTATGGAAGTTTCATACCCTAGAAAAAAATCGCCAATACAAAATAATTTTTTCCCCCATTTTAAAAAAAAATTTCGCCATTCATATGAAAATTTCTCCCCGAAAAAAATGTCTGATTTGCCAGGATTTTACACAATTTCCCGGGGGGCTGTTTCTTAAAGTTATCCCTAGTATTGAAGAAATTCTTGGGTAAGTTTGTTATTGTGTATTTGGATGACATTCTGATTTTTAGTAAGACAAAGGAGGAGCATTTGTTGCAGTTAAGACAACTTTTGTAGAGGTTGAGAGAAGAAAAGTTGTCGATCAATATCAAGAAGTGTACTTTCATGAAGGATGAGTTAGTCTATTTAGGATTTGTGATATCTCAGGATGGTTTTAAGATGGACCCTGAGAAAGTAAAATCCATTGTTGAGTGGCCTACACTGGAAAGCATTGGGGAGGTAAGATCATTTCATGGGTTGGTTAGTTTTTACCGGAAGTTTATCAAAAATTTCAGTTCAGTTTGTAACTATAATGGTTGGAAAATGGTGAATGATAAATCAAGAAGGAAAACTACCCTTTCCCTCAAAGAGATATGAGAGTTTCGCTATTTATTACCATTCAAGCACTTTTCACCATTACATTAGAAAGAGGAGAGGATAATTCACTAGATTCAATCTCTCTACACAAAGATGGTAGATTTAATTTTGAATGAATTGGGTATGCTAAGTTGATCCCCTCTTTCTTGTTTGAAATGGAAAGGAAGTTGATTGAATTATGTAGTGCAAAAGTGACAAATAATCGATTATAACTTGAGATCTGAATATGGGATGAAGATGTGCACTTGGATCTGGCAATAAAATGTTGAGATGAAGTCATCTTGCAAATTTGAAGAAAAGTTACCCAGACTGTGGTGGGAATGTACACGGTCCTCCAAAAAAATTTGGGAAACGAAAAGGGTTTTTCCGCCTCTGCAAATGGAGCCTGAATTTGAAAGTACAACTGTGCACCTGAAACCTACACACAGAAAAGAGAGGAAAATGGGTTGGGATTGGGGGTTTGCCTTTAGGTCAAACCCTAGTTTTGGAATTAACCAAGTAATGAAAGAAAGTACTTGCAAGTAGTTGTAAATGAAAGACTAAATTGTAAATCACCTCAAGGGAGGTTGTAGTAGCAATGTTGATAGAAAGGCTTGTATGGAATTGAATGTTGAAAGGGATACCCTCTTTAATGGTTGAATCCTTGACTTAAATAAAACAACCAGCCTTGAAGGGAGACTTGAGAATGCTCAATGCTGGAAAAGAATGCTTGAATGCTTGAATGCCCTTGAATGCTTGATCCCTTGTGCACACTCCAATCTTATTCAACTTCCACTTCTTGAAATTTTTCAAATGAGAGAGTGAATTCCCACTTAAATACATGTTGGTGGTTTTGAATTTCATCAAGGGCTAGATTTGGGGAGTTTCCCGCTCGAGGCACAACCAACAATGCAACCCTAAGAAGGGTCCTGCCCCAAAATAGGGTAGGACAGGGGCATCATGCCCCTATCCTAGGAGGAAAAGGGAACCACTCCTTTGTCCAAGGGGAAATGGTGGTGCCACACCCCTATCCTACCCCTTTCTATAGGGAAGAGTGTGGACAGGGTGATGCAGAGGCCAAGGAAGAAGCTATTTCCACAAGCTGAGAAATCTCTGGTCTCTAATCAGGCTAGAGAATTTGAGATAGCATGCATGAGGACCCTAATGCAGTCAAAAATTTCTAGGGTCACAATTTTATGACACTACAGTAACCCTATGAGACCATGAGAGGAGATTGGAAGGAATTCAAGTGGACCACCAGAGCAAACAAAAGTTTTGAACTGTTAAAGTAGAAAGTGACTGAGAAGCCTGTGTTAGCTTTACCAGATTTCAATAAAGTATTTCAAGTGGATTGTGATGAAAGTGGAACAACAATATGAGCAGTCTTGAGTCAAGAAGGGAGATCAATAGCCTATTTCAGTGAGAAATTAAATGATGCCCGAAAGAGATATGCAGTGTATGATCAGGAATTTTATGCCATAGTTCAATCCTTGAAGAAATTGAGACATTACTTGTTGCCTAAGGAGTTTGTTTTGTATACAGATCATCAATCTTTGCAGTATTTGAATAGTCAGAGTAATTTGAATCAAAGACAAATGAGATGGGTAGAATTTCTTGTAGAGTTACACCTTTGTGTTGAAGCATAGAAGTGGAAAATCTAACAAAGTTGTTGATGCATTAAGTAGGAGAAGGAATTTACTGATAGAGATGAGAGTGACAGTATTAGGCTTTGAAGATTTGAAGACCTTGTATGATGAAGACCCAGATTTTACATAACCTTGGAAAGTATGTAGGGAACCGATTATGGTAGATAGAAGCAAATGGTTGGATTACTTCATTTAGGATGAGATGTTATTCAGGGGAGTTCAGTTGTGCATACCTTCGAGTTCCATCAGAGAGAACTTGATAAAAGAGAAACATATTGGAGGTTTAGATAGACATTTTGGCATTGACAAAATAGTTGCATTGGTGAGTGAGTAGTACTTTTGGCCCCAGATTCATAAGGATGTTTAGAGATATGTGCAGAGTTGTAGAGTTTGTCGAGTGCAAAAGGTAGTAGTTAGAATGTGGGATTGTATAAACCTTTGATAGTACCGGTAAGACCTTGGGAGGATATAAGCATGGATTTTGTACTTGGATTGCCTAAGACATCGAGAGGGAATGATTCTATATTTATGGTAGTGGATAGATTTTTGAAGATGGTTCATTTCATACCTTGCAAGAATACATCATATACATTGCATGTAGCAAACCTATTTTTCAAGGAAGTGGTGAGATTGCATGGATTACCTAAGAGCATAGTTTCAGACGTAGATTCTACGTTTGTTGGATATTTTTGGAGAACACTTTGGAAGATGATGAAGACAAATTTGAAGTTTAGTTCTACTTTTCATCCATAGACTGATGGATAGACAAAGGTTGTTAATTGGATTTTGGGAAACTTGTTGAGATGTTTAGTGGGAGATAAAATCGGAAGTTGGGATTTGATCCTTGCACAAGAAGAGTTTTCCTACAACAATTCAGTGAATAGAAGTATTGGAAAAACACCTTTTGAGATTGTTATCAGAGTGCACCCTAGAGGTATAGCAAAATTGAGAGACATTAGCAGTGAAGACCAGAAGAGTTCAGAAGCAGAAGATTTTGTAGATCACATGGCAGCATTGCATATTTAGGTTAACTAACATTTGGAAGACATGAAAAACAAGTATAAGGAGAAGGTAGATGAGAAGAGGAGACATAAGGAATTTGAAGTTGGTGATGAAGTGATGGTATATCTGAGAAAAGAGAGATTCCCAGTTGGAACTGATAATAAGTTGTAGATGAAGAAGTTTGGACCTTGTAAGATTTTGAGGAAGTTCAGTTCAGGAAATTCATATGAAGTGGAGCTACCAGATAGTCTAAGTATTTCACCTATATTCAATATTGCAAATCTTCATGAGTACCATGAAATAGAATTCAATAAGGATAATGTTATATACTTGGAGAAGCAATTTCCCCGGAAGGAACCAGATCATGTTGAAGAGATTTTGGAGAATAGGATTGGGTGTAGTACCTGGAACAGTCAGTATAAGGAATATCTTGTGAAGTGGAAGGATAGACCAGTTGAAGATTCATCTTGGATTTCTTAGGTAGAGGCAAACTGCCTTAGTTTTCCTCTAACTCCAACAAAGTGAGAGGCTCACTTTTTTAATAACCCCAGATGTCTGATGCAGGAGCATCCCCGGTTCACAACAATCTTGCATCAACCAAAAACTTTCCTTTCTGTTTTGTTTTCGGTTAGCAGTTTCAGTTTTGTGTGTCCCGATTTTGGCTCATCGGATCTTGTGGAGTTGGATTCTACTTGAAGAGTTGATCATCTTTCTTGCTTTCAGACTATATAATATTTGAATCACTTTCAGACAAGATATCACTACCGGTTTCCATAACAGTTTCTGGTTACCAGTTGTTCCTTTGTTACCGGTTGCCTGAGACCTATTATGGTGATGTACTGAAACCCATTCCAAAGCTTGCAAAGCCCTGGATGTTGATTTCGATGTTCCTTGGCATGTGGCCAACCTTCTATGTTTCATCCTTTGGATTTTCTAGAGGAATCTCTTGGTGGCGACCAACCTTTGTTATTTTTATGTTGGGTATTGTTCTTTGAGTTTTGATCCCTTTTGGGCTGACTGGATCTTTTGGATCGATATATATTTGTAATTATGCTTTAGAATGGAATGTGGAGAGAATCAGATAGCTAAACTGTGCATAGAAGATAGATCTTTCGATTCAAGGTCCCAGTTGTAACCTATTCTACCAGGCAAACGAGCTAGTATGTTGTAACCTGGTTGTTACCAGTTGGATGTAATCGGATCTCATGCAATAACATAACCTTTTATACATTGCCTCCATCATATCTATGTGTTTCTATTATGTTTACTCTTGTTGACCAGTCTAGATTGATCTCTTTGAGGTTCCTCCTTACTGGTTACTACTTTAGAAGATTATGTAGATGACCTATTGGTTAAATCCAAGACTAGAGATAGTCACCTTGAAGTTCTCACAAAAATATTTGATAGACTCAAGTAATATAAGGTCCACTTAAATCCAAAGAAGTGTATTTTCAGAGTCACTGATGACAAACTCTTGGGATTCATTGTCTCCAATAGGGGTATTGAAGTAGATCTAGCCAAAGTGAAAGCCATCTTGGAAATTCCCCCACTTGTCACTTTAAAACAACTAAGAAGCCTACAAGAGAAGCTACAATATATTAGGAGATTCATAGCGCAACTACCAGACAAATTCCAACCTTTCCAACATCTTCTAAAGAAAGGAGTGACTTTTAAATGGAATGATCAATGTCAAGAAGCTTTCCAAGATTCAAAAGATTATTTGTTATCAACACTAGTCTTAGTATGCCAAACACTAGGATTTAGCCCTTATTACTATACATCTAAATGACCAACTCATCCCTAGGAGCACTTTTGGCGCAACATGATGACCAAGGGAGAGAATGAGCTATTTACTAGATCAGTAGGACATTGGTGGGATATAAAATCAACTATACTCCTATAGAATGAGCATGCTTGGTAGTGATATTTTTCAGCTTATAAGCTTAGACACTATATGCTAGTCACAAGATACAACTCATTGTTAATATTGATCCACTCAAGTATCTCTTAAGAAAAGATGCACTGATAGGAAGATTGGCTAAATGGGTCATGATTCTTACTGATTTTGACATTGAATATGTGGACTAGAAAGCCACCAAGGGTTAAATTATAGCAGATCAGTTGGCAGAAGCTCCTATTCAAGATGATCATCCTTTACTGACAAATTTTCCTGATTAGTCATTATTTACTCTAGCCACCTCAATACAATAGAAACTATACTTTGATAGGTCCTACACCAATCATGGAGTAGGAGCAGACATACTTTTTGTGACACCTCGAGGTGATTCTATTCCAAAGTCATAAAAGATTAATTTCCTATGTACAAATAACATAGCAAAATATGAGGCCCTAATCATAGGACTCCACACCACAATAGAATGAAAAATCATAGATTTACATGTATATGGGGACTCAAAGTTAATATTCAATCAGATCAATGATGATTACTCCACTAATGATGATAAATTAATGCCATATAAGCGACTGGTAGATTATCTCAAGTAATATTTCAATAATATCATTTTTGAGCAAATTCCTTGGCTTTAAAACAAAGTAGTTGATTCCATGACAACCGTGGGGTATCTTCTAGATATGCCTGATAATGTAACAGACTTCAAATTCCTAGTTGAACAATTGATGATACCAACATATTAGAATATTCAATCAAAATATGTGTGCTTGATATATTGTCTTGTGACAACATGGTACATAGACATATATGCCTATCTTCATGATTATTACCTTTCACTTGATCTCTCTTGCAATCAATGCAAGATACTAATACGCCAAGCATCCAGGCATGTCATCATATCAACCACATTATATAGGAAAATATTAGATGTAACACTTGTTCGATGCCTTAATTTCACAGAATCAGAGTTGGTCTTAAAAGAAGTACACGATGGAATCTGTGGCACCCACTCTAGCGTCCTTTCTCTAGCTGAGAAAATTTTGTACACATGATATTACTGACCAACTATGGAGAAAGATGCATACAAGTATGCGTAGAAGTGTCGACAATGCAAAATACACAATGATATGATCCACGTACCTGCTCAAGATCTTTAGCCTATCACATTACCATGACCTTTTAAAAAGTTGGGACTTGACCTTGTGGGGAAGATCAACACTACCTCTTCTAATCGAAATAAGTTCGTTCTGACATCCACTGAGTACTTTACTAAATGGGTGGGAGTGATTCCCCTTACATACAAAATTGGTAAATAAATATCAAAATTTATCTGCAACTACATTATTTGCTGGTATGGAGTTCAAATGTGTATAGTAATAGACAATGGCTGCCCATTTAAGAATCAAGAAGTGTACAAGCTTTGCAATCAATTCCACATTCAACATCACTTTGCAACTCCCTACTACCCTCAAAGAAATGGCCAAGCAAAAGCAATAAACAAGACAATCCTGAAAAATCCTTAAGAAAGTTGTCAATAAATCGGGTCGAGATTGGCATCTCCAATTGAATCTTGTTGTTTGGGCCTACAAAATAGGAGTCCATATGAACACAGGTTCTACCTCTTATTCTTTGGTCTTCGTCTAAGAAGCAATTTTTCCTATTGAAATAGAGCTACCATTTTTATGTCTCTCTAAAATACAAAACCTCCAAAGAAGGCTATAAAGTAGCTAGGTTGCAAGAATTGGAAATCCTACAATAAGAGGGTCATGGTAATATTCTCTAAAGTAGGAGATCTAGTTCTGAAAGAGAATGACCAGACAAATTTGAACCAAATTGGTTGGGTTCGTATTTGTTCACAAGATTCATTGGCAACAAAGTGTATAGCTTAGCAATAATGGTTGGTGATTCCTTGTTTGAACCAATCAACAGTATGCACTTAAAGCAGTATTATGTCTAAGGGTTGTTTAAAGTCACCTTTTCTTTTAGTTCATTTTTCTCTAGCCTTTCCTTGTTTTCATTGAATTTGCATTTAGTTTCTTTCGCAAAACATTTGTTGCATACTTGCATCGCATTTACATATGGTTTTTTCAATAAGGCACTTTTCGTTTCTACAAGAAGGTGCTTGTGTTTGTTTGTCGCATGTTTGTGCTTGAGAAATACAATTTTCACTTAATTTCTTAGATATTCATCCATGAAGCTCCTAGAATCCAAGGTTTCTCATTGTCAATGCCAACTTGTGGTTAGGATTTATCTTTAGTTGGGTAGAGGATTTACTGTCGTATCTTGTTACCTAAATATCTCGACTTCTATATCTTTCACACATTAATCATTTTCTCTATGTTATTGTAGATACTTGGTTGACCACATGGGTAGTGAAAAATCTAAAATCTTACTTCAGTGTTGCTGTAATTCTTAGACCCATGTGAGCTTCATTACCTACAAGCCAATGGAAGAAAAATGAAAAGATGCTTAAAGACATATCAAAAGATGAAGGCAAATGAATGAGGAAGAAAATAAAATATCAAGAAGAGAAAAGCAAAAAATACATTACATATCAAAAGCTTGGCTTTGGGAACATATGAGTAACTCCATTGGGGCTATAGATGCATGGCTAGAAGTGGAGCAATATTTGTGAGATTACAATGATAACCTCGTCGGGGCTATAGACATTTATTTGCAATGAGGCTCTATCCAGGATGCTTTTGGAGTTAGGATAGTCATGTAGCTAGTCACGTAGGATTCTAAGGGTCACCAATGGTCACAAGATCCAGAATAAACCCACTTGTACACACAGGTAATTGAAGACAAAAGTCTCAAGTATCGATGAAAGATCTTTCTTCTTCTTTGAATACAAATCCTATTCACTTGGTGCATTAATTTTAGCCATCTGAGGATTCTTGAGAATGGATTGGATCATTATCTCTGAAATGCTATGCAAATCACCATTTCCTTGGTGCATGACAAAGTGACAAATTCACACAATTGACTTTGTTCGGATAGGAAAGTCGTTTTCCTTTTTCATCAGTTTGGCATAATAAGAGTGTTCATGTTATGTTGGTATTCATTGAGTTAAGTACCCAATATATAATTAAAACATGAATGGTTATGAGTCCCATCTTGTGAATTAGCAAATTGGGGGCATATTGTGAAAAAATCCCTAAAAATGAAAAAAAAAGTCCTGAAACAATCCCTAAAAATTTAAAAAAAGTGTTAGAAAAAATAAAAAAATTGCATAAAGTCTTGAAAAAAACCTTAAAAATCAAATATGATCTTGAAAAAATCATAAAAATTGCCTTAAGTCTTGAAAAAACATCATAAAAAGTCTTGAAAAATTAATAAAAATCCCTTAAAAAGGCACAAAAACATCAAAAAATAAAAATAAAATCTTTCAATAAAAAGTCGCAGAGATCAACCACTTACATATATATATTTGGGAAACACTTCACACAAAGTTCAATAATGGATAAACTATCTTATCAAAATCTACAATCAAATCGATCAACTGTCTTATCAATCAATCATTATCTTGTCTTAAACAGGGAAGGGTAGACTCGATATTAGATAGATCAGTCTTACATGTGCGGTATTCAATCTTTGAGATTAGACATCAACAATCACATCAAGAAATCAAAATGAAGTCATAAATCAATATGGCTGTGTTAGTATTAACCAGTGTCTAAGAGGGGGGGAGAATCAGTCAAAACTGTTTATACACAATTCAAACTTTCAAACTGACCGGTTTGCAGCTATACTTCCAAATTAACTTTAACATTGCATTTATCATGAAAGCAAAGAACATCATGGAAAATAAATTTGCATGCATAAATAAGCATCATATAACACTAGCAATTATAGGTGGAAACCCTCGGTTAGAGGGAGAAAACCACGATGGCGATAACCCACAATCTCTTTTACTACAATGAAAAAGAGTGCCTTGTTAAGAGCTTACAACCAGTTCTTTCTAAGAACATCACCCTGTTAGGAGTAATTAGTATCCGGTTAAGAATACCTTAGAACCTGTTAAAGCTCACCTTGCTAGAGGATTTTACAACTTCATATTAGAAGTGACTCTGTTAAGAGATTTTACATGAAGAACCGGTTAAGGTTCACCTTGTTAAAGGATTTACAATGCTGCAATTATTAGAAGGCAACGAAGATGATTGCTTTGTCTGATGAAACTACCTCTATCTCATAGATCCACTTTGCATGCTCTGTTCTTCTGATCGGTGTCGGCTTCACCGATTCATACCTCTCTCTACTGCACTCTATTTTTCTCCCCCTATTAACATCCACATAGATCTTTTTCTCATTGATAACACACACAATCTGCATGAAAGATGTGAATATATTAGCCTTTTATTCTGGCACCAACTTTCCCTCCAAAAATCAGATTCAAAAGTCTGTTATCATGCCTCAAATTACTCTCCAAAAAGCATTCCGAGAATATCAGTCAAGACAACCGTTCATGCCGATAAGCTCACTGGTTGAAAAGGGAAGATTACCGATTCAACTGGATGTTATCTGGATGTTTCTAAGTCTGTCAGTTGAGACTCCTATATTGCTGGTTGTCGCCTATGTACCGGTCCAATTCTGCTAATTGGTTACCTCCTGTATACCGATCTACTCACTTCTGAGACAATTACCTCTTGTATACCGGTATACTCACTGCTTAGCCGGTTAACCCCTATATACCGGTCTACTCACTCCCTATAGGAATACGGACTCTTGTTCTTCACCGGTTACCCTTTACTCCATTACCGATGGATTGTGTAAACTTAGAAGATGATGTTGCCAACAATGACAACCATTTCACCGGTCATACAAAATGCATCATAATGCCAACAGGCTATTGGATTTTGTCCTAGTTAGTCTTATGTTTTATCAATTAATGACAGGTCATGTTCCTATGCTACTCAAGGATGTCCACAAGTGACTAGAGGAGCTGAGATGGTTCATGTCCTTTTTCTTTATTTGCTATTTGTGGTGTGAACTAATGAATTTCTGGGGCAATGGTACTTTGGGTGCCTCTATTGGTATGTTTATTTGACAAGTATCCTATGCAAAAATGAAAGTCATGGATAGCTATGCTTGTGACTATCGAACATACCTCGACCCTTATTGCTACAACCAAAATGTAGGGGTTCACTCCTTATGTAGAATGTGTTTGTTTCTGCAATGGGATATCATTCACACCTTGGTGCATGAATCTCCATTGAAACATAATAAGGCTCAATGATGATAATGTTGCGCTAAAATAAAAGACACAAGAATATCTTTTCATTCTATCTCAAATCACATCTCATCATTCTACTAATTTACTAACAATTCTTCTATGAATAATTGGGTCAAGTAGGAAAATCTCCTTAGGCACACAAAAACAATGCATCATGCATTCATTATTAGGGTGTAAACACATTTGTATTCATCATTAAATTTACATCTCATTAACTTTGCATGTAAGACCATAAAGCATCATTTTTCCATCATTATTATATAAAATCATTAATCATATAATTGCATTCACATAATATATTGCATTGGATATACAAACAAAATAGCATTGCACGTAGAATCATAACACCATTACATCAGGCATCATATAAATCATCCATCATATAGAATATCACAAGTGTATCATAAAATCATCATCACATCATAATAGAAGTTGTCACATAGAAAATGCATACACAAAATCACATAACACATCATATAGTGCATCATAAAAAATGCATCTCATATATATCTCAAAAGATTCAATGTGTTAGAGTATAACAATCTACAAATATACCTCAAGACTCAATCAAGTGTATCAACCAACACTGCCCCTATAAGGAGCTTGCCCACTCGATCCTGCTCCTGGGTGATCAGGTGGTGGTTGAGGTGATCCCATAAAACCCCCACTTCTAGTATCATAACTCTACAATTTGCTCAATTTGCTCCATGTCCTATACACTCAATAACTCTGTATCCTCTGAGCCTTGGGAACCATAGTAGGCACTATAGGATTAGCCAAGAAAATAGGATGATGTGCTACAAACCAAGTGTCATACTATGGTGTGGTACCTAGACCTGCAACACCTGTGGCCCAACCTTACTAAACTGGTCTAAAGCTATATCAAAATATTTATATGCCACATGAGGACTAATGCAAGCTGCCCAATTTGAAACCTCATGGGCCAATCTCACAAAATATGCAATGACCTCTGGTACACCTTGTACCTTACCAAAATATCTCAAGACTCAACCTAGAAGATGAAAATTTATGATACATTGAGTCATCACTATCCTGCCAGTGAGGTATCGTTGATGTTGGTAATAAGGCAAATGTTGCCCATCATCAATCCATCTGGGGCATTCTAGGTATGGTCTCCAAATGAAATGCTACATAAAATCAATTGCATGTGGCTAGTATAAAATGCTCCCTATGCCCCTATGATGAATAACACCTGTATACTTGAAACCATAAGGCTCCTCTACCTGTAACTGCACATGAACGACTAGCCGAAACACAACAATGTGCAACCATGCCCAGACCTATAGGAGTGTGATGTCGTAGCTAATGGATTTGTATCCCTAGTAGACCATTGTATGCATCTAGTGGTATAACATGGAAAGAACACAAGGGATCCAAACATATACTTGACCGTATCTAATCATCCCTGCAAGTACTCTACCCCAACCTACTGGAAATCCACAACACCGTCGATCATGAATAAGTAAACCTACTATAATACTACACATCACTATAGCTAGATCATCATACTCCCAGCTTAGATGATCCCAACTAATCTCATACAATGCCTCAATATCAAGCTCATGCTCTCCACACTCATAGAACTCATAGAGAGCTACTATCCTTGTCCGATGATCATATACAATCCTCTCTCTATGAATGAGGTTATGTAGAATCCTCCACACATCCTTGAGGGTCACTGATGCCTCACCTATTGGCAAGTGGGAAAAAAAACTCTCAAAATGCCACTTCTCAACAAGGGCCATGATGAGACCCCTATTGGCTGCAACCTTAGGGAGATATAAGATATGGGATAATCCAATATGACTTTAGCCTCGTAAATTGTATACCCTTAATTGGGTGGTACAATTCCACTCTTAGGTTAGTATCCACCTTAGTGTGTTGCATCTTGCATTTTAATTTCCCTTTAAGTATTTATTTAATGAATTAAATTAAATCTAAAGCCTGCTTTCATCCCTCTACACATCATAAAATTGGGCCCTTAATCCTAAGTGTGTCCCTTTTTATTTTATTCTTTCAATTAATTAATTCATCAAAAGCCCTAATTATATCCTATTTCGACCTTCAAGGCCCGATTTCACATATCTAAACACCTTGAATTGTCGCACTATTCTAGGATGGACTTTATAATCATGGTACCTCACATCCCTAAAAATTTGGAAAAAAATTGATCAAACCATGGTGATTCACCATGGTCCCAACTTTTTCTCCCCGATTTTTAGGATCATGTTTTGGTGGTATTATAATGTTTAAATTTGACTTGGTGCGAAATTATATCATTTCTATGTCACCCTATGATAAAAAACAAAGTTAGGGCTTCATACATATAGCCTTTCTTTTCCTCATTTGAGGGATTCATCTACAAACAATTGAAGGAGCCTCTTCTGAAGTGAAAGTATAGGTTATATGGAGTCTTCAATCAACAAATCAAGAATTCATCAAGTATTTGTAGATAATATCTACACCTTTAATGGATTTATGCTTAAGGTATTGAAGAAAATATGCCAAAATCAATCCAAAGGAGATATGGAGTTGTGCAGAGGTGATGGAGAGAAAAATCAAAAAATCCATATTTTGGTATTTTTTTATGTTTTAGTAATTTGCATTTTCAGAGGCCTTTGGAGTGAAATTTGTGGTCAAAACTTTCATCAGTGGCTTAACTCAATAGCCAAAGGTATAGTGTTAAGGGACTAAAATTAGACCTATTGAATACCTTTCTAACGGTGTAAGCGGTTTAAGATTTCGAGTGGTGAGCTAAAAGTTATGCCCCAATCAAGTTGAAGTCATGAAGCTGCTGCAAAATGGAACTCCAAAGCACCATGTGTCAACATGGCACAACTTCTCTCTCTTTCAAAAGTGCATAGAAGTACCACATGTCAACACTGTAGGTTTTTCAAAGGCAAAAGGAAAGGAATGCTCTAGAAGTTCCCCCAGCATGCCGCATGTCAACTGAGTGTGGACGCAAAGATGTTTTGAGCCTAGGGAGATTTCAAAAGCATGCCTTTTTTTCTTTCATGGGCGAAAGGCCACTGGGGGCACCATGTATCGAAACCAATGGGTGTGAACGCAAACAAAATGAGAAGCCTGCATGATCAAGTAGTTACAATAGAAAAAGGGAATTTATGGGTGGCATTCATGCTGCACACATGGGAGGAAAATAATGGTGCAAAGATCAAGGTCACGACAACTGCAACAACCTCCATGAAGGTTGTGGACACACAACGAGTATGCATAAATTTGTTTAGTTACAATCATTATTTTAGATCAAGGAGGTTTTCTCTATATAAGCCTGAGGGTGCATTGTAAAAGGGGGTTTCCCCTTTTTTACCATTTTTAGAGAAGAAAAACACTTTAAAAATAGCTATGATTTTAGTTCAGACCTTGACATTGTGATTCTATCAATTCATAGATAAAAAAACATATCAGATTTTGCCCAATTTGCCTTTGCTATATGTTTATTTCTATTTTATGGATGAGTTTTTAGCTTTGTGTCGTTTCAAATGAATGTAGCTATTAATTGTTATGATTTTTTGACTTTTATAATTTCATCATAGATGCACGGGTCATTGAATCATGTTTTACTCTTTCAATCATTTGTAGTAATTTGTGATTTGGAGTTATACTATGCCATTTGGTAAGAAAAATCCACAGGGAATAACAGTTCTAGAGAGATAATAGGAATGTCCTTGCAAGCCTTAGCAGGTGCTTCTCATGGAAAGATCTGAATATTTTGCCCTATGTCTATGCCACTTTGTGCATTGTGTTCTCTTTCAGCCAATGAAGAGTCTGAAATGTTTTGTGCTCAATCCTTTGGAGTCGTATGTTCTAGTTATTTCTAAAGGGGATTTAAAGTGTTGTAAAAGCTTTGGTGCATCACTTTAGGTTAGACTTACTTATGTATCTCCTCTTTCCCTTTCTATCCCCTCTAAAATTTGAATAGCCAACTTCTAAAATCTCGGAGGTCGTTTCACAGGTCGCATCTGGTCCTACGCCTATGAACTTCTCGAACTTCCCTTGAAAGTTGGTGAAAGATGATTTTGGGGATCAACAGTCTTCATCAACCATTTTCATCATCAATTGAAGCTTTGAAGATATTAAAGAATAATAGGAGATCAACGACTGTTGATTGGCTTGTACCTCTCCCTTAGGGTTTGGTATGGTTTTATGTTATTTTCATATCCTTATATTAGTTTCATAACACTTATTTTTAGATCCATTATTGTACATGTGATTTGAAGCATTTTCATTTGCATTATGTTCATTTAGGTTTTTATTCTCATGTTGTAAGATAGAACACTAATTCTTACATTTTAGCATATTTAGGATCTTATACACACATAAGGTTATTGCACACACATTTTTAGTACATTATTGGCTATTTGTGGAGGTGGAAATCACCAAAACAAGGGGTTTGACTAAAGAAAACCTATATATCCACCCATACACCATTTTCCAGCCCACAGACACATTTGTAGGATTTAGACAGAGCAGTGGACTTTTGGGAAGACAAAATTCATAGTTGTAGATCCAGAGCCAAAATTAGACCTCAGTTTGGTGAGATCAAAGCGCCCAATACCCTGGTCTAGGATCATGGCACCTAGTTCCCTAGTCCAAGACAATGGCACCCAACTCCTTGGTCCTCTGAGTTTGCAGATTTCTTTTGGCAATTCAATGTTTTAGGACTCAATTTGTAGAAGTACATTGCAGTTTGGTAATAGGGATGAAGGTGCCCAATGCCCTGGTTTGACTCATTCCAACTTAGTATCTAATATCAAGTTCACACCTGAATTTGATTTCTAGTTCTTTGGTTTATATCTTAGTTTCAGTTATGCATTTATTTTTTATTTCAGTCTCTATAATCACTTTTATTCATCTCCCTAGCTTAGTTCATCATTATTGCACATTTAGCCAATTTCCTTTTCATAGCAACAAAGGAATAGCAACCCTATAAGTATTTCTTGACTCTCTTTCACAAGAAGTAGTCAAAGTTAATCACTTCCTTAGGTTCTTCCGTATTCCAATGTATGGAGGAAAGTGGGGTTAGGTCCTAAACTACTTGATCCCATTTTTCACCATCACATTTTGGTGAACCCGACGTGAACCCAACCTTCTTAGATATACATTTTTTATTTAGATCTTGTTATTGCATTTTATTGTATGTATGGAGGATACCCTAGTTCAAGAAGATATTGTTAATATTTCTTTCAAATATCTCCCTCCCAAGGATGAAGCTTTGAATAGTAATGTTGATCCTTCTCCTAGAGAGTACCTCTCCCATGTAGATCCTTTGGTGATAGAGGATGATACAATGGTTATCTTTCCTACTAATTTTACACCCTATTTAATACTCTTCCATCTAGGGATGAAACATTAATGACTAGTGGTAATCCCTCTCCTAACATTGATCCTGTTGGGTCTCAAATCAACAGATTGGATAGGTTCTAAGGAAATGCCAACTCCTTTAATCAAACCCTCCAATTGACTTGGCCAACTTATAGAGTGAACCTATTTGGTTACTAACTCTCTCACTTTAGGCTCTGCAGGACCTAGGCGGGTATACCTACTCACTAGTTGTTCCTTCAACTAATGCTTTTTATAGCAGATTTAGTGTCTTAATCTGATGTCTCCTAGTCTCAGATTGGCATAAGTTTCTTAAACAAACTGACTTCAGATGTGTGTATTTATCTATGTATCTTACAAAAGTATATATGTTACACTTTGGCTAAATTACCTACTATACCTACTCTACTAATCCTAATGCTTAAAAGTAAAGGGTAACTGGTATGGTTAAAGGGTTTGTTTACAAATGATCAGTGCCTTTCCGCTTATTTGGGCTACAGAGTCTTATATTTCTTCAAGACTTATTGTGTAAACTTATGAGACAATTTTTAATCCCACCACCTCTCGATGAGTCTGTCAGTTACTATTTCTTATGAGCTCTACTTCAATGTCTATATTGTAAACTGCTTGAATGAATTTAACCCTAACTTTTAAGAGACCATCCAAGGAAGAAATACAATGAACAATTACAATTCACGAGTAAATCTTTTTGATTCAAATCTACAATATAAAACACAAAATTTTACTGGAAGAACACGAATAACCTTATCCACTTTTAGATAATATCATAAGCAGCTGCCTTCTAAAAATATGTTAACTCTCAGCACATATGATAAAGAAAATGCAACTGGTTATTTTTGATAAAAAGTTTAAAAGTACAAAATTTCCTCCACCTCTTGTATCTCTATTCTCTCTTTTTTTTACATTTTACATCACACACATATATATGTGTTTGAATGGTTTTCATACCCCTTTGGGTGAAAAGACACCCCCCTTTTAAATAAAAATAATTCCAAATCCCGAAATTGCCTTAGTTTATGTAATTAATTGTCACTTTACAAGTTGTTTAGGCATATTAGAGGTATTTTAAGGCTATTTTATGGGTATATAATGGATAAATGGTCTTTAAATGATGTAAATACCCCCTTTGGTGCTTCACACTCCATTTTTTATGCCCATTATTGTGTTTATGTTATGGTTTCATATTGTGCAACAAATATAAAATATATTAGTTGTACCTATTCAATATATATATGTATATATATATTTAGAATTTTTCTTGCTCCTTGTCTTGGAATTTGGAATTCTAAAAATTGCAAATTTTAGGGTTCCAACAGATCCTATTCATGATAACATTTTGGTGCAAGAAGAGACTACCAACATTTCTTTTAATAACCTTTATCATACGAATGATGTTGATTCTTCTCATAAAATTCATACCCCTTGTAAGGATACTTTGGAACAAGAGAATATTAATAGGCTACAAGGGTTCATTGTTATTAACAATCCCATCTATGAGGATGTCCCTTTTATTCAATCTAAAGAAAATCATATCCATGAAGAAATGTTTAAGGTTGATAATCCTCTTTATAAACCACTCAGTGATTTCAGCTCTACTAAAACTTCCTTACATGTTCCCAAGCCCTCTTTGATCAATATGATACATGTGAATGGTTGTGAAGCACCTAATAAGCCCCTCTTCATGTTTCAAGGTGCTAGCCCTTTTTCAAATCCTCAACCTCTTAACAAGCCTCTCTTGGTGGTTCAAGGTGGTTATAGTAATGATTCCTTTACACTCCTAACAAACTAGTTATTACTGTGCAAGGAGGTTATCCTACTAAGAGCCCTTATGAGTATGCTAAACAAATCACCTAAGAGAGTTGCAATTTGGTTGCTCACACATATACTATGCAGAACAATAGGCAACTTAATATTCCTTTGGTTATTCATTCCTCACTTCTTGCTTCTTAAATTATTCTTCCACCAACACAAGTCGTATCTCACAAACCCTTGGTAAGGAGTATGATCTTATTGAACAACTTAAAGCTACTCCCGCCAAGATATCTCTTTGGGAGTTGATTCAAACTTCATCAACACATCATGGAATGTTACAAGATGCTTTAAAGAACTTAGATGTCCCACCTACCATGACACCTAATAACATGGCTTCTCTGATTGATCTTGTGAAAAAATCTAAAACTCAAATTGTGTTCACACAAAATGAGTTACCCTCCCATGAGATCCAACATTAATATGCAAGTTGTCCCTTCTACTTTGCATGGGCAACTTAAGTTCATCTACAACAATAAGATGTATACTTTGTTCCATGATACCAATTTACATACACTAAATCACCATCTCCTCCTAAAGATAATTTTTCACTAGAACAAGTGCTCTTGGAGGAGGATTGGGGGTCCTTAGATATTATGCCTACCTTTGTATGAGAATTTAGGGTCCCTCCAAGATAACCTAATATTTAAAAGGAGAAAGATATGGATGAACCTAAAAAGCAACCTACTTTGTCTAAACAAGTAAGTAACAATTTTGTGGCTGCTTCAAATTCAAACAATTATTCAATATATTCTTATAATTTATCTAATCATGGAATTGAGACCTATGAGGTCCCACCATCTCTTTCCAATTTGGCATCCCTTTATGGTCTTGTTTTTCACATCTTAGCTAAGAGTGGATATAGTGGCAATGGTTGTGGCACAAATTAACAAGGGATTAAGGTTCCTTTAGAAAAAATCCTACGTGAAGCTTCATGTGGACTTGGATATAATCTTTCAAAGCCTAGCAAAGCTTCTAAAATATCATCTATCAATGCCAATGCTATATTTAGTAGTGATGATGACCTCCTTTCAATTAGATCATTCTCTACATCTCTTTACACTCATCCCACTCTTAAGGAAATTATGGTGATTGACAAGTCTCTTTATGAATCTCCCTAAGAGATTGACAATCACACTTATGTTGTTTTACATTATAATATTCTCTCTTCTAGAAATAACTCTCTAATGAATTATACTAATACCTCTCCTAATGTTTCTTTTATGGATGATGAAATTTGTGTGCAAGAGGAGCTTGACTTAATGACCTATTTTTATACTACAAACTACTTTGTTCATCAAAACATTTCAATACTTATCATCCTATACATGTTTTTTCTCTCATTGATGGTAGAGCATTTAACATGTCATATTCAAATTCCTCATCCAATCTATCATATATTTAAATAACATTAGTGGCTATTATGTTTCTCTTTACCATGTGACATTGGTAGCTTACATATTGAGGGCTCATTGTCATTCATGATAATACAATTTCATGTGCAATCATACTTTGGAAGTAACACAATAGCCTATGTTTGTTGCGTCTCTTGTCTCCATGGGGGCAAACTTTATTTCAAACATCTCTACTTCAGATTAAAACTTTCCCCTTTCTGAAGTAGTGTCTTCTATAAGCATCTCTTGTCAATTGTAGAGGTTTATATCCCTATTGGGAATTCCCTCTCTCATATTGGAACAAGTATCCCCAATAAGGATCTTAAGTACATATCCTTAATTAGGACCTCTTCCTTGGTGGGGAAGTCTATAATCATTCATCAAATTCTTTTCTTCGGAGTGGTATATTTTATAAGGAACCCTTCTATGTTGTGGACATGCATATCCTTGATAAGGATCTCTTCCCTTCTTTTAGAAGAGTGTTTCTATTATAAACGATCTCTCTTTGATGTCCTTTTCTCTATACTTGGGGGGCGGGGCAAGAATGATATTTCAATCTTCTATTCTTTTTTCAAAAGATTCACCTTTCCTTCTTTGAGTTGTATTTTTCATTTGATGTCATTTCTTGATAGAATATGTGTCTTCCTTGTTTAGGACCTGTTCACATTAAAAATACCATAACTAAGGTTTTCGTTCGGGTTGGTTATTTTTCCCTTTTCAGTTTTCCAGCAGCGCAGGGCGTACAAGACAATTGTCAGCTCGACATTACTCCCTCGGTCCGTATTTGGCATTCAGTTTTTGGAGTAGCACGATGGTGACAAATGGAAAGACGTTGCTGACTAGGCTTCTTTTTGGGGCCCACCTTTTAGCGCAGTAAGCAAACGGTTACCCGACACCATCATGTTTTGGCAGGTGCATTTTCTATTTGAAAGGATTTCCTAGCTTGCCTCTCTGCGGTTAGCGAAATATTTTTGGTTTATGATAGTATGAAGATCATTGCAGGTAGGGAGTGAAGTCTTGGGGGCCATTTTGCTAGGTGTGATCTTCAGGGTGACACGTCATGGTTTTATGTGAGGGGATGGTTATGCCTTTTTGGCGTGTTTGGGAGCTGTTTCCAGAGCCGTGGACTCTATTTATGCTTTTTTTTCCCTTGTTAGTAGGGGTTCAAAACTTTTCAAGAAGAACAATCAAGTTTTCTTAGTAGGAATTTTAGCCTTTCAAAACTATTACTGTTTTATGGAGAAGGTTATTCAAACTATGCCTATGACCTTTGTGATACTTCTTTCAGTATGCTTTGATGGTCTTTTCAGTGTTGTTCTATTAGAATTTCAATAACTTTGGGAATACATTTATCTAAGATTTTGCCAATTAAACTATGCTTTTTACTTGTTATCTGGTAAATGTGTGATAAGTATTTCCTTATGTTGCAAAGAAATTTAATTGTATCTTGGCTATGTTCCTAATTCAAACTTTTAGATTATTGAATGGGCTCAAAAATCATATGTACTTGGGTTTTGTATGCTCATGTCTTCTAAAAAATGCTCCGATGTATCACCTTAATAGTCTAGATTTATTGTTTTAAAAGTTTCCTTCTTTTCCCTTTCCTCCAAACCCATAAGGAAGAGCTGACTTCTCAATCCCAGAGGTCATTCAGTGAAACCCGCGCAACTGATCCCCCATCACTAAATTTCCCATAAGGTTGTTCATTTCCAAGATAAAATTTAGAGTCAACAGTTCTATTTCTGGTGCGCCCAGTGGGACCATTTATTTCAAATATATCTCTTAGCTAGTTTATGAGTCATAAGCTTGTCACTGGGAGTCAGACAGCTTTAAATCCTCACCTTCTTTTTCCTCCACTGGTGATCGTCCATTCAGCCGCAACTTCACCATCATAGAGTTTTCCCAGAGTCATACACACTGTGATGGCACACATTCCCCCCCAAAATTTTGTGACCTGGGATAATGGTAGCCCTCTCATTCTCCTAGTTTGCACCTGTGGTTTGGGGAGCAATCCCTACAGCTACGCTTAAGGCCTTTCCTAAGTTCACAGGGGAATGTCATAAAACTCCTGGGGAGCATTTGCAAGATGTAGCCACTATCTGCACTATCCATGGTATCACTAAAAAAAATGTAGCTCTAAGATTGCTCATAGCCTCTTTCAAGGGAAAATCTTTGGATTGGTTCAGACCCTTAGGCCCCAACACTATAGGAGATTGAGATCAGCTGGGAGATCATTTCTTTTAGAGATTCTTAGATAAAGCCGACAGATTGTCCTTGATGCACCAACTCATCACAATAAATAGGGCTCCGACCGAAGCACTAACTGATTTTAATCTAAGATTTCAATGAACCTGGCAGAGGATACCTTTGTCTGCTCGCCCTCTAGCGGATATGGCTTTCGTATTCTATTTAAAATCTTTCAATTCTGACATATCAATGATGATTCAATCTTTAGGAGACAATACTCTTCCGCAAGCATTTGACATAGCAGTCCAAGCTGAAAATAACCTTATCGATGTTGAGAAGCTAGCCCCTCACCCTATAATGCCAGTATTCCCTGAGATATCCACTCAAGTCTTAGAAGAAGCTACTCCTAGTACGTCCACTCCATAGTCTATGTATTTGTTTCCTACTCCCCAAACCGCCTCTCTAGCTGCTGAAGTTAGTGATATGAAGAATCTCCTAAGATCCTTCTCCAATGAGATTGTCAACCTACAAAGAGCCCTAGTCTCTCCCGCTAAGCCCCCTTTTCAGCAAAATTTCTAAGGGAATCAATCTCCGTACCAACATACGAATCACCGTGCTGATAAATCTCCTTAGATGAATGGCCAAATAGTCCCAGTCCCAAATCCATTGCAGGCTGTCTACCCAACCACTGGTAGGAAACTGACAGTGGGCCAAAATAACTTAGCAGATGACACCAACTCTTGGTGTTTTCCGTGCAACAATGCTCATACTCCAAGGAATTGCCCAAGAGGGAATTTGTAGCAAAGGGTTGCAGAACAAAGGAATTCAGTCATGATGCCAGATGAGTCTACATATACATCTTTGGGTATGGATAATGCGGCTTTTGTCACTCAGATGCAAGGGATGTCATTGCAACAAGAAGCAGAGATTGCCCTTGATCATGCACTTTTTTCATGGATGGAAGATGAGGATGCTGTGCTGACAATGATGCAATCACCCCAAAGGATGGAACCCCTCTCATGCACTCAGATTACAATCTCCACTCTAAAAGGAACTTGACCAGGGAAAGCACTGGCATTATGAGAGCAGTGCCCATGGATTGACCCCTTGAACAACCAGTCACTAACTCTGCCTATTTGAGAAAAGAGTTCATCCCTTATTAGCCGAAGGAGCTGAAGGTTCTCACACCTTAGGTGCTAGATGTGGTAGAACAATTGAAGAAGGCCCCAACTCATGTCTCTCTTTGGGATCTCCTGAGTATTCCAGAGCAAAAGAACAAACTAAGAGAGGCTCTATCTCATGATGGAAAAGATGTAAGTGCGATAGCTCTACTATCTCTTTAGACTAACGGAATGGGTCTCCGACCCACAGCAGGAAAAACACACTCTCCATCCATATTAACAAATGAAGGCTCATCCCCTACTACCCAAGGAGAAGGTAAGCCTAAGACAAATCCTTTCTACCTTACTCTTATAGTTGGAGATAAACTTTTGCATAACTCCATGATAGATTCCGGGGCTAGCACTACTGTTATGCCTAAGCAAATCACCGAGGTATTAAACATCAGGTATGACCCTTTGAATAAAGGGGTTATGCAGCTTGATGGGAATAGGGTTTAGATGGTAGGACTCATCAAAAACCTTCACCTAACATTGTTTGCATGTCAGAGTGTGATGGTGTCTCAAGAAGTAGTGGTCATTGATATCCCGCCTGTCTTTGGGCTCTGTCTTTCTCGAGATTTTACCACTAAAATATGAGGCTATATGTTCCTAGATTGGTCACATCTCATCCTCCATACCCAACATGGCACCAAGCTGAAAATCCTCTCAGAACCCCTCCATGCTGAACATATAGCTAACCAGGTTTTGATCAATTTAGAACCTACACACACCTCTATATCAAATGATGAACAAAAGGTGGTAGAGAGTTTAGAAGATGAAAAAATAATGGGAGAAATTTCACCTGAGGAAGAGGCCTTCCTGAATGAGTTCATAGATTTAGACCCCTTCTCTAACTACCATGCCACCAGCCTGGGTACCTATTGCATTTTTGAAGAAAATTAGATCATCCCAAAGCTTACTAAAGATCTGTTCTCCAAAGAGCAGTTGTCTTCAGCGCTATGGACCCTGCACTTCGATGACACCAAATGAAAGATGGGATCCAGAGTGGGAGTTTGTCTCATCCCCCCTTCGGGCGAACAAATCTTGAAGTCTTTTCAGTTACAGTTCGCGTGCTCAAATAATGAAGTAGAGTATGAAGGACTGATTCAAGGTTTGAGCATGGCGGAAAGGATGGGCATTAAAAAGTTGAAAGTCCTTGGTGATTCTGAGCTGGTGGTCCACCAAGTTTGAGGGATATCCAGTGCCAAGCACATCTGCATGAGGTATTACCATGCTAGAGTTTGGGACCTAATAGAGAGTTTTGATGCTTTCAATATCATAAGCATTCCTCAGAAAATAAATATCACAATAGACCAAATTGCCACCATCGGAGCACAATTTGATCCTATTATGGACTTACTCACCAGCTCCCAAGCAGTCATCATGGTTGTCTGCCCGACTATCCCTGATAATGATACTCACTGGCAAGTGTTCGAGAGTGATGAACAGATTGCTTTGTTCATCCAAATCTCAGGAGAATTTGTTGATCAGTTGTAGCCTAAGATAAAGGAATCCTATGGGAATCAGGTCATCCAGCTGAGATCTAACAAGATCCCTAATGGTTTGATCACTTTAGAGAACCTGTTTGACCACGAAGATGCCAAAAACGATAAGCGAAAGATCACAACAAATAAAAAGGATTATGACAAAATGTCAGTCGGCAGCGGAAGAGTTCTCAAGGTTAGAAAGGATGTTTCCTTTGAAGATAGGAAGAAGTTGGCTCGATATTATGATGAATATGAAGGTGTCATGGCTTGGTCTTATGAGGATTTAAGAGGATACGACCCTAGTATTATCTAGCATACCATCAAGCTTGCAAATGAGGCCAAGCCGGTCCGGTAGAAGCAAAGACCGGTTAACCCAAAAATTGAGTCTCTCATAGCTCAAGAGTTGAAAAAGCTGATCGAATCAAGGATCATTTACCCCATAAAACACAGTACATGGGTGTCAAATTTGGTTCCTGTTAGGAAAAAGAATGGAGATATCTAGCTCTGTGTGGATTTCTAAGACCTAAATCAGGCATTTCTCAAAGACCAGTATCCTCTGCCATCAATGGAGCAATTACTGAGCACGATGGCGGGATCAGAAATGTTCTCAATACTCGAAGGTTTCTCAGGATATAACCAGGTAAGTGTGAAAGGGGAGGACCACCACAAGATGACGTTCACCACTAAGTGGGGGACATTTGTGTACCAAAAGATGCCCTTCAGATCGTCAAATGCTGGGGCAACTTTTCAAAGGGCCGTGGATATAGCCTTCAAAGAGATAATTAATAAGATCATCTTAATGTACTTAGATGACCTAACTGTGTTTTCCAAGCACCAAGAGGATCATTTTGACCATCTCGAATTAGTCCTCCAAAAATGTCTTGAATTTGGGATTTCCTTAAACCCCAAAAAGTGTATCTTTAGGGTTCCTCAAGGAAAACTACTTGGGTATATAGTTTCAAAAGAGGGTGTTTCCATTGACCTAGACTGAGTCAAGGCTATTAAAGACCTTCCCCTCCTGGTCAACAAAAAGGGAGTCCAATATTTTTTAGGAAAGGTTAATTTTGTTAGTCATTTTATTTCTGACTTTGCCGGAATAATAAGACCCATCACCCTCATTTAAAAAAAAGATATACATTTCAAATGGAATACTGAGGCCAAAAAAGCCTTTGATGAAATTAAAAATTATATTTGTTCCACTCCCGTATTGCCTAACCCAGACATGTCAAAGGACTTCATAATGTACATTTTTTCTGGTCAGCATAGCATCACCATCGTCCTAACCCAAAAACATGCCCAAAAAGGAGGATAGCATCCCATAGCTTTCCATTCAAAAACTCTTAAGGATTATGAGGCTTGATACAAATTTGTCGAGAAGCAGGCCTTAGCCATGGTAAAAGGACTAAATAAATTCAGGTATTTCATCACCTATAATAAAACCATGGTGTACGTAGCCCATCTCGTAGTAAGGGAATACATTATGGAGAGTGACATCACTAAAAAAAGGGCAAATTGGATCACCAAGATCCTAGAATATGATGTTGATATCAAGCCAACAAAGCTCATTCATGGGAGAGGCCTGCGTGAATATATAGTGCAAGAATGCGAGCCTCGCGATGATGAAGCGGCCACAGAGGAAACGGTTATGCTTTTGCTTGATGTTCCAAATGACAGCTGGATTGACAAAAGAAAGAAATTCATGAAGACCGGGATTTTTCTCGAAGATCTCCCCCTGGCTAAGAGGAGATTTTACAAACTCCAAAATAGTGGTTTCCACTTAATAGATGGAACTCTTTTCAAAAGAAATTTTGATGAAGTCCTCCCCCCCTACGTAGACTAGAGCCAAGTTGATAAAATCTTACACGAGTTTCACTATGGCTCCTTAGAAGGCCATTTCTCTGCACCTACAACCGCTATCAAGATTACTCAAGCTGGGTATTTTTTTCATCCATGTTCAAGGACACACACAATTTAGTGAGGGGATACAAGGAGTGCTAGTATTACACAGGAAGGAGCAAGAAAGCTGCAATGCCACTCAGGCCCATGTTAGTGGAAGAGCCTTTCACTCAATGGGGCCTTGATTTTATTGGAATGATCAACCCCCCCAGTTCAGCCAGACATAAGTGGATCCTGACTGCTACTGATTATTTCTCTAGATGGTCCGAAGTTGTTCCTTTACAAAATTCATCAGAAAGCGAGGTGTTGGCTTTCCTAGAGGATCTAGTGTGCTGATATGTTCCCCCCAAAACCATTATATCGGATAATGCACGTGCATTCATAGCTCACAAATTACCCAATTCACCCTCAGTAGAGGTATTTATCTCAAAACCTCTTCTAGCTACTATCCTCAAGGGAATGGACTTGTCGAGTCCACTAACAAAAACTTGATCAGACTTATTAAAAGGATAGGTTTTGAATACAAGAGGGAATGGCATCACCACTTGAGAAGTGCATTATGGGCAGACCGCATAACACCCAAGAAGATTCTAAAAAACTTCCCGTATAAGATGGTATATGGAAAGGATGCACTTTTCCCCATGTTGTTAGAGATCCCAGTGTTGCAATTACTAAAATCAATGGAAGTGGCTGAAAATGGCCCTATGGCCATAAGATTGGTAGATATTATGGAGCTAGAAGAAGCAAGGGAGGCAGCCTTCATGACTCTCCAAGATAGACAGGAAGTCGTCAAAAGATGGTTTGACAATTAAAAGAGCTCTAATCTGGTCTTCAGCCTTGGGGACCTTGTATTGGAATATAATGAGAGGGCGGAAAAGCCTGGTCAACACGTCAAGTTTGACTGCCTGTGGGAGGGACATTTCCACATTATACATTGCAAAGGTTTCAATTCTTTCAAGCTAGAAGACATGAATGGGGACCTCCTCCCAATTCCAATTAATGGTTTCCACCTCAAACCTTTTCATTAGGTGTTCCATCCCCTTTTAAATGTATATAATGTATATATTATATTTTTAGTGCCTCTTTATCTCATTTATTCCCCGCTAGAATCAGGCAAGCAGAGAAAATAGAGAAAGAAGAGAAAACAGAGAAAGGAGAAAAGTGAAAAATCCATTATAATAAAAACATTTTTGTATTTTCATTACAAAATGAGTAGGCTCTTGGCCCCTCCTTTTTCTATAATCATTTTTCTCAAGTCCAAGACAATGGTTCATCACATCTTCAGTAGATCTCCTTAGTCTCATCCTCATCATCGTCAGAAGTGCTCTCGAGCTCCTCGGACATGAAAATAACAACCAAGTTTGGTTGTTGATCTGGCGTCAGAATCCTTGGGAAGATACAGTCCCTGAATCTAGTATACCAGTCCGTACCTTTTGGGACTGGGACTATTGAATGGACACATAGAAGAAATTCCATGGCAAGCTCGATGCGATATCGATGAGAGGACACCGTCATTGTTTTCAGCCCATTGATGAGCGGGTGCCAAGCTACCTCCTTGTTGTGTGTGACAAATTGCTCTAGGTCAGATGGCAAGGGAAGCCCTCAGAAAGGGATGTAGTATGCAACCACATTCTCTAGTTTGCCCAAGTAATCTTTGGAAAAGAGAGCCTGAGTCAGCTGTGAAGCTAGCAACCCAGACTGACCATAATCCAACAGAGAGGCTATGAATCGTGAGCAGATGTTCGTATTCACTCGGTATCAGTCTGTATTATCAATAAAATCTTCTCCAAGTATCCACTTAATGGTGGCTATTATTAAAGGATTCTTCCTATGTGTCATCCTCTGTAATCTCCAATTGGAGATATTTCCCAAGAAAGTGACCTATGCTTTGTTGCTGACGAGCCTAACTGGAGTATCCATGACTATAGAAGCTCTACCGTTAAAGCTTGCAATGTGGTAAAAGAATGTCTGAAAAGACATATTTATAACAGAATTTCAGTAGAAGATGTCGAATGCTCAAAGTGCATGCCTTCCCAAATCTCAATGTTTCTATCATATCTCCATTAATTCGCATCATGCGAATGGGCTTGTTCTCAGAATGTCGATGTCCTACCAATTACCTTGAGAGGGAGGTTGATACGAGAAAGAGCCATGCGTATGTTCAGGTACATTGCATTTTAAATACCAAGTTCCATCGGACTGTCTCAGCCCACGCGAACTTTATTACCTGCCAATCCTCTCGATCAAAGAAAAGATTTGCCTGAATGAATTTTCCTCGAGTAATGACAGGGTAGCCAAAGGTAGTCTTGGGAAGAGGGAATGGTGGTGTCCTTCATCCATGGGAGTTTATTGCAACAACAATTTGAGTTGGCATGCATGTAAGTAGGTACTTGCCATTAAATGTTTGCTTTTGCAAAAATCTAGGTGCATTTTGCATTTAAGGCTTGAGGCTCTTCCCTCTTATCCATCCGTTTTTGAAAAGTGAAAGAAAAAGGAAGACAAGGTACTATTCTCTCCCAATTTTAGAATTTTTCCAGCAAAGGAAAGAAGCTTTCTACCTATAATGGAGTCTGAGGCTGCGTCCGCAAGTGCTGTTCCTGGAGGTTTCTGGGTTGATGTTTTCAGGGAGCTATCCTATTCTACGCATGCCATCCCTCCAAAGAAGGAGTATCCAAGAATGAAGACCAAGGCTAAAATGACAACTCAGGATGCATTTTCTATTCTAGACTCCTTCGAAAATATTTTCAAACCCGAGGTTCGTAAGCAGCCTAAGAGTCTCAGAGAGGCTGCATGCTCCTGGATGCTTCATCATAGAGATGATTCCCAATTCGTGGCAGTACATTTCTAGAGTAGTGGTGATCCCCAACGCATGGTTCCCATGGTCCTATATTTCCCTGAGCTCATAGCAGCTTGCGTGGATGTTTTCGATCCCACCTCATGCTTTATCAATGGCTCCCTCCTGAGATTGGTATTATCTCTAGAGGACATTAGGGAGATGATGTGTTGCCCAATTTTTGAAGCAACAAAGGTTTTCTCAGAAAGCTCAATGGAGGAGTTCTGGAGCACTAGGAGGGACGCTTTGACATTCTGTCAAAGCACTCTCAATTGAAGTCTATCTTTTGGACTTCCAAAGTTCCCTTTGTCCTACAGTGATCTAAGGCAAGAAGACCTCAAGGATATCTCTTCTACCCTGGCATGGCTGTGTAGTCATGACAACGACCGAGATATCACAGCCTCCATGATGGGTTTTCTCTTCAAATGCAAAAAGCAAAGGGAATTGTTTCACTTTGACTTCTTTGTGACTATTGCCAGGGCCATTATTAAGTAATTATCAGAGTTCCAGCAGTTGCAGTGCTTCAGGTTCTCTTCAGTATTGGTGCACCTGCTATTACACCAAAATGAGACTTTCTTCGGTTAGTTCATGTGATTGGCCACTTACGATGAATCCAGAAATAGAATGTCGGTGTCCTACTGGACACCTCTTTTGCTGGCCTCCTATGATTCATACTAGTTTTTGGATCTATTCATGACTCTCATGCTCAAGGACCTTGGAGTGATCTCCAATGAGCCATTAGCCCATTTCTCCCAGGTCCAGACGAACTAGATGCAAAATGAATGCCCCCCTTGCAGCTAGTTGTTGGGTCTTGATTTGTCTTTCATCCAGGTGCATGGTTTCTCCGAAGAACCCTTCCGGCTACCTACTTATGTAACTCATAAAATCTTGGCTCTTGAAATCATAAGGCAATTGGTGAGGATCGAAGGGGCCATTGGAGTGGGAAAGAATGATACCTCTATCACCGAAGACAATAAGGCCATTGGCCCAATCACTCTAGTGAGAAGGAAAATTGCAGAAGACATCCTGATGTAAAAAATGGTGCAGCTCTGTCTTGTAGTGATTGATGACTCTTGGAGCTACGACCCTGATGGGTACCAAAGCAAAAAAAAGAATGCTATTAGGCATGAGCCTTAGAATTAATGGGTGGAGTGCACGAACCCTCAGGTTGATGAACCAAGCTTGTATGTGGGCCTTGATGACTTTCCTATCCCAAGACGCCCCCCATGGCTAAATTTTTATTCCCCCTTACAAAAATTAAACCCCGCGAAGCCTATCCCTTGGGTGTTGTTGGAAAATATGAAAACTTTATCTTGGTCCAAGAAGAAAAGGGAATATTTTTGGGTCTATCGGCAAGAGGTGAATCAATCTAGAGCCAGCATTGGAAATGCCCCCCTAGATGAGCGTTTTGAGTAGGAATGGTGTAAGGTAAATAAATTTGATGATGAGACAGGTGACATTTCCTCACATGGGGACTCATCTCTCGAGGTTGCCCCGCGACAGGAGGTAGAGGTTATAAATATTGAAAGGCAAGATCGGGAGCCACAAATTCTCCTTCCTTTGGATAGCACAGCTCGCAGACCTCACTCGTAGGCTGGTAAAAGGCGGTTTGAGAAGCAATCGTGTGAAAAGCCTCTGAAGAAGAGGCAACATCCTAGTACGTTAGGAGGGAGCCCACCCTCTCAAACCCTAGAAACATTTTCAAATCTTCAGTGACCGACGTCTTCCACTACTCAGGTACATCCCTTTTTTCCCCCATCTCTTGCTCAGGATATTTCTTTAGCTTTCTCCATGACCGCAATGCAGGCCTCAGTCCCTACTGCTCTCACTTTAGCCTCAATAGGTACATTGGTTAATCCCCAAAATGTTCTCCTGTAGGCCTCTGCCCCTTTCCTGACAACGATTTTTATATCCGCAGCTTTTCCCTCGCCAATATTAGAAGCAACCCCTTTGTCGCATAGGCTAGGTTTTGGATAATCCTCTCCTTAGGTTATGGGAGCAGCGTCCTCAAGTCCTTTCCCATTAGGAGCTCCCCCCTTTGTCCTGTTATTTTCCCCGTTGGCTCTGGCCCATCCCATCTAGACTGCTTTCACTACACCTATTTCACAATTCCCTTTTGTAGTTCCTCCTGGCATAGCTTTTGCAGGTCAGGCTATCGATAATCTGGATGATTTCCAACAGCAGAATGTTTATGATAGAACTGCTCACCTTGGTAAGATGGGAAAGTGAAAGGAAAAGGAAGGTGCTCGTCCAACCCACCCTCATTTTTAGACACATTTCAATGAGCAAAAGGATTGCCTCTACTTTGCAAACATTTTCCCTAAGGTTGACAAGCCATAATCTCATATGAGACCAAATGATTACACACTACACGCCATCAACGTTAGCCTTCAAAGTGCCACGACATCTGACAAAGTAGAGATGATAGAGAAGAATTCAAAAGTCATATCCATAGATTTATCAAGAAGAGTCACCATCTGGAAAAGATCCAAGTGGAGAATTCTAGTCTCCGAGATTCCCTCACCCAATAAAGAAAGGAAGATAAAGCCCGAAGCTTAGAAATCAATTGTCTACAAAGCCTATTGGCTTAGGCTAATTCAGAAAAAAGGGAAGCTGCAGTCGGCTTTCAACAATGTGAGCTCTCAGTTAAAAGGCTAGAAGGCGACAAGGAACATGGCTTTGAAGGAATTGCAAGAGAAGGATGCAGAGATACAACAATTAAAGGCAGCCTCTAGGGATGTTACTCAGGTCCAAATGCAGCTGCGTGAAGAAATTATTCTAAAGGAAGGTTATGCCCATCAACTGAGTGATGCTCAAATATCATTTTCTGAGGAAAAGATGAAATTCGAAGTAGAACTAAAAATGAGAGAGGCTAGTCTTAGACAATCCGGTGAGCACATTTTAGAGGTGGAGACTCTTTTGCGGCATGAACAAGATCATGCATCGCAGTTGCAACAAGCTTTTCGAGATGGAGAGGCAAAGATCCTCACTTTAGAGAATCAAGTGGCCATTGAAAAAAACAAATACAGTAGGCTCCAGCAGGAGATGGTTACGAAGGATGATGAAATTTTGCAATTGCTGAGTATTCCACCTCTGGAGTAGGTTTCCCATGACTTTTCTACCATGTTGATAGAACTGTATGTTTCTCATTGGGAAAAAGTAAAACAGTACTGCCCTTTGCTGCAAGCTGTGCTAAGATTCCTTAGTGAAGCGCAATCCCTCTGTGTCGAGGCCAATACCCTCATTAGCAGTTCCATACTTGTCATCAGTCCTAAGTTCCCGATAGCCCAAGATTTTATTCAGTTGCTATATTCTGCTCAAGATGAAGAATTAAGGGAAAAGGGGATTTCCGAGCATCAACAATTTATTAGAAAGACGAATGTTTTCATCAATTGACATAGGATAATCATGCAGGCTTTGGCAGCCCTTGCACCCTTACAATTTTCAGTTCCAGACATCAAGCTACATTTAGAGAGGTTTGTTTCCTTGGGCCTACCTTCTCCATTTCCCATGGATGATACTGTGTTAGGGATTGAGCAAATAATAACCCAGGTTGAGCATTTGTAACAAGATAGTGCTTTTCTGCAGCGCCTAGGCAATCCTATTTCAGTGGCCAAGGTGGAGTGTCTTTTACACCCTCTAGCCCAGCTCTCTGCTCTCCTAAAGAAAGTCCAGGATGAACTTGCACCCTTACCTTTTGATGAAGTGATTTGCCTGGATCATTATTTCTAGAATTTAGAGACATAGGTTCTACTCTCCAAGGATGAATGGTTACCTTTACAGTAGGCCTTCGATCTTCTCCATCCCATTTTGGCATGAAGTCTGGTCTGCGAGCCAATAGTTTTGGGTTCTCATATTCTGTAGGTAGAATTTCCCTTGTTAGACGCCAAGAAATGTTCACATTAAAAATCCTGTAACTAAGGTTTTCGACTGGGTTGCTTATTTTGCCTTTTTTAGTTTTCTAGCAATGTAGGGCATACAAGATAATTGTCAGCTCGACGTTACTCCCTCGGTCCGTATTTGGCGTTCAATTTTTGGAGTAGCACGATGGTGACAAATGGAAAGATGTTGCTAACTGGGCTTCTTTTCGGGGCCTACCTTTTAGTGTAGTAAGCAAACGGTTACCCGACACTGTCATGTTTTGGCGGGTGCATTTTCTGTTTGAAAGAATTTCCTAGCTTGCCCCTCTGCGGTTAGCGAAATATTTTCGGTTTATGATAGTATGAAGATCATTGTATGTAGGGAGTGAAGTCTTGAGGGCCATTTTGTTGGGTGTGATCTTTAGGGTGACACAACATGGTTTTCTATTCGGGGATGGTTATGCCTTTTTGGCATGTTTGGGAGTTGTTTCGAGAGCCGCGGGCTCTATTTATGCTTGTTTTTTCCCTGTTAGTAGGGGTTCAGGACTTTTCAAGAAGAACAATTAAGTTTTCTTAGTAGGAATTTTAGCCTTTTAAAACTATTACTATTTTCTAGAGAAGGTTATTCAAATTGTGCCTACGGCCTTTGTGATACTTCTTTCAGTATGCTTTGATGGTCTTTTCTGTGCTGTTCTATTAGAATTCCAATAACTTTGGGAATACATTTATTTAAGATTTTGCCGATTAAAATATGTTTTGCACTTGTTATTTGGTAAATGCATGATAAGTATTTCCTTATGTTGCAAATAAATTTAATTGTATCTTGGCTATGTTCCTGATTCAGACTTGTAGATTGTTGAATGGGCTCAAAAATCATATGTACTTAGGTTTTGTATGCTCATGTCTTCTAAAAAATGCTCTGGTGTATCGCCTCAATAGTCTAGATTTATTGCTTTAAAAGTTTCCTTCTTTTCCCTTTCCTCCAAACCCATAAGGAAGAGCTGGCTTCTCAATCCCGGAGGTCATTCAGTGAAACCTGCGCAACTGATCCCCCATCACTAAATTTCCCATAAGGTTGTTCGTTTCCAAGGTAAAATTTAGAGTCAATAGGACCTATTCTCTTTTGAAATAATACATCATTAATGAACAATATCTCCTTAGTGAAAGAGTGTAATCCTTCTTGAAGAATCCACTCTTTTCTAAATATTGGATAAGGTGTCTATTCTTCTTTCCCTCCCCGTTAAAGATGTTATGTTTAACAAAGATCCCCTCTATTTTCAAAGGTCAATCTCTTAGGATAATGATATCTTCATCCTTTTTCATAGTTTAACAGGTATTTCTTTTTCAAATCCTAATTCCGCATTTTCCACTTAATCTTTCATCTTGTGTTAGAGAGCTCCAATTCTCACACCTTTGGTTGTGTTGTAATTGTGGTTTAGATCTCTTTCTTACCAAATGATTCTCCATTAGTTTTGATCTTGTATCAAACCTTGTTGTGATAATTTGTCATCAATTTTTCTTGACAATTCATTGTGGTAAACATGATACCCTATTTCAACTCACTAATTAGCAAGCCAAAACAAGGGGGGGGGAGATATAGCTACCCACGAATTTCATCATTTCTTAGTAAGCATTTAGGTGATTTTGTGATTTTATCTAATAATGTGGTTTTGTAGGATGCAGTTCCTAACAATATACTACAGATACTATTAGGGGATTCATTCGACACATTATGGATATATACTTTTTCATGAAATGTTTAATTTTTTTGTACTGTAGCATGCATATGCATGTAGTGTCATATGATCGCTAAAGTGGGGGCTAAATGTATCGTTGTAAATAGTACACCCTTACTTGGGTGCTACATTTCCATTCTTAGGTTAGCACCCACCTTAGTGTGTTGCATCTTGCATTTTAATTTCCTTTTAAGCATTTAATTAATTAATTTAATTAAATCTAAAGTCCTCTTTCATCCCTCTACACATCATAAAATTGGGACCTTAATCCTAAGTGTGCCCCTTTTTATTTTACTCTTTCAATTAATTAATTCGTCAAAAGCCCTAATTATGTCTTATTTCAACCTTCAGGGTCCAATTTCACATATCTAAACACCTTGAATTATCGCATCAACCTAGGATTGACTTTATAATCATGATACCTCGCATTCCTAAAATTTTGGAAAAATGTTGATAGGACCATGGTGATTCACCATGGTCCCAACTTTTTCTCCTTGAATTTTGGGATCATGTTTTGGTGGTATTATAATGTTCAAATCCAATGTGGTGTGGAATTATATCATTTCTAGGTTGGCCAAAGATAAAAAATAAGTTAGGGCTTCATAAATATAGCCTTTCCTTTCCTCATTTTAGGGATCCATCTATAAACATTTGAAGGAGCCTCTTATGAAGTGAAAGTATAGGTTATGTGGAGTCTTCAAGAATAAAATCGAGCATTCTCCAGGTCTTCATTAACCATTTTCATCATCAATTAAAACTTTGAAGATATTGAAGAATAATAGGAGATCATCAACTATTGATTGGCTTGTACCTCTCCCTTAGGGTTTGGCATGGTTTCATGATATTTTCATATCTTTATATGAGTTTCACAACACTTATTTTCAGATCCACATTGTTGCTTTAAATCCATTATTGCATTTGTGATTTGAAGCATTTTCATTTTCATTATGTTCGTTTAGGGTTTTATGCTCATGTCGTAGGATGAACTCTAATTCTTTATTTTTGGCACATTTAGGATCTTATACACACATAAGGTTCTTGCACACACATTTTCAGTACATTATTGGCTATTTGTGGAGGTGGAAATCACCAAACAAGGGGTTTGACTAAGGCAAAACCCTACACAACCACCCATACACCATTTTCTAGCTTGCAGGCACATTTGTAGGATTTCGACAGAGCGACAGATTTTTAAGAAGATAAAATTTATAGGTGCAGATCTCGAGCCAAAAATAGACCTTAGGTTTCTTTTGGTAGTTCAATGTTTCAGGACCTCAATTTGTAGTTTACAGAAGTACACTGCAGTTTGGTAACAGGGACCAAGGCACCCAACACCCTGGTTCGACTCATTCTGGCTCAATTTTTGATATCAACTGCACATCTAAATTTAATTTCTAGATCTGTGGTTTATATCTCAGTTTCAGTTCTACATTTATTTGTTATTTCAATCTATATCATCACTTTCATTCATCTCCCTAGTTTAGTTCATTATTATTGCACATTTAGCCCATTTCCCTTTCATAGTAGCTAAGGAATAGGAAACCTAAAATTATTCCTTGAATGTCTTTCACAAGAAGTAGTTAAAGTGAATCACTTCCTTAGGTTCTTCCATATTCCAATGTATGGAGGAAAGTGGGGTTAGGTCCTAAACTACTTGATCCCATTTTTCACCATCATAACAATGAAATAAATTTCTATCCTCGTCGGTCAACTCGTCAATTAAGTAAATACCCTTAGGCCTATTCTTCCGAGTACCAAGAACTAAAAATAACTCCTGAAATAACAAAAAAATGAGCATGAGTCAGTATCAAAAATACGATATGTCTGATTAGACATTAATTTTCATATAAATAGTGAATTTATTTTGGAACTTTACAAATGCAAAATAGATAAGTTGTGTTGGAAAGAGACACTACATTGTTGTTCAAATATTGTCATTGATGGCAACTGGAGTCAGATATTTAATCCCTAGTTCCAGTTCATGATTCATTCATACCAGAAGAGAGATTGAGGTCCAGTGAGTTCTGGTGAGATAGAACAAAACATCTGGTAATTTACAGTAATTTGGTTGGCGGTTGAGTTGTGTTGAGTATTTGGTGTTGTGGATATTGGAGAAGCATTGTGGAAGTGTTATTTACCTTATTCTAGGTTTTTGGCCTCTAGTGATGATTCTTGAGTGACTTGGAAGGTTCGATATACAGGTTTTTGGTTAGAATAATGTTCATTAGCGTTAACGTGTGTATATTCATTGTGCAGATCGTGAGAAGTAATTTTGATGATTATTTGTGTGTTTGAGGATGTTAAGCCGTCATGTGGGAAGTGTGTGGACAAATTATTTTGGTTTTCTTATGCATTTGAGCTTGGATTGAGCCGACTTGGTATACACGTTTCATTTGCATGATGCATTTTTGGGCTGACATGTAAAAGATCTAATTTGATGTTGCAAATATATATGAATGATTGATATGATCATTTTTGATATCGGTGGTTATGTGAAAAGTATTTGTGAGTGATTGTGCACAATTTCACGTGTGCTACCAAAGGATTTGTGCTTCAAAATTTAGCAGTACTATAGAACAGAATAGTGTTGCATAACATAGTATTTTGTGCTTAACCAGAACTATACTCAGGCATTTGTTGATGCTATTTGATAGTTCAAATATTCTTGCAATCCTTTGTAATCATTTTGTAAGGCAGTGAGCCTTCTAGGATTGTAGCCCTTATTGTAGTTTGACCAGTGAGCTCTAGGTAGTGTCCCCGAATGCATGTGCATTTCTCCTAGGTAATATTTCTATACTTCTGATAGAGACTATTAATATTGTGGGTCTCAATCCCATCGTGGTTTTTTCCTTAACTGGGTTTTCCACATATAAATCCTGGTGTTATAGTGTTGTGGATATTTGTTTTATGTGCTTGCATCTTTCTTTTATTAATTTGCATTAAATGGTTGAAGAATCAGATTAAGAATGTTAAAAATTGTAGAACATTGATTCAACCCCCCTCTCAGTGTTTCTTGATTCCAACAAAGTTGATCACCAATCGCATGCAAAATAGTTAATACAATTGTGATACACTTATTACGTATACAAAACAGTTAAAGAAAATGTGACACAATTGCAAAGCATGCAAAAAGAACAAAAACAAATGCAACAATCTTAAGCCCAATGTGACATACTTAACATATGCGAAAATAAAAGAACTTATGTGAAAAAGATAAAATGAATATGATGAAGTCAATGTATGAATGCGAAATGACTAAAAAATTGAAATCTCGGAAAAAATTGGCAAGTGCTCAAAATCAGGCAAAATTTGACAAAATAATCAAAGGTACCTACCGTGCCACTTGTGCCCTCTAGACGTTGATAAGACCTAACTCACTTAGATAGGTGTTGGCATGCTCCAAGGCCTGCCATCCCGCTTGAAATGCTCACAGTATGCTCTGAATTTGCTTTGGATTCTCTGAACCCAATGAATGCAAATGAGACAAACGAGCCTTGGATTCTCTATTTATAGCCAACATTAGGGTTTCCCCTCCAAAATGGTCGTGGTTCCCTTAAAATTTGAAGAATGTGTAGGTTAGTCAAATGAGATTGAAACTTCATGAAACTAGAAACTAGCAAACACAATCACATTATCGTTAAATCCGTCTCAATTTCATAAATTTTTGACCAAATTTTTCGAGGGGGCACAATTACACCCTACTATCGTTGGGGCATGCCGGGACAAGATTTCTTTGAAATAATGTTGTTCCAACATTGTCTCAAAGAGGGGCAAATATAGACACCAAAAAATGTCTCAGTACTAACAACACTAATTATTCATCTTAATTAATTAAATAATTATTTAATTAATTTAATCTAATTACATTTCTTGTAATTTAATTTAATCATCATATTTTATCATAATTAATTATTCAATTTCTTTCTGTATACACATAAAAATTGGCTATGAGCAATTAAATAAATATTTTATATTTATTTAATAATTATTCTTCTATTAAATAGTTAATTGGAAAAGATTAATGCATTTAATTCATTTTCATGTCTTTCTATTAATTCATATTTTATTAATTAATTCATCTATCCTATTCTTTTAATTAATTAAATATCTAATATTTAATTATTCTTTTAACCAAGTTAATTAAATATCTAATATTTAATTATCTCATCCAATCAATTAAATATCCAATATTTAATGGTTATTCTCCTATCCTATAGTCTCAAATATTAAATAATTCTCAAAATTATTTAATCCCTTTTCCAACCCACCTTCCATCTCCACTTAATCTTCCCTTTGCCAACTCATCCAACATATGGCTAAAGAAATTAATATTTCTTAAATATTAATTCATCATTTATCTTCAACTTCCAAATTTAATGAAAATTGTGTACGTACACATATTTCATAACCATTTCCTATATTCTCTCCAACACCCTCTACATCTTAGGAAGGACTTGAGTCTACTTGTCCTATCATGCCTAAATTTCCTCCAACCATTCCTAGATTCTCTTAGTCAGAAACCCAGTCAAGGTGAGATGAGTGACACTTGTCTTCTTCTTCCCTCTTTCTCTCAAACTTCACCTTTGCTCACAAGCATTCAAATCTGCAGATCTAATCATAACCATTGATCTAAGCCACATCATCTCATCCTCTCAAAGTCTATAAAATCAAGAGCTTTAGTTGAGAGAGTTAAATTTCAAAAGACTTCAAGTGCATTTTGCAAGCTAATCTTATGCATCCGTGAGTTTTAATCTTGAAGCAAATAGCAATAATCATTTAGCATAATCATTTTAGCATAATCATATAGTATTACATATCATAGCATCAGTTAACTACAAGTTATCAGTCCATTCTTCATATGCCATCTTGGAAGTCATCAGTGCATTGTCTGAGAGCACACCATCTGTAACCAGGAATAGTGGAGTTAGGACACAATGGGACATAAACCATGAAGGTAATATTAGTATTTTATTTCATATGTACTTCATGTAGTTTCATTGGTTGAGTTTGGATTTCTTGTAGCATTTTCATTGGTATTTTGTGAAACTAACTTATTACAGGTAACATTTTGATGATGAAATTCAAGTCGACACATTTTGGCACCCACCGTGGGGCACATGGACCTCGCATATACCTTTAAAAATCTCGCAAAAAGTTAAATTAATTCATTTGTAATGCAGATTCATGCATGTGTGAATTCTGACAGCGCTTCTATTCCGCAGGTTAGCGCATTTGCACTATAGGTTAGCGCATGAGCATTTTAGGTTAGCACTTTTGTTTTAAAGTTGTGCATTTGCTTTACAGGTTCATGCATATGTGTCCTAGGTTAGCACATTTGTCAAAGAAATCACGCTTTTGTATCCAGAGAGCAACGCTTTTGCAGTCTAGGTTAGCGCTTTTGACCTGCAGGTTAGCGCTTTTGAGCAAAAATATAGCGCATGTGTTAGATTAGCGCTTCTGTTTACAAACTGACAAAAATTTCTTGCAGGTCCGAATGTCCAAGAAATCAGATTTTTCAGACTACTAACATGCATGTGCAAGATGGTGTTTAAGACAAATTTTATGCATTTCCTCATCTAGTTAATTAAAAGTCTTCATTTGGGAAGTAATATATCATATCTTGTTTATCTAGTTTAAGTAAGAGGATGAATTGACAACATGCAACTTGCATTTTTAGTATTTTCTCTAAAATAGTTGCACAAAGACTTTTAAAAGGGCTAAAATGAACACCATGCTTGTTGGAGCAACATCTCCAGATAGGACTTAGACAACAATTGCTTTGAAAAGGTTAAAAGGAACACTTGTATTCCATGTCTCGAAAGTGGTAGGTATATGCTCTCCCCTTAATTGGGTGACCAAAAAGCCAAACCCACTCCTTTAAGCTTTCTTTACTTTCAAGCAATTAAATCCTTTAGAGGGCCTACCTTCCCAAGCTGCCTTGAGGGGGCCAGTGAGAGGGGAATGACCTAAAGTGGAAACGGGCTAATACTGAGTCCTTCTAATCCACTATAAATAAATCATGTTTGTGATGAAAGTCCCAAACAACATGCATTGATAAGTTCATACCGACACTATGTTTCCCCATAAACGCTATGGAGTGTAACCTCTATAGGCTGGGAACCTTCTGTATTTACAGAGCTGAAAGTGCCAAATGTATGGCCACATGACCGAAAGCCTTTACTAAAAACCACTTGTACTAGTTGCCAAAATCCTTCTAGTTGCTAGCCCAGGAGGTTGAACCTCTGAAGTGGCTCACATACATACGGTTCCTAGTAGAGATATAAATTTTGCGATGGGAAGTTTTCATGGAAACTAGTTCTTGGCTGCCCCAAAGAAGTGAGTGCTGAGGGTGGAGCTAGTATGGTCAACCATCTCAATATCTGCTTTGAATAGCGTAGCCTCGGGGGAAACCCCACGTGAGATTCAACAACTATTGTCTCAGCCCGCCATAAGGATTGTACTTGCTTGCACATTTTGTTTATTAGACATTGTGTCTTCTATGTCTATAACATGTTCCAAATGGTCAAAAATTGAAGAAAATTATCATCTACAAGTGAGCAAAAATCCAACAAATTGCTGAAAATTTTTGATCAAAAAGAGTAATACAAAAAACTTTCCAACAATTCAAATACCAGATCAAAATCAAAGTGTCAAAATATCAATATCAAAATAATTCTTGAAGAAGATTTGTCTCTAAACCATCACGTATTTTCAAACTAGCTCAAACAACTAGGTCACTAATACAACAGGTTATACTCAAAAGGTTCTATAAACATCAACATTAAACAAGCTATTGATTCAAACATCTTAAGTTCAAAAATCATCCTTGTCAAGTTTCTCATCGGGATAATCAAATCCTCTATCATGAAGCTTGATCAATCTATACTAGGTTCCTAATCTTGGATATATCTTTCCTATTTTGAACCTAGGTTATATCAAAACCAGAATCGCACCAACATTGGAATCAAACAAACTTGTGAATTTCCAAATGCTTATATGAATTTTAAGTATCATCTTAAGAAAAGAAAACCCAGTTATAAAGCTACTCAGAAAAGGATAAGATTCTTGTATATCAATCACAAGATCTTATTGAAACATAGCACATTCCTACACCATTTTCATCACTACTTATGTGGCTGCGGTACATAATTTGACGGTGAAATTTTGCAAAGACGTGCTTTTCAACAAAGAGATGCTTTATCCCAACAAACAAACAATAGTGGTAAGATTAACAAAGCATATCTTCCTAAACCAATAATCACCTATTGACTTTGTCCTTTGGAACTTTCAAACAACTTTGAAATAATCACATGCCAGTTTGGACTAGAGCCCAACACGAACAACTTAGAAAACAACAACAAATGGAGGAAGAAAATACTCCTGTATTCCACACTTTTGGATTTACCGTTGTTGACAAAGAAACAGTCAATAGCACCATTAGAGACCTTGAGCAAGATTTCAAATTTGATAGGCTAATGGAAAAATTGTTGGCAAAACAAAAAGAAAAATATCTCTTGATGTTGGCAAAATCTAGAGCTAAACTACCACAAGACTTTAACATAGAAAGCTTGAAACAAGATGCGAAGGCAAGTAACGCCCAAAACACAGATGAGCCAAATAACGAAGATGTGAACAAAGAAAGAAATTAAGAAACAAGGAAAGAGAGGGATGACAAAAGAAAAGAGCGTAGTGATAAGAGAACTCACGAAGAAACAAGGAGAAACTATGTGGATAATCCATTGTCAAACCTTACTCAAAAAATACAAACTCTACAACAACAGATACAAGACATGTAAAATGGGACAAGCTCCAAGAAATATTCATTAGAAGATATATGCCCATATCTTTTTGTTAAAAATAAGGATATGATACCATTTCCGCAACATTGCGAGATTCCTAAATACGACAAATACGATGAAAATCTGATCCTCAAGATCACATTAGGGAGTTTTGTACTATGAGCATGGAATTTGCTCATGATGGAACTTACCTTATACGTCTTTTTCCTAGGAGTTTAAATGGACAATCAATGGAGTGGTTTTCAAGATTACCATCCGGAATCAAATCCTTTGAAGAACTTGTGAATAGGTTTATTTCACAATATTCCTACAATATAAGGAATGAAATAACAATATTGGATCTTTGCAATGTTAAACAAAAGAATGGTGAATCCTTTATGATTTTCTTAAAATGATGGAAATGCATGTTTAACAGGTATCCCCGAGATGTACTTGATCAAGAAAAAATGGACATGTTCATTGATAATCTTATCAGTGAAATGAGTTATCGACTAAGGATGCAATGTCCTCCCTCTTTTGCCAAAACAATCGAGAATGGTCTGAAAATAGAGAACGCAATGATAAAGAAAGGAGAGCTAAAAATTTACAATAATTCATACAACAACAACAACAACAATGACAATGACAAACCCAAGTTCTAGTCAAAGAATAGGAATGTCAGCAATGAAGGGAATGACGATAATAGTACTACAAAATAACAACAACCAATTTTTAATCTATCAAGACAAATCCCAAGCAATAACAATCCAGAAAATAATAAAGCCAAGTCCTTTTTCTCCAATCCATGGAGGAAATTCACAAATATTGGAGAATCCTTGGAATTAGCTCTAAAAAACTTTGCTTGCTAACAAATTGATTGTTTTACCAGAAGCAAGAAGTTATGAACCACCAGTCAAGCCCAATTGGTGGAATGACAATCATTTTTGCAATTATCATCGGAATAAAGAACACCTAACAAATGATTGTCACCAATTGAAACACCTTATCCAAGATCTAATCGATAATGTAACCATCACAATGGATAGCCATAAGACAAACAAATCACACTTGGCTTTCAAAACTCCACTTCCGAATTATGACAAAGGTGAATCGTCCCAATTAAAAGATGACAAAGGAAAAGCCAAAGTGAATTACACTTATACATACGATGATGTAGTAAATGTGATCATTGTTAACGAAAATCCATCTTCAGAACCAATCAATGTTATCACAAGAAGCAAAGCAAAGGTTACCTTTCCAGGTATATGAAAAGATTCAACATCCACATCACAACAATACAATTTAGTAGAGCAATTACAAAGAATACCCGGTCAAATATCAATTCTGGAACTTCTCAAGGTTTCACCTATGCATAAGGAAATTTTGGAGAAAGCTTTAGTGGAAACAACAATTTCAAAATATTTGGATGTAGATCGGTTCCAAAACATGGTAGGACACCTTATAGCTCCTCATTGCTTATCATTTTCTAAAAAATGATGACACATCCTTACAACATCCTTACAATGCTCCCTTACATGTTGAAGTGTCCATTAATAAAACTCATGTCAAACATGTGCTCATAGATGGAGGAGTTGGCTTAAACATTTGTGCATTAAGTTTGATAAAAGCTTTGGGATATTCAGAGAATCCAGTAGACCTGAAAAAGAAAATAATCATCAAGGCTTATGATGAAGCAAAGCATTCGTCTAAAGGAACTATTGTGCTACCAATAAGGATAGGACCTATGGAAAGGGATACATTGTGTCAAGTTTTATATTTGAACCTCTCTTACAACATCCTTTTAGGAAGACCATGGATTCACAAGATGCAAGCAGTTCCTTCTACCTATCATCAATGTGTAAATTTTCCTCATGAAGGAAAAGAGATCACTATAATTGTAGATCCCAGTCAATATTGCAATAATTTGAAGCCTGCACAAGATACAAGAGTTCCACATAATAGAGAATAAGTATATCCTACCAAAGAAATTCAAGCAAAGTTATGCAAAACTTTTGAAGAAAAACTCAAGTTAAATGATGAAGGAATGGGAAAATATTCTTTGCATAATTTTCCACTTTCCCCTAAGTCATATGGTAAGCCTACATATATTCAATCAAAGCCATCAAAAAGATCAAAACATATGTTTAAAGGAACATTTGTTAGTGTTGGAACTCTTGATGAAGAAAATTAAGACAAAGACATTCTTGGTTGGTTGTACAAGGATGACAAAACTATAGCAACAACAAAAAAGGTCAATATTCCCATAAAACAATATGGCAAAGGATATGAAATCATGCAAAAGATGTGATATGAAGGATAAGGAACAATTGGTAAGAAACATCAAGGTATTTCAGAACCTATTTGTCTGCACTCACAATCCACAGAAGATAAATTTGAGCTGGGATATCTAAAGTCTAACCAAAAGCAACATAATCATCAACAACAAAAATGGAGAAAGAAAAGAGTTTCTAGAGAAGAAAATTGGCAAGAAAAGCTACATCAAGTAGTCTAAATAGTAACCAATAAACGAAAAGAGCAAGAACATGAAAAGAAAGAAGAGGAAATTACCATCAAAGGTGAAGAAAAATCTTGTCAAACAAAGGCAAAATCTGAACAAGATATTCCAGAAGCAGTAAAAATAGAGATGGTAGAAATCAGAGAACTTTTTGCACCATACAACATTCCAGTATGGTATAGTGGAGTAATCTTAGATCAAGATTTAGAGATAGATTCTAATGAATATGAATGGGGAATAGAAGCCTTATCCACTACATCGAGTAAGGAACACAATGAAGATCAAGCAACTATCATGAAAGAAGACTTGTCTATTGCAGAACAAAAGATGAAGTTAGAAAGAATACAAGAGAAACTCAGAATTTAGAGAAAAGAGGTGTATGCAAAAAAAAAAGGAAATGACAAAGATAGAGAAGCAATACCACAAGAAGTGCAAACAAAGATCAGATACGAAAGAACCATATAATAATTAAGAGATAGTCAAGTTGGATTAACTATTAGTCCAGAAGAAGTTGAATTTGAAAGAAGACAAAATCTAGCAAACGAATCTTCTTTATCACATAAACAAGTATGTCAACTCCAAAATGCAAATGAGGTCAATCCAGAAGGAATTTGTAGTGTTAAAGATGTCTGTGTGGACATAATCCATTCATTTAAGGGACATATGTCAATTGAAGAACCACTTGAGTGTGTACTACATAATACTAATATTAATTTTGTTAAGACTAATTCGGAGATGCTTGGGAAAGACAATTCTCAAAAACATTTAATCTATGGCAGTACCTATTCTATGCTAAATTATGATCATTATGTCATGAACATTGAAACACCTAATGATGACAGTGATTATGATTTACCCCTTCTGCATTCTAAACTAATTGATTGGGATAATTTAGACAACCTCGAACTGAATGTCTTTTCCAATGATCATGACTTAGCCATGTACCTTAACATTGTCGAACCCATCCCACCTAAGATATCTTCCATTGTAGAATCAAGTGATGTTTCTCATAGTTAGGAGAATGCCAAACTTTCCAGTCGCAAAATCAAAATAAAACAAGGAAAGAGACCTATTGTTGAAAACCATTTCATGGCAACATTAGATCAATCAAAAGAGAAAACAAAGGATGTATCTGATGGTGAGAACCTCCTTGAGGTGCCAGAAGATGGAAAGTTTGACATTATTCCTACATATTTTCATGAGAGATTTGCTATCCTGATAAAACCAATAGAAGCAGTAAACATTGATACATCAAAGGATCCTAAAATACTTCATTTTGTTGCCTCATTATCAGAAAAAGAGAGGAAAGAATACATGGAATTCTTTAAGCAAAGACAAATAAATTTTGCTTGGTCTTATGCCAATATGCCAGGACTTAATCCCAATCTTGTCATGCATCATCTTAATGTGGATTTAAAAGCAAAACTTGTTAAGCAAAAGCTAAGAAAGATGCATCTGCACATTGCTCTTCTTATAAAAACTAAACTAAAGAAACTATTAGAAGTGGGTTTCATAAGACCAGTTGCTTATCCAGAATGGGTTTCAAGTATTGTACCAGTATCAAAGCTAGATAAGAGCATAAGAGTCTGTACAGATTTCAGAGATCTGAATAAAGCATGTCCAAAAGATGATTTCCTGCTACCAAACATTGATATCATAGTGGACTTATCAGCAGGACACTAGATGTTTTCATTAATGGATGGCTTCTCAGGATATAATCAAATAATAATTGCACCTGAAGACCAAGAAAAGACAACTTTCACCTATGCATGGGGAACATATTGCTGGAATGTTATGTCATTTGGGCTTAAGAATGCATGAGCAACTTATCAAAGGGCTATGATGACAATTTTCCATGATATGATGCATACATTTATGGAAGATTATGTTGATGACATACTTGCAAAATCTCACACAAGAAAAGAACATTTGAACATTTTAAGAAAGATTTTTGATAGGCTAGAAAGATATCAATTGAGATTAAATCCAAAGAAATGTGCATTTGGGGTAACCTCTGGAAATCTCCTTGGGTACATTATATCATCTCGTGGCATTGAAGTAGATCCTGAAAAAGTCAAAGCTATCATGGAGATGGAGTCACCTAATAACATAAGTCAATTGTGATCTTTACAAGGAAGATTGCAATCAATTAGGAGATTTGTTTCTCAGTTGGCCGATAGATGTCTTCCATTTACCCATCTTCTACATAAAAATGTTCCATTCAAATGGGATCTAAAATGTGAAGAAGCTTTCTTGCAAATAAAAGAACATCTTATGAGTCCTCTAGTACTGATATCACCAACCAAAGGGAAACCATTGTTACTCTATGTCTCCGCAACAAGTGTATCATTAGGCACTCTCCTAGCTCAACATGATGATGAAGGAAAAGACAGAGCAATTTATTATGTCAGCAGAACACTTGTTGGCTATGATTAAAGTATTCCTCAATCAAAAAGATATGTCTAGCAGTTGTATTTGCAACTTAGAAGCTGTGACATTATATGTTGATTCATTCTATGAAACTAATAGCAAAGACAGATCCTCTCAAATATCTGCTAAGCAAGTCAACATTGATAGGGAGACTAGCCAAATGGGTTATAATACTAAGTGAATTTGACATAGAATATGTTGACCGAAAAGCTATCAAGGGACAAGTTATCCCTGATCAATTGGTTGATGCACCTTTACAAAATGACATGCCTTTGCACATCAAATTTCCTGATGCAAATATCTTATACCCAATATGGATCAGGTGCAGGAATCTTTTTCATCACACCTCAAGGACACACAATTCTGAAATCGTATAGACTGCGATTTCCATGCACCAATAATACTGTGGAGTATGAAGCATTGGCTATAGGGCTTAAAATGGCCATTGAATGGAATGTCAAAGAGCTACATGTCTATGGTGATTCACAACTTATCATTAATCAAATAAATGATGAATATAAAACAAAGGATGATAAGCTTATGCCATACAAACAACTAGTGGAGGAATTTAAAGAACACTTTAAAGAAATCACATTCACCCAGATTCCCATAAATGAGAATAAAGCAGCAAATGCAATGGCTAAAATAGCATCTCTCTTGCAAAATAAGGAGAATCAACAACATTATGAATTTCTCATGGAAGATATCTTAACCCCTACCATCCAATCCCAACATACCTATCGAATTTTCCATATATCAAGAACCAATCAATCCTTATACGGTTAAACCTACCAATATTTGAAAGATCATATCCTTCCTCTTGAATTGTCTTGTAATCAAAGAAGAAACTTTATTCGTCAGTCCTCTCGCTATACTATTATTGCTGATATAATCTATAGGCATGGTCTAGATGGTACAATGTTGAGATGTCTTGAAAAAGATGAATTTGAGAGAGTTCTTAATGACATTCATACAGGTATTTGTGGTACACACTCAAGTGGTTTAACATTGGCTAAGAAACTTCTTCGTATGGGTTGCTTTTGGCCTAATATGGAAAGAGATTCATTCACCTATGCTAGAAAATGTAAACAATGTCAGATCCATGGAAATCTAATTCATGTTCCAACACAAGAGTTATATCCTATGACAGGTGTAGCGTCAAAAATTGTACGTGCTTGCTAAAGTGGTACAATTTCACACTTGGTTTAGCTCCCGCCTTGGTGGATCTTGCACTTTGCATCGCATTTTCCCTTTAGCACCTAATTAATCAAATTAATTAGGTCTAAGGTCCTATTTCATCATCTTCCAGTTGGGCCCTTTCATTAAAGTGTGCCCCTTTCATTTTATTCTTCCAATACATCATTTAATCAAAAACCCTAATTAGGTCATATTTTGAACTTGAGGGCTTGATTTTGGGGGTCAAAACATCTCGAAATCACTTGTAACTTCGGGATTCTCTCTAAAATTATCATATCCGATGACCCTAAAAATTTGGTGAAAAGTTGTCAGGACCATGGTGCCCGGAGTGCACATGGTCCCCGACATTTTTCTCAAAATTTTAGGAGCACAATCCAATCATAAAATAAAGTTTAACCTCAAGAAATTGGCAGGAGATTCAATCTCTAGGTCGGCCAAAAGTTGAAATTAAGACCTAGGGTTTCATATATAAGAGCTCTCTTTCTTCATTTGAAAGGATCAGAATTTTGGTTTCAGGGACCTTCTATGTAGTGAAAGAGAAGATCTTTGAAGACTTCAACAACATTCAACATCCACCCATCAAGCATTCATCAATTTCATTCATCCATTTAGGGCTTTGAAGACATTGAAGAGCAATAGGGGATCACCGACTAAAGATTGGCTTGTACCCCTCCCTTGGGGTTGGGTATGATTTCATGTTGTTTTCATGTCTTTGCATAAGCCTTATTATATCATTTGTATTCATGCTTTAGATCACTTTTCATCTTGATTTGGAGCATTTACATTATCATTTACAAGCAATTAGGGTTTACTTTCTAGGTTGCTCTAGTTTGCTTACTTGCATTTTAGGATCTTGCACACACACAAGGTCTGCACACACACTACTTTTACAATACAACTTGGCTATTCGTGGAGGTGGAAATCACCAAAGTGGGGGTTTGACTAAGGCAAAACCCTATATAGCCGCCCACCATACCCTTTCAGATATAAGTGCAGATTTCAGGATTCAGACGACGCCGCAAATTGCAGATCCAGCGGAAGCAGGCAGAAACTGAGCTACACACCAAATTTCAGGGAAAAAGACCAGGATAGGGGCATGGGGCACCCTAGTCCTGCTAGGACAGGGGCGCTGGGTGCCCTGGTCCCTGGGACAGGGGTGCTGGGTGCCCTGGTCCTTTTGTCAGATAGCAAGTTTCAGCATTTTCTGACAGCTTTTCAGGTTGCAAAACAACAGTTTCAGGAGCAGAATCAGGACAGTGGCACCTGCGCCCCCATCCCGAACATTTTCACTCAGATTTTAACTCTGGGTATGCATCTACATTCTTGTCTTGTCCTTGTGTTTATAACTTTCCATTGTTTAATCTCAATTCTGCAATCTTGTTATTAGTTCATACTTGCACTTTGGGGTTAGGAATTGAACTTGCATCATTTTATCTTTCAATTACAACAAAGGAATAGAAATCCTAATAGGTAGCCCATGGCTCTCTCTTCCACAAAAAGAAGTAGCCAATTGTGTGATACCTCTAGGCTCTTTCGTATTCCACAATGTGTGTCAAAAGGTAGGATTAGGGCATGTTACCCTAGTCTCGCTTTTTCCCCTACACAACAGGATCATGGCCATTTTCACAGTGGGTCCTTGATTTGGTAGGAAAGATGAATCCCTCATCTTCTAATGGACATAAGTTCATTCTAATTGCTACTGAATATTTCACTAAGTGGATTGAAGTAGTGCCTTTAACAACAGTGACAGGAAAACAAATATCATCATTCATTTTGAGTTACATAATCTGTCGCTATGGAGTTCCTATGACCATTATCACCGATAATGGAAGACCATTCAAAAATCAAGATGTGAAAGAGCTATGTGAACAGTTTCATATCCAACATAGGTTCTCTACTCCATATTATCCATAAGGTAATGGTCAAGCTGAGGCATCAAACAAAACTATCTTGAAAATCTTGAAGAAAACAGTCAATGGAGCTGGAAAAGACTAGCACATTCAGCTAAATCCTGCTCTTTGGGCATACCAAAATAGTGTCTGCACTCCAACAAGGGAAAATCCATATTGTTTGGTCTATGGATCAAAAGCTATATTACCTATAGAAGTAGAGATACCTTCTCTATGAGTATCCTTGCACGGTCTTATACCAAAAGAAGAACAATGAGTCTCTAGACTCCAAGAACTAGAACTGATTTAGGAACGTCGCCAAAATGCAATAGAACATTTGAAAGTATACCAACATATAATGGCAAGAAGCTATAACTACAGAGTCAAGCTGCATATTTTCCAGATTGGAGATATACTTCTCAGGGAGAATCCAAGAAATCAGCAAGACCGGGAAAAGAAGGGAAAATTTAAACCAAATTGGCTAGGACCTTTTTTCATAGTAGCAACATATGGATCAAGAGAATACAAGTTATCTACCCTTGAAGTTGATTGGTTTGATGAACCTATCAATTCTATCCATCTCAAGAAATTATGTGCTTGAGATATAAAGTCTTGAAAAAAAATAATAAACAAAAAGCATATAAAGTCCTGAAAAATCAACAAGAAGCATATAAAGTCTTGAAAAAAATAAACAAGAAGCATATAAAGTACTGAAAAAAATCATTAAAAAAGCATATAAAATCCAAAAAATGCAATAAATTTAGATGGTGAAAACCTGGTAAACAGGAGCTATCTAAGAAGTAGGTTCCTCCATCTATGAGATTGCTTTGCACACCTATCCACTCCATCCTATCGCATCTATCACTTTCATCTATTGCAATTTATCCATTCCATCTTTAGCATCCATTTTCTTTGAAACATTTAGCAAGAAATATGTAGCATACCAACAGTTATCAATCTTTGATATACTTGTCGTAGTCACTGTCTTGGACCTTATCAGAATCAATCAATCTGCATTTGTGTCCTACCATGGTTTGGATCTTGATCAATTCATATATTCATAATAAATTTTTATTTCTGCTGGGGGCAAAATCCTAATTCCATTTGCTAATGTGATCTTTTGAATTTGCTAATGTGATCTTTTGAATCTTTGAAAAAAATCCAAAACATTCGAAAAATTTAGAAAAACCAAAAATACATAGGATTTTGAAACAGATAACAAGCAACAAAGCAAGGAAGATCAAGGCATTTCATCAACAACTGAATCATGAAACTCAAAACCCGAAAAATCAACTAACAAGTAATAAAGGATTATCAAAGATCATTTGTCAAGATGATTATATCAGTTAATGACCATAAGAACATGTGAATGACATACAAGATTCAGTGTTTATATCTTGATTTTATTGCTAATCATGTACTATATGCAACTCAAATATTTCCATGACTAGAGAAGCTATGATGAGGCATGATTATTTTTCTTTAATTGTTGTCTGTGGTTTATATCTTACTACAGTATGAACTTGTCTCAGGATATGATCAACAAAAGATCAAGGAGGACGTTCCAAGTCATGCATGAAAGGAGATACTCCTTGTCTATTCTGCAAGCAATACTTAGATCAACTTGATCCATTATATCAAGTTGCTTGTATTAACTTGCTATATCAAAATCCATGTAAGGAATACTCAGGTCATCTTGAATCATTATGTCAATTTGCTTGTATTTTATTACAACATTTTAAAGCTCAATGATGAAATCAAAGCACTATTACAAGATAACATATGAAGAATGGCAGTACAATTTTTATTTAGATCATTTTAGATTAGCTCATTATTCATCTGCATTATAAGCATTCATTTGTCAGTTGCATTATAAGCATATCATTTCATTAATAGATCAATGGTCATAAATAAAGATTGAGTATACTTGGACAAACAAAAACAATTTATATTTAATCATTATAGGTGCATTCATTTTAGAATCATTTTAAATCATTATCCATTTCATTTAGTTGTATATAAATCATTTGCATTAGTTTGCATTCAAATAAGTGCATTTTATTCATCATATAGTGTATCATCATTATAGTTTGCATTATCATTTCATCATTTAGTTGCATCTTTGCACTTAGATTCATAATCATTATAAACATTACCTAGAAAAATACAAAAACATTTCATATAGATCATTTGCATCATCATCAAAAACAAATCAATCATTCATTTGCATTCTATATAGATCATTGCATTTGCATCATTTAAGATAGTAATCATTTTCATTTGCATCCAAGATCATCAAAAACCAAAAATCAAAACAAAAACATTTATCATTGCATCATATAGATCATAATCATAAGGCAAGAAAATGATCATCATATCATCATCCATCTAATCACTGCATCCATCTAATCAAAGCAAATAAAAACATACATGCATATAAATCATCATCATCATATAGAGTCCATGTCTGCATATAGATCATCATAAAACAACAAAAGTCCAAGTATACAATGATATCAAATAAACAATACAAATGCCTTATCAAATACAAATCAAGTCACAGTTGTCTTGTACCACTACCACCTGACTCTATCTGTCTCTATGGCTGTGGATGAGAAGATTCTCCAGATGCCTATCTCCCATGATCACCACTCCTCTGAGGAGGTCCCATGACCCCACCACTTCTAGTATCCATCAACACGGTGGTATGATAACTACCTGCTCTCTGGCTCTCTGCAACTACCTCCTCATATCGTTGTCACTAGTGGGAAGTCTCCTTCCCAGCCCAAACTAATGCTCTAATAGTGTCAGCCGAGAGAGTACCTGATCCAACCTACTGAATGTGATCAAGAAGGCCTTGTGTATCATGTTTTCACCTAACAACTCTATCCCTCTCAGTCATAAGAGTCTACACCTACACTCAAAGCTGATCAATTTGTGCTCTCAGGCTATCAATGGTATCCTTCCCTGGCACATCATGCTTTGGTGCATCCTACTCTGGCATATCATGCACTGGTGCATCCTACTCTGGTAAATCATGCTATGGTGCATGAACCCTAAGCCCCTCACCACCAACCTGTCCAACTACTAGAATCTCAGTTCGAGTAACTCTCCAAACCCGTCATCTAATCAAGGGAACATGATCCTCAGGATCCTCATCATCTCCACCATGCACTGGAATAACCCTAGGATCTGGTTGAATCTAACCAAAATCAATACCTCTCTCACAACCCCCATCCATTCCACTCACCCTACCTCCGGTCAATGGAAACCCTCTTAGTGATCTTATACCTTCCCTATCATGCTCCCTCTCAATCCATCCAACATCTGTCCCACCCATAGGACGTGCTCTCTCAATCCTGTCAGCCGGTCCAAACGGTCCTCCATGGACTCTCAATCGACCTCCCCTCCATCCAGGTCTCCTCCCACCACCACCTCCATCCCCACCCTCATCTCCACCTCCCCTAGCCTCATGAGCAACTCTGAGCTCTCATCTCCATCTCTGTCTCCTAGAAACTAGATCATATGAATCATCATCCTCATCTCCTGAGTTGGGAGGAGGATCTGCTGGATCAGTAATGTGAGGAAATGGATGAGCTAATATGTACAGAGCATAATCTGCAATAACCCTAGGATCAAGAATGTGCAATCTCATATCATAAGCCACTCTCAGAGTAGCAACAAACTCTGCACGAGAAATCTCAAATGACAAAGAAGGTCCCCAATCTCGCCTATCTCTGTACCGCTGAGCATATATCGTCACACCAGTAGGCATAGGCTGGATGATACCAAACTGTCTCAAAATGCAACCAATCAATTGTCGCTCAACAATGTAAGGTGTCCGACCAATGAGATATCTACTCTGTATGATAAATGGTAATGTTTGTGCATCATCCATCCATGGCTCACAATCAACATATTATCTCCAAGTAATGCTATCCAATGAATCAAGCACCCAATGCCAATACTCCATCTTACCCAACTTATGCTGAGTAAGGATACCTGCATAAAAATATACATATGGCTGTCTCTCTCCACGAACTCTATGATGGATAGGCCGAGTAATAGCAATGTACTCCCAGCACCAGATCTCTAATAAAATGCATCTTGTAGACAAACTCGCACTCTCATCATACACTACCTGATGAAGATCATGATATAAATGTGCTAGCATGCAAACACCCCAAGCATATCGAGTATGATGCTGCATCATACTTAGGAGAATCTCACCCCATCTAATAGAAAAACCTCATGATCACCTATCAGGACAAATAAATCCTCCAATCAAACCAGCAAGAATAACAGGAAGAGTCTTGTAATACATCACCATATCTACCCATCAGATCTCTCCTCTACTAATGCTATCATTAGCAAACATGAATTTGCAAGCCTCTGTCCCAACCTGATCCTGAAAATCATACTACACTAGCTCACCAGTCACTAGGATGTGCAGAATCCTGTAGACATCCTCAAGAGTCACACTAATCTCACCCACAGGCAGGTGGAAAGTGTTATGCTCATTGTGCCATCTCTCGGCTAACACCATCAATAATCCTCTAGTATGCGTAATCTCAGGCATATACAACAAATGGTGTAAACCATAGGCATATGTGTCTAATCTCTGCCCGGGTCAGCTCTGGAACTAAATGACACACTGCTGGTAATTTCTCCTGACACTAGAGAACATCAAGTTTCTCCTATTTATTGAAGCAATCAAATTATCAATCAATCTATCAAATCGATCAACAATTATTATTTATCTATCAGATCAAACTGAAGCAATCAATCTATCTATCTACCAAATCAATCAAGTGATCAATCAATAATCTATTTATCTATCAAATCAAATTGAAGCAACTTAAGCCATCAAATCATTTTAAAACCTATCAATCATGGTTTTCTATCAATCACTGAGTTCAATCAAAACTCTGCGAAGCTCTTGCATCAGAAACTAAATTGGTTTCTTAGAGCTACTCTATCAATCTATCAATCAAGCGATCAATCAACAAAGCTATCTATCAATCAATCAAATTTATCAATCAATCAATCCAGCAATCAAAGCTATCTATCAATCTATCAAGCACGTAATCATTCAATCAAGTCCCTATTTCATCATCAATGCGTATTAAACACGTTAAATCTAATCATCAAAGTGATTTTTAGCCTTTGCACTTATCAAAAACATCAAATTTGAGCAAAAGCGCTATCCTATTGAACATTTGCACTAAACTACAACAAATGCGCTAAATCTAAAGGCATTTGTGCTAAAATAGTGCAAATGCGCTATCATTTTTAACAAATGCAGTAAATCTACAAGCATATGCACAAACCCATGCAAATGCACTACCTTAATAAGCATAAGCGCTAACAAATGAAACATATGCGCAAAACTATGCATAAGCGCTAATATTCTTAACACATGCACTAATAGAAAGAGCATATGCGCTAATCTATACATTTGCGCTAAACCAAAATGCATTTGCATTAAAACAAATTGCAAAAGCGCTAACCTAATGTCGAAAAAGTCGCAAAAAAACTTAAAAATTCAAATATGCGCTAAAAACATGAAAATTTGCACGAAAACTTGAAAATAAAGCTCGGGATAAGATACATACCAGATATCCATGCTCGAAAGGTCGCTGATAATGCTGAACATGCTCAAATCAATGGTTCTCCAATGGAATCACCATTTCGCCACCTCAGCAAGAATATTTTCTCCACAAGCTGACAAGGATAACAATGAAATTTGAACATCAAGCAACAATGGAGGGAACAACGTTTGCATGTGGAAATTTGAAATCGGGAAATGGAGGGAACAACAAAGTTGGATCCTCTGGTTCTGAATCTACTGCAACTCAAGGACAAGCAATGGATGATGAGGATGGGAGATAGGATGGGGATCCATGGCTACGGGACCCTCCTCCTGACCGCAAAAAGTTGAAAGATTCCCAAGAATCGAGCCCCGAGGCGGTGAAAGTTGAGTCAGAAAATATCAAGGAGGGGAATGTTTCCAAAACCTGGAGTAGTCTTTTTGCAAGGAAAGCATCTAGAAAACTGACTGGTAAATCGTCTTTCCCCTTTGTGAAAGATATATCAGATAATAAAATGGGTAAACTTGCTATTGAGATTCTTGATTTAGTTATCGATCATAGCATCTCTTTAATGACTTTTTCTCTAGTGGGGAAGTTTGTTGGACCTCGACCTAATATTGAGGATGTTAGGTCTTTTGTGAAGAGAAAATGAAGAATGAAAGGTCAGGTTGGTGTCTCTACCCTACCTAGAGGCTTTTTTGTATTCTCATTCTCTTGTGGGGAAGATATGGAAGCTACTTTACGTGGTGGCCCCTGGATGTTTGGTAAATCTTCTTTATCTGTGAGAAAATGGTCTCCTAACATGGAACTCAATGACTCTTTCTTTGAAATTGCTCCAGTTTGGGTAAGACTGCCAGGGCTGCCATTGGAATACTGGGTGGAGGATGTTTTCTCAGGAATAGTTAACTCCTTTGGGGAGCTTGTTGCGATAGATCCAATAACAACAGCTCACAAGAGATTGGTTTATGCGCGTATCTATGTAAACATTTCACAGAATATGGACCTTCCTAGAACTATTGATATAAGCTCCAAACTTCAATTATGGGAACAGTCAATAAAGTTTGAATCACTCCCCTTTGTGTGCTTTTCTTGCAAAAAAGTTGGTCACTGGGCTAAGGCTTGTCCCAGTAACCCTAGAAAACCTATGATAACAAATATCCACAAACAGGTCTGGAAAGAAAAGATAATAACAAAGAAGGTAAAAAGTTAGAAGGAAAAAGTGGAAGCTCTGTCTATATATCATAACCATCAGAAGGAGATAGAATTGACCTTCCTAAGAATCCCCCTATGAAGGAGAATAAAAAGAATGAAATCAGGGAGTTTGAGATCAAAACAGTCAATACCTTTGAGGCTCTATAGACACAGGAGAAGGAGAATGAAATCAATGAAGAGACACTTGAAGATGGTGAGATTGAGAATATCACTGACTCTCATCCTAAGGTCTTTCAAGATTCTATATCAAAAAAAGATGAACAATGCCTAGATAAATTTGAAGAACATGAAATTAAACTTGGAAGGAGCAACAAGTTTGGATCACATCAGGTAAATTTAAATGCGTTATTCCAGAATATTGGAGTTGATACGCCTACATCATCCTAGAAAACAGGAGAACTATGGAGTAATATGCAAGATGAGCCTAGAGCGGAACAAGAAGAAAACATAACAGGAAATGGAAAGAAAATAAAAACTAAGAAGGTAGGAGGCCTTAATGGGGTGAAAACCAGAACCAGGTCCAAGGATGATTTTGGTGCTTCAAGATCCCCACCGGGACGTAAAACTATGAAATGGCATAGGGACCAGGAGAGCAAGCAAAACATAGTTGATGGAAGGCAGCGAACTATAAAGAAATCCCGCCCTCAGGCTTCCAAATGAAGGTAATATCTTGGAACATCAGAGGCCTAAATGGTCTCAATAAACAGGATATATTACAGAACCTCATTCGAGATCAAAATCCGGATATTATCCTGGTACAAGAAACCAAAATGAGTAAAGAGAAAGTGGAGAAATTAAACTTGTTTAAAAATGGAGGAGTTTGTGGCAGTAGCTCGAATGGAGCATCTGGAGGGGTAACAATTTTCTGGAACAAGAAAACCATCTCTGGAGAAATGATTGATGTAGATGGCAATATTTTATCCCTGAAAGCTAAAAGCATCTTTGATGGAAAGGAATGTGTTATTACTAATATCTATGCCCCTAACTCCAAATCTGCTAGAAGCAAATTCTAGGATAAAATTCAGCAAAAAAGAAAATTTTTCCCTTTGAACAGTTGGGTTGTGATGGGAGATTTCAATGCTCCTCTACAAGACATTAATAAATATGGGGGTATTCATGCTCAACCAGACAACAGATCTGACTTGATGAACTTTATTAATATCAATGCGCTCATTGATATGGATCTCAATGGGGCATCCTACACATGGTCTAACCGAAGGGATGGTGAAGATCTCATTTAGGTAAGACTTGATAGATCCCTTGTCACTAATGATTGGATTCTTTGCCATATATGCTCCCTTTCTATTATTAATAGAATTGGTTCAGACCATTATACCATCTCTTTTGTTGCTGAGAATTTTAAGAATACTCAGAGCTTCCCTTTTCGGTTTGAAAAGATGTGGATTTCCCACCCTAATCTTGAAAAATCTATTGCTAATTGGTGGAATATTGATGTAAATGGAACTGCCATGTATAAAGTTGCCAAAAAACTTAAAAATATCAAAGTCAACATTAAGATATGGAACAAGAAGGTCTTTGGTGATATATTTGATTCAAAGAAAAAGCTAAAGGAGGAGCTGGATCAGATCCAAAATTCAATACAAAAAGATGGCTATAAAAAGTATTCCAAAGCCATGGATGATGATGCTCTAGTCAAACTCCACAACATTATTTCTAGGGAAGAAATCTATTGGAGACAGAGATCCAAGGCGATCTGGTTGGAGGCTGGGGACAGAAACACTAAATTTTTCCACATGAAAATATTTAAAACATAAAGCAGCGAATAGAATTTCAAGACTTATTGTAGAGGACAAAAATCTTCTTAATAAGGAGGAAATCAGGGATGAAGCTGTCAGGTTCTTCAATCAGCTCCTCACTAGTAACAAGGACATCGATCATACCCACCAACACAATTTGGTTAATATCATTCCTAAGATCATTAATCCTATTTAGAATAAGGCCCTATCTTCTATCCCGTCTGCTGGAGAAATTAAAAAAGCCATCCTTTTGTTTCAAGGGGATAAAGCTTTGGGTCCTGATGGTTTCCCTATTTTTTCTTCCAGGAATTCTGGCATATTGTGGGAGAAGACACGGTTAATGCGGTCAAAGAATTTTTTGGAGCTAGAAGAATCCTTAAGGAACTCAACTCCACGTTTATTGCCATAATCCCTAAAGTTACTGCGGTGGATTCTATGGGAAAATTTAGGCCAATAAGTCTATGTAACTCTTTCTATAAGATCATATCCAAAGTTTTGACCACTAGAATTTTGGCTATTCTCCCCTTCATCATCTCTGAGGAGTAGAAAGGTTTTGTTCCTGGCAAGCAAATTTTGGACTCTATCATTCTTGTGCATGAGAACATTCATTCCCTCAATTATGCTAAAAAAGAAGGCTTCTTGATAAAGTTGGATCTGGCGAAGGCTTATGATAGAGTGGAGTGGCATGTTCTTTTCAGAATCATGGAGGCTTTTGGATTTGATGAAAAGATAACCAAAATTATCAGAGAGCTGATCACCACTCCTATGTTCTCTATTCTGATTAATGGATCTCCTACAAAATTCTTTAAAATGTTAAGGGGGCTCAGACAAGGAGATCCCATATCTCCTCTTCTCTTCACCATTTTGGCTGAGAGCATGAGCAGATTGATTCACAATCTAAAATTGAGTAAAACCATCAAAGGTCTTCAGCCTTCCTCTGCTAATGTTTTTTGCTCTCATCAATAGTTTGTTGATGATACTATCCTAATGGGATATTCTTTTGTTAGGGAGGCTGAGGCCTTCAAAATTGCTCTTAATTCCTATGCTTTGGCTACTGGTCAACAAGTCAATTGGGACAAATCGGCTATATATTTCATGAATACTCCGGTCATAAGACAACAGAAAATTGCTAGAATTATTGGTTGCAAGGTGGACATGCTCCCTTCCACCTATCTGGGTCTTCCCTTGGGTTTAACTCCCCCAAACTCCTTTTGGAATATGATTATTGATAAATTCAACAAAAAACTAGCTGGATGGAAAGGTTCTATTTTATCTCAGGCAGGGAAATTGCAGCTCCTTCAAGCTACACTCCAGAACCTCCCTATTTACGCCCTCAGTTTATTTGGTATCCTAGCTAAATTTGTTGAAGCATTGGAAAGAATCGAGAAGAGATTTTTATGGTCAGGAGTTGAAGGAAAAAAATAGGATATCCTTGGTTGCTTGGGACAAAGTTTGTAGACCAAAGAACAAAGGAGGGTTGGGGATTAAAGCTCTAAAAACCTTTAACAAAGCTCTTCTAGCAAAATAATAATGGAGAGCTTATGGTACCAAGAAAGATTGGAATCAAATATGGTTTGATAAATATATTCAGAAGCAGCCTATCCAAGGGGTCCTTAACTCTGAAGTCATTTTTGTTGGATCCTTCATTTGGAATAGTATTATCAAATCCATAAAAGTGGCCAAAGCTGGAGCTGGATGGGTCCTTGGAAAAGGTGACAAAATAAGGTTTTGGGAGGACCCTTGGATGAAGAATGAAGCTCTTTATGATCAAGACAATAGTCAATTTATTGAAGAATGTAAAAGGAGGTTTGGGCTTATGGTGTGTGACTACTGGAAGGAGGACACATGGGTGAGGCTTGATGTTATACATTCTGGATTTTTCTTACTCCAGAAGGAGTTGTTGTCCTTTTCCCTTAACAAAGACTATGATGATGTTTTTCTCTGGAAAAGTAATCCTAGAGGTGAATTTACGGTTGCTTCAGCCTACAAAAACACTTTTTCTCAGACCAGTAATCCCATTTGGAGTAAAGTTTGGAACAACATTATGATCCCTAAAGTCAATATTTTCTTTTGGATTGCTTCTCATAATAGTATCCTTACTCTTGACAATTTGGTCCGAAGAGGTTTCAAATTCCCTAATAGATGCGAGCTATGCTAGAAAGAGGAAGAATCAGTTGATCACCTCTTTTTTCACTGCTCCTTTACCTGGGAAATTTGGTATAAAATGTGGGAGAAATGGAAAGTTAGTTGGGTTATGAACAAGAGTATCAAGGATATTATCTGGCAGTGGAATTTCCCCACTAAATGCCAGCTTATCAAAAACCTTTGGTCCTTGACCCTCCCCATGATTTGCTGTGGCATTTGGAATGAAATAAATAACAAAACATGTAGGGAAGCTAAGTGTAACTCTCAGGTGGTTTTTGAAAAAATCTGCAGGGCCATAAAAGAGAACATCAATATTCCTCACAAGAACAATAAGCAATGGTTTGTTACTGATATGCATGATATGGAAAAAGATATCCTCACTAAATGGAACCTAATACATAAAGTCTACATATCTGACAATAAGAATAGGAGAGATAATATTGTTTGGTGCTTTCCTGATCATGATTGGATAAAGGTGAATTTCGATGGGGCGGCTAAGGGCAACCCTGGGAAGTCTGGTGGTGGAGGAGTTATCAGAAATACTCAAGGAGTCTGCATTGCAGCTTTTGCTTTCCTTTTGGGGTCCAAAATAATCATGTGGCTGAAGCTCTAGCCACGCTAAAAAGCCTCCAGCTTTCTCAAGGATTCAAATTCAAAAAAATCTGGCTCAAAGGGGACTCCTTAAACATCATCCAAGCCCTCAAAGGTACAAGCTTCGTTTCTTGGAATATTACTAACTTAGTTAAAAGTGCTAAATATTTGTTAAATAACTAAGTTAGTATTAGCATAACTCATACTCTAAGAGAAGGCAATAAGGTAGCAGATCTCTTAGCTAATGAAGGGGTCAATTTAGAGAATGATGTTAAATATATTGGAGAAACTCATTGCAAAAGGGAGGTTAAAGAGCAATTATATTTTGATCGTATCAATGGGTCAAGTTAATATCATGATTATATTTTGGGGAACGAATTCCAAAGATAGATTTTGGGGGTGGATTAACTGCCAGTTAATGAGTTCTTTTTGGCATCATTTCCATGATCATATGCATAAGGAAGATTATAATCATAATTGTTGGGTTTGTGTGGCCATAAACATAAGTTCGAAAACAACAAAAGAGTCTTTGTTCTGTAACTCTAGAATTTACAAGCATTTGGGGTTTCATCTGCGGACTGTGAATTATAGCTACTAGTACTTCTACCTGGAGCTCAAAATGGGTGGTAATTTAAATAAGAATGAGCCCCTAGGATGCAAAAATTGGAAGAGTGAATGAAAAGTTTGGAGAAGACTTCACAGATATGGCTTTACTGACTATACGGAAAAGCTCCATGGAAGCAGAAATTCTGTTTCTCACGGTTTTCCCAGAGGCTGGAGTAACAACAAAGTCACCCTGTTCAGGGAGATATGGCAAATTGATGAGAACCTGGTCGTAGAGGTCATGGGTCTTCAGATAGAGGTCACCAAATTTTATAGAGATCGGAAGTATGCAGCTGAAGCGTTCAAAATCTTCCCGAAATCGGAGGATGAGAAGTGCAAGCTTGTGAAGAAAGACAACATTTCCTATTACATTCCCCAGTAGGTAAAGCCCTTTTGGCAAAAAGTTTTAAGGGTTTTAATGGAGTATTTAACTATTGATGGTAGATTTACAAAAATCTATAACTATCACTTTTCTATGTTGAACCACTTCTGTCATGGAGCCAAAATATCCTTGCCTTTTTATTTAGCGTCCTCTCTGAATGAGAGTCTTCCTGACCACGCTAAAAAGCCTAACTCTTACCCTATAGCCCATCAGGGGCTTATATTGCTCATTTATGAACATCTGAAGGACAAAGCTAGGGCGACCAAAGATGACCCTCTGATCACGAATGCTCATATCTCTGAGAGCGACAAAGATTTGGATTCAGATGAGGAACAACCTAATGCATCTACCCACAAAAAAAGGAGAGCTGACACAGATAATGTGGAAAAGGAGGTGCACTGTGATGTGGAGGAGGAAAAGGGTAAGGATTTTGAAACTGATATGGAGTATGAAAAGGATGAGAACATTGGTGAAGAGGATGAAGGGGGTAACTCTGAAAACCCTCACTCTAACCCTATGGGCTCGGACAACAGGAATGTTGCTCTGAATTCTAAGGAGGATGACAATCCTAACTCTCTGGGCACTGAACAGGGTAGGGATTCTGTGAACACCATCTTGAATATCGCTCATAGCTGTACTCTAGAGTCCTTCAACTTCTAGAAATGGGTTGTCGACAATATTACTAGCATGCAAAGTAAATAGAGGGAGTTGGAAAACAAAATTAATAAGTTGATTAAGGACTCTAGGAAAAAGAATGATGAGATGGAAATCAGTGAAGTTGAAGAGGAAATCGAGATGGAGGATTGGCTAGAAAAAGATTTCATCAAAGGGGATTTGAAACACCTAGAGGATGTTATAAGAACCTTGAAAGAACAGGCTGAAGAGGATAAAGATAACATCAACACCTGGGTTGCCCATACCAAGAAGGCTCTAAAAAACTTCATGAACCATTATCTCCAGGTCCTCAAAGTCTCATCACAGAACATGGATGCTTTGGTGGATCATCTGGAAAGGAAAAATTGGGAAAAGAATCTGGTTATCATTGATGATATTCCAACTTCCAGCACCACCCACCAGACTCCCAGGTGCAGAACAAGGCAGAACACTACTGGGATGGAGATCAATATGAAAGATAGCCAACTAAGAGAGGAAAGCAACGACCTGAGGGAAGCGGCCAATGCGATGATGCTCTTGGTTCAGAATGCTGAGGAATCTATTAAAGTTTTCAATTAATTTGTAATGTTGGGTTTGGAGCCAACTTCTTGTTGGCTTCTTGCTGTCTTTTTCTTAGCTGTTGGTTTTTGTGCTAGTGTTTTGTAGTTGTTTTGTTTCATCTCTTTAATGCTCATCTTTCGAATTGTAATCGGGTTTCGGGTCCCCTAAACCCTATTTTTACTTAATCAAAAACAATGAAATTAAAATTAGCCTTGGTTAATTTTATATTTACTATTTGAAGAGTAATTAATTTCAATGGGAAAATTTAATTTGTTTTTTCCAAATGAATTTAATTGACTAAATTTTTATCAATTATCATGAGATTAATCGTTCAAACCAGAATTTTTGACAATTTCATGATCAATCTCCTGAGGGGCACACAATCAGGCCTTTTATCTCTATCAGGCGCATTATCAAGACTTGATTTAATCTTTGAAACAATGTTGTCTTCACATCATTTCAAAGAGGGGCAAAATGCATACACATAAAAATTGGCTATGAGCAATTAAATAAATATTTTATATTTATTTAATAATTATTCTTCTATTAAATAGTTAATTGGAAAAGATTAATGTATTTAATTCATTTTCATGTCTTTCTATTAATTAATATTTTATTAATTAATTCATCTATCCCATTCTTCTAATTAATTAAATATCTAATATTTAATTATTCTTTTAACCAAGTTAATTAAATATCTAATATTTAATTATCACCTCCAATCAATTAAATATCCAATATTTAATGGTTATTCTCCTATCCTATAGTCTCGAATATTAAATAATTCTCAAAATTATTTAATCCCTTTTCCAACTCACCTTCCATCTCCACTTCATCTTCCCTTTGCCAACTCATCCAACATATGGCTAAGGAAATTAATATTTCTTAAATATTAATTCACCATTTATCTTCAACTTCCAAATTTAATGAAAATTGTGTACGTACACATATTTCATAACCATTTCCTATATTCTCTCCAACACCCTCTACATCTTAGGAAGGACTTGAGTCTACTTGTCCTATCATGCCTAAATTTCCTCCAACCATTCCTAGATTCTCTTAGTCAGCAACCCAGTCAAGGTGAGATGAGTGACACTTGTCTTCTCCTTCCCCTTTTCTCTCAACCTTCACCTTTGCTCACAGCCATTCAAATCTACAGATCTGATCATGACCGTTGATCTAAGCCACATCATTTCATCCTCTCAAGTCTATAAAATCAAGAGCTTCAATTGAGAGAGAGAGTTAGACTTCAAGAGACTTTAAGTGCATTTTGCAAGCTAATCTTATGCATCCACGAGTTTTAATCTTGAAGCAAATAGCAATAATCATTTAGCATAATCATGTAGTATTGCATATCATAGCATCAGTTAACTACAAGTTATCAGTCCATTCTTCATATGCCATCTTGGAAGCCATCAGTGCATTGTCTGAGAGCACACCATCTACAACCAGGAATAGTGGAGTTAGGATACAATGGGACATAAACCATGAAGGTAATATTAATATTTTATTTCATATGTACTTCATGTAGTTTCATTGGTTGAGTTTGGATTTCGTGTAGCATTTCCATTGGTATTTTGTGAAACTAACTTATTGCAGGTAACATTTTGAGGATGAAATTCAAGTCGACACACTTTCTAATTGTTTAATCATGCAACCTCTCTCTCTTTAAAATTAATTAAATATTTAATTATTTAGTTAATTATAATTTATAACTTTAATTAAATAATCTTTATTATTGAATTAAATTCAATTTCTAGTCTCCCATAATTAAATAATTTCTTTAAATTATTTAATTATCTTTCTTATTCGTTTCTAATTCAAAAATTCAAAAATTCAAAAATTCAAGTTTCTCCAACCTCTAATTTCAGTTAATTTCAAATAAATGTGCATGTCATTTCACAATTTTGAAAATAAAAATTTAAGTAAAATATTGATTAAATTAAATTTCATGCCAAATTCCTACAACACAAGCCTAAATTCTTAAGTGACTCCGAGTTCAGCTATCAATCACCTTTTCTTATTAGGTGATCAATTCAATCAACTAATCAGTTAACTCAGTTAACTCTCTCAATCACCCTTTAACTCATCAAGCAACTTTTTTGAACAAACTTATCTAATTAGTTATCTCCCCAATCTATCTAGTTCACTGATCAACCAGTTCAGTTCACTCATCAATCAAAGGAGTTAAACTCATTCAATTTTGTCCCATTGATCTCAACCATTGATCAATTCAGTTTCTGAATGCATCTCAACCATCCAAATTCTCCCTTTGAAATCTATAAATTGAGCATCAATCTCCCATTTTCAACAACCACTATCTTCAAATTTCTTGTGTCATTTCTATGCAAGATTCCCATTGCAATACTAAGAGCCATACAACGACGAGAATTGAGAAGAGCAATGGAAGTAGATTGATTCAACAAAAGGAGTTTTAATTAGATGAATTTTTATGCTTTGTTGAAATTAATTATTTTTCATCATGTTTACGGACTTGCTAATTAGATTTGAGTTTCTAGTGGTTAGACCTATTTAATATGATTATTGATGTCAATTTTCCTCATAAAACATACATGATGATCCATTATACTTTAGAATTTGTTTGGTTTTTTTATTGTTGAATTCAATTATACTTTAGAATTTTCTAAAACATTGTCAAAAGGGGAAAGAAAGGAGGGTTGTGACCCTTGAGGAAATTGAAGCAAATGGAGAAAAATAGGCAAAACAAAAAAGAGATAGATGAATGAATATTCAAGAAATGAATAATATTGAAGCATCTAGATGTATGATAATTGAAGAGAAAAAACATTGAAGATACCATGGGGGATAGGATGGATGTAGATGATGCAAATACAAGAGGTGAATATGGAAGATAATACAATTATAGAAACTAATACTAGTATGTCATCAAGTCTATTTTTCAATGATATGGAGAATGTGATAATAGGCACGAATCTAGGTATTCTTCAAATCCACCTTTGAATGATATGAAAAAATGCGATTATAGATTATTGGTGATTTATTAGAAGCTAGATATACAAATTTTAATGTTAATTCTATTTCTAACAAAGTTGTAGAAAAAGATATTGAAAATGAAATCTATTGTGTTGGTGAAAATAAAAATCTTTTTATTGTTAAAAATAAAAATTCTTGCAAACATAGTGAAAATGAAAATCATTGTGTTGTTGAAAATAAAAATATTTTTAAAAAAAATGAAAGTAATGTTTTGAATAATCTTCCTGATAAGATTTATTGGAGACAAATAAGAACATATGCCAGTAGATTATACAAACAATTTTTTTATTGAAAAAACTATCATTTCAATGTCAACTCATGATGAAATTCATGAGAATGTGAAAAATGAGAAGTAATATTAAATTTAGGAATTTTTGTGAAACCAAAAAAAAAAGATGAATCACTTAGACACATTGTATCTATGATTTAAGTTTCATTGAGTCTATTAGAAAAAAGAGTCAGTCTAAAGATAAAAATGTAGGACAAGGAGCTATAACAACTGCTATAGTGAATAAAACTAATTTGGATAAATGAATGTTAAGCAAAATTAGTAGAATTCTAAACATACATCCTAAATCATTGGTAAGAGCAACAAAGAGAAGAGAAAGTATTGAACTGATCCAATCAACCAATGTTGGACTTTTAGTGATAGACTCTCAAAGTATTTTGTGAAACTGAATATTGAAATCAAATCTTTGGTTGAAAAATAGTGGCATGATAATACAAGGGTATTATCTAATGGTAGAGAACTTTTGAAATTAAGAGTGGGGTCCAAAATTCATCATCCTTATCCAAAACACTTATTAGACACAATTCAAACTGAATTTTATAGAATATTTTTAGATGATTTAGTGTTACATGAAAATATTACCATATTTTAAAAAGATCATTTGAAAAATGTAAACCTTGGTATCTGAAAATTAATAAGCAACGAATCAGTTGTTGTTGTAAAATGCATACATAATTTCATTATTATTATAATGTTTTTCAATATATATGTTGTAATTTATATACTTACATGATTTTATAGGAATGGGGTATTAATATTCCACCTGAAACAATCAAGGAGTTTAGAATAGGTTTGTTTTGTGAAAGATCTAATGGACAATTATTTTATTTAAGTTCTTGTATTTTTGAATAATGCACTAGTTGTGGAAATCTTTCAATGCTTGAAAGTATAGAAAACGATTTTGGACAATTATTAGTGAATGTTAAAAGATTTAAGAATGTTGAGTATTCTTTAAAGGATGGAAAAATTAGAAAGCATTGCAATTCAATCATGGAAAAACACTCTTTAAATGTCGGATTGCTTGATGGTTAATTTTACACATGTATAAATACATGTCCAATTGGAAGTATAATATCAATTGACTTTGAAAAAACTATACTCTTTCTCCACAAGATGAATTCAATCTCAATACTACAATTTAGTGCAAGTGGCTATGTTTGTTGATATTGTTTATAGGCATGCAGTTGATAGTATAGAGGATGATAGAAAATTATTGAGGGAGTACCATTTTGTTTTGAGTGATAATCAGATGCACTCATCAGAGTTTGTTCTACATTGTTTCAACTTATTTTATACAAATTGAAGAGCAAGATGAATTTAAACGACAAAACATCTGATATGATTAGATAACTATATGAAACAATTCAAAAATACTTAAATTCTTTATTGGCTAATCAAGGCTCACAAGGAAAACAATATCCACCATATGTGGAATTTTTTTGAAGCTAGACATAGTAAAGGAGAACACGATGGAGCTGGTGTATGTGTTAAAATAATTCTTGATAAAGAGATTAAATTTTGAGGAAGTAAAATTTAAAAATGCATGTGTGATTGTGGATTGTTTTAGTACAAAATTATCTATAGGATCAAGTTAGAACTCTACAATTTGATGATTCTTTTGGTCAGTTGAAGAAGAGAACATTTTGCCTAGAATTGTTTGTGTGACAATTAGTGGATTAACAAAATGGAGATCAAGTGAGAACTCTACAATTAGATGATTCTTTTGGTCAGTTGAAGAAGAGAACATTTTGCCTAGAATTGTTTGTGAGACAATTAGTGGATTAACAAAATGGCATTCATTTAAGAGTTCAAATGCAAGCACATGGACTATTCGGACAAGAGAGGTTGCATGTTTTTTTCAGTTTGTATTTTAGGTGATTGAGAAGCATGCACGAATACAAAATGGGTTGAAGAGTGGAAGCAAAGATTGTTGACACTTGCTCAAACATATGATCAATATGAAATAACAATTGAAGACAATGATAAACTATTTACATCTGATGATCATGATCATGTTTCAAACCTTGTACAAGAAGGTAATTTAATTAAAAATTTATTTTGGTTTAATACCATGTATATACATAGATTGGTGAAATTATATGTTACATCAGTTATTGATTTTAATTTTGTTTGTAGGACATGTGTATGATATTATTGCACTTGAGGAGAATGAAGAGGAAATAGAATATTTGTTGGATTGAGTGTTGAGACTAAACATAAGTTAATTAAAGTTTGAGAAGATGATGATGGCTATCATTTTTCAATGGGTTTAGTGGTGGTTGTTGGAACTTGGCTATGAGAATATCTAACAAGGAAGAATGGTTTGACTGCATTCAAAGATTATGAAACACATGAGAAGATTATACATTACTCACATTTGGTTGTGGCAAAAAATATAAAACTAGTGATATATCATGGGAGGCCTGCTAATAAAGAGTTGTGGACAATTTCTATGAAAGAACACGGGACAATTATAGATGTATTTCAAAAAGAGAGGATGTAGATGGTACACTGGAATAAGTAAATACATGTAAGTATACATAGTTTTATATATTTATGTACATATTTTGATCATATTGGTATTGCTCACACAATTAAAATTCATTTATTATCATTATATAATTTTGATAGATTTATCTTGAGTGCTTCTCTCCTTAAGCCATCTTTTTAGGACCCTTTAAGCTCTCATTTTACCTAGTCTGACCTTAAATCATAGATACTAATTAAATCTATCTTATGTGATCACATGAAGCATACTTTGATCATATTAATCATGTATTTAGTTTGATAAATTGATCTTGAGTGCTTAGATCACCTTAAGCCATCCTATTAATGTTGGAATACAAGAACACTGAGAGGGGGGGTGAATCAGTGTTCTACTAGTATGATCAATTTTAACCTTATTGCATACACCAACCGGTATACCGGTACATATAGAATTGAAAGAAGTAAATCAATCAATAAGCCAATCACATAAATGAATACCATAACATAGAGAATTATACATGGAAAACCTCAAAGAGGAAAAACCATGGTGGGATTTATGACCCACAATATCAATTCACTGACCATATGAAGAGATATTACAAAATATAGGGGCCTACACTTGCAAGAAGAGTTACAGCCTAGAGCACACCGCTCAATCAAAAAGGAGCCTCATTGACTACATATAAATCTAGACAATAATCCAGAGAAATGAATGAATCACTAAGATAGCATCTTCTATGCCTGAATACAGTTCCGGTTAAGCTCTATCTGTTCCGGTTTGAAACCCTAAACCCTTTACCAGAATACCCCTTTACAAAATATCCTCACATACATGATCTCTCTCATATGTTTCACATCTCCTTCACTGATTCCTTTCTAATACATATGCACATGATATCCTTGATTAGAAATGATCTAATCAACTGACCTATATACCCTTTACAATTTATCATGCCTTATGTCGGCTTACCAAGATATTTACAATATGAATATACATGTTGGCTAGATAACATAAATACATGAATATAAAAAACAATTGCCGATGCCAAATCCAAAAGATGTTAGCCTTCAATAGCAATAACCTTATTCTAAACCATGTAAGCTTGCATTGTCGGTAACCAAAGAAATTCTTCCATCCACCGATGTCGGTGCCGGTGTAGTATTTGTGAAGTGCCAATCGGTACACAACTGAACCAAAACATGAAGCCAGAACAAGATACCATGTTGCCATCAATGACAACATAGTGAAACCAACCAATTGAGTGTCAATTGCCAACAATCTCCCCCTTTGGAATTGATGGCAACACTCATGTGAAAACTAATCATGGTTTCATCCTGAGCCTGCTCCCCCTGAGTTGAATATTCATCAATACAAAATACTTCATATCTCCATATCTCCATCTATATACTCCCCCTAATGTATACAACTCCCTCTTTTTATTTTTCACATTAATATCTTCCCCCCTTTGACATCAATGCCATAAAAAATTCCAAAAATAATACCAAAAATCCAAATCTAGGACGAAGAATGAAAAGATTGTACAATGAATATCCCAAAACTACCTTACCAAAGCTTAACATATTTGGAAATTTCTAGATATGCCTTCTCCAATATCTCAAGATAAGTATCCCAGCCAAATTTGAAAGTGCCAAAAATAGATAAAAGTCCATTTAGCATATGGGCAAATGACTCTTTCTCACTTAACTTTGCCGATGTGAGTTTACCAACCATATCCATACACTCCTTCTTATGTACACTAAGTGAATCCAACCGGGGACTCACCAAACCTCTAAGACTTCTGGTTCTTCTTATGATTTTGTCTTTTTCTTTCTCAAGAATAGAAATTTGGGCTTCCAAAACCAAAATCTAGCCATCAATGGATGTAGTCAGTGAATTCAGTCCATCAAAAGAATTGGCTATACCTACAATTTTCTCCCGAGATTCCTTAATCCTCTTATCCAAATTAACTGTAAGTACATATGTGTTACAACATACTCTGTAAATATTTGTACACTGCTTTAAAGAATTGTCTATCAATTTTAACCTTTCATTAATCTTCTTCCTCTTAGACTCGATCACTTGATCAAATATAGATCTTTTTTCCTTTGTGAACCTCTCCAATGCTTGTCAGTTTAAAATTTTCTGCAAGGATTGAAAATCCTTTGGAATGTGCTTTGTTATTGTCTTAAGATTTCTGGATGGGCTCGCTTCTCTATCAAACTTGCACTCTGGGACTAGTCTATGCAAAATAGTGATAGACTGATCAATAATCCCTTTATCCATAGATCCCTCCATCATTTTCTATGCATCCATCATCATGAGTTCAGTAGAGCTCATCTTGCTTATGTTTTTCTTTTCAACTTGCGAGGTGTCAATTGACAACAATGATGGACTCACTACCGATTCCCTGCCAGATTCCCCTTTCTTCTTCTCTGATGATTTAACCATTATAGCTTCCTCACTTGCACGGGTAGCTTTGCCACTTGGTGCAGTCTCAGTAACTATCAGTTCCTCCCTAGGAACTGTAACCTCATCATGTACATCTGTATACGAAGAACTATTGTCATCAACATTAGTATCCTGTACATTATCAACCTTTACACTCTCTGTATTTCTTGGTATCTCAACATTTGTCTGTACAATTATATCTATTGGGGGTTTAATTTCCACTATCTTAATATTTTTCAAAATTGAGGGTGAAGTACCCATAATACTCTTTCCTTTTCCTTCAACTGGGATGTCTGCAGTATCTAACTTAGTTTTTGGTAAAGTATAGAAAACATGGTTCACTTCAAAGAACTTAACCCATGCCTTGTGGGTCTCCTTGATTATCTCATTTACCCTTCCTAACATAAGACTGGTTATTTTGTGTTTGTTGTTAAAGATTTTCCTATCTGCAACCTCAAGTGTCCCATCCATCTCCTTTGGAGCAATAGAAACACAAATAGATAACAACTCTTGTATCTTTATACACTTGTCTTCTTGCATTGCTGATAGTCTCCTAGTATCTAACATATCATATAATTCTATTGATATTTGGTTTTCAATTTCTATCAAGGCTTTCTTATAAATATCCAAATATAACAATACCGATTCCTCCACTTCTCTTTGTTCATCATGATTTAAATGTTCATAATAAAAATGTATATTCTTTAGCATACCATCCTTAGTAATCTCATCAACTAACTCTACACAAGTCTTTGGTGGAATGATAGTTACATTACCATATTCAATTGCCAGATCAATGTCACCCTTCTTCTTCCTTCTTCCAGTACCGGATGGAGCTGAAGGTGTTTCTTTTGGAGCTTATTTCTATACCACTAACTTGAATGTAACTTTCCTAACTGGTTGCTTTTTAGCCTCTACCTTGGTTTCTTCTATTTTCTTCCTTATAAACCTTTTGAAAGCCAGGGGCGTGTCATCCTCAGATGAAGACTTTGTTGCAATAGGATCAATGAATACTTCTGGTTCTTTTCTCTTTCTGCCTTTCTCTGGCATAACATCAATCAATGCTTTGATGTCTTGTGAAACCTTTTCTACAAACTTACTTGCCTTACCTTCTTGCTTCTCTCTCTTCTTCCGTTTGAACTTAGTTTCAATCGCTTATGTTTTTTGCTTAGCAGTATCACAAGGTTTCTCAGCTTCATCAATAGGTGCATCAATCAACATTTTTGCATAAGCATCTAAAATCTGTGTATCAACTTCATATCCCATCTCCTTAATCCAAATATTTTGGGGTTTGACCGCTTCCATGAGTGTTTCATCTTTCTTCACCATGAAGCATATGTCAATTGAGTATTTCTCAACAATGTGCTTAGGAATCCTTTCTCTAGATTTCATAGACTTTTGGAATGCCTTAAAATATCTCCATACTTTGTCATCTCTTTGACTACCTAATGTAGCAATTGACTATTACAATTTCCTCCCTACCAAGATATCAAATGCTCATTGTCTCTTCCCAAAACTGGGAGTCTCATTGATGAAAAATAGCATTAAACAGACAATTAGGTTACCATATCGGAAAGTCCCTTTCTTTTCTCCTTTAATCTTTCCTAGGTTTATCAAAAGTTCATCCAATATCCAACCACATAGATCCAATTTCTCATTTTCTCTCATGATTTTGTAATCTACGTAAATGCAGGAGCTAGAAATAGAATTCGGTCAGTTTGATTTAATTACCTTGTAACTGATGACCATGCTACCAAATCTGATGTTTGTGTTAGTGATAGTACTGATTCTCTTAGATCTCCTGTCTAAAGTTGTGCTAGTAATCTTGTTGACATAATAATTAGAAACCTTCTTATCCAGATGTTGCCCAGCCTATGGTAAACCGGTGATTGCCCTAATGGCCTCCTTTGTAATCTTATATGGTCTATCTAACTAGATAAAATCTCCATGCACTCTACTCAAAACATACCTAATGATTTCATCTTTGAATTTTGGAATGTCTTGAATGTCGGTAAACCCTAAATCCTCAATGTGCTTGTATTCAGGTTTAACCTTTCCAGAATCTCCCATTAGCTCATTCATGTACATGCTCTTGATATCAGACATTCCCAAATCCTCAATGTGATAGTGAATGAAAGATCTTACATCTTCGACATACACAACTCCTTCCAGGACATAGGGAAAAGCACCAACTGAATTGTCCAGGGTAGCCACATGCGGATATCGCTTGAAAATTGGCCTGGGATGGTCCTTGACCTCAACTATAGTCGGATTTGCAACAAAGATAGGTACAGATGATGGTCCTGCTTCCATGATTAAAGATAAATACCCGTGAATCACTACCGGTGAGAAAAACCTAAAAGACCTCTTCCAATCATCAGTGAAATCGCTCAAGAAGATGTTTGATCGCACTAAATCACTCTTAATCACTCTTAATCACTCTTAATCGCTCTAAATGCAAGGTGATAAAAAATGAAGTAGGTTCCACCTTTTATCGTCTGGAAGAAAAAGCCTAATCTTTCATTGACATCAATGACTTTCAGTGAAAGATATCAGATCTCGAACAAAACATATCCATATCGGATAAGCATCTCCAATGTCTAGAACATCTTCCAGAACCCCTTCCTGGGGCATATGCAACATCTTCATGAATTTTGCCCACCCCTAAGGCATCTTCCTCAGTTACCGGATGAGCTACCTGTCGGTGTAGGAGCAACCTCCTCTGCCGAATAAGTAACCGGTGCATTACCGTCTTCTGATTGTTCTTCTGACTTCCTGACCCATCTCTGGGTATGATCTTGTAAAATTTTATTAACCTTTTCTTTCCCTTTCTCATTTGGTCCTCCATTACAAACCGGTGGATTTCTGCTTCTACAAAATTTAACAATATGTCCAACCTCATTACATGCATAACATGTAACATTGTTCTTTTGAAGTGATTTGCTAAAACCAATATAATTGCTTGACCTGCACCGATTAGCCATATTCCAAATTTTCCATATGCATAACATTTTACATTAATTCTGAAATCTTTTATCTTATGACCAAACTTATTATATTTAGAACATTGACTGCGAACAGAATCAGGGTTCTGATTTGCTTTGTTTCTACATTGCCTAGCCATGTGACCAGATTTATTACAAAAAAAACATCTACCATTAAATTTATAAGAATTAAATTTCCTTATCGATGTCTTATGGTTTTGATCTTCATTAGTAGTACCAGAACTCTGTCCTTGTTCAAATCCAAGTCCACTGGAATCTCCCTTCTACCTTTGTCTCTTCAATAACTCATCTAGCTGTGCTGAACTAATCTTGAATTTTTGTTTATACTCACTTGCAATAGTAAGATACTCTCAGAATTATCATTTGTCTCTCAATCTCTTCTTTATTACTCTGGGATTGTACTAAATTAGTTCTCAACATATCATTCTCATGAACCAACCTACCACATTCTTCAAATTTGTTCTTCAGAGATACAACAAGATTTTCTTCCTTTTTCTTCTGGTCCTCAATCTCTTTAGACATTCTCATAGTTATAGCTTGCATTTCATTTCTCATAACCATATTTTCTCGACTCAACTTCTGCCATTATTCCGTAAGTGCATCTTTCTTTTCATCATCCTGATTTTGCAAAAGTTCCTTCCTCCTAGCTTGAATAGATGACAAGCTCTCTTGTAGGACAAGAATGGATTTCTTAGTAGAATTCAATTCATCTTGTAGCTTTAAGTTATTCATCCTTTTAGTATCATAATCTTTAAGTGTCATCTCAAGTTGCTTTTCCAAACCCATATCCATGGATTCTGGATTCAGGATCTTCCTCAAGCTGTTAAACTTCCTCTGAGGCACAAGGCTCCGATACTAATTATTGAAATCCAAGAACACTAAGAGTGGGGGGGGTTGAATCAATGTTCTACTGATATGATCAATTTTAACCTTATTAAAGAATGCATACACCAACTGGTATACCGGTACATATAGAATTGAAAGAAGTAAAGAAATTAATAAGCCAATCACATAAATGAATACCATAACACACAAAATTATACATGGAAAACCTCAAAGAGGAAAAACCACGGTGGGATTTGTGACCCACAATATCAATTCACTGACCATTTGAAGAGATATTACAAAAATATCCTCACATACATGATCTCTCTCATATATTTCACATCTCCTTCATTGATTCCTTCCTAATACATATTCACATGATATCCTTGATTCAAAATGATCTAATCGACTGACCTATATAACCTTTACAATTTATCATGCCTTATGTCAGTTTACAAAGATATTTACAATATGAATATACATGTCGGCTAGATAACATAAATACATGAATATTAAAAACAATTTTCAATGCCGGATCCAAAAGATGTTGGCCTTCAATACCGATGACCTTATTCTAAACCATGTCGGCCTGCATTATCAGTAACCAAAGAAATCTTTCCATTTACCGGTGTCAGTGTCGGTGCCGGTGTAGTGTCTGTGAAGTGCCTGTCGGTACAAAATTGAACCAAAACATGAAGCCGGAACAATATACCATGTTGCCATCAATGACAACATAGTGAAACCAACCAATTGAGTGTCAATTCCCAACAATTAGGACTCCTTAAGACACATGAACTCTCGTGACCCCTTAAGCTCTCATTTTTACCTACGACCTTAAACCATAGATTGTAATCATGTCTTCTTAACCCATCCTAATTAGACCCCTTTAAGCCATCCTAATTACATCCCCTTAAGCCATACTAATTAAAAGATCCCCTTAAGAAATCCTAATTAGATCCACTTAAGCCATCGTAATTTTATATCTAATTAATATTTATTGTAGGTCTCGTAATTTTTGTTGTAGGTCTCTTACAACTCCATGGTGTTGATGACTACTATGTTTGTGCATTTAACTCATGATAATTAATGGGTTCCCATAATGGTAAGCATCAACTATTCAATGTAATTAATATCTATTATTAGTTACATAGAAATTTTGTAATTTTTTCGTGTGTTCAATATACTTAATTTACTTAAAGATTCAATTGTTATTACAGGTCTCATACAATAATATATCAAACATGATTGTCTCTACTTATTGCAATCATACCAATGGAGTGGATCAATTTTAATGTTATTTCTTATACTTGTTCCTACATTGAACTATTGAATATTTGTATTTCTTATAAGTTTGTATTTATTGCTTCATTAGTAGTGTTATACATATTATAAGTGTGCAAATCGCTACAAATAAAATTTATTATGCACATTTATCATAAATATTAAACTTGTTTTTAAATTGCTTTAGTTTTAATATTCATTATGTTATAAGTTCCTAAATTGCTATCGTTGCTAGAAATAACTATATGTTTAAAAAAGTTGAACTATAAGTTTGTAAATTCATTTGATTTTAGTGTTTAAATAATGTATTTCTAAAAATTGTAACTTTGATGAACTATGATTCAAGTTATGATTTTTAATTGATATAAATATATATCTAACTAAAAATAATCATTCATAATATACTGAAACAATAAGACATAAAATAATGAAACATATAAAGTCCATAAAGTCCATGAAAGAATAATACACATTAAATATTGATGCATATAAATTCCACATGTATATATATAGCTCTCATATATAGCGTCCATGAAATACTAAAGCACATAAAGAGATCTAGTCCATGAAATACTAAAATACTAAAATATGCATGTAGAGTCCATCAAATGTAATGAAACATATAAAAATGTAGTCCATCAATGGAATGTAGTAAAGCATATATATCTAGATGGTCCATGTCAAATGTCCCTAAAATCAAGACTCCTCTCTAGTCCATTCAAACCATGATGATCTAAATCACTCAGTAGGAGAAAATAAACTTGAAATAAACTTTAAAATTATTTAAAGAAACTTAATTCAATTTAATTTATAACATGAAATAAATTACCATACGAGTCTGGTTTTCTCCCATGTCTAAGTGATTTTCATGTTCGGGTATAGGTGCTATGGGTAGGCTTAGACCTATCTCATGCTATAGAAGAAACATGAAAACACATGAACACTAAACTTCAATTTATACTTAAAATCACAACATGTATAATATAATTGATTTTAAATATAGACAAAATTTAAAAATATCATTGTTTGTTGTTCATCTTGGGACACAGTTTGAGTAACAAGATCAAGACCAAAAGTGTCACTAACAAGGTTATACAAGGTCAAATAAAGTGGGTGTACATATTAGGTCAAAATATGTGTTTTAATCCATTTAAAATACCTACAAAGTATTCATACAAAAATAATTTAAACCTAAAATGTAGTCAATCACTCTTGCAATTGACTTTTATCATTAGAGTGTGCAAAACCCATCCTGATAGTGGTGTCAACCTACATAGGCATGCATTTAAAAATAAGTACAAACATGTTCGATAATGAATTCAAAATACAAATTTCTAAGAAAAAAATAAATTTAAACAGTCTACATACATTGACTCGCTCATCTTCTACAACTGAGACTGGAAGAGTACTCACCACAACCTCAAGTGAATCCAATGTGGAAGTCAGATGACCTCCCTAGACTAGCATTAATATTTAATGTACATGAACAAATTTAGGACATAATTAAAAATTAAATTAAGTTAAAATTATTTAATATTTTTAAAAATTTAATCAATTTATACTGCAAAAGGTATGTCGAGTTGCACAAGTGTCGATGAAAAACAAAATCGATTAAAAGAAGAAGTTGATGTGCTTGTAACCATTGTCTACACCAAAAAATTGGTAAATAGTTTTGTAGTGTCATAAAAATGTGACCCTAGCAATTTTAACCACATTTGAAGTCCTCACCTTGGCAACGACATCCTCCTTCCTAGCTGAGACCCCTTTTTGCACCTTCACCCTTGAAACCCTCCTTTTCTAGGCTCTGTTTCTGCCTTAGACCTTGTTCGAGCCCTAAAATAAGGTAGGATAGGGGCATGGCGCCCTTGCCCCACCTCTTAGGGTGGCCCTATGTTGGGTTTTCCCGACCCCCTATGCATAATTTGATCTTCCGGGTTTGCAACTCCTCTTTATTGGCCTCTGGTGAATGAAAATTAATTCTCTACACATGTATAAAAGGGAGTTGGTTTCCTCATTTGCAAGAGGGGTGAAGCTGATCAATAAGCAAGCATAGGTGAAAATATACATCATCAAGCATTCAAGTCTTCTTCATTCATCCATTGGAGCAATATTACAACATTCATTTGCAGGCATGTGTGTGTGTTAGGGTTTTGTCATGTTACATGCCATTTCATGCAACACTTGTGATTACATTCAAGAAGCAAAGAAATCATCATCGACAAATTGCAGATCTACAAGGTATACAATTCTAGTATTTACATTTCAGCATTTGCAATTACTTTCTTTCAAGGTTGATTCCTTGACCGAGGTTTGACTAAGGCAAACCCTTACCCTTTCACGGATTTTGTGTGTGTAGGTTGCAAGTAAACAACTGTAATTGCAGGTTTGGGCTTCATTTACAGAGATGGAAGAACCCTTTTCATTTCACAGATTTTGTGGAGGACCATGTACATTGTCACCATGGTCCCGATGTTTTCTCTAAATTTGCAGGGTAGATCAGTATCAGTCTAATTAGCTCAGATCTGAAGTTACATCACGATCCCGAACTGGTAGATCCTCATTTCACTCAATTTCTCTCTTTGTTCCACGTAGTCAACAACTTTTCTATTTACAAAATAGGACAAAACACACTTTAACCCTTGCAATCCACTTGGAATTCACATCCTTTCCTCCCTTGGATTTGGATGTAGTGGATTCAAGCCACTCTTTTGAATGTAAAGTTCTTCCAAGTGAAAATCATCCTAGTGACTTCCTTTCTCCCTCCTAGGTGGGGAGTCACTAGGGTTCAATTTTCCACTTTACATTTTGGTGAACTCGACGTCTTACACATTAATTATAATTTTTTATTATAAGATCTGATTAATTGCAATTTGAATTTCAAATTTTCATTTCCAAGTTTGATCTATTTGCAAATTTTAGAGGTTAATGGCATAAAAACCCTAATTTTGCATTTTGAGAAAATTAAGCTTGTGAAGTGTAAAATTTTAATTACTTGATTCAGATCTGATTTCTATGTCAAAATTGCAATTCAAATCTGTCTCTTTATTTTGAAAATTCAATGGTTGAAACATAAAACCCTAATTTTTAAGATTCTTCTATTTTTTATCTTTGACCACAAGTCTGACTGATCTAAACATCTACAAATTGGTTGTTTTTTTGGATTCTACATTAAAATCATAATTTTTATCATCCTTGAAAATTTTGAAAAAACTTGATCTGATTGAGTGCACTTTTGCCACGGTCCTTGGTTTTTTTCCCAAAATTTTGGGAGATGCAATTGACTGTATTTTTCTGTTCAAATCCATAAAATCAGCGTACTTTATCAAATTTAACACTCTCTAAGGTTAAACACAAATTCAAAATTCATCACGTTCAAATCTTACATTGATTTTCATAAAGTGTCCTAAATTTAGATCTTCTTTTCCAACAAATTTAGATTTCAATTAAGAGACTTTCAATGACAATTAAGAAATTGGATTTACTTGCTCTTTTGCATATGATTACATTGTTTTTTGCATATATTTACTACAATCATGTGTCGGATAAGGGTTTCTTTCATTTCCTATTGCTCCTCTTTATTCATAGTACTTGGTCATATTGTGTTATTAGGATTTCCACATTCTTTTCTTTTCCACTTAATCTAAAAGCTTTCATGTATCATTTATGTTGCATTCTGGTGATGTTGTTAACAAAATGCATTTCATATGTTAATCACTTGATAGATTTTATAGATCCTAAACCTAAATGACCTAATGCTTTAACCAATGATCTCTCTAAAAAGAGCAAGCATTGTAAAGTAACATGGATCCATCTTCTTCTCATACACATACCCTTGAGCAGGAGGGAAAAATCACAACATCAACATTCTTACATCTTTAGATCCTCCTTATTCTCCTAAAACATATCTTCAATATCAAAGTATATGTAGGGAGGATGATGTCATGCATTTTATTCATGACCTTTCCCCTCGCATAGAAATAACTTAAAATGCGCTTTTAGATGATGAAGATGTTCCTCCTCAATCTCCCAAAAAGGATAAGCTTGATAAAGGAAAGGAGATTGTTATTTCACATGATACTCCTTCATCTACAAATCCTTTTCTTCCTTTTTACACATCAGATTTCAAATAAATTCATGATCCTATCCCTCCATCTAGTCAATTGCAACATTCTTATAGTCGTGGCTTTCATATCATCATAAAAAAAGGTTTTAAAAGACAAGGGATTGGGAAATTTGAGCATGGAATTCATGTCCCTATAAATCCTCCCACACAAACTACTACAAGAGGCCTAGGAAGTGGTAGCCCTCTTTCTATGGATGAACTCCTTAGGCTTCAAAACTTTAAAAACCATCCTCAGAGACAACAAATCAAAAGAGCCCATAAGAATACTTCTTCTTAAAAGAATCCTTTTTGTTCATTTCACCAAACTCATGATCACATTGCTGATGATTGCCCTGATTTTCAAAAATATTCAAGATGACATAGATAGTGGCAAAATTAGAATTGTGGATAATAAACCTTCTTCTGCTAACAAATCCTCTCCTTAATGTCAAGATGATATTTACGATCTTGACAGATTAGTTGCAAGAATCTATTGGAGATTGAAATATGACAAGAACATTTCCTTTCCTCCTCCAAATAAAAACAAAAATCTTAAGCAAGTGAAAGGTATTGAATATTGCATTTTTCATGATTCATATTCACATTCTCTTGGAAAATGTTATGCATTTAAGAAATTTGTTCAACTGCAATATGATCTTGCACAAATTTGTCTCACAACAGATCTAGCTGTATTTCTTGGTAAAAACATAGTGCCTTAGCACTTATTTTCCCTTCATGTTACTCTTCACCCTATGACATAACTAACTCATTTAACGGGAGCTCTTTATCATTTGTGGTGGTATTGTTTCAATTTTACATACTTTGGGGCAGAAACATGAAGTCCATTTGCCTTCTTCTTTCTATACACTTGTCTTTGTCTTTATGCATTATTCATTATTAGATATCCTTTCTTGCATTGGGTTATTCTTATGTGAGCAAGTAATTGTTCGCTAGTTTTATACTTTGCTTGGAGAGGAGTTTATTTAATAAGTAATGCACCTCTTCTCTTTCTTTCATTCTCTTGGAAAACGTATCTTTTTTATGGTTGTGATTACTCTCAAGCACGATATGCCTCCTTGCATCAAATGATCTCTCGAGAAGTGCATATTCCTTCCTTTAGAGAATTTATTCCATTAGGAAGGCATCTCACTTGAAAATAAACACCATTGGAAAATGTATACCCCTTTTTCCCCTTGTCCTTCTTACTTGGGGGGCAAGGATTTTTCACTCCTATCTCTTTCTCTCTATCTCGTGTATCACTATTTCCTTTAAGGGGCTTCATTTTTAAAATCCCCCTTGGGGAATATCTAATACTTTTTCTTCCTTTCAAAGATTACCACTTCTTGAGATGTGTATTTTACTTATACTAATGTATTTTCATGCATGCAAGTACATTGTGAATTTGATTATGCTAATCTATCTCTAGAAGTTTGTGTAAGTTCTTCTCATTGTCCCTACAATTTGGGGGCAATGATCTCTCTTTCTCTCTTTCTCTAGGGATCCACTTTGCCCTATTTTGTGGATGGTGTGAGTTATATTACTTGATGTCATTCCTTGTGCACAGTTGTTGGTTGTTGGCTCAATGATTCTCTCTTATACAAGAGGTGTAAGTCCTTGACTACAACCTCTTTCACACTTGGTAATGCACATCTATGATAAATTCACCCATCCCTCTTGGGGATAAAGTGAGTCATCCCTCATCGAGAATCCCTTTCACCTAGGAATAGGAGGAAGGATTGCATTCTTTTTCTCTCCATTGCTTCGTTCTAGAAGATGTTATATTTGTCTAAGACAAATCCTCTTGGGGGTAGATGTCTTTTGAACAAAGATCTCTTCTGGTGCAGGTGTACCAAGGAAAAAAAATTCTAACTTGATGAAATTTGAGACCAAGGAGGAGTTTCCAACATCAAACAAATTCAATGAAATCAATTATGAGATCCTAAAGCCAATAATGGCTTTTGAAACGAAAAAAATGCAAAAAGTTGTCAAATTGTCCTGAAAGTTGTAAAATGTTGGATATTGGGTCAAAACACCCAAAAATTGATTTAGGAGGGTTTAGTTTCATTTGAAATGCAATAAGGGATGAAAATAATTTTGTTTTTAATGTTTTTGTCAAAGTTGTAATGCGTTTTCCAAAGTGCAAATTCAAAATTTCAAATTCCAACGGTTAGGAAGAATTAGGAGGGAAAAGCAAGTTTTAATTGTTTTAGTGTTAAATAAAATTTGTAACCAACCATGTGGTGGTTGAAAAAACTTGGAGAGGCTATTTAAAGCCATAAACATGATTTGTAAGGCAGATTGAAAGCCTAGAGTGTACGGACTGTTTTGGAAAACCAATAAAAACTCAGTTTGGAAGCATTTTTTATTTTATTTTTATGCTTGAGTGAGGGTTTTATTTGGTATAATTCATATGATACATTTTTAGTGTATTTATTTCAACATTGAATACCTCTATGAATGATTTGAAGTCACTACTAGATTATAAAATTGGTTTATTGCTGACTGTCCCAGAATTTTGTCACTTTTTCCTTAACAGTTTGACAAATTTTAATATTATGGTCATTCCATGAATGATATGACTCTGATTCTCATAGAGTGGCTATAAAATAACAAGTATTATATTTCCTAACAACTAAATGTGCAGATAATAGGGTTTAAGGGAGGTGATCACCATTGTTTGCTTGGAAAGCCTAGTGAAGAGGCTAGGTAGGGTGAGGGTTGGAGAGATCTACCCATTGGAGGGGTATATTTTATGATTTGTATAGTTTTATGTTGGATATATAATGGTGAAACAACAACCAATAAATTCCAGAAGTGTGTGGAAGTGTGAGATTGGAGAAACCCTTGATTTTAGGGCTTTTTGATGAAAATTTGGGGCTTTTGGGGTTAGAGGCCTCACAAAATGAAATTGATTGTGGATTACTTCATAATTTATCATTTACTAAGACTATTTTGAGGTTATAAATACCCAGAAATAATATTTCTTGTAGTTGCTTTGTAAAATCACCATATTTTATGCTAAAAAACAGTGCTCAGTGGTCGGACATCGTATTTTCTCCAAAACAACTTATGTAAGGATTTGAGTATGTTATAGAAAAGTCAAAAGGGTATCCAAATATCCATTTTATTTGTCTAGTTTCTTGGAAGTTTCTGGAGTTATCATTAAATTTCTCTCGCGGCTGCACTAGTTGGGATTCTAGGCCTAGAAGGAGCAAATTTGGAGTTTGAGCATTTAGGTATTGAATAGAAGACTAAAACCAGTTGAATCCTTTTATATTAGACCTAATAAAATATTTTAAGTCATCATTTTCCTTAGGTGGTCTTGATCCATATTTGGTCCATTTGAGCCATTTAGGGTGTTTGTAGGCTGAAGGAAATTTGCCATTTCTTACCTTGATATCATACAAAGTATTCATTACCTATTTGGGAATTGTTTCATACCACCATACCTTTGCCTACTCTACATCATCTTCTCCTTCAAGGATCACCTTTACACTTACAACAAGATATTTCTTTTCAACTATTTTATCCTTGCTTGCAGAGTATTCACCTCTCTTGCTTGGATTTATGAAATTGTTGCATAATGGATATTTTCTTTATGATGAAGGTAGGTATAATTGTTATACTTTAATTAAGATATCAACATTAACCTATGTTGACATCTTAAGGGGTGGCACCCACACTGCTCCTTTTTACTATACTTTTCTTGTGCATTGTACAGTGGGACATTCTTGGAACCGGAGGGCGACCTCTTAGAGAAAGGTGTCATCACTTTTCCTGTACAGTGGGACATTCTTGGAACTAGAGGGAAGCCTCTTAGAGAAAGATGTCATCATGTTTCTCTTGTACAGTAGGTCAGTCTTGGAACTAGAGCACAGACTCTGAATGAGATGACGCTACTTTTTCTTGGTATAGTGGGTCATTCTCGAAACCAGAGCACAAACTCTTAGAGCGAGATGGTGCCACTCATGCAGGTTGATTATTCTCAAAACCAGAGCACATACTCTTAGAGAGAGATATCACACATTTCTTGACACTTGTACTATACATTCTATATAGGTTGTAGTGTACTCAGGCTTAGACTCCTATGAGGTGCTTCAAACCTCACTTGCACACACGTGCTTGAGGTTGAGTAGAACTAACGGTGTTCTCACTCTCCTCCCTTACATGGATCATCCAAATAGACTTTGGGGGCTAGTTTTCCATGTCCTCCTCTCCATAGATCACCTAGTTTTAGGGGTGAGATATCCATGGTTTCTCTTTTGTTCGCCTTTCTTCTCATGGATCACCAAAGTGTGTATTCATGTCCTCTCTCTCCTTCCTCTCATGAACCCATAGTTCTTCTATAGATGGTTCATGGATGATGTCAGCTTTTCTCTTTTATGTGATCGCTCGTGTTTATGTGATGGTATTGGTCTTGGTGTCCTGATTAGTTGAGACATCTAAGTATCAAGGTCTCTTCGGCTAGTTGGTTTGTCGTCTTGTGTTTGTCATGTGTCTTTTGCACTTTGTTTTTATTTTGTGCATCTTGTTCCTTTTTGTTTTCTGTGCTCTTTCATATGTTTGAGTGAGTTAAGATCCTAGGATTGGGGGCTTTTGTTCCTCAATATTAGTGATGTCTTACACTCCTTGTGGTATTGCTCTAGATCTCTCATCTTCATCTCTCTATTTCTTCTACTTTATCGGTAGTATGGGTGTAATCTATACTCCCACTAAAGTGGGGGATAGATGTAGTGTCATAAAATTGTGACCCTAACAATTTTAACCACATTTAAAGTCCTCACCTTGGTGATGACATCCTCCTTCCTAGCTAAGAGCCCTTTCTGCACCTTCACCATTGAAACCATCCTTTTCTAGGATCTGTTTCTGCCTTAGGCCCTGTCTGGGCCCCAAAATAGGGCAAGACAGGGGCATGGCGCCCCTGTCCTCCAAGGATAGGGGTGTGGCACCCCTGTCCCCACCTCTTAGGGTAGCTATATGTTGGGTTTGCCCGACCCCCTATGCATAATTTGACCTTCGGGGTTTGCAACTCCTCTTTGTCGACCTCTGGTGATTGAAAATTAATTCTCTAGGCATGTATAAAAGGGAGTTGGTTTTCTCATTTGCAAGAGGGGCAAAGTTGATCATAAGAAAGAATAGGCAAAAATATATATCATCAAGCATTAAAGCATTCAAGTCTTCTTCATTCATCCAATGGAGCAATATTACAATATTCATTTGCAAGCATGTGTGTGTATGTGTGTGTTAGGGTTTTTTTCATGTTACATGCCATTTCATGCAACACTTGTGATTACATTCAAGAAGCAAAGCAATTGTTATCGACAAATTACAGATCTACAAGGCATACAATTCCAATATTTACATTTCAGAATTTGCAATTACTTTCTTTCAAGGTTGATTCCTTAACCAGGGTTTGACTAAGGAAAACCCCTATCCACAACCTTTCTCCCCTTCTTTTCTGTGTGTAGGTTGCAGGTGCGCAACTGTAATTGCAGGTTTGGGCTTGATTCACAGAGATGAAAGAACCCTTTTCATTTCACAGACTTTGTGGAGGACCATTTACACTATCCCCACGGTCATGATGACTTTTCTCCAAATTTACAAGGCAGATCAGTATCAGTTTAATTAGCTCAGATCTGAAGTTACAACGCGATCCTGAACTGGTAGCTCCTCATTGCACTCAATTTCTCTCTTTGTTCCATGTAGTCAACATGTCAACTTTTCTATTTACAAAAGAGGGCAAAACACACTTTAACCCTTGCAATCCACTTGGAATTCACATCCTTGCCTCCCTTGGATTTGGATCTAGTGGATTCAAGCCCCTCTTTTGAATGTAAATTTCCACCAAGTGAAAATCATCCTAGTGACTTCCTTTCTCTCTCCTAGTTGGGGAGTCACTAGGGTTCAATTTTCCACTTTACAAGTTTATATACATACACACATACTTACATACACACATACATATACACATACACATACACATACACATACACATACATATACATATACATATACATATACACATAAATATACACATACATATACAGATACATATACATATACATATACACATACATATACATATACATATACATATACATATACATATACATATACATATACATATACATATACATATACATATATAATATATTCAAAAATTCAATCAATTTATACCCCAAAAGGTGCGTTGAGGTGCACAAGTATCGATGAAAAAAAAATCGATTAAAATAAGAAGTTGATGGCTTGTAACCATTGTCTACACCAAAAAATTGGTAAATAGTTTACATGCATACATCCATACATACATATATACATACATATTGTAGAGTAAAAAATATCACCCTCACACCTTAAGTGGCAATTGCAACATGTTGCGCCTTCCCCATGCTGCTTGGAGGGCAGGTCCACCAACTTGTCCTTTTGTCCACTGAAGAAGTCCATGTTAGCTTCCTTGGAGATGTAACCAATTCTGTCGACCTGATAGATTTGCGGATCCAGGCATGACACAGAGATGTTCGTGTGACATGCTACTGTCCCGCCAACCTGCCAGCCAACAGGTGGTCATTGGGATGTTATGACCCGCACTAGGAAGGAATTGTAATGCCTCTCTACGTGACTACTGACATCCAAGCTCATCCCTTAGACTCTATCCTTGGTTTTGGGATATTTCCAAAGGATCTTTTTGGCAAATTGAAGACTTGCTCTTGGAGAGTGAAGCTCTTGGAGACACCACCACCATTGTTGCAGCATCATCAAGCTACCAAGTTTACCAAGCATGCCAATATTTGTCAAGCACTAGGGGAGTAATATAACTCTATCTTGCATTTCCAATATCTCACTTATTTTCCAATTATCAAATAGCATAGCATTGTTCTTGTATTTCCTCCTACACTCTTCTTTATGATCTTCCCTTCCCATGGCTTTTTGGGTTGTCCGTGGAGGTGGAAAGACCAAAATGAGGGTCTGACTTAGGTAGGCTCCAAAACACAACCCCCAATATTTTCTCTCTTGCATGCATGTAGGTGCAGCTCTGTGAAGAGAAGATTATCTTGCAGGAGGATTCACAATGTGGACCGGTTGTGAGATTTCTTTATTCTCTGCTACTTTCCTTATTTTGTTTCATAATTCATATTTTTCATAGTTTTCAGTATCATTTAGCTGTTTCATAAGTTTCATCAGCACGTCCAGGTCTTTCTATCTGGACTCTATAGTCCATCTGTACAGGACGACAATGTGTCACACTGGAGTCCTAGATCCGCGTGCTTGTCCTGTGGGTAGAGACTTTGTAGGGTCGTCCAGAGACATCTTTTGGGTGTTTTAGGCTCCTCGCTTGATTCTATTATCCCCTCGCTCAGTGTTGCACTTGTTTGAAGAGGTAATCGGAATGATAACTTGTTCTTGAGGATTCTTCATCCTTGAGGTGACGAATTCCCTCCATTACATTTTGGTGAACCTGACATGAAAGGGGATTCGTGTGTGTTTGCTTTTTCTAGTATAGCTTAGTTGTTTGATTTTATTTCCTTTTCCAAGTTTAGCATAGTTGTTTTACTTTTCTTTGCACTCACTTAAAAGAGAGAGAGAGAGAGAGAGAGAGAGAGAGAGAGAGAGAGAAACAAAAACCAAAAACAACAAACATATTTTTCCCTTTCACGTTTTTTTAAACAAAACAGAACTATCCTACATCTTTTTCCAAGGACTTGCATAGGTGTCCCTGTTCTGTGACCTGCTTGTCGACCAACTTATGAGCTTTATGACCCAGACTGTGACAAGAACCATAGTCGGGACATCATCCAAGAGGAGCTTCCCTCTTGATCACTACAACCCTACTCTACCCAACGCCATGCAAGGTGAGCAGTCATCTGATCCCAATGAGTTTTTCACCTCTCACAGTCTAAAATCTATTATGACTTGGGGGCCATCTCCTTCCAATTCGCAACCCAACTCTCCTAGGAGTTCTACCCCTTCTTCCCCTCCTGCTATCGATCATGATTCTACTGTCTCTATTGATTTTGAGCAGATCAACTCTTTAGAGAAGAATCTGAGAGAACATCCTCCCCCAGGTTGGGAATTTCATTAACACGTTGAGAGACATGTTGATATCCAATAGGAGAGGCTTGAAAATGTTGAGGGCCCTATCCATGATTGTTAAAAATCATGTGCCACTAGCTGGGGTACCCCTTGTGGACACCCAGTTTTATCCATTCGGGTCCCAGGTCGGTGTTAGCATCGCGGGGTTGGGAGCCCACATGGTGGATTCCACCATCTCGAGTATCAGTTCCTCCTCTATTCCTTTAGGTTACATGGGTATGGCTAGTGTCTCGACTATTATTTCTGTTGCTGCCCTTATTGCAGCTGTCTTTGCCAGTGCCATGTCAATCGACATGTCGTCTGGTGGGGGAGGTGGTGCAGCTCCACCACCTCCCCCTCTTCCTACAAACCCAGTTTTGAAAACTATACTGCAGAACATGGGCCAACTTCAATTTCAGCTCACTTCTCTGGCTTCTTCTTTCGACCAACCATCTGCACCCGCGTACTATATGAAGAGCCCTTTAGACATCACTATCCTGAATACCATCCTTCCAACGATTGTCGAGTCATTGAAGTTTGATAGGTTCGGTGGCGATGGTGACCCAAACACTCACATCGATTCATTTATGATCATGTGTAGTGACTATCACAATTTGTACTTTGTTCTCCTTAAGTTGTTTGCTAGTTCCCTCAAAGGGACTTTGTTGGAATGGTACAATTCTCTGCCTGACCACTCCATCCGCACCTTTGACCAGCTGATGGATCTCTTTCTCAAGAGGTTTCAGGATAACATAGTTATCAAGGTCACTATATCCGACCTTGTTCATTGTAAGTAGAAACCAAACGAGAAGGTGACAGATTTTATCTCATGATATCAGACGATCTAAGATCTCCTAGGCAACATGTAGCCGATATTGAGGGATAAGTTGTCCCTAAATCATTATCAGAACTTTGTCAGCATGTGCTCTTCCTTGACCGATTATCATCACATCGTGACACAGTTCGGAGACTCTTCTTTGAACCCTCATGGTGGGTCCTTTCCTGGCACGTCCTTGGATGGGTCTCAGAGGAATAAAGTCATGGCTAATGTAGAAACTAATCCTCTGATAGCTACTTCTAAATCTTTGCAAAACCAAGTCTTCACAAAATTGAATGACTCTTATTTGAGTATCATGCAGCGGTTGTTGTGAGACAACCTGATCACCCTACTTGAGCCTAAACCTCTGTCAGATAGCTGACCCTACCATCGTTGGTTCGATGGGTCAAAGTATTGTCATTACCATCGTGTGCCTGGTAATGAAATTGAGAGATGTTATCATCTTAGACACATTTTCCAAGACCACATCGATAGTGGGGCTATCAAAGTTGATGCAAGAAAACATAAGTCAAACAAGTCCGTGGATAAAACAAATAGTGAATTGCAGATCTATACCAACCTGTTTCCTCTACAGTCAACAAATGTGATTTTTATATCTAATCCGGCCTTGGAGGGTGGTCCATATGTCAACATGGTAACCATCACCCCTATCATCTCCCCCTACCCAGAAGGGGAAGGTGTCTGATGTTCTTTTCTCATTCACACCACACAATGCCCCATATTACAGAGAGCCTATTCCTCTCTATATCCTTGATCGATTGAATGGGAAAACTATCACAGGTGTGATGGTTGACCCCTCCAATAGAGTTGATGTCATCACAGGGGAGACACTCTTGGTGAATGGATGGCATAGGCCGGTCTATGATGAGTGTCGCACTACCTTGCAGACCCACCATGGATTCTCTGTTAGCCCATTGGGCAGCATCACCCTGACAATCATGGTAGGTCCCAATGCAACGTCCTCAGTTTTTACTATCATCCTTGAGTCTGATCTCTTCTGAGTCAAACCTAGAATCCCATGGTTGATCACCATGGAGGTAGTTACTTCCGTGGTTCAAAAGTGCTTAAAGTTTCCTCATGAGGGCGTAGTGCATGTCATCTAGGACACTGGCTATCGACTATTGATCACCCATGGGGAGTTCTCTTTGGATCACTTCTGGCTTGCCCCGATTAGGCCCATGCTTCCCCGCGGTGACTTTTTATACTATAAGTATTATAAATACAAGATGAGGGAGTTGAATTCTATGTCAGTGCAGCCTGCCATACCTTTGCCGCCTCTTGCATCAACTTATGCACCCAAGATCCCGATCTTGGAATGAGTTGTGCCACACTTCCCTCCATTGCAAGGGGTCGGGATTAAACCTGCTCCCACATCAAGACCTCCTCATCTACCTAGGACCACGCAGAACCCAGTGGTGTCCTTTGATCCTCTGACTGCACCTAGTGAAGCCAACAAAAAGGCACCTTCACTACCAAAGTCCACGACCTGCCCACCCTTCAAGCTTCCCATCATGGTCAATATCCCTAGGCCATCTCTCTATGAGAAGGGGAAGCACTCATATTGGGTTCCTTCATCTCCGCTTGCATCTACATCACATACCATGTTGGCACCTCCTATTCCTCCACTCGCTCCTCACACAAATTAAGATCAGGTGCCCGTCGTTGTGAATGTGGTGCCCATTCAGGATGTCCCTCCTACTTCATCGATTAGGCCTCCTCCTATCCTTGAGCTGATCCCGGAGGCCTCTCCTATGGAGAATGATGCTCCCGATTTATCTTTGCTTGTGGTTGGTGGTCCCCACCTCCATTGGAACCAGTGTGTGCACGAGCGTAAATTCTTCCGACAGGCCCAGGCTCGAGCACGTGACGCTGCCTTATGGTCTATTGGTCCATCCTCCAGCGCTGCTATTTTGGAGCCTATTCCTTTGGTGGCTCCCGCTTCTGCATCAATTTTGGTTTCACTTTCCACTACTCCAGGGACCTTTGATGACCCTCCCCCTAAGCGGGTACAAGTCTTCATCACTCCTTCCTCAGAGCCTTCGCTTATCACTTCTCTATCGGACACTCTGCCCTTGTTTGTACCTTTGGATATGCCGCACACGCAGGTGATCTCTAGCATAGCTTCTGCTGCTCTACCTATTCTGCCGCCCCTTTAACATCACATCTTTCCTGGGGTCCTTCAACCTATAACGGTTGATAGGAGGCCTAGCACTCCTATCCCGTGTAAAAGCAAGTTCGAGCAAGGCCCTGTCCCAAATTTTTGACGTCACCGACCAACAAAGGTTTGTTCTTCATCCCTTCCTTTGTCTGCCTCTGTGCCTATTGGTTTTCCTGAATTTGTTTGTATGATCGAGAAGGACCCAACTTCCCCTGAGTTTTTCATTGCCCCTCTTCCAGAGGCCGACAATCCTATTCTTGTTCCATCCTCTCCAAGTGAGTCACCTACTTCCTCCTGAGAGGCCTGCATGTTCGGCTCCTTTGAGGACATTCCAACCTTGTCTATGATCTTCACACAATCGTTGATCCTCGTCTCCTCCAAGCTTGAAAAGGAAGGTGTTTCTGCTGCTTCGTCTCTTTCCCTTGCTGTTGGTGAGGCACCTAGTGCGGCCCTTGCAATCGTCCCTCTCCAAGCTCGCTCCTTGTTTCCCTATGACCATTAGGAATTTTCTTTTGTATCTTTGTTTGATGCATGTATGTGTGGTTGTGTTCCCCCGTGCTTTCTTTATCTGTTTGTTCCTTGTGGGAGGACCCAGGTCACTCTATAGGTACTTGGATATGGGAGGTTGACTGTATTTATCTTTTGTTCTCTCCTGCAAGACCCGAGTTACTCAGATACAAGGGATTTTCTATTGTACACATTCCTCTATTTGTTTGCCTCCTTTTATTTGTCATATCTTGCTTTTCGACATTCGGGGATGATGCAAAGCGTTGGGGGCATTCTTTGTTTTCTTCCCTATCGACCTAAATTTTTATTTTACCTTTATCTTTCTGTGCTCTTCTTCAGATCCGAGAAATTTGGCACTATGACAATGCACCCATCGTACAGTGATGCTATATGTCTTTTGACACTGATATGGGTTCTGCTGCCAAACTATCGGATCCCCTTGTCCTCTTGCATTGCATCTTTTGATGTTGTGGACATCTATGTGTCACTATCTTTTGGTGACATCCCACATAAATATCTCGTTATGTTGACATGCCACAACTCTTCTTCTCCTTAGAATTACATGCCTTCCATGCATATCATTCTAAGGTGGGGGCATCATATCATCATTTTTGCATTTGTGCTTTTATTTTTATGCTTTATCATACATGCCTAGGTGGGGGCCAAACCACTTGATCTTTTCTTTCCAAGTGGGGGAAAAACCACTTGACCTGTTCCAAAGATCGCCTTCATGGGGGCTAAACCATCTTTCCAATCTACATCATCTTTCTTGCCTTGGTAGAGGCCAATCTACTATGTTCAATTCCAATTGCCCTATTGCATGACAATCTAGCATGTCATCACCCATGCCGGCAAACTTATCTACCATATCACATGGTGATCCAGTGCCTCGCTACCCATGCCAACACATTGTTCCTCCCTATCATATGGTTATCCATATCAACATTCCAATTTGCCCAAACATATGGTTATACATATCCGTGTTCAAATTTGCCCTATTGTATGGTCATCCATACCACCTTATCACGCCCTATCATATGGCTCTCGGCATGGCGCAACATGCTAACCATATCAACGTATCTTGTAACAATGGCGGACACTCTATCTTGTATCTTTTCATCAAGGACTTTCCTCCATGGCGAGGCTTATTCTTGTTGCACTTCATTCCAATTTCTTTGTCACATCTTATCATCCATCGGGCTAGACTACAACTAGTGTGTTGTCGATGTTCCAAGTACCGATTTCCATTCTAAAATTCTAGCATCATACCATCAGGGGCAACTTCGTTTGATCAACGAGCATCTGCTTACCTATCGCGATATTTTCTCCTCTTCACCTTTTCTATATTTCCTACTTTAGCTTCACATCTCTTAACAGAGACATGTTTGCTAAAGGGGGTAAAATGTAGTGTCAAAAATACCACCCTCATCACCTTTAGTGGCAATTGTGACATGTGGTGCCTCCCCCAGGCTGCTTGGAGGACAAGTCCACCAACTTGTCCTTTTGTCCACCGAAGAAGTCCATGTCAGCTTCCCCGGAGATGTTACCAATTTTGCCAACCTAACAGATTCACAGACGTAGGCGCAATGCAGAGACGTTTGCGTGATGCGCTACCGTCCTTCCAACCTGCCAGCTAGCAGGTGGTCATTGGGACGTTACGACCCGTGCCTAGAAGGAACCGTAATGTCTCCCTGCGCGGCCACTGACATCCAAGCTCTTCCCTTAGCCTATATCCTTTGTTTTGGGACATTTCCAAAGGATCTTTTGGCAGATTGAAGACTTTCTCTTGGAGACACCACCGCCATTGTTACAACATCATCTAGCTACCAAGTTTACCAAGCATGCCAATATTTTCCAAGCACTAGGGGAGTAATCTAACTCTATCTTGCATTTCCAATCTCTCTTATCTTTTAATTATCAAATAGCATAACATTGTTCTTGTATTTTCTCCTACACTCTTCTTTATCATCTTCCCTTTTCGTGGCTTTTTGGGTTGTCTGTGGAGGTGAAAACACCAAAACAGGGGTTTGACTTAGGCAAGCTCCAAAACACAACCCCCAAAATTTTCTTTCTTGCATGTTTGTAAGCGCAACTCCATGAAGAGAAGATTTTCTTGCAGGAAGCTTCACAACATGGACCAGTTGTGAGATTTCTTTATTCTCTGCTACTTTCCTTATTCTGTTTTGTAATCCTTACTTTTCATAGTTTTCAGTATTGTTTATTTGTTTCATTATTTTCGTCAGTGCATCTAGGACTTTCTGTCTGGACTTTGTACTTCGTTCGTACAAGATGAAAGTGCACTGCACTGGAGTCCTAGATCTGCATGCTCATCCTGTGGGCAAAGACTTTGCAGGGCCATCCAGAGGTGTCTTTCTGGCATCTAACGCTCCTTGCATGATTCTGTTATCCCCTAGCTCAACATTGCGCTTGTTTGAAGAGGTAATCAGAAGGATAATTTATTCGAGGATTCATCATCCTTGAGGTGACAAATTCCCTCCATTACACACACACACACACACACACACACACACACACACATATACATACTGTAGACACATAAAAATTTCCATTAAAATATCCTCTTATTTAATCCTATTTTTCCAATCATTATGAAGTGGATCCATATAATATAATATTATTACTACTTTAGCTTATAATATTCATTCATCAATATTCCTTATTTGATTATTCCTCATTATATCATAATAGTCATAATATATTATTAATTCATTAAAAACCATTAATGTATTTTATTATTTTCCAAATCTCCTACATATCAACTTCACTCTCTATTTATCATTTCCCACTCTTACCCATTTATCCACCTATTGAATATGGGATAAATACTCTTAATTTCTACATCAATCCTTTACCCACATTCGTCTTGATATTGGATTCACCCATGGGGAAAACTACAAAAAGCTAGTCCCCTCTCTCCTTTGAGGCTATCTAGCAATCTAGCAATCTAGCAATTAGTTCACTTTTTGTGCTCTTGCATTTCTCAAGCTTTCTTCATTTTCCTTGCTCATTTCGTTTTTAATCTTGAATCTCCAATAAATCATACTTTTTGTGTGTTCTTTTGAGAGCCATATTATCTACACAAGATCTTGATTTAAGGAGTGCAATGGAATACCGATGGGATGACCTTGTCCTTTCATTCATTCAATTCTCGCTTGATAGAAGGCATTCTTTTTCATTTGCAGGCTGTTCCATTTACAGTTTGTTATTCATATTTTGATCTTTGTTGGAGGCTGATTCTCAGATTGTTGGCATTACCCATTTTAAATTTAGTGGAGATCCTTAGTTTTGAATTTGTTTGAATATGTTATTGGAGACAAAATCTAGTTTTTATCCTTTTCATTATTTTGCTTGAATAGAAGTTTTTAGCTTTCTGGTTTGTTTTGTTTCAGGCTTTTGCTTGAAGGTTTTTCTGATTTGATTGGTTGCAGGTTTGCATAAAAAGTTTTAACACTATGTGTGTAGGTTAATCTTCAGGTTGTTTGAAAAAGATCCCGTTACCAGCTTTATACACTTCGCAGTATTTTGCACTTAAATACATTTGGGTTTTTGAAATATTGCACACAGCCTTTCATTTCTATCCACACCCCACATATCTCTCTGGCCACTTGCCTTGTCTGTACATTTGCAGTTATAATGCCTTGTCTGTGCATTCATCCCTCAAGCTTAAACCTCTTCAACTTCTCTGCTATCCACCTGTGCCTCTCCTTGTACATTCTTCACTCCTCCCTTTCACCCCACGCACTTCTTACTCACGCCTCACCATTCTCCCACTCCTCCTTCCGCACATCACTACAAAGCCCAATAGCCTTAATGTAAAGCCTCTCTGAAAAAGTTGCCATACTTTTCAAGCATGTACCTTGCAATCATAGTGTTTCATACAATAATTTCCCTCTGAGTGCATGCAAAATCCAATTTGGGAATTCCTATATTTGGCCCAGTCTGCAAGCATCTTCATTTTGGGCATATAGAAGCATTTTTTTTTAACTGTTGCACAGAGAGGGGAGGCTGTGAGACCCACGTGAGCCTCCTTAGGCTGCATGAGGTCTGTTCTTTAAAAAAAAATTCCCTTTTTTAAAAAAAGTTTTATTTTTTGTGGTAGCTTTTTATTTTTATTTTTTGATTTTAATTTTTTTTTTTTTTTTTTAAAATTAGCTTTATCAATTGTTTAGATTAGTTTGTAATTGGTTCAGTTATATTTTAATTTAGACTAGTTTGTTAATTAATTAATTTAGTTTTTTAATTAATCAAATTAGACTTTTGTCCTTTAGTTTTTAAAATAGATGGTTAATTTTAGATTTTTAAATTAGATTTTGTAATTTGGTTTTTAAAATATATTCTTAGTTTTAGATTTTCTAATTTAGTTTTTTAAATTAGATTGGTAATTTTAGATTGTAACTTAGATTTTGTTATTTAGTATTTAATTTAAATTGTTAATTTTAGATTTTAGATTTTAACTTAGATTTTAATTTAGTTTTTAAAAAGAAAAAAAGTTAGTTTGTTAATTAATATCTAATTCAGGTCGTTAATTGGTTAGATTATGTTTTTAACTTTGGTAATTAAATTAGATTTGATTTTTATTAAATTAAATTAGATTTTAGTTTGTTTTAGATCTTAGTTTAAATTTTCCTTAATTAGTGTAATGCCCACCAAAATACCCTAGAGAAAATAACTAATCTAACCAACACATGGAGATAATTTTTTTAAAAACATTATTCCAATGCAACAAATTAAGCTACAACTACTCATATGCAAAACGCACATCAACAAGAACGCATAAATATCCAAACATAACCATTCTCATAACAACACATTTTGCAAGTGGAATAAATAACATCACATTATCTATCCTTCCCTAGGGTATCTCAATGCCATTACTTAATTAACTGCAACTCATAAACGCATCCACATCTACGATACCATTCACATTTTATTCTCCCAATATTTCTAACATGCATTTCCTAGTGATTACTCTTTCATCCAAAATAAGAATTCATTTAATCATTATAAACATATCCTATCATATTCCATTTAACCATTAAATTCATTTTAGAACACCAAATCCAAATGTTCCTAATTCCCTTTTTATCCATCTATCATAACATCATTATTTCAATATAAGCTTTACATAATGCAAGTCTATTTCATTTCTTATTTAAGAATAAACATGCATTACATTATGATGTTCATATGCAGCTATATATACAAGAATATGCTTAATAAGGAATTAACATCTTTTCCACTAAGAACATTCATTCTAATGCCTACATGAGCATTTAACATTATCACTACAATCATAGGTACACATAAGGTAATCCAATAATATTACTTAATCATTTAATTGCATACATGAATATCCATCTTCAACATTGTTACTACAATGATTACAACAATCATAATCTATTACAATACATCATGGTCTCAATCTATTACATATGTCCACAAGATACAAGATACATAGTCTCTTTTACATTCACACCTTTCTCATGATACAAGATGCATTATTACAATCTTATTACATAGAATATGCTCCAAGAATTCATCCACATGATTATAACAATCATAATCTATTACAATACATCATGGTCTCAATATACTACATATGTCCACAAGATACAAGATACATAGTCTCTTTTACATTCACATGAAGATGAGATATGAATCCACATCCATGCATGCTAACATCCAACATAAAACATCTCAATGAAAGAAGGCAACAAACTATTGGACCATGTGGAACCAATAAGGAACCACCCCCCATGCTAGGAGATGACACAAGGTTCCAAAAATAACTTCTAGACCTAGGCTAACACCTAACAACTAAGGGATAATAAATACAACCAAGAAAAGAAACCATACAAGAGATAAAACAATCACATAACAAGGCTAATCGAAAGCAATAAACTCAAAGAAGCGAATCAACAACCAAGGCATAAGGATCATGAACACATGTAGGAGTGGAGTGTCATCACATGCTATCCTCACACAGAGGGAAAAAGCCACACCTTGATAGACATGATGTTGCATGCTATCCTCACAAAGAAGGTGAATATCAACCCTAATATACATGTGGAACTATCTCAACCTATGAGAGATTCAAGGGAGTTTGGTTTCCCATCAGTATGGCCTTCCCAAGCTTATTCTAAAACATCCTCCCTAGGACTAAGTCTTGGGGCCCAAAACCAAATTATGATCTTGTTTAGATGAATCCTATATGCCCAACCCATCTAATTAATTATTAAGGTTATCACTTATTTAAACAAGGAAAACTTTCAATGTGCCCTAGTGGTCTATACTCTAAGCATCGTTACAAGGATCCCTTATTAGCCTATCTCTCATGACCCCGACCATCACATGAAATCCCACTCCCCCTATCCATGTTCCAAGACCTTAGGGTAAAAAAAACATCACAAAGAGGCTCACACAAATGCATTTCACAAGAGACATCCATATACATAAAGATATGAAATCCAACAATAGACATAAGCCAAAATGCAAATAACATGAAGTAATCAAGAGCCTCAATAATCAATTACAAGAGCATACATAATATATCATTGCTCAATCATATACAAAAACCATCCCCCATAACAAGTCACATCCACTTGCTAGAGCCATACAGAAAAACCAACCCTGACAATGCACATGAAAAACATTTAAATACAAGATGCATTCAAAACTATAGGAAAATTTCAGCCAATCAAAATATTTCGAAAAACTATAATCCATACCAACCATGCACAAAATTGAGGTAAATAATAATATAAAATAATATTATTTACTTACCCCCAAGTTAAACCAATAAAATAATAGGGTAAGTAGGATAAACAATTAATCAAATAACCCAAAAGGGTAAAAGAGGATAAAATAATAAGAATAGCCAATTAGATTAAATTATAAATCAAAATGCCTAATAATTAAATAAACCAAGGGCAATATAAATAATTACTCCAATTTAAATATTAAAGCCACAAACTATATAAATTAAATACTAAATCTAAAAGGTTCAATTAATAAAATAATTAAATGATAAATAGTAAATAAATAATAATAAATGAAAGCTTAAATAATCAATAATCAAATAACATAAATAATTATTAAATCTCAACAATAAATCATCTAATAATAATTAAATATCTAGCTATATAATAAATTCATTTTAACATTAATAAAGTATATAAATCAATTATAAATTAATTAAATAAATAGCCAAGCACCACAAGGCAACCCGACACAAGGGTCAAAAAACATAAATAATGACACCACAAGACAACTCAACTGAGATATTAACTGACAAGGATATCAACTTAGAACTAAAGTGTAAAGAAGGAAACTTATGTCATCTTCAATCAACTGCCATTGGGATAAGACACACTCATACCTGTGGAACCAGGCGGAGTCAATGTCTGGTACCTACAATCCTGCAACTACCGATAACTATAGAACAACATATACAGTAACATACAACATAATGATCAGGCAAGTGAAAGGGAATCACAACATCATATCATTCTCATGATGAGTGGTATGAAATCGTCTCTTATCATGAATTTAGTAGTAAGACAGTCGCACACATCATAGCATCATCTCATCCAATATAATCATGAAGTGGGTTTAGCATAGTCATGATATCGTCATAATCTCATAAACAATATAATCTATCCAGAATGGTAAATGCATATAGATCATCAAATCTAAATCCATCATCATAATAATCAAAGATAAATATCATCATCCACATAAGTCATCATGTATCAATTGTTCACATAAATGTCTAGCATCATCAACAAACATCTATGATATAAATAGCCATAAACTTGAATCAAAACATCACATACGAGTCTAATCAAGTCTATCAATGCATAAACAAAAGACGAATCAAGGAGGGACACTACAATTAGCTTAGAAGGATTAATTTATCTTAGATTAATTGGCTAGTGGATTAGGTAGATTTATTTTCATTTGTATTTTTCTGTTACTTAGGTTAGCTAGCTTTTTTTGGGATAGATTTCTTTGTTATTAATTTATATTTTTTTTAGCTATAGGTTTTTTATTTGCTTGTTGTGCTTTGTTCAATCTTGGGAACTAATCCTTAAACTTTCATCTTGTGCAGATTCCCTCTTGTGGCATCCATTCTTGTGTGTCGAAGACAACATCTTGAAACTAATAATGACATTTGGTACAAGACATTTTACAAAGACTTGATTTTCAAACCGATTATCTTTTTAGTATAGAAAACTCTTCAATTGGTGGTCTAAAATTAACCAATGTATTTTGTGTCTTGAGCAATAGACTCTTTTTTTTTCACCTTTTAGAGGGCCTGCCTCCCAAGAAGCCCTTAAGCCTCGGTGAGAGGGAACGACCAAAGTGGTAATGAAGCTAAGGCCAAGCCCATCTAAGCCACTATAAATAAATGTGTATGTGAGGAAACTTGTAGGAAATAGGTGCCAATGTGTCATACTGACATAGGTCTCCATCACCATTTGTGTGATGCATAAAAACTCACAAGGGTTGGAAGGCCTCATTATTTTGAGCGAAACTCCACATGTATGGCCACTTGAATGGATGCCCTTACTAGAAACTCATTTTTTTAGTAGCCTTACCTTCTAGTTATCGACTCAATCATTGTGATACATGCATGCCGAAGAAACCCCTCATGTACCCTTCAACTTGAGATAGAAAATGCCTCGAGATCTTTAGGTCTTTAGAAATTCAAAGCTTGGTATTCCCGAGAAGTGAGTGTTGTGGGGTGGAGCCAATGCTACCAAGCTTCTATCTATCCAACTAAATGTGGTATTCTATTGTAAGGGTATTCAATAAGTATTGTGCTTGAATGTGTCTTACGTGTGTGTTCAAAATAAACATTTCCCATCGAAAAATCAACACCACACTTGAAACTAAAACCTTTCAAAACAAACACTGAAAATTGAACTCCTCTTGAAACAATCATTTTAAGTCTCTTGGGACATTATTTTTATAGTTTTGATCTTTTTAGGTCCTTGTGTAGTCACGTCATTCTAGCTTGCCACACCTTTTAGGTCCTTGCATAGCCTCCACCTAGTTACATCTTTAATCCTTGCATATTTTTTGTCATCTCACTTAGTTATACCCATCCTTTATGTCTTTAATATCATCCCATTCAATCATACATTTAGTCCTTGCATCACATCTTTAGTCCTTGCATCCTTTAGATCACTTCATCTTGTTGCATATTCAGTCATTGGACTCTTCATTGGTCAAATAAATCTTAGCCTTGCATTGAGGTCACTCTTAAAAGGTCTTGAAACAAACATTGGTTATCAATCCCCTTGTATCACTTGAGGCACATCGTACTTGAGTTAGGGAACACTTTAGCATCTGTAAGTTGGGTGGTCCACTCAGAGTTCATCATCTCCTACTTAGCACACCCTGTCTTGATCACTTGTCCTTGTGTCTATCCATCATAACACAAGTAACTCCTTGCATCATAATTTCCTTCAGACCTAGAGTTGCCTTGAATCCTTACATTTTATCATACTACATTCACCATTGGTTATTCGTACCACATTTAGAGCCTCATATCATAAGTATCCTATCATATAGTCAAGTATGCATTTTTAGGGTTTGCATTCCATCTTGACTCTCATACATGGTCCTAGGTCAAAGATCGAAACAATATCTTATGTCTCCTAACTCGAGAATCAAAATGTTTCAAAATCGTCTATTTCAAGATGGAGACAACCTTATTGATTTTGATGAAGAACACATTAGTGTTAAAACTAGTGAAACAAGAGAAATAAGCGATGAATAAATAACTCAATATACCATTGACGAAGTGTTTCACAATTATAGATTTAGTAAAATTCTTAAAGAGGTGGTTAAATGTGATCCACAAGTATACTTCAAACATATCATTACTTCAATGTGGTTAAATTGTCACCTAATTTTGACATATCATTACTCATAGTTAAGGACAAATCGAGAGCTAGTGAATTTAAACATACAAACACAAGAAATGAGGAGAGGACAAAAGATCACAAACCTCTCTACTTGCAACCAGGATACAAGAGATCTAAGAAAACATCAAAACCTATACCTACCAATGATCCCATTTTGAATGAATTAAGAGCATTGAGACAAGAATTAGACACTCTCAAGAATAAGAAGGCATCGTCACACAAGTTTTCTATTGAGGATATATGTCCCTATCCTTTTGACCCAAATATTTTGATGCCACCTTTTCCTAGTCATTAGGAGATGCCAAAACTAGATAAATACAGAGGAAAAGGGGACCCTAAAGATCACTTGAGAGAATTTTACGATGCTACATTATAAATTTTCAATGGATGAAACATAACTTATGAGACTATTTTATCGTAGTCTTGGAGGAAGCACTATGGAATGGTTCTCCCGATTACCTCTGACCATCAAATATTTCCAAGAATTGGCTGATAAGTTTATCTCACGGTATGTGTACAACTGTGAACATGAGGTGACCATGATGGACCTCTTCAATACCAAACAAAAATAAGGGGAATCATTCATTTCATTTTTACAAAGATGAAGGCATTTAACCAAAAGAGCAACTTATGACATCCCCAATAAGAAACTTGTTGACCTCTTTTGTTGCAATTTAAACCAGGAAATTGGAAGGGAACTTTACCTCAAGTGTTTGGACACCTTTGATGAGGTTATAGACATGGGATTTCAGATCGAAGAAACCCTTATCGGTGATGGTACTATAAAGATAATTTATGATAAAGATCACAAAAGATCGAGTTCGAACCACAAAACACCCTTTTGGGCTAAGAACAAGAATGTATTTAATGACAGACTTGTTGACACGAAAAATTCTAAAACATCATCATTTATTTACAACCTTAAGGGTTCATCCTCAAACAAAGGAAAATAGAAACAAAGAAGCTTCCCTAAACAAAATTTTATACCATTACGACAACTAATCAAGTTGGCATTGAAAGAACTCCTTGAAAATAATCTTATAACATTGCCTAAAATGAGAGAATACAATCCACAAGTCAAACCCCCATGGTGGAATGGAGATCACTTTTGTGACTATCATAGACACAAGGGTCACAAGACTAATAGTTGTAATAAACTCTGACATGTGATACAAGACCTTCTTATTGAGGGAAATATTTTAGTTGATGGAAATACTCCTTTTGGTAACTCTGATCATGAGATATTCAAGAATCCTTTCCCTAAGAATGGCAAGGATAAAGGGAAGGCCCCCAAATCTGGTGATGGTATGCACTATAACAATGCTAAATATGGTTATACCATAAATAACATCAGTGAGGTTGACAATCATGTGAAAACTTTCATCATAAAGGGAAAAGAAATTGATTGTAATGCTACCACCTGCAGAGGCACATTTATCCTTAGAGGCCCTAATTTTAAATCCATTGCACTATCTTCACAATACAACCTTATAGAGAATTTAGGGAAAACACCCGCACAAATTTTTATACTTGAGTTGCTACGCCTATCCCTTGAAGATAAAGCTATCCTTGATAAAGTGCTTTCTACTGCTACAATGCCTATAGACCTGCATGTAGACCAATTTCAAGCTATGGTGGGACATATTGCCTCCCCTCATACCCTCACTTTTACCGAGAACGATTCATCCATGCAACAACTGCATAATGCACCCTTGCATATTGAAGTCCTTATCCATAGAGTTAAGATCAAGTGAGTTCTAATGGAGGAAGGAGTAGGTCTAAATATTTGTACTTTGAAATTAATTAGAGAGATTGGGTCTGTTGAGAGTGCAGTTGATCCAAAGAAAAAGATTATGATAAAGATATATGTTGAAGAAGAATGCTCATCTAAGGGATCAATTACATTTGTTAGGATAACCAGTGAACAACTAAGAGGCGGGGGGGTGGGTGAATCAGTTGTTAATAGATTATAACATTTAATCCACTTAATAACCTTTAACCTGATTAAGTACCAGTAAAGCAAAAATAGATACTAGTAAATAATACAACTTAACAATTAAATAAATAATCAATGAAAAGCAACCATACCACATAACATGATTTGTACGTGGAAAACCCAGAAAGGGAAAAACCATGGTGGGAAGCCTACCCACAGTCAGATGATACTTCTGCAGAAAGTATGTGTTACAATGAGGGGCATGCACATGCAGGAAGGCACACTGCCTAGAGCGTACTGCTCATTACAAAAGAGTCTCATTGACTACAAAGAGGCTACAACCATCTCAGGATAAATGGGAAACAATGCAATAGAGTGAACTGCTAGAAATAGCATCTACCATGCCTGATTACAGTCTTGGTTAAGCTCAATACTGGAGGCCTTTGACCTCTTCCTTAATCCCAATTTGATCACCTATGATCGACCAGGTTTCCTCCGCATATGATATTGCATTTCAAGACCACAAACACTTATTATATTCCCACACCACACATTCCATGATCTACAATGAGATCTTACATCATTTTATACAAACCCTAAGGCCTAAACCAATTAGGTCAGCCACCTAAAAGATATTACAATAAGATAATTACATAGATCCATATTACAATGATATGCCATGTTGGCTTAAGACCAAAACAACAACACTAAATCCATAAAACATCCTAAAACATCCTGGTAACATGTAGAGTACACTTTAACATGATACCGGTCCACAACCTAGATAGGCATTAGACCTATTCTGGGTCCACCATGCCAAAGCAATGTCTTTAAAAATTTGAAGCACAATCAAATAACATCTTCAGCATCCTGAAATCCATGTAGAAGTTGATTATGCATCTTGTCAAGATTCTTTAGTGAAAGCTTTGTCGGTAGAGCCTTAAACGGTAAGGGTTTACCAGAGTGTATGATAGCATCCGATTACCAAGTCAATACCAATTGACCAAAACATGCTCCAGGAGCACGTACTACATGTAACCAAGCATATTCCATAGATCCAAACATGCTAGTAGTGTCCAACATATAGTATCTTTTGTCAGTAACACTAGATCTTCTATTGGTAATCAAAACATGTCTATCAATAACCAACCATAACAACTAGTGTTGACATCAATGACAAAACATCAATGCAACATATAATCAATTCATCCAATAATGCCAACAATATCCCCCTTTGGCATTGATGGAAACACTAGATGTGAAAAAAATCTAAGTACCAAGAAATGCCAAACAAGTCTCCCCCTGTGGAAGACAACCAACAATCTCTTGAATATCAATAACTCTCCCCTTGTGAATGATATCTCTGTAAAGTTCTAAATTTATCTTTTTCAGATCACTATCTCTCCCCCTTTGACATCAATGCCATAAATTTGATAAAAATATCAAAACAATAATGTAAACCTCTGAATCTCAAAGCTGACTACTCCCCCTGAGTAGTAGCACCACTCAGTAGTGCCAAAATGAATAATATCTCTAATAATGCATGTCGGACTGATGACAAACTACATCAATCAAGTCTTCGTCGGAGGGGCAAAAACCCCTGACCTGTCTCTCAAATACTCAAATGATTCCTTAGACAATGGTTTAGTGAATATGTCTGCAATCTGTTCTTTAGTGTTCACATAAACTAGTTTGACTTCCTTTGCTTCTACCTTGTCCTTCAAAAAGTTATACTTTATTGATATATGCTTAGTCTTAGAGTGAAATACTAGATTCTTAGACATGTCAATAGTTGCAGAGTTATCACGGTAGATAACTACCAGTCCACTACAATTTACCTTGATATCCTTCAACATTTGCTTCATCCACAAGACTTGAGTGCAATTAGTTGCTGCTGCAACATACTCAGCTTCTTTAGTAGATAAATAAATGCATGACTATTTTTTGCTTATCCATGAAACCAGTTTCTTTCCAAGAAAGAATGCTCCACCAGAAGTGCTCTTCCTGTCATCAGTATCTCCTGCCCAATCCGAGTCAGATAATGCACATAAGTTAAATCATCATTTTTAGAATACCATAAACCATATTCTATTGTTCCTTGCAAATACCAAAATATCCTCTTTACTGCACATTCATGATTTTCTTTAGTGATATCTTGAAACAATACTTACTGCATTCATAATATCCGGTCTAGTCTAAGTTAAATATAACAGACCACCAATCATAGAATTATACCTTATCGGATTTACCGGTGTAGAAGTATCCTTGATAGATAATTTCTCACTTGTCACCATAGGAGTACTTACCAGTATGGAATTATCCATACCAAACTTCTTCAACAATTCCCTCAGATACTTAGTTTGACAGATAAAAATGCCTTTGTCAGTTTGAGTAATCTGCAAACCTAAGAATTTTTTTATCTCACCAATCATGGACATTTCAAATTCATTCTTCATATTGTTAGCAAATTCCATGCACAATTTGTATTCTCCTCCAAAAATGATATCATCAACAAACACTTCAATAATAAGAATATCATTATCAGTGATCTTATAATATAAATTACTATTGGCACTACCTTTAGTAAAACCAAGCTTCAAAAGATATTTATCCAACCTTGCATACCAATCTCTAGGAGCTTATTTCAATTCATATAAAGCTTTCTTCAATCTGCAAACCATATCTTTATCATCTGTCAGTGAAAATCCATCAAGTTGCTCAATGTATGCTTCTTCTTCAATTTCACCATTCAAAATGCATATTTAACTTCCATTTGATAAACCTTATAGTTCTTATAAGCTGCATAGGCAAGAAATAGTCTAACAACTTCAATTCTAGCTACAAGTGCAAATGTCTCACCATAATCAATTCCTTCCATTTGAGAGTATCCTTTACAAACCAATCTACCCTTGTTTCTTACAACTTGACCATCCTCATTCAATTTAATCCTAAAAACCCATTTAGTTCCAATAACATTCTTATTTTTCGGCCGGGGAGCTAAAGTCCAAGTTTCATTCTTCTCTATCTGATCTAATTCATCTTTCATAGCTTTTAACCAATGTTTATCCTTACAAGCTTCAACAACAATTGCTGGTTCAACTTGAGAAATAAGACATACCTCTTCATTTGGCAGTCTTTTGTTAACTGAAGAGTTTGCAATTGTTCTCAACTCATTAATTGTAGTTGCCTTCATCTTGTAAGTCAGTGGAAGGGCTCTCAAGAATTTGGAAACTATTTCATCTTCACTCTGAAATCCTCCACAACATTGAATTCCCATAACAATCTCATTTACTCTTTCCATAAACATAACAATTCTTTCATTATCTTCCATCTTCAAGTTTTCATATCTTACCCAGTAACCATCAAGTTTAGCAATTTTGACAGTAGGATCACCTTCATTTAGAGTTTGCAGTTTGTCCCACATAACATTTGTTGATGATTTATCAGTCAATCCCATGATCTGCTGATCAGTAAGTGCACACAAGAGGGCTTCTCTAACTCTACAATCTTTTTCAATATTCTTATCCAAGTCTGTAGGAGCAGGATTGCCAGATGCCGGATCATAAGGTGTGAATCCTTTCTCAGTGATCTCCCAAATTTTTTTGCCAAGACATCTAAGATGAGTCTCCATTCAAATTTTCCGTATCCCATAATTTGTTCCATCAAGCTTAGGGATTTCTCTTCTGAAAATAGTTGTCAGTGGATTAGAAGTGTTAGCTGCCATAGGATCTACCTCAAGTGGTTAAGCTTCTACAAAAGAGTACCAAAGCTCTTCTACCAATTTTTAGGATAATTGGTAAACAACTGAGAAGGGGAGGTGAATCAGTTGTTAATAGATTATAACATTTAATCCACTTAATAACCTTTAATCTGATTAAGTATCGGTAAAAAATACAACTTAACAATTAAATAGATAATCAATGCAAAGTAACCATACCACATAACACCATGATTTGTACGTGGAAAACCTAGAAAGGGAAAAACCACGATGGGAAGCCTACCCACAATCAGATGATACTTCTACAAAAAGTATGTGTTACAATGAGGGGCATGCACATGCAAGAAGGCATACTACCTAGAGCATATTGATCATTACAAAAGAGTCCCACTGACTACAGAGAGGCTACAACCATCTCAGGATAAATGGATGACGATCCAATAGAGTGAACTACTAGAAATAACATCTACCATACCCGATTACAGTCCCAGTTAAGCTCAATACCGGAGGCCTTTGACCTCTTCCTTAATCCCAATTCGATCACCTATGATTGACCAAATCTCCTTCACATATGATATTACATTTCAAGACCACGAACACTTATTCCATTCCCATACCACACATGCCACGATCTACAATGAGATCTTACATCATTTTATACAAACCGTAAGGCCTAAACCAATTAGGTCAGCCACCTAAAAGATATTACAATAAGATCATTAAATAGATCAATTTACAGTGATATGCCATGTCATCTTAAGACCAAAACAACAATAATAAATCCATAAAACATCCTGAAACATCCTGATAACGTGTAGAGTACACGTTAACATGATACCGGTCCATAACCTAGATAGGTATCAGACCTATTCTGGGTCCACCATGCCAAAGCAATGTCTTCGAGCATTTGAAGCACAATCAAAGAACATCTTCAACATCCTGAAATCCATATAGAAGTTGATTATGCATCTTGTATAGATTCCTCAATGAAATCTCTTCCGGTAGAGCCTTAAACTAATGTTGGTAAGGGTTTACTAGAGTGTATGATATCATTCGATTACCAAGTCAATACCAACTGACCAAAACATGCTCCAGGAGCACGTACCACATGTAACCAAACATATTCCATAGATCAAAACATGTCGGAAGTGTCCAACAGATAGTCTCTTCTGTCGGTAACACTAGATCTTCTACCAATAATCGAAACCTATATGTCGGTAACCAACCATAACAGCTAGTGTTGACATCAATGACAAAACATCAATGCAATATATAATCAATTTATCAATAATGCCAACAACATTGCCTATCAGTGAAGGATGTGGTTTTCCAAGTCCTTGATCTCCCCTTGACCTATAACATTCTCTTTGGAAGGCCCTGGATCCATGCAATGCAAGTTGTACCTTCTACCTACCATCAATGTATCAAACTTTCACACAACGGTGTTGAAGTAACTATACTAGGAGATCCAAACCCTTTTATGTATTGCAACAATCTGAGTTCTAAGACTGAATCCATCATTCCTAGAAATCGTGAAGCACCTCCTTCCAAAGAATTTATTGATCCCGAATCCTTAGGAGAATCCACCTCCAAATCCAATGAAGTTGAGATCAGAATAAAAGTAAAAGATTGTAGCGTCCTAAAATTGTACCCTTTGCAATTTTGACTATATTTGGGGCTCTCACCTTAGTTTTCTCATCCCTATGCTCAAATGAGACGCATTTATGCTTGTACCATGCAAAATTTTCATCTATATCACATTTTTCCTTGCATTGCACTTTAACCTTGCCCCAGATATGAGGTAGGACCAGGGCATGGAGCCTTGGTCCTCACTAGAACCATGGCGCCACACCATGGTCCTCCCTAATTGGGGCCCATTTCAAACCCTTTTTCCCATCTCAAATTTGAGTGGGAAACCTTTCTCCATGTCGACCTATGTCAAAAAAAAAATCAGTTTTCCTGATGGGAAAGTATAAAGGAGGTCTTCCCCTCTCATTTTGGATATAGGATATACATACATGACAGGTGAAATTGGGAGCACAAGCAATTAAGCATTCAAGCATTGAAGTATTCATAATCAAGCATTTCTAGAGGTCTTCAAGCCTACATATTCTTCCTTCATTTATTGCGGAGCATCACTACATCATTCATTTGTAAGCAGATGTGTGTGATTAGGATTTTGTTATGTTCATGCCATTTTCATACAGCATGTGTGATTACATTCAAGAAGCAAAGAATCATTATTAGTCATTGCAGATCTGAGGTATACCTTTCCATCATTTATTTCAAGTATTTGCAATATTTCATTCAAGGTTGATTCTAAACTGGGGTTTGACTTACACAAGCCCCTATTCCCAACCTTCTTTCCCTTCTTTTTGTGTGCGGGAAATAGTTACAGAGTTCTACTCTTCAGAATAAGCTTTATTCACAGAGATGAATCAACCCCCTTTGGCACGTGAAAAGTTCAGAGGACCATTGTGACATTCCATGGTGTTGTCTTTTTAGAAGCTTTTTTTCAGGTTCAGATTTGGCTTGGCTCATACTACTTATTTCTAAGGGCAAGCGAAATTTTTGCATCTGTAGCTCGTTGTTTTCTCAGTTTTACCTTTATTTTTCAACACTTTACCTAGTTTCAACATTTCAACTTACAAAATAGGAAATCAAAATCAACTCAATCCACTTAGTATTCAATCTGTTATGCCCTAAATACTCCCCCCCTCCATTTCATCCGTAGAAATGTGGGTCCCCCTTGTTTATTTCCTATTTTTTGTTATTTTCCTTCCCTTATCCCTCTTTTTGTTCCACCTCTCCGGAGTTTTGGGTTTCTAAAACCTCAGAGTCCTTTGCTTTTGTCTACACTCTAGAACCCCAAGTTCCCGAAGTGTGTTGTCCCTTTGTTTTCTTTTTTTTTTGTTTGACTTTAGAGTTTTGGGTTCCCAAAATCTTGTAGTCTTTGTTGTTTCTTTTGGAAACTTCGAGACTCTGGATCTCCAAAATGCCAAAGTTCTTCCTTTGTTGGTTGGTTTTGATTTTGGAAATCTAGGTTCCCGGAGTCCCATTTTTTATCCCTTGTCTTTTCTTTGGGATCATGGGTCCCCAGAATCCTAGCCTTGTTCTATTCAGTTCTCTTTTGAGTTTTGAGGTTGTTGGTTCAGTGACCTCAGGATTCTAGGATCCCGGAACCCTTGAGCGTGTTTTAGTTTTCGTGCCTAGGGGGAACTATAAATAGCCTTTCAAGAGGGATTTGATTTCATTTGCACGCTTCATCATTCAAACTCTCCTTCCTTCCTAGCAATTTGGTTTCCCTTCGGTGCACTCTGTCTCCTTCCTTCTTCCTATCTAAGTAGGTGTTCTTCTTGGCTTTGTTTGTTTTCTTGTTTTCTTTCCCTTTTTGCATGTTTTTGTGTGTTTTCGTAGTTTAGGGTTCTTTTTTTTCACTATAAGTCAATTTTCGACCGATAGTTAAGGCTTTCTATTATTTTTTCCTCAATCCAGGATCTCGGGTTCCTAAAATTCCGAACTCCCTTAGGTTGACCCTTTGACTAAGAAACCCTAGGTTCCCGAGATTCCGAAGTTCAAGTTGTTATCTCTACCTCCAAACTCCGGAACCCTGGGTTCCTAGAATCCTAGAGCCCCTTTCCTTGTTTTTCCCTCTTGTTAACTTCATAACTTTGGGGTCCCAGATTCCCAAAGCTAGTTTCTAGACAACATTCAAAGACTCTGAAACTCTAGAACCCTAAAATCTTGAAGTCACCCTATTTGCTACCTTGTTTATTTCAGGACCCAGAGATTCTGGGATCTCGAAGCAATGGTTTTTCTTGACCAATTCACTCTGGAAATCCGAAGTGAGTCCCTTTGTTAATTTTTTAAGTTCTGAGACCCTAGGATCCCAAAATTATGCATGAAGATTTATATCAAGCCCAGAACCTTGGGATTTTGGAGTCCATTATTTTTTAAATGAATCTGCTAAGGCACTTATCATGCAATCCTCTTGTGTAGATTGAACTAATATTATGGAAAAATCAACTACCCTCGGGAAGAAAACTAGAAATGAGCTTAAGCTCGAGAAGAACCCAACCATAATGAAGTATCAATATCACGGTCAAACCTTGGTGTCTAAGTTTGAGAATGAGGTACAGTGGGTTATAGATATAGAGATAGGACACATTGAGATAGATGATATCAAGAAAATATGGCTCAACCAAACCTCAATGCACCATATAGGAGAATTAAGAGGTTTGGGCTTGTGGAAGCCACCATATTCCCTCAAGCAATGCAATCTCTATAATTGATCCTTTCTATATCCCAGCATTATGATAAGGATACCAGGAAGTGCATAGATATAAAAGGAAACGTGGTAGTCGATCTCTCACCTGAGATTCTTGGTATGACTTTTGGTATTCCTCAGTATGAGGAGGTCCTCCAAACCACAAAGGAGGAAGAAATTAAAATCTTCAATAAGAATGTCACAGAAAATAGATGCCATATAAATGAAGCTTGGATTGATAATCCAAGGAATTAGGGTTGAAAGCTACACATAATATTTTAAGGGAAGATTTCAAAGATGCACTAATGGATTTGATCATCATGCTCAGTCGGGCCTTCAAAAAAAAAAGATTATAGATACTACCACTTATGAACATTCCAATACATTCATACTATCTGGATATGTAAGGAATATTTTAATTAGGCATATAACATTTCAGATAACATCCATGAATAGATGTGCAATGTATTAGAAACAAAGAAGTTTTTCATGACTTCTTATGTAATCTAGATGGTGGCAAGAAGTGGCATATACCTAAGGTTGAATACTAGTGGTAAATTAGGAGAGGCACCTAGATAGAAAAGAGCATGCGAATACTACACTCAATTTCCCATACAACATACTAAATTCTACTTCAAGAGAATTAATTATGCTTCCATCTATGCAGTCATTTGTAGATTAATAGGTGATGTTGGATATTGCATCTCTCCTGAAGCGATGAAGATGATACAAGAATGGGGCACATGGTTCCTCCAAAACCAATGCTCCACTTATATTTAAGTGAGCGGATTCAGAGGAAAACCCTTCCTCCTCCCTCAATACTGTGGCAACTGTATCATCATGCTCGAACATGCTAGGAAGACAATAGGGGTGCAGTCTCTTTTGACCCTCAAGCACAAAACCAAGGTCACATTCCCAATCATTCTTGGGCATTACACCTGCAAAAATATACAAATAGCTAAGGCAACTATTCATGAACTATAGGATCTTAGCCTGAAGGAGTTTGACTATGCTCATGAAAGATATGATCCATTTGGTAAACTCAAACAGATGATGTCGATGTCATACTTAGGCCATTTACCAGCCATGGAATATTTTTGGGCAAGCATGCAAGACAATTTTGAAGCTCGAGAAAGGGGATTCTACTGGTTAACCATTCCCCAAAACAAGTACTTCAAGGTGGAGACAAATATACCTAATGACCTTAGGGATGATGGAGACAAATATGCCTATAAGGAAACCATGGTTGAGAAGAGGCCTCTTTCTCCAATTAGATGGTCAGAGCAAGAGAAGGTTGATACAGGTTCTGTGACTGAGAAGGTAGTTGAAAAAACCAGGCAATGCTTGAATCTCAGGGTTCGCCCCAGTGCATCTAAAGAAAAGAGGAAAGGGAAAGCTACAAGAAATCCCCAATGAAAAACTACCAAAGAGTATGTGAGAAGAACCAGATCTGAATCGAGAAAGAATACTCCAATAGAATTAGAGGTTCTTGCACCTACCGTAGGAAAGGAAGAGCCGAGGAAACAAATCGATGCAAAAGTGAAGGAGTCTTAACTCCTCAAAACAACAATTGAGTATGGAATAACTATCGGATTGCAAGAAATACCACAAGTTTCAATCACACCCATTGTGCCCACAATTGGAATTTTTCTGAGAGAAGGTACATCACAAGCAATATGTACTGAACAATAGGTTCCTCCCACTCAGACACCAGTATCAGTTTTTGTCCCATCTCGTGAACACATAATAATTCCCAATGTTGAGACAAATTTAGATCAAGATGATAAGCTAATATATACCATGGTTACTAGAAGGGATAGTCTCATGCGAAGATAGGTGTATTTGTCCAACTTGAGTAGGTTGCTCAAGCATTGGTTGAAGAACCTAAGGATTAAACAATAGAACTACCCCAAACTCAAAAATAGTAAGGACATGATGAAATGATGGATATTGATGAGAGGAATGAGCAGATGGTGCTCACCCCACAAAACAAAGAAGTGCTCCTTAATCAATTAGAAGGGGAGAAGAAAAAAAAAAGGGGGGGGGAAACTAACAAACAAGCTTTTGAGAAAGAGGTTGGTGAAAAGCTAGAAATGTTTGCCAAGAAAAATCAACTAAGTCATGAACAGGTGCTTCAAGAAAACCTCGCTCAATAAATCCCATGACCCCATCACCGCATGAGGATTTCACGCAGCAACAACCACATGAGCAACCTGCAAATGAGGAGTAACAAGAAGAGGAAGAGTAGGAGAAAAAAATAGAATCCCATGTGGTAACTACTGAAGTCACCACCCAAGGTGAACAACAAGATGATAACATGTTGTAGTGGTTGAATTTCAATTTCTAGAAGAAGAAGAAGATTGTTCTCCTAAGTATCGCTTGGCATAATACAATAAACAAATCTCCACAAAGGGTAAAAAGGGCCAAAACTCTCCATCATATTTCAAGGATTGATTCAAGTGATGTTATAGCTAGCATTTATACTCTAGTGTAAGTAGAGAAAAAAGATAACCAAGCCTCCCCTAAATACCAGATTTTGCAAGTTAACCTTTGCAAGAAGGCCAAATGGGGAGAGATAGCTTCTCTAGACGTGGCTACCACCTATATAAAAAAAATAATTAAAAAAAAGAGAATAAATCTAAGAAAGAGGTCAAAGCCCAACTATGACAATACAAATAATTCCTCCTTGAAATTTCAAAACCACTTGATTCAAGGTCGGGTGATTCTCTACCATCTACCTCACCTCTCCTGTAGGAGGAAGTGAAAGTGTTACATGAGATGAGAAAGGTAGCAACCTCAGTCAAGACCTATATAACAAATCAATCGAGTAATATAAGGGCATTCTTACAAGACACGATGGAGATATATGAGGATGCTCACCTCAAAGAGAAAACCCTCATCCATCACTCTACATAGTGAGAAGTGCAGCTCAACCAATTTTCAAGGCAAGCCAAGTTTCTTAAAAAGATCAAGATGTTGGGAGAAGATGTAATCATGAAAGAAGACTTGTTAGGAGGTGAGAATGCAAGCAGCATGTAGTCATGCATTACTATCTTAGAATTGAAAGTGGATATAATCAGTCAATGTAGAACCAGGACCATCAAGGAACACCCTCCCCTCTTTGGACTCTTGGAGTGGTATGAGCAGTTTGTAGTGAAGTTGTTGGGAAAATATAGCATCAATTTGATGCAAGACAACACACTTTATCAAGAAATAGTCCTGAGACAATGGGATGCATACGCAACTAAGTACCTCTCACCAATCATCGAGTTCAATACTACAACTATGGATAGATACATGTATTTGGTTTTCTAGTGTCTGCAAGCTTCATAAATGATGGATGAAATGGTTGACAAGTTGGAGGATACAAAGGAAAATTTAAGAGTTTCCAAGTTTCAAGTAGAGTATGTGTTTGATCCACCTTCCGCTTTAGTAGATTGTTACATAAAGAGCAACCACAATTACAAGACGTCTACACAACAAACATAAGGTTAACTCCCAGTGCGCTCCTTGGTAAATTAGTCCATCAAAACTACCTCAGTCACACCTTTCATGCATCAGCACCCCCACCCAAAGAACACTACTCATGTTGATATTATGAAGAAGACTCACTATCTTGTGATGTGTAGAGATAGTTAAGTGGAAATCAAAAGGGAGCGACTTGCATGTTGACTACAACTCCCACCATTTTGTGACAAGATTTTAGGCATGATGTTTTCCTAGGAAATAAGAGGCATAACACTATAAATATGATTAATCAGACCATTTCAAGGGTCCAAAAATTGATGATTTGAGGCCTTAGTTTAGGATTTTCATTTCTAGCACTTTTGTTTAGTTTCAAGCTTTGTTAAACTTGCCAAGTATCAGTGCTCATTGGTACTTTTATTATTTTATAAACAATCAGTGCAAGTTGTTGTTGTGGATTGCCCATTCCATGATCTATGTTGAATGAAGTTGGTATTTCTACAATCTGATAACTTCTCTCATCTTAGATAGCATGAATGTTCTGAATATTGTGGATCTTCATTGTTACACATGTGAAGTTGTTTAGCCAGCTCTGTTTGCACATGAGATACTAGAGCTCATATGTAGATAGAAGTTTTTGTATGTTGCTATATAATTTGTTATTGATAATATTTTATTATTAGAATTATTGTCTTTGACTTAACAAGTTTGCATGGTTATTATTGTTCCTCCATTATCCTTATGTCTTTTGCATTTTGTTTCTGAGCAATCTGTATGAGTGTCTTTTGTAACCAAAAATATCACCTTGATTGAACAAGTCATATGAACCCTGAGTTACCCAAGCATCGTTGTGACCCAGCAAATAGGACCTTGGGGAGCATGGATTTTGTAAACCTGTCTCTTTTCAAGAGAGGCTCCGTCTTTGCAAAGAAACATAGTCCTTATCTGATTTGTGATTAAATCTAGTGGATTCCCTTCCCTCTTTTGAATGTAAAGGTTTCAAGTGAAATTAATTTGGTGATTTCTCCTTTCTTTGTGGCAGATTGCCAAATCAAAATTTCCCCTTTACAAATACCATGGCATAGGGGAATATTTTATAAGTTGTTCTCTCTATATTGGAAAGCTACATTTGTCCCCTCACACTTATAAAAAACCATAAATGACTGAAACCACATCGAACACCACTGCTATGTTCTGCAAACCTACAATTTTTTAAAAATGGGGAGCTTTGTATGATGAAATGGAAGAAGAGGATCTCCTAGGTTGGTTATACAAAGAAGATACAAAGAAATAACAAATTATAGAACTTGAAGTTAAAATACTATCTGAGCAATATGGAAAGGGAGTGAAGATAATAGAAATATATGGCTATGATGGTCACAATCCTCTTGGTTTACACAAACAAGGTATACTTGAACCAATCAAACCAAATGGTGGACTAATGTTTCTAGTCTAGGATATGGTACACAAAAAGATAAGACCTTGAGTACTAAGGGTAACTCAAGTGTGGTAGGGGAGTCTTTTAATGCAACACAGACCACCAAGGAAGGTACCATTGATGACTGACAATTTCATTGATATATATGAGTATGATTCTATTTGTACTCTAGAGCCTATTCATATTCTTGAGCCTAATTATGATCCTTTACCCCTTTCTCACCCACAACTTATTGATTGGGACCAAATAAGACCACCCCAATTAGATGTTTTTCAAAATGATGAGGCAATCATAAAATTTCTTGGAGCATGAAGTGATTTACCCCTTGGAGATCATAGGGATAGATTCACCATATAACTAGAAAATGCATCTTACTTTGGAGAAGGTGCCAAGCCTTTTAGTCGTAAAATTATTAAAAATATCAATAGGTCTTGTGGTTAAAACTGTTCTACAACACTATTTGATCTAAAAAAAGTAAAAATAAAGGATGTATCCGAAGGTGAAAACCTCTTTGAGGCACCTGAGGATGGATGACTTGACACACTTCCCCTAGTATTATATCATGAGAAGTCATCTATGTTAGTGGAAAAGATAGTACCAACAAACTTGGGCACCAAAGAGCAATCAAAGATTATTTGAAGAGAGAATAGAGTATATCCAACATTGTCCTATGCAGACATGCCGAGACTTGATCCTGATCTAGTTATGCATCACTTGTCTTTGACACCGGGGGCAAAACCTATCAGAATTTTTTTTTAGAAAAATGCATCCTCATGTGGCACTACTGCTAAAGGCATAATTATAGAAGTTGCTATATGTTGGATTTATAAGACCCATTAACTATGTTGATTGGATTTGAAATTAGGTACTGATTCCAAAACCTGATGGGAATGTTCATGTTTGCACATATTTTAGAGATTTAAATAAAGCATATCCTAAATATGACTTACCACTTCCAAATATTGACATGATAGTGGATTCTACAACATGACACAATATGTTATCCCTCATGGATAGGTTCTTGGGCTACAATCAGATCAAAATTGTTCCCGAAGATTAGATCAAAACAACATTCACTTGTCCTTGGGGAACTTTTTGTTAGAACGTCATTCCCTTCAGATTTATGAATGTCAAAGCTACTTATCAACATACAATGACCACTATATTTCATGATATGATGCATATTTTTTTGGAATATTATGTAGATGACTTGCTTGGAAAATCTTACACTACCTGAAAGGACATTTAGAAATCATGGATAAAATAATTACAAGGCTGGAAAAATATAAAGTCTGATTGAATTCAAAGAAATGTGTCTTTGGGGTAACCTCCAGGAAACTCCTTGGATACATTGTCTTATTTAAAGGAATTGAAATCAATTCTGAAAAATTAAAAGCCATACTTGAGATGTTTCCACCAAGGAATATCTGTCAACTGAGATATTTACAAGGGAAACTCCAATCTATCTGTCATTTTATAGCACAGTTAGTGGATAAATGTCAACCATTCTAGCACCTACTACATAAGAATGTTTCATTTAGATGGGATGGAAAGTGTGAGAAAGATTTTCAATAGATCAAATAATATTTGATGTCACCACCAATATTGGTACCTCTTGCAGATGATAAGTCTTTACTACTGTATATATCCACAACTGTCAAACATTGGGGGCAATTTTGGTGAAACACGACTATGAAGGAAAAGAACGTGCAATATATTATATTAGTCATACCTTAGTGGGATATGAGGTCAATTACAGTCCTATTGAGAGAGTGTGTCTTGATGTAGTTTTTACCTCACAGAAACTGTGACATTACATGCTTACACACCAAATAAAGCTCATTGCAAAAATTGATCCACTTAAATATCTCCCGAGTAAAGCAACTCGTATAGGACGAATGGCTAAATGAGTCATGATTCTCAGAGAGTTTGACATTGAATATGTAGAAAGAAAAGAAATCAAAGGACAAGATATAGTAGAGATTCTCCTATCACAGATGATCATCCACTTACCACAGAGTTACCTAATGAGTCAATCTTCAACACAAAATCTTTAAATCTCTGGACTTTATATTTTGATGGCTCCTTCATGTAAGGTGGCTCTGGCACTAGCATTCTCTTTATCACACCACAAGGGGATTATATATCTAAGGCTTATAAGATACAGTTTCCATGTACCAACAGTATTGCATAATATGAAGCATTACTTTCTAGACACTGTATGGCAATACAATGGAAAATCTTAGAGTTGTGTGTTCTTGGTGACTCCTAGCTAGTGATCAGATAGGTTAATGATGATTAGAAGACAAAATATAAAAAAAATATTCCATACAAGAGAATGGTGGATAATTTCAAGGCCTACTTTATCACAATCACATTTGATAAAATTCCTTATGACAACAACAAAGCAGTTGATGCAATGACTACACTCACCTCCCTTGTAATAATTCCAACACCAAATACTATGAGTTCTTGGTTGAACCGCTCTTGGAGCCTTCCTACATTGTACCACAATCTGAAATGATATGTATCATCATTGGTCCTAATTCTCAGTGGTATAAAGATATTTATGCCTACTTACATGATAATACCTTACTTCCTGATCTATCCAATAAAGCCTGAAAAACCTTTATTTGTTGAGCCTCCTATTATGCCATTTTAATTGATACCCTATATAGTTGGGGTCTTAATGGTACCTTACTTCGATGTCTTAAGCATGACAAATCCAACACTATCTTCCAAGAGGTACACAAAGGTATATGTGGGGCACATTTGAGCGGTCCTACCCAAGCTAAGAAACTCTTGTGTAGTAGTTATTACTGGCCTACTATGGAGAAGGACGCTTATTAGTTTGTCAGGAAATGCAAGTAGCGCTAGATACATGGAGACTTGATACATGTACCAATGTAGGAATTGCAACCAATTATCAAATCTTGGCCCTTCTGTCAGTGGGGACTCAAGCTTGTGGGCAAAATCCATCCACCCTCATCAAATGGCCATAAATTCATCATCACTACTACTGAGTATTTCACAAAATGGATTGAATTTGTTTCCCTTACCCATATCACCAGTAAACAAATTGCTACATTTATCTTGAACTACATCATATGTTGGTATGGTGTCCCCCTTTCCATCATTATTGATAACGATTGTCCCTTCAAGAATTAGGATGTCCATGAGCTTTGCGAGAAATTTCACTTTTGACACCATTTCTCCACACCATACTATACTCAATGTAATGACTAGGCTGAGGCCTCTAACAAAAATATCCTCAGAATCCTCAAAAAGATAGTCAATGAAGTTAGTCATGATTGACATATCTTGTAGAACCCCGCCTTGTGGTCTTACAACATTAGTGTTCACACTCCCACAGGCGCCACTCCATACTCCCTTGTTTATGGTGTTGAAGCTATATTGCCCATTGAGGTTGAGATACCTTCCCTATGGGTCTCTTTGCACAACCTGATCAGTGATGAAGACTATAGAGTCCCCCACTTGCATAACTTAGAATTGTTGGATGAAAGAAGATAAATTTGCTTTTGATCAACTAAAGAGCATATCAGCAGTGCATGTGCATAAGTTACAACCACAAAGTCAGATCTTGCATATTTAAAGTTGGTGATTTTATCCTTAGAGAAAATCCAAAGAATCAACAATACAGATAGAAAAAGGGAAATTTTGAACCTAACTGGCTTGGTCCATATATTATCACTACTACCTATGGATAAGGGGCATATCAGCTGGCTACTTCTAAGGGTGAACCACTTGAAGATCCAATCAATAGCATTCACCTTCGCATGTTCTATGTCTAAGTATTTCAAAGAATTTATTTAAAAGATCTTGAAAAAATACAAAAGGAGAAAAAGATCTTGAAAAAATACAAAAAATTGAGAAAAAGATCCTGAAAAAATATTAAAAAAAAGAGAAAAAGACTCGAAATAATTATCACTTTGGTGAAAACCTGGCAAACAGGTGTCTTGGGAAAGTACCGTGGTAAAAATAGAGCAACCAACGTCATGCATAGAGATTTCACTCCTCTTTCCTTCAGTTCTCTACTTGATCATGCCCTATCTGTATCTTCCCTCCCATTCCATAATAGCCTCCCCAACCCAATCATAGCTTGTGGATTGTTTTGCATAACCTGCGCACACATTGCTCTTGCATACTAACCTAGTCTTATCCCTCATTAGGGCATCTCCACAACCTTAGTAGTGGGTTGGGATATTTGGCATCTCACTATCAGATGAACTATCTAAAATGTCCTACAAAAAGAAAAAAAATCATAAAATGTCTTGAAAAAATCCTAAAAATCATATTGTCCTAAAGAAATCATAAAATGTCCTGAAAAAATCCTAAAAAATCATAAAATGTCCTAAAAAATCCTAAAAATTGTAAAATGTCTTGAAAAAATATTAAAAATCATAAAATGACTTGAAAAAATCTTAAAAATCATAAAATGACCTAAAAAAATCTTTAAAATCATAAAAAGTCTTGAAAAAATCTTTAAAAAACCATTAAATGTCTTGAAAAAATCTTAAAAATCATAAAATGTCCTCAAAAAAATCAAAGAAATTGTAAAATGTCCTTAAAAAAACCCCAAAATTAGAACATTTAAAAACCCTAAAAATCTTAAAACTTTTCTCCCAAAATCCAAAAACATTTAATAAACATTCCAAAGACACAAACACTTCGGATGATCATGCAACTTTGAACTTCAATGAAATCATGATGTGACGAGATTACGATTGAGCAGACATAACAAAACCTTATCGACTTATCAAAACCAAACACATTCATTTTGAACAAAATTCATTCGACATGAAACATATCATTTGTTTTGGATTAAGGCAAAAATAGGTTTTGAAGGGGCCCTGAAACCCTTTACAAAATGATTCTAAGAGGTATAGAATCAAAAATAAACATAAAAAAGAAAATGATTCTAAGACGTATAGAATCAAAAAGCAACATCCAAAACAAAATGGGCTACAAGGATAGGCATAAAAAGAAGCAACCAAAGAGACAACAAAAGACCAGCTGGGCACAAAAAGGCAGCAGAAAGACCAAACCCAGACACAGAAAGAACCAGCAACAGAAAACAACCTAATTACATTAGGCTTTTGTTGGTGTCAGCGACCTTAGCCTCAAGGGCATTCATGGTATCAACAACAACCTTCATAGCTTTATGATCCAAATTCTGAAAGGTCGGCTTTTTCTTCATGTTCCCTCGGGTCCTTTTGTACGGTCCTTCACCACTTTGAGCTGCCTTAGCTTCATCACTACTAATAACAACAACCTTATCTGGTTGTTCGAGACTATTCACCATGGTATTGATAACCATTGCAGACTGTTTAACAATTTTGTGACTGCTAACCATAATGGTCTTGAGGGTATCATGGATCTTGTTGTAGCCTTCCTCAATACGGGTGATGCATTCCTCCAGGATTTTCTTTAGTTGATCAACCCCTTCCCTTGTTTTCTTGATACAGTCCATGACCAACTTCTTCTCAGCCTCAGTCCAATTCCCTTCATTATTCGGATTACCAAGAGAAGAACCAGCAGGGAGAGAATCCATTTTTCTTCTCAAGGCTCTTTGGTTAATCTGGATCTCTTTAAGTTCATGAAACAACCACTTGAACAAACTGAAGGTGTCAATTTCATGATCATGAGCCATCCCCAATACATTTTCATAATCCTCCCTCTTATCATTTAGCTCATCACTTTTAGGATGAAGGTCAGCAATACCGGCCACACCCACATTACCAGTCTCCTTATAGGACAAAGGAGAGGCCAGGACATTAGGATTATCAGGGTTCTTAACATCATCTACCTTCTCACTAGAAGAGGGGGGCCCAATCTCAGCCGAAGTAGAGGAGGACATAATGATGTTCTAATGACCTTTGGAACCCTTCCTCATCGTGGGTTTAGAGCTCAAAGGAATTTCCATTTTAGCTTTTTTCATGGGAGGGGGAGTCTCATCTGACCCAAACCAAAAGGCATCATTATTAGACTCTCCCACACTAGTCTCATCATTCTCAAAATAAATATGGATAAAATCATCAAGAGGAGGAAGAGAACATAAATGGGCATCAATAAGGACCAACAGGCCTTCATGCATAATGGGAAACTTAGCAAGGTTCTTACGGTGGTCACTGAAATTAGCCCTAAGAGCAGACATGAGGTAGAAAGGGAAAGACATTTTCACACCATGGTGGAAATGATTCAGAATAACAAAGTGGTGGCCATACATCCTAGTATATCTACCATCCAAAGTAAAGTAATTTATAATTACCTTGAGAAGCTTCTGCCAGAAAGAATCACTGCAATATCATAGTAGTTGGTCGTCTTCTTAATGATTTTAGCCCTCTCCTCCTCCTCCTTGGGGAAATTTTGCATAGCTTGCTCTGTGTACACCCTATCTCTGTAATACTTCATGCCATCCATAGATAACCCAATGACCTTTGCAATAAGGGCTTCATAAACTAGGACCCTCCGACCATGAAGAATAATTGTTCCATCCTTCCAGTGTTTAGCAAAATATTTAGTAACATCTTGATTTCACCCTTGAAGCCTTTCAATCTATGGAGTGAGCCCATCTTTCTTCAGAATATGCCATAGCTTCTTTTCATTCTTAAGCTGCACACAGCTATGTGGCTCAATTCTTTTTCTTGCACCACCCATTTTATCAAGCTCTCTGTAATATTCTCTGTGACGAATTTCCAGAGTTAAAGCAAACCTCCAGAAAATGTATGAAATCACCCACAAAGCATGCCAAATAAATTCCATTGATTCTTATGTCCTCTCTGGCGACCTATCTCAGAACGTAAGGTATTAGCAGTTCTATAAACACTCAAAGTCATTATGGCACTAGTAATGACTAAATTTACTCCCCTGACTTCGCTCGTGGAGCAAATGCATCGCAAATTGTGAGTCCAACCTGTCACCATGGGTCCAACAAAGTTGGGCTTTACACATCACTCCCCTATTGACAAGGAAGTCATCAATCACATTGGCTTGTGTGTAAACATGGATGAACATACATTTATCAAAGTTTTTAATAATATCTTTATCTTTTTTCATCCAAATATCAACATTCCAAGATGGAGTTGAATTGCCCTTTAGGTAGTTGATAATGTTCTTTGAGTCCCCCTCGACCCAAATAATCTTATAGTTGTTCTGTTTTGCAAATTTTAAACTATAATAGGTTCCAATGGCTTCAACAACATTATTAGTCTGTTTACCCAAAGGGAGAGCAATAACAGAAATGAAGTTGTCATACTGATCTTGTATAACCCCACCATAGCTAGCTTGACCAGGGTTCCCTCTAACCGCACCATCAAAATTGATTTTGACCCATCCTTGGGATGGGAAGTTCCAACTAATGTTGTCCTTGGGGTTGACCTTAGGTGTAACCATATGATGACCAAACTCCTAGTCCGTGACAACATTGGCTTCATACTCCTTAAGGATACCACTATGAGAGACGACATTGGGGTTAACAATCGAGAGGTTATCATAGATGGCTCTAGAAATTTTATTGAAGACAATATTAGAAGGGAGATGGATATCCCTGAAGATATGATTATTATGTTCTTTCCATAAACCTTACGCCATGTGAGGAAACACAAAAAACTAGAGCTTCTTTATGAAGGGATTTCTTGAGGGAGGGTTCCATTGGTAGACGAACTCCTTAACAACTCTTGGTAAAGTCCAGCAAAGATCCCATTTCTGAAGCACCAAACTCCAAATCTTAGAGGTGTAAGTAAAATGTAAAAATAGATGGTCCATAGATTTAGCCTCCTGCAAGCACAAGTAGCATCTATTTGGAATAGAAAATCCTCTCCTAACAAGATTATCAGTAGTTAAGATTTTATTAAGAAAGAGGAGCCAAAAAAACATATTGACCTTAGGAGAAAGGTCCTTAATCCAAACTTTAGAACACCAGGACACATGGGGTTCATTATAGACATCCACAAAAGCCACATAAAACTTCCCATTGGGATTGAATTTCTAAATTAGTTCATCTTCCATACTTTCATCCAAACCAAAAGAATTTAGGGAAATTTACAAATGGGTGAAAGAAGGATTAATAACAAGAAGATTAACCCACTTACCCTCATTCCAATAGTTAGCCATCATAATGCCAAGAGAAGCCACATAAAGATCCCTTAAAGATCCCAAAGTAGGATCAGAAGCAAGTGAGTGATTCCTACTCCAACACTCATCCCAAAACCTGATTTTTCTTCCATTTCCCAGCTTCCAATAGGCTCCCCATCTAGCCACATCCCTAGCCTCGAGGATATTGTTCAAAGATGAGATCCAACAGGGATATGAAAATAACTCAAAAAATCCTACAAAGAATGAACATTAAAAATATATTTATTGTGCCATAAGGTGTTCCAAAGAATGAACATTAAAAATATATTTATTGTGCCATAAGGTGTTCCATTCCCTTCTATAGTCATAATACCTCTAGACCTATTTATCCAGAAGAGCATTATTAAAGGTTTTTATGCTTCTAATTCCCAATCCACCAAATCTCCTAGGCTTGCAGACATTCTCCTAGGAAACTAGAGGGATTCTTCTCTATTCCTCAACCTGTGACCAAAGGAATCTTTTTTGAATTTTGTCAATAATTTCAGTAAATTTAGAGGGAATGAAACATATCGCTTGTTTGTTTTCTTATTTCTTTTGATTGTTTTTTTATTTTATCTTTGGTGACATGTATTTTATCTTTTTCAGGATGTCTTTGACTAGAGATTTTGTCTACAGGATGAATTTGACTAGAAAGGTGAAGATGGGGCATCTTCACCTGTTTGGTGCTTGTGGATAGTTCCTTTGTAATGTGATGACTCGTCTTAGGATATGATCATCTAATATCATCAAGGACATAATAGTCTAATGCAAACTGAAGAAATCCTTCTTGTTTAATGTGTTTTCTTTCACGCAATTGGTATGACAATTCATTTGGGTTTTATTCATATCTAGATGAGTTTTATCATTTTTCTATAATAAGCTCGATGATGATATAAGCCCTTAAAGAGGCACAAGAATTATCATCACTTTCATATCCTCTTTCTCATCACTCATTGTTCTTTCTCATCACTTTTCTCCTTTCATCACCTTTCTTCTCTCTCTTTTTCCTCATTTCTTTCATCATCTTCTTCATTCTTTTCATTGCAATGAGATCAATTAAACGCTTTATCCAACTAATGCATGTCTTTGAATCTTTAACCACTTTACCAAATCAACCAAATTGCTTCTTACAATCTCAATGCCCCTGGATCAATCAATCATTCAATCATTGGATCACCTTATCTTGTGCTAGCATCAATCCTTCTTAGCTTAATTAGCTCAATCAACTTATCAACCTGGCTACACTATTCATTTCCATCAAGTATTCAAATACACCACATCAATTATTTATTTCCATAAATGTACATCTCAACTTAATCACTTGCACAATATCAATCAACCAATCTCCTTTTTTATAATCTATCAAGAGATTAATCTCCATCAATTTATTCGATCAATCTCTCGAGGGGGCATAATGATAACTTAATGATGAATGAATAGTACGAAACCAGTACTGAGAGGGGGGGTGAATCAGTACAGGCAAAAACACAACCTTAAACCAATTTGTCAACTAACACTTATGCACTGACAGACAAACAGCAGCACCGGTCCTTCAACAGAGTTCAACCGGCAAAACCCAGTGTAACTGAGACAAGCAAAGACCGGTTGACACTTATCTTCACATATAATCTAACTCTTCATTCCCATTTCACCCTAATGCATGAATAGGCAATCTACCATCAAATATTTACATATTACAACAAGATCAACATGCATCACAACTTAATCAGAAAACAATCATAACATCACATGAAGAAAGCATCACACATGACACACATATTTTTCAGGTGGAAACCCAACTGGGAAAAACCACGATGGGGATGAATACCCACAAGCTTGTTTTTGAACTCTTTGGAAGTTTGCTTTATTAGGAGCCTTGTCCGGTTAAAGACATATACAATAGGTTCTGTTAGGAACCGATCCTGTTAGGGATCACCCGGTTAAGGGATGGCTACAATACCCAGTTAAGGGTTAAACCCTGTTAAGGGTACCTTGTTAGAGAATTTCAAGAACTCAATAGCTAAAGGATATCAATGAATCAGTAGCTTCGAGTTACCTTGTTAGAGGGTTTTCAACAAGCCGATTAAGGCTACCCTATTAGGGGATTTCACAACTGTTGAAGTGGTTAAAGATCAACAGCTATATCAATGACCTGATAATAGCACTCAATGCCAATGGAAATCCGCTTAAGCTCCTCTTCACCTTCTACACTTACACTCTGTAGACATAACTTCTCTCCTCTAGTCTAGCAAGAATCATGTATCACTTCTCTTAGATACACACACACACAACTTTTGCCAACAACCTCTGAAAGAATCACAACATTGACCTTATAGGACAACAGACAGGTCGGTAGCATAAACCCTAAACCCTAGACCTATTAGGTTAAGGAATTCAAACAGTTCAATCCTGACCATTGATCATACTATATTGTATGCAATAGTCTTGATCCAATCTCAAGACATTCTCCATCATTTTTTTTCCACCGATTTCATGGCAGCTGATAACCCATCACTCATTATCACCGTTTACAGACTTCGCACATTCCCGAGGTAGATAGGAACACTCTTCTTTATGCAAGATCCTTCACGTGCACAAGGCTTACGTGGCAACACTATCTGTTCTTCATTATCATGCTAACTTCATCACATAAAGATCACCTTGAAGCACTCCAACTGGAAACCCTGAAGTTGAGACCACCAACCAGTAGTCATGCACTGCTTCCATGTGTCGGTTCCCATAACCTTATGTCGGTTCACCTTGAACAAGCACACCACTTCACTTTGGTACAGATATCGATTCACAGTGTTATATCGGTTCTCACCTCTTCAGTGTATTGATATCAATGACAACACACAATGTCATTATGTCCACATACCAGTTCTCATACCGGTTCACATAATGCCAACAATCTCCCCCTTTGGCATTGATGGCAATATACAAAGATATCTCTCTGCTAACTCATCTTCTCCCCAATTTCTGCAAATATCTTCTCCGCTACACTTCTTCTCCCCCTTTGACAACAATTCCAAAGTGGAGGCACAAACATCTCTGTTCCATTATGTTGCTCCCCTCGAGGAGTAGGATCCTTCAACACATCAATCAACAAAATTTTTTTGACTATGCAATACCAGACTGATGTGGATCAAATACTTTTAATTTACCTCCTGAAGGGGCAGTACCCCCAATTCACCTCTTAAATACACCAATGTAGTCTTTGGGAGAGGCTTGGTGAATATGTCTGCTAATTGCTCCTTATTGGAAACATGCTCCAGTGCAATCTCTTTATTTTGAACCTTTTCCCTCAATAAATTATACTTAAGCTCAAAATGCTTGGTTCTAGAATGTAAAATCGGATTCTTTAAAATATTGATAGTACTTGTGTTATCACAGAATATACTTACCAGTTCAGATATAGGGATTTTGAAGCCATCTAATACATGCTTCATCCAGATTGTCTGAGTGCAGTTCATGAAAGCTGCAACATACTCCGCTTCCACTGTAGACTGAGAGATACAGCTTTGCTTCTTACTCATCCATGAGACCAGTCTACCACCGAGAAAGAATGCACTACTGGTTGTGCTTTTTCGATCATCCACATTACCTACCCAATCAGTATCTGTGAATACTTTCAGGTTGAAATCATTGTTGTATGGGTACCACAATCCATAGTCAATTGTTCCCTTCAGATACCTAAGAATCCGCTTGACTACAACTAAGTGGGATTCTCTTGGACTTTTCTGGAACCTTGCAGTAATGCCAACTGCATGTGCAATATTTGGTCTGCTATGCACTACATAATGCAACTTACCAATCATTGATCAGTATTCCTTCTCATCAACCAATGCGGAATCATCCTCTCTTGATAATTTGCAACCGGTCACCATCGGTGTACCAACCGGTTTGCTATCTTTCATGCCAAAGGTCTTCAACATCTCTTTGACATGTTTGGACTGAGTGATAAAGATTCCATCTTTCATCTGCTGGATCTGCAGTCCAATGAAGAACTTAATCTCCCCTATGAGTGACATCTCAAACTCTTCCTTCATCTCATTAGCAAACTCATGACTCATCTTGTCATCTCCACCAAAGATAATGTCATCAACAAAAACCTCATAGATCAGGATCTGATCTCCTTCAAATTTCAAGTAGATATTGCTATCTTCACTTGTTCTCTCAAATCCAATCTTCACAAGATGGGAATGTAGACGTTCATACCATGCTCTAGGTGCCTTATTTAGACCATATAAGGCTTTATGTAGCCTGCACACCATATCACTGCCTTCAAATAGGGAAAACCCATCTGGTTGCTCTATATACACCTCCTCTTCAAGTACACCATTTAGGAATGCAGATTTTACATCCATTTGATATACCTTGAATCCTTTAAAAGCTGCATATGCAAGAAGCATATGAACTCCTTCCAATCTGGCTATAGGAGCAAAGGTTTCTCCATAGTCTTCTCCTTCTTATTGAGCATATCCTTTGCACACCAATCTGGCTTTGTTCCTAATCACTGTGCCATCCTCATTCAGCTTGTTTCTGAACACCCATTTGGTGCCAATGACATTTTTATGCTCTGGTCTAGGTACCAAGGACCATGTACCATTTTTCTCTATCTGGTCAAGTTTCTTTTCCATTTCCTTGATCCAGTCTTCATCTTTATGAGCCTCTTTGAATGACTTAGGCTCAAATTCAGAGATAAAACATGATTTTTCTCTGATCTTTCTTCTTGTAAGGATTCCTACATCCTTATCTCCTATGATCTTCTTAGGATCATGATTCAACTTGACATACCGAGGAATAGTCTTGACTGGTTCTTCTTGCTTTTCCTCCTCATCCTCATCTTCATCAGTATCAACATTCACTGGTTCAGGAATACTGTTACTGGTACTTGGTTGACTGACAACCGGTTCCCAGAAGGTTGCAACCCATTCATTTATAGCTTGCTCACTACTGGTTTCTCAAAGGTTTCATCAACTCTCACATTGGTACTTTCCATAATTCTCTAAGTTCTATTGTTGAAACACTTGAGAGCTTTACTCTTGGTGGAATATCCTAGGAATATTCCCTCATCACATTTAGCTTCAAACTTGCCCTGATGTTCACTCCTCTTGATGTAACATTTGCTACCAAATACCCTAAAGCAACTAACCATAGGTGTCTTACCGGTCCAATACTCATAAGGAGTTTTGTCCTTACCTTTCTTGATGAGTACCTGGTTCATTGTGTAGACTGCAGTGCTTACCACTTCTCTCCAAAAGGTGTGAGCTACCTTTCCTTGAATCAACATGATTCTAGCTGCTTCAACCACAGTCTGGTTATTCCTCTCTGCTAGGTCATTCTGTTGTGGAGTCCATGGGGTAGACAGTTGCCTTTTGATGCCAAATTATTCACAATACTTGTTGAATTCACCGGAAGTGAATTCCCCTCCTTGATCAGTTCTGAGGCACTTGATCCTTTTATCACTTTCCTTCTCCACTAATTCTCTGAAAGCTTTGAACTTCACAAAGGCTTTAGACTTGTCTTTCAAGAATGTGACCCACATCATTCTTGAGCAGTCATCAGTGAGAATCATGAAGTACCTATCACCCTACACACTTCTAGTTTTCGTAGGACCACACAAATCAGTATGCTCAAGATCAAGCAAGTTGTCAGCAGTGAAAGATTTACCTTTAAAGGTTGAGGAAGACATTTTCCCCAATTGACACTCTTTGCACAAGGTATTATCCAGTTTTCTTAGCACCGACAACCCTCTAACTGCCTTGATCTTACTAGCCTTCACAATGTTATCAAAGTTTACATGGCAGAGTCTCCTATGCCATATCCAGCTATCATCAAATTTAGCCATAAGACATGTACTTGTATTTGCATTCAGCTGAAATAGGTTACCTTTGGTCTGCATACCAGTAGCCACAATTTCACCAGTCTTTCCTTTGATTCTGCACACTCCATTCTTGAATTCCAAAGTGAGACCATTGTCATTTAGCTGGGCAACACTTAGAAGGTTGTATCTGAGACCATCAACCCAATACACATTGTTAGCACTACTCTTTCCATTTAGAGAGATGGACCCTTTTCCTTTAACCATACATGGTGCATCATTGCCAAAATGAACCACACCACATCAAACTCTTCCAAGGATAGAAACTTGCTCCGGTCACCAGTCATATGGTGAGAGCAACCACTGACAATAATCCACTCATTGGAATTATCAAAGTAGGAGACAAGAGCCTTCTTGTTTGACACATCTTCCTTTACAGTAACAAACACAATGTCTTCATTCTCTTCATCTTCTAATTCCTCATCTGTGATACCTTCATCAACTACAACAAAACAGTTTCTCCGGTTTCCTCCTATGAATTTCTTGAATCTTTCCGGTTTATCCTTGTTGTCACTATTAGGACAGTTCATAGCAATATGTCCTATTCGGTTACACGAAAAACATTTCAAAGGGAGCTTACCTCTGTATTTACCGGTTCCTTTTGGAAATTTCCTAGCAAGAAGAGCTTCAAATTCCATCAGAAACTCCTCATCATCCATTACTCTGTTCTATCTTGGTTCACCACTAGTGCTTGCTTCTTTTCCTTTTGTAGATGGTACAGTAGAAGCTCTAAAAGTTGATTCAGTCTTTTGAACATTGCCATCAAAACTATTTAGCTTATAGGTTGTCAACTTTGCTATGATGGAGTCCAAGGACACCTTAGTCTTGTCTATTGATCTCAACTCCTGAATAGCAGCAACCCTTATTGCATAGACCGTCAATAGGGATCTTAGGACTTTTCTTACCACAATGGAATCTTCCATTTTACCACCTGCACTCTTGATATCTCTGACAATAGTTTTGATTCTAATACCATATTGTTGAATGGTTTCACCTTCAACCATTCGCATGTCTTCAAACTTTCCTCTAAGGCTTTCTTCCTTAGCTTGTTTTACATGCTCATCACCTCCATAGATATTTTCAAGAGCATCCCATACCTCTTTGGGATTTACCTTATCTTGGACATCAATGAACTCAATATTAGATAAACTACTGATTAGGGCTTCCATGACTTGCCCATTCTCCTATATCACTCTCTTTTGATCATCGGTGAGAGTACCGATAGGGGCAACATAGGGATTCTCAACATAGCTCCAGTGTTGAGCACCCATGCTTCTGATGTATATCTTCATTTTGTCTTTCCATATACTGAAATTCTCTTTGTTAAACTTTGGACCTTCTCTCTTCATCATTACAATAGGATCTTTCCCTCAAGTGGTTAAGCTTACAACACAGAGGACCTAGAGGATGCTTTGATACCAATTGATAACTTAATGATGAATGAATAGTACCAAACTGGTACTGAGAGGGGGGGGTGAATTAGTACAGGCAAAAACACAACCTTAAACCAATTTGTCAACTAACACTTATGCACTAACAGACAAATAGCAGCACCAGTCCTTCAACAGAGTTCAACCGGCAAAACCCAGTGTAACTGAGACAAGCAAAGACCAGTTGACACTTATCTTCACATATAATCTAACTCTTCATTCCCATTTCACCCTAATGCATGAACAGGCAATCTACCATCAAAGATGTACATATTACAGCAAGATCAACATGCATCACCACTTAATCAGAAAACAATCATAATATCACATGAAGAAAGCATCACACATGACACACATATTTTTCATGTGGAAACCCAACTGGGAAAAACCACAGTGGGGATGAATACCCACAAGCTTGTTTTTGAACTCTTTGGAAGTTTTCTCTATTAGGAGCCTTGTCTGGTTAAAGACATATACAATAGGTTCTGTTAGGAACCGATCCTATTAGGGATCACTCGGTTAAGGGATGGCTACAATACCCGGTTAAAGGTTAAACCCTGTTAAGGGTACCTTGTTAGAGTATTTCAAGAACTCAATAGCTAAAGGATATCAATGACTCAGTAGCTTCGAGTTACCCTGTTAGAGGATTTTCAACAAGCTGGCTAAGGCTACCCTGTTAGGGGATTTCACAACTATTGAAGTGGTTAAAGATCAATAGGTATATCAATGACCTGATAATAGCACTCAATACCAATGCAGATCTGCTTAAGCTCCTCTTCACCTTCTGCACTTACACTCTGTAGATATAACTTCTCTCCTCTAGTCTGGCAAGAATCACGTATCTCTTCTCTTAGATACACACACACAACTTTTGCCAACAACCTCTGAAAGAATCACAACATTGACCTTATAGGACAACAGACACGTCGGTAGCATAAACCCTAAACCCCGGACCTGTTAGGTTAAGGAATTCAAACGGTTCAATCTTGACTGTTGATCATACTATATTGAATGAAATAGTCTTGATCCAATCTCAAGACATTCTCCATCATTCATTTTCCACTGATTTCATGACGGCTGATAACCCATCACTCGTTATCACCGTTTATAGACTTCGCACATTCCCGAGGTAGATAGGAACACTCTTCTTTATGCAAGATCCTTCACGCACATAAGGCTTACATGGCAACACTATCTGTTCTTCATTATCATAGTAACTTCATCACATAAAGATCACCTTGAAGCATTCCAACCGGAAACCCTGAAGTTGAGACCACCAACCGGTAGTCATGCACTGCTTCCATGTGCTAGTTCCCATAACCTTATGCTGGTTCACCTTGAACAAGCACACCACTTCACTTTGGTACAGATACCGGTTCACAGTGTTATACCGATTCTCACCTCTTCAGTGTATTGACATCAATGACAACATACAATGTCATTATGTCCACATACCGGTTCTCATACCGGTTCACATAATGCCAACACATAACCAATCAATCATCACCCTTACTAGGATATCTTTGGGGCATGTATCAATTCATCATTTTTTTGAAACAACGCAACAGGCTGCATTGTCCCAAAGAGGGGGAAAATCTAGACACAATTTTTCATTAAAATTTCCTCTTATTTAATCCCAATATTCCAATCGTTATCAAGTGGATCCATATAATATAATATTATTATTCTTCATTATCTTATAATATTAATTCATCAATATTCATTATTTGATTATTCCTCATTATATCATAATAGTCATAATATATTATTAATTCATTTAAAACCATCAATATATTCTATTAAATCTATTTTCCAAATCTCCTACATATTAACTTCACCCTCTATTTATCATTTCCCACTCTTACCCATTTCATCCACCTATTGAATATGGGATAAACACTCTTCATTTCTACATCAATCATTTATCCCACGTTTGTCTTGATATTGGATTCACCCTTGAGGACAACTATAAAAACTTAGCCCCCTCTCTCATTTCAGGCTATCTAGCAATCTAGCAATTAGTTCATTTTTTGTGCTCTTGCATTTCTCAAGCTTTCTTCATTTTCATTTCTCATTTCATTTTTAATCTTGAATCTCCAATAAATCATAGCTTCTTGTGTGTGCTTCTAAGAGCCATATTATCTACATAAGATCTTGATTTAAGGAGTGTAGTGGAGTAGGTTGTGTGACATGCATGTATGTTTCTAGTTTATATTTTGGTTTGCATGTGTGTTGTGTTGGTAGGAACTTCATTGTTGAATGTTGGAAGTCATGGTATGATGAAAGAATAAGTATATGGTAGAATACTAAGAGGGGGGGGGTGAATCGGTATACTGAAAAATTGATAGAACTCCCAAACTCAAAATAAACGTATCAACAAATAACTCAGTCAAGATAATATCTCAAAGATTACCAACATCAACCAACATCAACCGGTTTGACTGTTATGACACCTTAATAGTAAACAACTTCAATCTTGTAAACATAAAAAATTCTTAATCATATGTCAACATATTCATCTCTCAATGCTTCCATCTATCATGCCTTATCAAAATAGTTAAGTAGTTAATCAAATCAACAAATAAGATCATAATCACAAAAACATTCACTACTTGACACAAACATTTATATGTGGAAAACTCAAATAGGTAAAAACCACAGTGAGATGAGACTCACAAGGATAGCTATCTCAACTCTTCTAAAGTTTTCCCTGTTAGGAGCCAAGCTTGTTAAAGCTTTTACAATAACTCATGTTAAGAAATGATTCTATTAGGAATCACCTGGTTAAGGGATTTACAAATATGCCTTGATGAAAAGCACAATATCCTGTTAGGAGTAACCTCGCTGGAGGATTTGAGAATCCAAACTAATGGACCAGCTTGTGAGAGGACTTAGAAAGTAACCAAGCTTGTTAGAGCTTACCCGGTTAGGGGATTTCAATTTTTGTTGTAATTGTTAGAAAACAACAGGTTTTCTTGATCTATCTGAATAGCACTACCAGATCCTTCTTAAGCTTCAATCTACCTTTACTCAAACTTTAGATCCATCCACCGGTTAGGCAACCACACACTCAACTAGTTTCTACCAATCTTGCCAACTTTGCCAACTTTTAACAAAACAATATCATCGACCTTAAATACAAATCAACTAGGTCGATAACACAACAAAAACCTAATTCTTATCATTGAGATTACAAACAAGTCAGTACAATCTTGACCATTAGAAATCATAACAATCTCTTCACATTAATCAAGAAAATTCCAACCGCTCCATGATCACCGCTTCATCGGACTTTGTAACTCATTACGTGCTATGCATTAGATGCAATCCCCTTTTCTCCTTTCCAAGACAACAAACAAACGTGCAAAATCAATCTGAACTAATCCTCATTCAATGATCACATGTGTCTCCATCATTACCACTCATCATTATATCTTAAACCAACAAACTTGATCGGTTAAGGTTTAACAAAAAACAACTGGTAGGGTTTACCAGTTACATAACATAGAAAGGTTTAACCCTTTACACAGGTTCAACTTACAAACTACCATATACCAGTTTACAACATCTTCCTCAAATTTTATCATACCGATTACAAGACAATAGCAATAACAACAATAACATCAACAATATCATGAATACCATTCACCGGTTCAATTGACATCAATGACAACATATCATTAATGCAATCTATATGCAAAATGCCAACAATCTCCCCCTTTGGCATTGATGGCAATACAAATATCAACGCCTCTGATTGCTATTGTGGAATTGGTGAATAGGATTCCTAGTTTACATTACCAAGTATTCACCATGCTCTATCTGTCTTTAGTTTGTCACTGGTTCACCTAATCAGACACATAATTCTTCTCCCCAAACACATAATTCTTCTCCCCCTTTGACAACAATGCCAAATTGAAAGTAAAACATGTAATTCCAAATTCTCAATGTGCATCAACATACTACAACTTGATGCTCCCCCTATGGAATACATCCACTTCCAAAAACATCAATCCATGTAAGATTTTGCAAGTAATTCAGGGACTGATGCAATCAACATCGTGCTCAACTGACTTCATGAAGAGGGACAACCCCCAACTAATGACATCTCAAACTCATTCTTTATTTCATCTGCAAAAATGTTGCTCATGACATCATTACTTCCAAATATAATGTCATCAACAAATACTTCACTGACCAATATTTCATCTCCTTCAAACTTGAGAAATTGTTTTTTGTCATCATTGCTTCTTGCAAAGCCTATCTTCATCAGATGTGTATGAATCCTTTCATACCATGCTCTGGATGCCTGCTTTAATACATACAAAGCTTCATGCAATCTGCATACCATGTCTTCCTTATCTATCAATGCATAACCATCAGGCTTCTCTATATAAACCTCTTCTTCCAATATCCCATTCAAAAATGCAGACTTAACATCCATCTGGTATACCTTGAACTTCTTATGGGATTCAAATGCAAGTAATGTTCTAACTCCTTCCAGTCTTGCTACTGGTGCAAAAGTTTCACCATAATCTTCTCCTTCTTCTTGTGCATAACCCTTGCAAACTAATCTTGCCTTGTTGTGAATTGCAATGCCATCTTCATTTAACTTGTTCCTGAACACCCATTTAGTACCTATAACATTCTTGTTTACCGGTTGGGGTACTAGGGTCCAAGTGTTGTTCTTCTCAATTCGATCCAATTCTTCCTCCATATCTTTAACCCAATAATCATCACCAAATGCCTCCTTAGCACTTCTAGGTTCAATGGTGGAGATCATGCAAGAGTTCTATCTTATTCTCCTTCTAGTTAGTACTCCAACATCCTTATCCCCAATAATCTGCTCTGGACTATGATTCGGTCTCACATATATAGGAATAACATGATCATTCTCTTCAGGTTTATCTTCTTCATTGTCTTCTTCCTCTGGATTTATTTGTTCTAGTTGAACAAGTACATCAGGATTTTATTTACTGGTTTATGATTTAATAGTTTCAGGTTCCAAAAGAAAAATGCAAGGATCTTCATCCTTTCTCTCTCAACTGGTTTCTTCTGAAATTTCAAGACATTCATCTACACGAACATCAACACTCTCAACAATTCTTTGTGTTCGATTGTTGAAGCATTTGTAGGCCTTACTCTTGGTGGAATAGACAAGAAATATGCCTTCAACGCTCTTAGCTTCAAACTTGCTTATGTAATCACCTCTTTTGATAAAACATTTGCTACCAAATATCTTAAAATAACTAACATCGGGTGGTCTCCCATACCAGTACTCAAAAGATGTCTTGTCCTTACCTCTTTTCACCAGAACTCGGTTCATTATGTAGACTGTTGTACTTACAACTTCTTTCCAAAATGTTTTTGCTACATTTCCTTGTATCAACATAGTTCTAGTTGCTTCAACCACTAACTGGTTGTTCCTCTCTGCTATACCATTCTGTTGTGGTGTCCTTGGTGCAGAAAGCTGCTGCTTGATACCATTCTCATCACAATACTTAGTGAATTCCGTAGAAGTGAATTCACCACCTTGATCTATTCTCAGACATTTTATCTTTTTGCCACTCTATTTCTCAGCTAAGGCTTTGAATGCCTTGAATTTACCAAAAGCTTCATTCTTATCCTTCAAGAATGTGACCCACATCATCCTTGAACAATCATCAGTGAAGATCATGAAATATCTATCACCTGAAATGCTTCTAGTTCTTATTGTTCCACATAGATCTGTATGAACCAAATCCAACAATTTCTCTACTGAGAAGGACTTGCTCTTGAAAGTTGAAGAAGCCATCTTTCCTAATTAACATTCTTTACAAAGAGCATTAACCGGTTTGTCTATCTGAGGTAGACCTCTTACTGTCTTAGACTTGCTCACTTTAACAATGTTATCAAAGTTTATATGACAAAATCTCCTATGCCAAAGCTAGCTATCATCTATCTTTGCAATCAAACAGTTTCTAACTTTAGGATTAAGATGAACTAGATTACCTCTAGTCTATTTACTGGTTGCAATCAATTCACCTTTGTTGTCAAAGATTTTGCACATACCATTTCTAAACTCCAGTGGACATCCTTTATCATTAAGTTGTACCACACTCAGAAGATTGTGCTTTAGGCCTTCAACCCAATAGACATTGTCAGAACTGATCTTCCCATTAAGAGAAATAACCCCCTTAACTTTAACCATACAGGGTGAGTCATTGCCAAATCTGACAACACCACCATCAAATTCCTTCAAGGAAAGAAATTTTCTCTGATCACCAGTCATGTGATGTGAACAACCACTATCAATGATCCAATCATCAGAGTTATCCATCCTGGATACTAGTGCCTTCTGATCTGATATCTCTTCCTTAATAGCTACAAACACAATATCTTCACTAACATCCTCATTAGATTCTTCATCAGTAATACCACTGTCAATAGCAATAAGACAATCTCTCTTGCCTTTACCCTTATATCTCTTAAATTTGTCTCTCTTGTGTTCATTTTCACTATTAGGGCAATTAGCTGCTATATGACCAATCTTATTGCAAGAAAAACATTTCAACGATAGCTTACCTCTGTATTTCTCAGTGCCTCTAGGCAGTCATTTTGCCAACAATGCTTCAAGCTCCACTAAACTATCTTCATCATCAACATCTCTGCTGGATCTAGATTCATAGCTATGGCTGATATCTCTACTTCTTCTCACAGATGGGTTAGAGAAGGAAGCTTTGAATGCAGATTCTAATTTTTGTACACTACCATCATAGCCATTTAGTTCAAAAGCAGTAAATTTTCCAATGATAAAGTCAAGAGTTACCTTTGTTTTCTCGATGGATTTTAGCTCTTGAATAGCTACAACTCGAATAGCATAGATCGGTAGCAAGGTTCTCAGTACCTTACTGATCACTGTGGCTTCTTTCACTTTCCCTCCTGCACTTTTTATTTCACCAACTATCTCTTTTATCCTTTGACCATACATCTGGATATTCTCACCATCAAACATTCTCATGTCATCAAACTTTCCTCTTAAACTCTCCTCTTTAGCAATCTTAACATGTTCATCACCGCTATAAATCTCTTCAAGTTTTTTCCATACTTCATATGTAGTTTCAAGACCATGAACATCTACATATTTAGCATCAGACAGAGAATTGATAATAGTCTCTAATGCTTGATGATTCTCTTGATGTTCTTTCTTCTGATCATCAGTCAAAGTTCCAGTAGGTGCAGTATACTTAATTTCTACATGATCCCAATACTGACTTCCAAGACTCTTAATGTAAATCTTCATTCTGTCACTCCATATCCTATAGTTATCTTTGATGAACTTTGAACCTTCTTTCTTCATCATGATCTACAAGATATTTCCTCAAGTTGTTAGGCTTTAGGTTAAAGAGGGCCTGAGATGCTCTGATACCAATTGATGGTATGATTAAAGAATAAGTATCTGATAGAATACTGAGAGGGGGGGGTGAATCAGTATACTGAAAAACTAATACAAACTCCCAAACTCAAAAATAAACTTATCAACAAATAACTTAGTCAAGAAAATATCTCAAAGATTACCAACATCAACCGGTTTGACTGTTATGACAACTTAACAGTAAACAACTTCAATATTGTAAACATAAAAATGCTTAATCATATGTCAACATATTCATCTCTCAATTCTTCCATTTATCATGCCTTATCAGAATAGTTAAGTAGTTAATCAAATCAACAAATAAGATCATAACCAAAAAAACATTCACCACTTGACACAAATATTTATACGTGGAAAACCCAAATAGGTAAAACCCGCGGTGAGATGAGACTCACAAGGATAGCTATCTAAACTCTTCCGAAGTTCACCCTATTAGGAGCCAAGTCTATTAAATATTTTAACATAAGTCTTGTTAAGAATTGATTCTGTTAGGTTTCACCCAGTTAAGGGATTTACAAATATGCCTTGATGAAAAGCACAATACCCTATTAGGAGTAACCTCGCTGGAGGATTTGAGAATCCAAACTAATGGACCACCTTGTGAGTTGATTTAGAAAGTAACCAAGATTGTTAGAGCTTACCCGGTTTGGGGATTTCAATTTTTGTTGTAATTGTTAGAAAACAATAGGTTTTCTTGATCTGTTTGAATAGCACTACATGTGCTTGATCAAATCCTTCTTAAGCTTCAATCTGCCTTTACTCAAACTACAGATCCATCCACTGGTTAGGCAACCACACACTCAACTAGTTTTTGCCAATCTTGCCAACTTTGCCAACTTTTAACAAAACAATATCATTGACCTTAAATACAAATCAACTAGGTTAGTAACACAACAAAAACCTAATTCTCATCATTGAGATTAAAAACAAGTTGGTACAATCTTGACCATTAGAAATCATAATAGTCTCTTCACATTAATCAAAAAAATTCCAACCACTCCAAGATCACCACTTCATCGGACTTTGTAACTCATCACACGCTATGCATTAGATGCAATCCACTTTTCTCCTTTCCAAGATAACAAAAAAATGCACCAAATCAATCTAAACTAATCATCATTCAATGATCACATGTGTCTCCATCACTACCACTCATCATTAGATCTTAAACCAACAAACTTGATCGGTTAGGGTTTAACAGAAAAAAACTGGTAGGGTTTACCAGTTTCATAACATAGAAAGGTTTAACCCTTTACACAAGTTCAACTTACAAACTACCATATATCGGTTTACAACATCTTCCTCAAAGTTTATCATACCAGTTACAAGACAATAGCAATAACAACAATAACATAAACAATATCATGAATACCATTCACTGGTTCAATTGACATCAATGACAACATATCATTAATGCAATCTATATGCAAAATGCCAACAATCTAAACATGCCAACAGGAAGAAGCTAAACCCATGATTTAGTTTCCTATTTCCTTCATCTTCACACACATACATATGTATATATATGTATGTATGTATGTATGTATGTATGTATGTATGTATGTATGTATGTATGTATGTATGTATGTATATTTAAAAACAAATGCTTACAAAATTTATATAAATTCAACATACGTATATGTATATGTTGGAATGAATAGTTTTATTTATTTACATTTACTTAAGTCCAACTTAGGTAACTGACATATTTTATTTACCTTGCATTTTGTAGTTGGGTTGTTGATGCTAGTTGTCTTTACCTATCCTACCTACCCTCACATATGGCTAGGACACATGCCATTTCATGTGCTCTCTCCTCTCTTAGCCCTTGTTTATATAAGCAGGCTTATGTACATTTGTATATAATCTCAATCTCAATATATTTCATCTCATTTGGTGCTTTTAGTTCTCTTTGTAAAGGTTTCTATAGGTTGTGATCCTAGCTTTGGAGTTATTCTCTTACATGGTATCAGAGCCATTCAACCTGCAACTCATTCCAAATCTAAGATTTTTCACCAACTTTTGTTGAGATCTTGAGAGTTGTAAATTTCATTTGGAGTATTTGTATTATTATTGTTCTATTTTTTTGTTCTTGGTTCATTCCAGTCAATTGTTCAATCTGTTGGCAATTTCCCCCTACATAGCTCATGCCATTGCATTTATTGCAAAGGCATCAATCAATGCCTTCATTGGATTAGAGGTTTCATTTTGTTCCTTGTTTTTGTGGTTGATATAATTGGTGTTTGATTTTTTATTCAAAATATTGGATTACCTCATATTTATGTCTTTGTTCGAGCTCTTGTTTGAAATTTGTTTTTGCTTAACTTGGCAATTTTCTCTACAAAATTTGGCCTCCTCAAGCTCCTTTTTTTATCATCAATAATTTTTTGTAGAAGGTAGCACATATATAAAATATGTGGAGCTAAATTTTATCAATGATTGTGTTTCACATTTGAATCCTTTCATTAGTGCATTCTATGTTGTGACCTGCTTCATGTTTTTTTTACAACGTTCTCTGTGAACTTATCCTATTCTGATCCTTCCAAGGTTCTTTTTTCCTATCCTAGCTCATCCATCTACTGACTTGATCTACTCAATTGTGAATTTTTTTTGTGGATCATTCTTTTGCTACCAGCTTTCCCTTGAGTGGTTGTGTGTTATTCTATTAGGTGGCATATTATGTTGTATTGTATTTTCTCTGAGGCATCATTTTAGTGTGTTGGATCCACATGACACAATTTGGTAGTAACTCATTTCAATATTGGTAGAATCTATTTTTTATTGGAGGTTGATATCTTTTGTTTGGCTGAGTCACTTCACAATATTTGTACTTGGTGGACTTTGAATCCGATTTCTATATCTGATCAGGAATCAACATTTTATCCTTGGCATTGTATATCTTCATTGGAGACATGGTTTGGGTGTATATAATTGACAAGCCCATGTTGATTTTGGGTTTCAATCTATATTTGTAGGTTTATTTGCACTTTCACAGACCTCCATACATGGTAGTTTATTCCTAGATGTTTCATTGTTGGATGCATTGTTGCATCCATCGATTTCTAGTTCGTAGTTGACCCATTATCACACTAGATTTTTCATAGGGTGGGTGCTTACATTGGACCAACAATTCAATCATTCATTTCTTAGATAAAATTTGTGCCAATCTATATCAGATCAAACATTACACACAATACCTGCTCAAGCTGCATCATTATTGACAGGCTCTTTCATTGGCAGATTCTGTGTATTTTCTAGCATATCAAGGTTTCACTTTTTGGGTTAGGCTTGTAAAATTTGGTGAATGAAATTATTGCCTAGAATAACAATTTGATCAATTTTTTGAGGTGACTATTTATTCAGAGGTCCATGCGCTTTATCCCATAGTACCAAGACATTCAACATTGGTGGATGAATTATCCTAGACCTGTCATTGTTAGAGGCTCTTCTCGTTGCCAAAGATTTATCTTTCTCGATCACTCTTATCTTGGCCGTGTAATGACTCACTGACTTCTTGGATTGACATTCTTTTTGTGTTTACAGTAGTTGATTTCTTTTATATTGGACTAGTATGTGTAAAAATATTAGCTAAACCTGTGAAAACTAGGAAAATTGGTAGTGATGCACATTACATAATTGCATAAATTGAGAAGTAAATTATTGTCAATAAGCTATTTGATTGACTTAGAAATGAGTACAATATATAAATCAGGAGAAGAGCCATCTAGAATAGAAACAACCAACTAGAAAAAAGGCTTTCTACTTTATCCAAGATTTAAAAATGTTGGCCATTTGGTGGATTGATTATGTGTTGCATTGATGTCAACACTAGTTAATTGGATGCTTTACCAATACCCTTCTGGTCCCGGTTGGTTGAGTGGTTTTTGGTTAACTTGGATCCGACATGATTTAGTTGACTTTGAAATAATCTAGTGATGAAATTGGCTTGTTCATGATACTTATATTCATATTTGCTCAGTTGGTTTTGGTCTGGTGATTGGATGTAATCCTGCTTACTTAGAATATTGGTTTCTGATTCCAGTGAGGGTTTCATCGGCAGAGCTTTTGGTGGAGATATTTGATGCATTGCATAATTGGTGTTGGTGCAGCTTCTGATGGAGTTTCAGGATGTTGTTGGTGATCATGTTCTAAACTTGGCCCTTGAAGATCATTGTTGAAGTATGTGGACCTATACTTGGTCCCGGTTGATCTAGGTTATAGATTGACATTGATGTAACATGTGGATAGGACCTATTATTGTATTTCCAGGATGTCTTATGTGTTGGATATTATTTGTTTCATTCTAAGGCCGACATGGTTTGTAATTATGTAATTGGTTTATTGTCTGGTAGCCGACCTGATTGTTTATGGTCGAGGGTTTGTATAAATAAGATGTAAGATCTCATTATAGATCATCATGGTTATTGTAAGAGGTCATGGTCAAGGAATCTAATGTGTGAATAATGTAATATCATTAAGGTAGAGGATTTGTTATATCATTGGAGATTGAATTGGGTTTGTGTAAGAGGATTTAGTCCTCCGGTATTGAGCTTAACCAAAACTGTACTTGGGCATAGGAGATGTTATCTTTTGTAGTTCAACACTTCTCCAGATTGTAGTCTGGATTTGTATGTAGTCAGTGAGGCTCCTTTTGTGATGAGCAGTGTTCTTTAGGATGTTGGCCTCCCTGCAAGTGCGGGCCCCTTCATTGTAAATTCACATACTTGCTGCATAAGTAGTATCTGACTGTGGGTAGGCTTCCCACCGTGATTTTTCCCTTTACTAGGTTTTCCACGTACCAATCTTGTTGTTGTGTGGATGTTATTTATTTTCTATTTATTTTTTATACTTAATTGGATTAACTTCTATTTTGGTATTATTATTTTTGGTTCTAGTATTAAAGTTTAAATTGCTAATGCTTCTAGTAATCTGTGACAAGTGATTCACCCCCCCCCCTCTCATTTGTCTTCCAGTTATCTGAACTGTCTAACAAAAAAATCTGTGCAATATGGCACAACTAAGCATTCATAATCTTGTAGCGTCCTAAAAGTGCACCACTTTCTTCTTTGACCGTATTCTGAGCCCTCACCTTAGCGGTCTCATCCCCATGCTTTATCAAGACCCATTTATGCCTCCCCTAAGCAACCAAGCTTCATATTTGCATCTTGTAACTTGCATAGCCCCTTGTTCCTAGCCTAAATTAGGGTAGGTCCAGGGTGCCATGCCCTGGTCCTCCCTAATCAGGACCTATTTTGACCCCTAGGCCCTATCTCAAAATTGAGAGGGAAATATCCCTCTATGTCGGCTCATGTCGGAAAATTAGTTAATTCATCCTACTAGAAAGTATGTAAGGAGGTACTCCCCTCTCATTTGGTATAAAAGTAATAAGGCAATTAGGTGGAGAAGGCAAGGCAACTACATCAAGCATTCAAGCATTCATCATCAAGCATTCTTCAAGGCTACATATTCTTCATCCATCCATTGGAGCATAATTACATCGTTCATTTGCAAGAATGTGTGTGTGCTAGGGTTTTGTCATGTTCATGCCATTCCATACAACATATGTGATTATATCTAAGAAGAAAAGCATCATCATCATCATCTCTTGTAGATATAGAAGGTATACATTTCCATCATTTATTTCAAGCATTTGTAGTATTTCATTCAAGGTTGATTCCAAACCGGGGTTTGACTTAGGCAAACCCCTATTCCCAACCCCTTTCTCCTTCTTTATGTGTGTATGAAGCAGGTGCATAACTGTAGCTCTGGAATTAAGCTTTATTTGTAGAGACGGAAAAACCCTTTTGGACGTGTAGAAAGTTCGAAGGACCAAGAGGGTGGGCATCTTGGTTTGAACACACGATCCCTGTTACTTTTGGCAGATTTTGCAGAGCAACTCCGAATCATCTCTAACTCCTCATATCCAGGTGCATGATGAAATCATGAATCTGTAGCTCATTGTTTTTGCTTATTTTGTCTTCAATTCCAGCATTCTACTTATTTTAACAATCCAACTTACAAAAGAGGAAAACTCAAATTAACCCAATCTACTTAGTATTCAGTCCGTGTCTCATTTAGGATTGGATCTAGTGGATTAATCTCCTCTTTTGAATGTAAAGTCCTCCAAGTGAAAATTGACTTAGTGATTTCTCCTTTCCATGTGCTGAAGTTGCTAAGCTCCAATTTTCTACTTTATAAATCTTATCCCTCAACAACTAGAAAAATTAGCTAAAGGAATATTCTAGATAGAATATTCCACACTAACATCCCCCCTTAAGTGTAGCTAGGTGAATAGAGAGATATGAGTCCTGGCAAAAAAAATCCATGATTATAATCCCATAAAAAATGGAGGAAAAATTGATTTATGTGCACTAACACCCCCCTTTAAGTTTAACTAAGGATACACAAGCCTAAGGAAAGGAAAGAGAAAATAGGAAAGAGGTAAAACCCAGTGGGAACAAAACCCCCCTTCAAAATTTACACTAACTCTACATGACAACTTGTATGTTGCAACGTCCTTCACCCAAGAAGGTCTCGCAGAAAGTGAAAATGAAATGATAGGGCTCATTTGTGCCTCCACAAAGAAGAGAAATAATGCCAATACATAATGTAGCATGACAAATGTTGTAGTAGGTTCCTCTACAAAAAAATGATGCCTCTTCCTTTTTGAAGATAGAAACCTTGAGCTATCAAACCACTAAATTCCCACTCAAGTGAAATGTATGAAGGAATAAAAATGAATGGTTCTAAAAAATACTCATATTTATCCAATTTGATGTTGAACTGCATCTCTACCATACAAGACTCAAGAATAGTGACCATTGAAGTGTGAGATTTTTTTGGATGTGAATTAAGATATGGCAAGATAGTAGGTGAAAGAGAACAAGAGAATCCATACCAAAAGAATATGCATCTAGATGTGAGCTGACATTGGAGAGATGGCATGTGTCCTCAACATTGTCATCATGATCAAGAAGAGATTCAACAAACAAATGATAAATGTCTGATAGGATGATATATTACTTGTCAAGAGGACAAGAATGAACCTATTGAAGATAATTTGAGGTAGCATTCAAAGAAGCCAAAATCTCTATTAAAATAGTAGCATTTAGAGAAGCCAAAATCTCTATCAAACTAGTAGGTGGAGGAGACTAAATAACTACCAATAATAGAGGTGTAGAAAGAGGAGAAGCAATAGGAGATGTCTCTATGTAATCAACACAATCAAGACACTTCCAATAAGAAATTTTCTCTTCAGTGCCATTGTCAGACATAGGATCATCATAAATATCAAGGGAGAGAAGCATGTCTATAATTGGATCATCTAGGAATGGGGGTTTAGTGGGATCTCCATACATTTCCCATAAAGTGGCCCAAAGAGTGTGAGGGCACTCAATGTGTGATAGAGCCCATGATGTGTGGTCCCTAACTCTTAAACTAGTTAATTCTAAGACATGATCATTTCTACTTTCCCATGCATATTTCTACCAACAAGTACTTGGTTTAGGAATAAGCCCATACAAATGTGGCAATAGATGAATCCATTGATAATGCTTTAGAATTCCATCATGCTAGGACTTGTAATTTCCTTCTTCCAAAGTGATGAAAGATGGATGATATTTAATTCCCATTCTAGACTTAGATTACCCCCCTTTTTAAACTTTATTTTTGTTCATAAATATATAAAATAAATTAACAAACAACCTCCAAGACAATGAAAATTTTCATTCTAAAATAGCTCTAATCTTGAAAAAATACAAAAAATTGTTATTGCTTCTTCTTTCCAGCACCCGTGCACTCTGATACCATGTAAAAATATTAGCTAGACTTGTGAAAACTAGGAACACTGGTAGAGCTGCAAATTACATAATTGCTTAAATTGAGAAGAAGTAAATAATTGTGAATAAATTGCTTGATTTAATTTGGATTGAGTACAATATATAAAGCAAGAGAAGAGCCATTTAGGGAAGCAACATCCAACTAGAAAATAGGCTTTAAAATTTATGCAAGATTGCACAACTAAGAAGTCATAATCTTATCACTTAACAACTAGAAAACTTAGCGAAAGGAATATTCTAGGCTGAATATTCTACACTAATAGTATGTAGTTTGGATTGATGGTCAAAGGCATTTATTTTGGGTGGTCCGATTGTTCATGGTATGCTGGTTGACCTAATTTCTTGTGTGGTATTCCGAATTCATTTGCATGAAGTTTGTTTTCTTAAATTCATTTTTCAACAAACTTTGTTTTTATTACCACGTCTTGGTCCTATGATATATTGGGATTATTTGGCTTACATGAGATTCAGTTGTGATAAATGCTATGTGCTAAAATTGTGTGGTCTTATCATAGATTGAGGGTTTATACTCTTGAATGGCATGGCCTATGGAATGCCACCCTATTGATTCCATTAGTACCATTCGCCCCAACAGTGTACCTCATCGTTGGTAGTAGGATCTTTTTTGCCTCTACTAGTGACTGAGTTCATATGGGCATCTAGGGGGCCATCCCCTAGGTGCTAAAAAATTTCATTTTTGAGTAAATTACACCCATTCTTAGTAGGTTTTCATGTATGTGACCAAGGGTTAATCCGCCTTTAATCTTAATCTGGCTCCCTTCTTTCATTAATTGTGATTCATATTGGTGGTTTATTCCATAACTATTTATCAAGTCAATCTACCTGATTTGTCTTTCAAATTTGATGGAGGACATGTTTATTTGATGACTTAATTTGGTTGTCAATTTCGTCTTCGGAGGTTGTTCTACATAGTTTCTATGTTGCCACCTTCTTCATTGATTAGGAATGTACCTAATTAGGTTGGAATTTATTAACATGGACAAGGTGACATGAGTAATTAAAAGACATCATTTTAGCTTCCTACTATTTCCTATCTAGATTGGGAGGCATTCCTGAATTACTACATGGGTTTGTTTCTTCCTATGGGAGACAATTTGTTTGTGTGTATGACATCATGTTTAGACACTTATCATTGTATAAAATATCATTTATTATTGGGTGCTACATAGCCTCTCTCTCTCTCTCCCTCTCTCCCTCTCTCCCTCTTATGGGGGTGATCTCATTTATATCTTTACGATGGATGTAGTTCTTCACAGGTATTGATTTTGAGAGCTTCATACATCAATCATCCTATTACTTATCTTTATTTACATTATTTTTTTTTTGGAGAGGATCTATGTCCCATGAAGTCTTCTCCTTTACTTCATTTGTAAGAGATCATTTACTTTGTACATGGGTACCTAATATGGCCTAGTTTCTAGGACCCATCATCATCATATCATTTTGCATAGTTGCATCATCATCTTGTGTCGCTTGGAAAAATTTTATTCCTAAGTTACACTTGTAGGGAGGTGGGGGGGGTGTTGGAGTAAAATTTACATTTACTTGAGTACAACCTAGGTAAACAACATATTTTATCATTTACCTTGAATTTTGTACTTGGATGGTTGATGCTAGTTGTCTTTAACTACCTTACCTACCCTGACATATGGTTGGGAAACATGTCATTTATTGTGTTCTCACCTCTCTCAAGCCTTGTCTACATAAGAAGGCTCATGTACATTTGTACATACCATCTCAATCTCAATATATTTTATCTCATTTAGTGATCTTCACATGAAAGTTTTTTCAGGTTGTGATCCTAGCTTTGGATTTATTCTTCTATAGTATATACCTATGTAGGATGATCCATAAAATGATCATCAATACATAAAATCTACATATGAAGCAATACCATTTGATGCTCCACATGCACCTAAAGTGGATGCACCATGACTAGGGCCATGACACAATCAATTATAACTCATACAAAAATGAGATTTCAACACATGCAAAGTAGCACTAGGACCAACTCCACCTGATGCTCCTCCATAGTCACGACCATCAACATCAACTACCATCTAATTAGCCTAATTGTTACGATTATCAAAGATCACACTCAATGCCTCTAATGTTGATATCATTGCACGTTGCTAGATGGGTTTAGGTATAGTCGCAGAACGAGGATCCACAAGATGTTGAGCATGCACAAGTCGATTGGGATCAACTCATGCCCCTATCCTCTATTGGATCATGCCACCACTAACACCCTAGAATGATATGAAGTCAAAATAATTGAATTTTAGACTTAACACAAACTCAGCATATAATTTCCTAAAAAAATAAAGAGGGACCTCACAATTGACTTATGGTGGATGATCAAATACCATCCACCATCACTCCCAAAAATTATTGGACATCCTAAGATTCCTACACTACCTAATAGATATTTGTTTTTTCTTTGATGGAATTGGTTGATTGGTGATGGGATCATAGAAGAATGGGACTAAATTGGCTTTGATAATTTTGAGGTCAAGGATTTCCTTGTAGGAGAGACCATCAAAATAAAACTATCTTCACTCATCTCTCCATAAGATGTAGCTATCTAGGTCCATATCAATAGACCTAACAACATCTACAATGTTTTGCATCGAAGATGCAAAATGTACTAGAGATGAGGTGGCATAAATGGCTCATTCTAGATGCCATGGATTTTATCTTTAATGGAATCTATGTTTTCATTGATCTTAGCTCTCGAGTGAGCCTCATTAGATCCAGGTGGTGGAGGTCGAGGGTGTTGAGGTTGAGGGAGTTGAGGTGCGGGATTAAGCAAGTCATCAATGCCAAATTCATCCATCATGTAAAGATGAACTTGCATTATATTTGTTAATTTTTTTTTACATGTTATACATATTAAAAACTAGATAACTTATATATACATGTTAAATTTTTTTATAAGAAATACATATATTTATTAAAATACATGACATTTAAAAGAAAAATTAGGATACATGATACATGTACATGTGCATCATGTTGGCAATGGGAAAGCATCCCTCGTGGGGATTCACGACATGGTTTAATAGCCTCATGTGGATTCTATAAGTCTAGTGGTTCTATCAGTCATTGACAAGTCGATCTGTTGGCGCAATGACAACCCTAGCTTGTAACAAGTGGTATCAAAGCTTGGTCACAAGTTCGGACCACGTAGGTCGCAACAAGTGACATTGGGAAGGGGATTGTTGGCAGTGGGCCAGTGTCTCTCATGGGTATTCACAAGATGGTTTAACAACCTCCTATGGATTCTATTGTTAGACACAATGCACCAATGAGAGGAGGGTGAATCAGTGGTTCTCAAACTTTTCCCTTTAACTATCCTATGTGTGCATATCGGTTATCAGATCTAACTCAATGCAGACTTACCCATTGGTGGGGAGACTAAGCACAAATGCATTCATACATAAAGGGACATCACATAACACCAGCATATATGAGGAAAACCCAAGATGGGAAAAACCTCGGTGAGAAATGTTGTTGGAGACTATTGCTCCAATCTAGCCTCACAATGAATCTTTGATTACAATATTTAGGGCACCAACCCAATGAGCACCAACCCTTGATTTAGGGCACCAACTTTTGATTTAGGGCACCAACACAAGGAGCTACAACCCCTACACCGAGCTCCAACTCAGTGAGTACAAAAACATATTTGATACCAAACTTATCTTCTTGTTACAAATAAATTTTGTCTCTTCTTCAAATCTCTCTATTGGATCTTCTATCCGGTTCGTTGCTAACCCTCACATTGCTACACTCTTGCCAGTTTAGCCTCTTCTCCTTCTCTGTCGGTTCTGTTCTTTATCGGTTCTCTCTTCTCTCAACTACACTATTGCACTCTACTAGTACTACACTCTATTGGTTTTATGCCTACCTTCTTTGCGATCTTCTACACTACTTCTCTGTTGTTCTAAACTCTGTCGGTTCACTCCCTTGTCACACTCAATGGCTGACTTTCAATAGCCTCACTGATGTCGGTTGAACATTTCAACCCGGTTCATCCTGACACTCAGTCTCTTATTCTTCTTCTTCATGAGCACTTGACTGATTTCACTCCTCCAGCAGTAACACTCTCTCATCCAGTAGCAGCCTTCAATGATTTCGGCTTGCATATTTATAACCTGGGTTTCCTGACAAAAGCCAATTCAAAATTTGGGCGGTTAGGATTTCCTTATCAACCTCAAGACAAAACCAAATCCAATCAGATCTCATTCGATCTGATCACCTAAATTAATGAATTGTAACTCATCAATCAATCTCGCCATTGTCATGCCTTCCTAATCACGCCTTCTATTTTTGGCAATCTTCTTTTGACCTGTTAGTGGATTTCTTGGTCAATCACTAAGTTTTGCTTTGTAGTTTCCTTCACCTTACTTGATCTGATCAAATAGTCTATGTTGGATCTTTTTTGTATATATGACCTCGAGCCGCAAACCACTGCAATGCATACCATGAATCTCATAGTCAACAAAAATGTCAACATGTCACCATCTACCTCGTTGCTTGATACTTCACTGACTCAACACACTGACCTGTGCAAGCATGCCACTTCATCTCCATGTGGCGACTGTGTTGGCATCCACCTTTGATTGATCATCTATGTCGATATGGATTGGAACACCGACCAACTCCATTATCGGGTTACTAACCCTGCCCGTTAAATCCTTAACCTGTCTGTCATCAACCTTGCACTCTACTTCTCTTCCGGTGGAACACATAATCAATAAAAACTCTTGCTAACCTACCTTATGCACATCTTCATCAGATGGGAGTCTTCTGCATCTACACCTTGTCCATATTATTGGTAGACATACATACCGGTAAACACTCTTGATGACACCATGTCATCAACCTTCAACTGACTCCATCTTCAATCAGGCCATTGTCCTCTCTCTGCATCTGCTCAGCCTTGCCTTCTTCTTGATCATCCTAGACCATGTCTCAACTAGTTTGTCAAAGTGATAAAACCATCACTCTTCATGTGTCCCGACAACTCATCAAGCCTTCTATGTTGGTCCAATGCATATCCCTGATTTCATGCACTTGAAGGATTCCTTTGATTCACTGGTAGATCCGGTGTGAGCCTTCAAACACCTTCCTTTACCTCTTGTTTCTTATCTCATAGAACTATGGTGCACACTTTTCTTAATAGGAGATAAGCTACACTTACCGAAATTAGTGGATCCTTGTCATCTACATCCTGCAATGCACTCATGTGGCTTCCATGTTTGTGCAGCATATCTTCAAATAGGTACATGTGATCCGGTGTGGGCAGATTCATTGTCAATCATCTCTTCACATGGTGACTGCATCTTTATCCAGTGGGAGTCCTATTTTTTAGCATCCACACAACATAATGGTGACAAGTACATTCTTCTCCTCCTATGTTGATGTGATTTAGGTAGCATTTTGCCTCTTCATCACAATAAACATCTCAATATCTTGCCCACTCATAGATATCATCATGTACCAGTTGTTATATCACATCAGTCTCCTATCCATATCTTCCACACAAGTCAGACACTAACTTATGTATTGATGACTCAACTGTGACTCCAGTGGTCATTCCTTTGAATGAATTTCTTCTTCTCTACTGGTGACCTACAACACTGGTTGACATCAATGACTTCATGTCAACAATACTCCCATACCGATTGTCCTTCTATACTAGTTGATATCAATGACAACACAATGCCAACAATCTCCCCCTTTGGCATTGATGTCAACACATGTAGTATCGGGCATACTACATAATCTTTCTCCTCCTTTGTGTTATCCAAATCTTCCCTTTTTGTATAGTACATGGATTCTCACACATGTAGTATGATTTATGCTACATAATCTTTCTCCCCCATTGACAACAATGGTAAAGGGCATTGTCAAGGTTTCACTCCTCCTTGTATCTATCAGGTACTGACATAAATTCCCCTCCCCCTTTTCTTTACCGGATGAATATCCTCTTTTGATACCAGTTGGTACAAATTCTCAAGTTATAGCTCTTGAGATGGAGGACTTCAACCATCAACTGACACCAATTGAGCATGCAAATCTTATACAAATTGTTAAAGCACTCAATTTGTAGAAGGACGTTCCAGTGAATACTGCTTACCTGTCGATCAGACTGCATTACCTCCCATTTCATCCTAAATTTCTTTAGATTCAAGTGTGATTGTACTATGAATACAACCAACCAAAACAAGCATAGATATCCTTAACCATGAAATTCTCATGGGTATTCCTACAACAATTTCCATCATCTGCAGTTTAGGCAGTTAGTAGACTCACAAGTTCAAGCAGGTCAATTCTTCTTCATAAGAACTTGAACTCCCCCTGAGTCATACATCTCTGTTCTATGATGTCGGTCAGGTGTATCTACTCCTTGATACAATTTTCTCATTTTCATGATATCTATGAGATCCCATATTTTTCCTTCTAGATCCCATTCTACATTCTTCTACCCTATGGCCATGACCATTACATGCAAAGCATTAAATAGAGAAGGAAGATTTATAACTTGCAAATCTATTCTGCCATGCATGGGGAGATCTTACTGGTTTAGCATCTTCATTTCTACTTTTTTGGGGATGGATCCTAGGTTGTCCATTCTCAGTAGTTCTTCCATCTGATCTCTTCTTCTCCCACACTTGCTTTGTCCTATGGGCAATAGCATTCCTTTATCCTTTACTGGTAGGTCTTCTTTGTTGTCTTCTCATGTTCTTGCTTCGGCTGAAGCTATCTTCTCCCATCTTCCCTTTTCCTTTGGAATCTGCAGTGTTCCTTCTTCTTGTAGCACTGGTCCTCATCCTTGTCTACATGTCTTCAACGATTGTGGTTAGATTAACCTTCTTTTGGGGAGAATTTTTAACTATGAAGGTCTATCCCTTGTTCTCTCCATTTGAGGAGACAAACAAAATGTCATTGTGAGGGACATTCTTTCTAGTGGAGCATTCATCAACACCACTTCCTAATCCTACAGGGTATCCTTGGAATGCTTTTGCTTTTTCAACATCTTATCCAAGGCATCACTGCTGCCATCAAAGCAAATTCTTACCTTGAGCTTATCCTAACATTTCTCAAGGTCATTTTGGAAAATCTCCATTTCTCCAAGCAACTGTTGATATTCTTTATCTTTTACTTCTAGCTAAAAGACTAGATCACTGCATCGACACTCCTTGGTGTCTCCTTGTTGAGTCTTCAAATTTGAGATGCACTTCTCAAATTCTTCAAGGCATTTGATAAACCGGTTCTACTCTACTATAGAGGATTCTTGAATAACTTGTATTCATTTCTTACTCTACTAAGTTCTTCAAGTGCATTTACAAGCTCACCTTCAAGATCAACTTCTGCTTCATCTTCTTCTTCTCCTTCACTATCACTTCCAAACACCTCTTTCCTATCTGGGTGATTTGCATGATCATTCTCAGATGTGTGACTCTCATCTTCTGATTCTTGAGCCATGAAGAGGTGGGTTCCTTCTTCATCAATGTTGCAGCTGCTAGCAAATCTGCCTTCATCATTTGCAGATACATGAGATGCATTTCTCATTCTATCTTCACAAGTCGGTTTTGTAGTAGTAGCCTCATTTACATAGAGCTTCTTCAATCTATCCCATAATCTTTTTGCAGATTTGCATCTGTCCAGCTGAGAGGAGACATCATCTATTAGCCCACAGAGTATAGCCTTCATAGCTGCTTTATTACACTCATTTCTTCTTTCTGCATCTGAATCGGTGGGAGGACAAACTTTACTAGGGAATCCATTAACAACAAACATCCAGACATCATACCCTAGAGAGGATAAGTCAACTTTCATTCTACAACTCCAAATGGAATAGTTAGACCCATAAAAAATCAGAGCAGGGATTGAAACTAAACAAACCATTATGTCCTTAAGCTAGAATCTACCCAAGCTAGAAAAAGCTTATCAACCGGAAACCTAGGCTCTGATACCAGTTGTTAGGCACAATGCACCAATGAGAGGGGGGTGAATCAATGGTTCTGAAAATTTTCCCTTTAACTATTTTATGTGTGTATACCAGTTATCAGATCTAACTCAATGCAGACTTACCGGTTGGTGGGGAGACCAATCATAAATGTATTCATACATAAAGGGACATCACATAAAACCAACATAGACAAGGAAAACCCAAGATGGGAAACACCTCGGTGAGAAATGTTGCTAGAGACTACTGCTTCAATCCCGCCTCACAATGAATCTCTGATTACAATATTTAGGACACCAAACCAAGGAGTACCAACCCCTGATTTAGGGCACCAACCCAAGGAGCACCAACCACTAATTTAGGGCACCAACCCAGGGAGCTACAACCCCTGCACCAAGCTCCAACTCAGTGTGTACAAAACATATTTTGATACCAAAGTTATCTTCTTGTTACAAATAAATTTTGTAACTCTTCTTCAAATCTCTCTGCTGCATCTTCTATCTAGTTCACTGTCAGTTCTCTACTAACCCTCACACTGTTGCACTCTTGCTGGTCCAGCCTCTTCTCCTTCTCTGTCGGTTTTGTTCTCTTTCGATTCTCTCTTCTCTCAACTATACTACTACAATCTACCTGTACTACACTCTGTCAGTTCTATGCCTTCCTTCTCTGCAATTTTCTACACTCCTTCTCTATCAGTAGCCTTACTGATGTTGGTTGAATAATTCAACCTGGGCCTTCCTCACGCTCAGTCTCTTCTTCTTCTTCTTCTTCTTGATGAGTACTTGAATGATTTCACTCCTTCAGCAGCAACACTCTATCATCCCGTGGCAACCTTCAATAATTTTGGCTTGCATATTTATAACTTGGTTATCCCGCCAAAAGGAAATTCAAAATTTGAGCAGTTAGGGTTTTCTCATCAACCTCGAGACAAAACCAAATCCAATCAGATCTCATCCAATCTGATCACCTAGATTGATGAAGTGTAACTCATCAATCAATCCCACCATTATCGTTCCTTCCTGATCACGCTTTCTATTTTTGGCAATCTGCTCTTGACCTGTTAGTGGATTTCTTAGTCGATCACCAAGATTGGTTTTGCATTTTCTTTCACCTTCCTCGATCTGCTCAAACAATTTGTGTTGGATCTCTGTTGTCTATCTGAACTCGAGTTGCAAACCACTATAGTGCATCCCATGAATCTCACAGTCAATAGAAATGTCAACCTGTCACCATCTACCTCACCATTTGATACTTCACCGACTCAACACACTGACCTATGCATGCATGACACTTCATCTCGACATGGCGACTGTGTTGGCATCCACCTTTGATTGATCATTCCTATCGGTATGGATTAGAACACCGACCAACTCTGTTATTGGGTTCCTCTACCAAGTTACTAACCCTGCCAGTTAAACCCTTAACCTATCTGTCATCAACCTTGCACTATACTTCTCTTCTGGTGGAACACACAACCGATCAACACTCTTGTTAACCTACCTTATCCACATCTTCATTAGATGGGAGACTTCTGCATCTGCACCTTGTCCATATTATCGGTGGACATACATACTGGTAAACACTCTTGATGACACCATGTCATCAACCTTCAACTGATTCCATCTTCAATCCGACCAATGTCCTCTATCTGCATCTACTCAGCCTTGACTTCTTCCTGATCAACCCAGACCATGTCTCAACTGGTTTGTCAAAGTGACAAAACCATCACTCTTCGTCTGTCCCTACAACTCATCAAGCCTTCTCTGTCAGTCCAATGCATATCCCTGATTTCATGCACTTGAGGCATTCCTTTGATTCACCGGTAGATCCGGTGTGAGCCTTCAAATACCTACCTTTACCTCTTCTATCTTATCTCATAGAACTATGGTACACACTTTGCAAAAATAGGAGATAAGCTCCACTTACTAGTGGTAGTGCATCCTTGTCATTTGCATCCTGCAATGCACTCATGTGGTTTCCCTGTTTGTGTAGCATATCTCCAAACAGGCACATGTGATCTGGTGTGGGTACATTCATTGTCAGTCATCTCTTCACATGGTGACTGCATCTTTATCCAATGGAATTCATTTTGTTCTCCATCTACACAACATACCAGTGACTTGTAGAATCTTCTTCTCCTGTGTTGATGTGATTTAGGTTGTATTCCGCCTCTTCATCATAATCAATAGCTCAAAATCTTTCCCACTCATAGATGTCATCATGTACCATTTGTTATATCATATCGATCTCATGTCCATATCATCCACACAAGTTAGAGAAGTTAACTTGTGTACTGGTGACTCAATTGTGACTCCAGTGATCATTCCTTTGAATGACATTATTCTTCTTTATCGGTGACCTACAACACTGGTTGACATCAATGACTTCATGTCAATAATACTCCCATACCAGTTGTCCTTCTATACTAGTTGACATCAATGACAACATGATGCCAACAATCTCCCCCTTTGGTATTGATGATACATGTATCATCCAAAATACTACATAATCTTTCTCCTCCTGATCCAAATCTTCCATGTTTGTATAATCCATGGATTCTCACACATGTAGTATGCTTTATACTAAAAAATCTTTCTCCCCCTTTGACAACAATGGCAAAGGGCACTATCAAGGTTTCACTCCTCCTTGTATCTACAAGGTACTCACAAAAATTTTCCTCCCCCTTTTCTTTACCAGATACATCTCCTCTTTTGATACTAGTTGGTACAAATTCTCAAGTTATAGCTCTTGAGATGGAGGACTTCAACCATTGACACTAATTGAGCATGCAAATCTGATACAAATTGTTAAAGCACTCAAATTGCAAAAGGATGTGTCAATGAATACTGCTTACCTATCGGTCAAACTACATTACCTCCCATTTGATCCTAAATTTCTTTAGAATCAAGTGTGATTGTACTATGAATACAACCAACCTAAAGAAGCGTAGATACCCTTAACCATGAAATTCTCTTGGGTATTTCTACAACAATTCCCATCATCTACAGTTTAGGTAGTCAGTACACTCACAAGTTCAAGCGGGTCGGTTCTTCTTCATAAGCACTTGAACTCCCCCTGAGTCATACATCTCAGGTCTATGATGTCAGTCAGGTCCAATACTAGGGCTCCAATCAACTCCATATAAAGGTTGAGTTGTGCATATGTGATCATTTGATGATCTTTTAGCTCTATTATATCCACCACAACCTATGAGATGATCCTGGATGTACAGAATGCCATCATCATGCCACAAATAAAACCGGTTATATGAAAAACATGCATGCCTACATGATCAACAACCGGGCCGACATATGTCATTCAGGTCTTCATCAACACCACCTGAGACATAACTTCCCATTCCATGTTACTGAGGCTAATGCAATGATCTCCAACCTCATTGTCTTACATAACCTGCAAGTACATGTTAGCATTCATGCCGGTAACATCCTGCACATACCGGTTTCCTGTATAGGTTCATCATCACTACCCGAGCACCTTCCTATGACTCCTGACACTTTTTGTCACAATGCATCAGATTTCAATTGCAAATCTCCATCCATTGACACGTGCAGTAGTGATCTAACTCTGATCTATAGGTGTGTTGCCAAGGCATCCAGTACACACACTTATCTTCTCATTTCCATCCTTCATACTGGCAACATCTTTCTCTTCCAAGTGTCCTTCTTCACTAAGGGGGTGAATGATCTAGTCAATATGCTACTCCCCCTGAGGTCCTGCATCTCCTTTAGGCCTTAGGAGATATTACATGTGCATTGAATGCACTATGTCAGTCCATGGACTTCTTCCTCCACACCTTCTTGGTCTCATTCTTCTTCCCATTTTCATTCAAAGGAGCGGGTCTAGCCTTATTCTCCAGATGGGTCCTTTTATTTCTAGACTCTACATAACAGTCAAAAGTAGTGCTATAGAAGCACACAACATCCATCCCTACTCCATGATAGGTAAATCTCTTAACATACCAGTTTGACCATCTTCTTCAGGTCATGTTGTTGTTACTGGTAACCGAAACTAATGGACCTCTTGCTCCTACAGGGACATTTCTCCTTTGGTTCCATGCAGGTCTCTGACTTCCATATGCTCTAGATCCATTTCTAAATTGAGCATAGTTGCTATACCAACTTCCATGTGACTGTAGGTCCTTTTTCCTGCATTCGTACCTTCTATGGCCTGATCTATTGCAGTTGTAACAAACACTCTTTGTATATCCGGGAGAGGGGATATGCATGTATCTACTCCTTGATACAATTTTCTCATTTGCATGATATCTATGAGATCCCAAATTTTTCCTTCTAGATCCCTTTCTACATTCTTCTTCCCTATGGCCATGACCATTACATGCAAATCAATAACTAGAGAAGGAAGATTTATAACTTGCAAATCTATTCTGCCATGCATGGGGAGATCTTACTAGTTTAGCATCTGCATTTCTACTTCTCCGAGGATGGATCCTAGGTTGTCCATTCTTAGCAGTTCTTCCATCTGATCTCTTCTTCTCCCACACTTGCTTTGTCCTATGGGCGGTAGCATTCCTTTTTCCTCTACCGGTAGGAGGTCTTATTTGTTGTCTTCTCATGTTCCTTCTTCTTGTGAAGCTGTCTTCTCCCATCACCCCTTTTCCTTTGGGATCTACAGTGTTCATTCTTCTTGTAGTACTGGTCCTCATCCTTGTTTGCATGTCTTCACTAGTTGTTGTTAGATCAACCTTCTTCTGGGGAGCATTTCTAACTGTGAAGGTCTGTCCCTTGTTCTCTCTATTTGAGGAGACAAACAAAATGTCATTGTGAGGGACATTCTTGCTAGTGTTGCATTCACCCGCACTACTTCCTAATCCTCTGATATCCTTGGAATACTTTTTCTTTTTCAACATCTTATCCAAGGCATCACTGCTTCCATTAAACCGGATTCTTACCTTGAGCTCATCCTGACATTTCTCAAGGTCATTTCGGAGAATCTCCATTTCTCCAAGCAACTGTTGATATTCTTTATCTTTTACTTCTAGCTCAGAGACTAGATCACTGCACCGACACTCCCTTGTGTCTCCTTATTGAGTCTTCAACTCTGACATGCTCTTCTCAGATTCTTTCAGGCATCAGATCAACCGGTTCTTCTCCACTAGAGAAAGATTCTTGAATAACTTGTATTCATTTCTTACTATTGGTGTAAATAAATATTCATTTTGGATATTATTACACTTACTTAAGTTAACTTAGGATAATGCATCTCTTCGTAGTTTGGATTTGAGACACTTAGGGAAGTGTGCACATAGGGATAGAGCTTGTAGGAGAAATTCCACCTTTTGTGGTCTTATTTTGCTATTACACTCCACATTCGGTGGGTCATCCACCTCTTGTGGAATATTATATTATTTCTCCTACCTACCCTTAGTATTTCTTACCTACCCTTGTTTCTCATTGAGCCACATGTCATATTTGTGTGCTTATATATCCATATGGCCTTGCCTATATAAGCAGGCCTATATTCATTGTATTGGTTAATCCAATTGAACATTTGCATATTGATGAGAATATAGTTTGTTCTTGTCATTCTATTGTCTCTTTTTATGCATTTCATTGTGCCCTTGATCTTGGCAAAATCCTACATGGTATCAGAGCTATTGGGGCTTCATTGATTGGTTTTTGGAGACATCGTGGAAGGTTTCTATTTTCGGATTTGGGGATCTTCATTTTTGGGGGGCGTCATACAGCGATTTGGACATCACCGTTGAATCCGGGAGGCCGTTTCCATAAATTTCAACTATAAAGTTGACCTATTTTGGTGAGAAATTTTATTTTCCCATTTTGACTATTATCGTACGGATTTCGAAAAAAAAATTTAAAAAAAAAACTATTTTTCGAAAAAAAAAAAAATTTCAAAAAATCAAAAAGCGATAAAAAAAAAAAATAAATAAAAAAAATAATTTTTTTTGCTTTTTTTGGGGGTTCACAGACCCCCCCGTACTCTGCGTGTGCTGCAGGTCACAGGCATACCTGCTGTCGGAGCCGCCGCCGCTCGTACCTGTCTTCGGGCCCCGCTCACCGGTTTCGGCTTCCACTGCACCCCGCCACCACCGCGACCCACCGCCACCGCGACCCGCCGCCGCCGCTGTCGTCTACCCGCCGCTACCAAGGTCTCCCTCCGTTGGTGCCCAGGTCTTCTGTCGCCAGCCGCCGGCTGCCTTGGCTCCTGGCCCGCCGCCGGCCCCCTCGGCTCTGGCCGCTCCCTCCTCTCTGGCGACCACTAAAATAGGTGGAATCCGCACCCGCCACGTCGCAAGCGGCCACTGGCCCGCAGTCAAAACCGTACACCCTGCATAGTGCCACGTCAGCACAGTCACCTGCATAGTCACCGCGTACAGTCAGCAGTCCGTACAGTACGGACACCCAGTCAGTAGGGAGGCAAAGTTTTCGCGACGGTCATACGGCCGTCAAATTTAATATAGTAAATTGTTGACGTTAGCACTACATCAATAGCTTTTTGAAATTTTTTGACCCCTCTCCATTGAGCTTTTCAGTTTTGTAGTCCAACTTTGAAAGGCCATATCTTGCTCATTTTTGCTCCTTTTTTGGTGCAATTTTCTTTTAAATGGGCTAACATTTCATGATCTTCGCAGTGGTGTGGTTATTTCCTGATTTTGGTGCATAGGTTTTTCAGAATTTTTGGATTCTCTCAGTTGTACCTGTCCAATCCTCAATTCTACAACTTCAAAGGCCTCGTTTGAGCTCATACGACCTCCTTTTCAGGTGCCATTTTTTTTGAAAGTGCATGTTTTTTCGTCTACTTTCATAATCTATGATCAGATTGTAGAGATTTTGAGTGGAAATTGTACTTTCAGATATTGGTCTTATTTGGCCTATTAGGTACTTGTAAATTGCTTGGATCTTAGTTAGATCTCTTGCATTATCAGTTTGAGACTCTTTTGGCCTTATTGAGGTAGTTGTACAATTGTAATCAGAAGTCCACTTTGCCATTTTTTGCAAGTGGCCCGTTGTATACGCACTAAGTATAAAGTGCCAAATCATCACTTTTGGGGGGGGTTCTTTGATTGAGTGAATTTGGGGGGGTGTCTTGTGTGATTGTACCTCTCTTTGTGCTCTTTCCATTTTTGTTGCAATGAGTCCTAATAAATTTCCACCTTTAACTCCACATAATTATGCATCATAGAAAATTAAAGTATGGAGTAAATTAATGGAAAAGGGTCTCTCACACATTACATAGATGGAACAATAACAGCACCACCTAATCCTAAGGCTGATCCAAATGCTCAATTAGAATGGCTCACAAAGAATTGCATGGCTCTTGGAACTTTGCACAAGTATGTATTAGATGACCTCATTTTTCACATTGAGAAGTGTAAAACAATCAAAGAGGCTTGGGATATGTTTCAGAAATTGTATGGTCAAGTTGATGAAATCAAAGGCTATCAGATTGACAATGAGCTCACCAACTTGGACCCCAAGAGTTTTGATACAATCCAAGATTATGTCACCAAAGCAAATGAACTAAGAGCAAAGCTTAAGGATTGTGGAATTGACAAAAAGGGTGCTTAGTTGATATTCAACCTGTTGGACAAGCTTGCACCAAAATATGCAGCATTTGTGTCTAGCTTCCAAACTCATTGTTTGATAGTGGGGAGTTCTTATGTTATGCCTTCATTTGATGCTTTCACAGAAATGTTAATATTGGAACAATCTAAGTTGTTGAGCATGGGGTTTCTCAAGTCTTCAAAGTCCAAGGCTTTGGTGGCTAATCAAGGGAATCAAGGAAGTCAAGGCAAAGATTCCAACAAGAAAAAGAAGCAATCTAAGTCTAAGCCACACCAGGAAAAAGGACAATCATCCTCTCCATCACAAGGCGATTTTTCATCCTCTTCCAAGAAGGGGACACCACCTAAGAAGGATAAACCAACTTGTGCATATTGCAAGAAGTATGGTCATGATGAGCATCGATGCCACGCAAAGCAAGTTGATGAGCTAACTAATCTTCTCAAGAAAAACAACATCAACTTGCCATCCGCCTACACAAAGAAGGATTCATCTCCTTCCTCTTCCTCACAGTCTAAGGGAAAAGGGCAAGCATTTGTGGCTACAACAGGTTCTTCATAGCAATGGATACTTGACTCGGGTGCCTCATATCACATGGGTTCTACAAAGGAGCAGTTTTCTTTATTGGAACCATCTAAGGTACCTCACATTTACATAGGTGATGATACACAAGTAGAGGTTGAAGGGAAAGGTTCAGTTGACATGGATGATGGAACATTTGAGAATGTTCTCTATGTTCCTAACTTGTCTACCAACCTTCTCTCCATCTACCAAATCACTCACTATGGGAATGGGAAAAAGGTTGAGTTTACACCAGATTCAGTTGTGGTAAAGGAACTTGATGATGATGCCTTGGTAGCAGTGGGACAAGTCAATGACAACTCAAGGCTTTATTCATTTTCCCACTTTGTGCCAAGTTCACCTTCTAGGGCCTTCCTTACTCATTCAAATTCAAAAAGTAAGCTATGGCATGAGCGGTTTGGTAACCTCAACTACCTCTATCTTCAGCAGCTCAGCACTAAAGACATGGTCACAGGCCTACCTCGACTCAGTTTTTCAGAGGGTGTATGTTCAGGTTGTTCCATGGGCAAGCATCCCAAAGAGAAGTTTGATAAAGGGAAAGCTTGGAGAGCTTTGGAAGTTCTTCAACTTGTTCACAGTGATGTAGCATGTCCATTTCCAGCACCTTCATTTAGTAAGGCCCGCTATGTTCTTACCTTCATTGATGACTACTCCCGCTTCACTTGGGTCTACTTTCTCATTCATAAGAGTGAAGTATTTGACAGGTTTCAGGACTTCAAGACTCATGTGGAGAAGCAATCAGGGAAAGTGGTCAAGATTCTTCGCATAGATAATGGAAGGGAATATGTGAACAAAAGACTTGAGGATTTTTGTACATTTGAGGGGATTGATCTTCAACATTCTGTAACATACACTCCACAGCAGAACAGGGTTGCAGAATGCAAGAATAGAACTCTCAAAGAAATGGCTAGCTGTATGATACATGCACGTTCTCTTGATCCCGCCTTTTGGGCAGAGGCTATCAGTTGTGCCACACACATCCAGAATCGGGTTCCTCACAAAGCTTTGCAAGGTATTACTCCTTTTGAAGCTTGGGCTGGTAGGAAACCGATTGTGAGACATTTTAGAGTCTTTGGGTGTCCAGCATGGGCTCACATACCTCTGCAGAAATGCAAGGCATTGGAACCGCAGAGTCGGCCTTGCATATTTGTTGGATATCCTGAGGGTGTTAAGGCATACAAATTGATGGATCTAGAGACACATGAGGAGTTCATTGAGAGGAGTGTTCACTTTGAGGAAAGCTCTCCTAGCTTAGCCTCTCTACCTCCTCCACCTTCCTCCATTGTGGATAGTGATGTTAGTGATTCAGATGATGAGACTCCTTCAACTCCGACTCGCAGGGTAACACCTCCGCAGGGTCCACTTGTAGTTGAGGAGCCTCATTCTCCACCTCCACCTCGACCTCGTTGGGCTTGACAGACACTTGAGTCTGTGGGTTCTCTTGTTGGGGATCCTTCAGATACACGGAGAACTCGATCACAACATCAGGATCTTCCACATGCATTCATTGCTACCGCTTCCGATCCACAAACATTTAGGGAAGCATCAGGGGTTCCTGAGTGGGACCAAGCTATGGAGGAAGAGTATAGTTCCTTGATGAGGAACAACACATGGGATTTAGTCCATCTCCCTAAGGGGAGAAAGATGGTTCGATGTAAGTGGATCTATCAGACCAAGTTTGCTGCAGATGGTAGTGTGGATAATTATAAGGCTTGGCTTGTTGCGAAAGGTTTCTCACAGGTTGTAGGTGTTGACTATACTGAGACCTTTGCACCCATAGCCAAGATGAACTCCATTCATTTGACACTTGCTATTGCTGCAGCTCATGGTTGGGTTGTACATCAGATGGATGTGAAGAGTGCTTTTCTTCATGGTGATCTTGATGAGGAGATTTATATGGAGCAGCCACAGGGTTTCATCCAGGATACTTCCTTGGTTTGTAGACTAAGGAAATCTCTCTATGGCCTTAAGCAGGCCCCCAAGGCTTGGTATGCCAAGATGGATTCCTTTCTTCTCTCCGCAGGGTTCATCAGGTGTCATTCTGATCCAAATGTCTACATTTTGCGACAGGATGACTCTCACTTGATACTTGTGCTCTATGTTGATGACTTGATCATTACAGGGAGTACCGCATCCATCATTAGCAGGGTCAAATCTGCTTTGCATGATAGATTTGCTATGACTGACTTGGGTCTTTTGCACTACTTTCTCGGGATAGAGATTTCACAGTCACCTTCTAGGATTACACTATCGCAGCCCAAGTATGCTCTTGATCTACTTGCACGCTTTCATATGGCTGATTGTAAGCCTGCCCCGACTCCCTTTCTTTTAGGATTCAAGCTTGAGGCTCAGTGTTCTTCTCCACCAGTTGATGCCACTTTGTATCGTCAGCTTGTGATTAGTCTCATCTACTTGACCCATACACGCCCTAATATTTCATTTGCAGTTGGCATGGTTTCCCGCTTCATTCAGGAACCACATGAGCTTCATTGGAAAGCTGCCAAACGCATCCTTCATTACATCCAGGGTACACATCACTATGGGATTCACTATGCAGCAGGCACAGGACTTCGCTTGGTTGGTTACACAGACTCTGATTGGGCTGGCGATCTTGATGATCGTAAGTCTACTTCTGGTTACAGTTTTCACCTTGGTTCGGGCCCCATTTGTTGGCAGAGCAAGAAGCAACATGCCATTGCTCTCTCTTCGACTGAGGCTGAGTATCGAGGCATTGTTAACGTAGCGACTGAGACCATTTGGCTCCAGCAGATCCTCACAGAGTTTGGATTCACCACTCCACGGCCGACAGTTCTACATTGTGACAATCAGAGTACTATTGTGATCTCAAAGAACTTGGTCCAGCACCAGCAAACCAAACACATCGAGATTCATATGCACTATATCTGAGAGCTCATCCAGGAGCAGGTCATTGATTTGCAGTATTGTCCTACAGCAGAGTAGGTTGCTGACATATTCACCAAACCTTTCACCGAGAGTAAGTTCCAGCAGTTGCGAGCTCTCTTGGGGGTGCGGGATGTGTCATTAGGAGGGGTCAGCTGAGTTCTCCTTCCTCTCTTATGGGGGGGAATCTTTCCTCTTTGAGGTTTTGTCCTTCTTCTTTGAGAGTCTTTTGTACATTCATCTCTTTTGGGGGGGGGAGTTTTTTCCCACTGGGTTTTCTCCCTTTCTCCGTTTGTGAGAGATTGCATTGCATAGTTTTGCTTGCATTTGCATATTGTACATGGGTACCTATCATGGCCTAGTAGCTGGGACTCATCTTGCATTGTTGACTTGAGTCTTCATTCCCCTAAGTTGCACTTAAGGGGGGGTGTTGGTGTAAATAAATATTCATTTTGGATATTATTACACTTACTTAAGTTAACTTAGGATAATGCATCTCTTCGTAGTTTGGATTTGAGACACTTAGGGAAGTGTGCACATAGGGATAGAGCTTGTAGGAGAAATTCTACCTTTTGTGGTCTTATTTTGCTATTACACTCCACATTTGGTGGGTCATCCACCTCTTGTGGAATATTATATATTTTTTCTCCTACCTACCCTTAGTATTTCTTACCTACCCTTGTTTCTCATTGAGCCACATGTCATATTTGTGTGCTCATACATCCATATGGCCTTGCCTATATAAGTAGGCCTATATGCATTGTATTGGTTAATCCAGTTGATCATTTGCATATTGATGAGAATACAGTTTGTTCTTGTCATTCTATTGTCTCTTTTTATGCTTTTCATTGTGCCCTTGATCTTGGCAAAATCCTACACTTACTCTACTGAGTTCTTCAAGTGCATTTACAAGCTCACCTTCAAGATCAACTTCTGCTTCATCTTCTTCTTCTCCTTCACTATCACTTCCAAACACATCTTGTTGGTAGGGGTGATCTACATGATCATTCTCAATGTGTGCCTCTCATCTTCTGATTCTTGAGCCATGAAGAGGTGGGTTCCTTCTTCATCAATGTTGCAATTACTAGAAGATTTTCCTTCATCATCTGTAGATACATGAGATGCATTTCTCATTCTATCTTCACAAGTTGGTTCTACAGTAGTAGGCTCATTTCTATAGAGCTTCTGCAATCTATCCCATAAGCTTTTTGCAGATCTGCATTTGTCCACCTGAGAGGAGACATCATTTGTTAGCCTATAGAGTATAGACTTCATAGCTGCTTTATTGCACTGGTTTCTACTTTCTGCATCTGAATTGTTGGGAGGTCAGACTTTACAAGGCCATCCATAACAACAAACATCCAGACATCATACCCTAGAGAGGATAGGTGAACTTCCATTATACAACTCCAAATAGAATAGTTAGACCCATCAAAAACCGAAGCAAGGATTGACACTAAACAAACCATTGTGTCCTTAAGCTAGAATCTACCCAAGTTAGAGAAATCTTATCAACTGGGAACCTAGGATCTGATACCAATTGTTAGACACAGTGCACCACTGAGAGGGGGGTGAATCAGTGGTTCTCAAACTTTTCCCTTTAACTATCCTATGTGTGCATTCGGTTATCATATCTAACTCAATACAGTCTTACCGATGGGGAGACTAATCACAAATGCATTCATACATAAAGGGGCATCACATAACACCGGCATATACGAGGAAAACCCAAGATGGTAAAAACCTCATTGAGAAATGTTGCTAGAGACTACTGCTCCAATCCAGCCTTACAATCAATCTCTGATTACAATATTTAGGGAACCAACCCAAGGAGCACCAACCCCTGATTTAGGGCACCAACCTAGGGAGCTACAACCCTTGCACCGAGCTCCAACTCAGTGAGTACAAAAATATATTTTGATACCAAAGTTATCTTCTTGTTACAAATGAATTTTTTTAACTCTTCTTCAAATCTCTCTACTGGATCTTCTATCCAGTTCACTGTCGGTTCTCTGCTAACCCTGACATTGTTGCACTCTTTTGTTTAGCCTCTTCTCCTTCTCTGTCAGTTCTATTCTATGTCAGTTCTCTCTTCTCTCAACTACATTGCTCCACTCTACTCATACTACACTTTGTCGGTTCTATGCTTGCCTTCTCTGTAGTCTTCTACACTCCTCTGTCGGACTGCACTCTTTCGGTTCACTCCTTTGTCAGACTCAATGGCTGACTGTCGGTAGCCTCACTGATGTTGGTTGGACACTTCAACCAAGTTCCTCCTCACGCTTAGTCTCTTCTTCTTCTTCTTGATGAGTACTTGACTGATTTCACTCCTTCAGTAGCAACACTCTCTCATCCAACAACAGCCTTCAACGATTTTGGCTTGCATATTTATAACTTGGTTTTCCCGCCAAAAGCCAATTCAAAATTTGGGGGGTTAGGATTTCCTCATCAACCTCGAGACAAAACCAAATCCAATCATATCTCATCCGATATGATCACCTAGATTGATGAACTGCAACTCATCAAACAATCCTGTGATTATTGTACCTTCTTGATCACAACTTATATTTTTGGCAATCTGCTTTTGAAATGTTAATGGATTTCTTGGTCGATCACCAAGATTGGTTTTCCAATTTCCTTCACCTTCCTCGATCTTCTCAAATAGTCTGTGTTGGATCTCTACTATCCATTTGACCTTGAGCCGTAAACCACTGAAGTGCATCCTGTGAATCTCACAGTCGACAGAAATGTCAACCTGTCACCATCTACCTCGTCGCCTGATACTTCATCGATTCAACACATCGACCTATGCATGCATGCCACTTCATCTCCACATGGTGACTGTGTTGGCATCCACGTTTTATTGATCATCTATGTCGGTATGGATTGGAATACCAACCAACTCGATTACTGGGTTACTAACAATGTCGGTTAAACCCTTAACCTATCTGCCATCAACCTTGCACTCTGCTTCTCTTTCGGTTGAACACACAACCGATCAACACTCTTTCTAACCTACCTTATGCACATCTTCATCAAATGGGAGTCTTCTGCAAATGCACCTTGTCCATATTATCGGTGGACATGCATATCGGTAAACACTCTTGATGACACCATGTCATCAACCTTCAACTACCTCCATCTTCAATCCCGCCATTGTCCTTTGTCTGCATTTGCTCAGCCTTTCCTTCTTCCTGATCATCCCAGACCATGTCTTAACCAGTTTGTCAAAATGACAAACCCATCACTCTTCATCTATCCCAAAAACTCATCAAGCCTTCTCTGTCGGTCCAGTGCATATCCCTGATTTCATGCACTTGAGACATTCCTTTGATTCACCGGTAGATCCAGTGTGAGCCTTCAAGCACCTGCCTTCACCTCTTTTGTCTTATCTCATATAAATATGGTGCACACTTTGCATAATAGGAGATAAGATCCCCTTATCAGTGGTAATGGATCCTTGTCATTTGCATCCTGCAATGCACTCATGTGGCTTCCCTATTTGTACAACATATCTTCAAATGAGCACATGTGATCCGTTGTGGGCACATTCATTGTCAGTCATCTCTTCACATGGTGATTGCATCTTTATCCGGTGGGAGTCCTATTGTTCTGCATCCACACAACATACGGGTGACTTGTACACTCTTCTCCTCCTATGTTGATATGATTTAGGTTGCATTCTGCCTCTTCATCACAATCAACAACTCAGCATCTTTCCCACTCATAGATATCATCATGTACTGGTTTTTTTATCATATTGGTCTCCTATCCATATCTTCTACACAAATCAAACACTAACTTGTATACCGGTGACTCAATTGTGCCTCCACTAGTCATTCCTCTGAATGGCATTCTTCTTCTTTACCAGTGACCTACAATACTAGTTGATATCAATGAATTCATGTCAACAATACTCTCATACCGGTTGTCCTTCTATATTGGTTGACATCAATGACAACACAATGCCAACAATCTCCCCCTTTGGCATTGATGTCAACACATGTAGTATCCGACATACTTCATAATCTTTCTCCTCCTTTGTATGATCCAAATCTTCCCTGTTTGTATAATCCATGGATTCTCACACATGTAGTATGCTTTATACTATAGAATCTTTCTCCCCCTTTGACAAAAAATGGCAAAGGGAACTATTAGGGTTTCACTCCTCCTTGTATCTACCAGGTACTGACATAAATTTTCCTCCTTGTTTTATTTACTTTATGCATCTCCTCTTTTGATACCAGTTGGTACATATTCTCAAGTTATAGCTCTTGAGATGGAGGACTTCAATCGTAAACTAACACCAATTGAGCATACAAATCTGATACAAATTATTAAAGCACTCAATTTGTAGAAGGATGTGTTAGTGAATATGCTTACCTGTCGGTCAGACTGCATTACCTCCCGTTTGATCCTAAATTTCTTTAGAATCAAGTGTGGTTGTACTATGAATACAACCAACCAAAATAAGCGTAGATACCCTTAACCAAGAAATTCTCCTGGGTATTCCTACAACAATTTCCATCATCTACAATTTAGGCAGTCAGTACACTCACAAGTTCAAGCAGGTTAGTTCTTCTTCATAAGCACTTGAACTCCCCCTGAGTCATACATCTCAAGTCTATGATGTCAGTCAGGTCCAATACCGGGGCTCTAATGAAATCCATATACAGGTTCAACTGTGCATATGTGATCATCTGATGATCTTTTAGCTTCATTATATCCACCACAGCCTATGACATGATCCTGGATGTACACAATGTCATACAATGTCATCATCATGCCACAAATCAAACCGGTTAGCCCAAAAACATGCATGCTTGCATGATAAAAAACTAAGCCAACATATGTCATTGAGGTCTATGTCATTCAGGTCCTCATCAACACCACCTGAGACATAACTTCCCATTCCATATTACTGGGGCTAATGCAATGATCTCCAACCTCATTGTCTTACATAACCTACAAGTACTTGTTAGCATTCATCCTGGTAATATCCTGCACATACCGGTTTCCTGTACCGATTCATCATCACTACCAAAACACCTTCATTTGACTCTTGACATTTTGTGTCACAATCTATACGATTTCAATTGTTAATCTCCATCCATTGACACATGCAGTAGTGATCCAACTCTGATTTGTAGGTGTGTAGCCAAGGTAGCCACTACACACACTTATCTTCTCATTTCAATCCTTCATACTGATAGCATCTTGCTATTCCAAGTTTCCTTCTTCACTGAGGGGGTGAATGATCTAGTCAATATGCTACTCCCCCTGAGGTCTCGCATCTCCTTTAGGCCTTACGAGATATTACTCGTGCATTGAATGCACTATGTCGGTCCACGGACTTCTTCCTCCACACCTGCTTGGTCTCATTCTTCTTCCCATTTTTAGTCATGGGAGGAGGTCTTACCTTCTTCTGCAGATGGGTCCTTTTATTTTCGGACTCTTCATCACAGCTGGAAGTAGCACTATAGAAGCACACAACATCCATCCCTACTTCATGATAGGGACTTCTCTTAACATACCGGTTTGACCATCTTCTTCTAGTATGTTATTGTGACTGGCAACCAAAACCGATGGACCTCTTGCTCTTGTAGGGACATTTCTCCTTTGATTCCATATAGGTCTTTAACTTCCATATGCTCTAGATCCATTTCTAAGTTGAGCATAGTTTCTATATCGGCTTCCATGTGAATGTAGGTCCTTCTTCCTGCATTCATAACTTCTATGGCCTGATCTATTGCAGTTGTAACAAACACTCTTTGCATAGCTGAGAGAGGGGATATGCATGTATCTACTCCTTGATACAATTTTGTTATTTGCATGATATCTATGAGATCCCATATTTTTCCTTATAGACCCCTTTCTACATTCTTCAGCCCTATGGCCATGACCATTACATGCAAATCAATAACCAAAGAAGGAAGATTTATAACTTACAAATCTATTATGCCATGCATGGGGAGATCTTACCGGTTTAGCATCTCCATTTCTACTTCTCCGGGGATGGATCCTAGGTTTTCCATTCTTAGCAGTTCTTCCATTTGATCTATTCTTCTCCCACACTTTCTTTGTCTTGTGGGAGGTAGCATTCCTTTGTCCTCTACTGGTAGGAGGTCTTCTTTGTTGTCTTCTCATGTTTCTACTTCCGGTGAAGCTGTCTTCTCCCATCTTCCCTTTTCCTTTGGGATCTACAGTGTTCCTTCTTCTTGCAACACCAGTCCTCATCCTTTTCTGTATGTCTTCACCGGTTGTGGTTAGATCAACCTTCTTCCGAGGAGCATTTCTAATTGTGAAGGTTTGTCGCTTGTTCTCTCCATTTGAGGAGAAAAACAAAATGTCATTGTGAGGGACATTCTTGCTAGTGGAGCATTCACCGACACCACTTCCTAATCCTTTGGTATCTTTGGAATGGTTTTTCTTTTTCAACATCTTATCCAAGGCGTCACTGCTACCATCAAACCAGATTCTTACCTTGAGCTCATCCTGATATTTCTCAAGGTCATTTCAAAGAATCTCCATTTCTCCAAGCAACTGTCGATATTCTTTATCTTTTACTTCTAGCTCAGAGACTAGATCACTACATCGACACTCCTTGGTGTCTCCTTGTTGAGTCTTCAAATCTAAGATGCACTTCTCAGATTATTCAAGGCATTTGATCAACCAGTTCTGCTCCACTATAGCAGGATTCTTGAATAACTTGAATTCATTTCTTACTCTACTGAGTTCTTCAAGTGCATTTACAAGCTCACCTTCAAGATCAACTTCTGCTTCATCTTCTTCTTCTCCTTCACTATTACTTCCAAACATATAGTGCTGGTAGGGGTGATCTACATGATCATTCTTAGAGGTGTGCCTCTCATCTTCTGATTCTTGAGGCATGAAGAGGTGGGTTCCTTCTTCATCAGTGTTGCAGCTGCTAGCAGATCTTCCTTCATCATTTGTGGATACATGAGATGCATTTCTCATTCTATCTTCACAAGTCAGTTCTGCAGTAGTAGGCTCATTTCCATAGAGCTTCTTCAATCTATCCCATATGCTTTTTGCAAATTTGCATCTGTCCAGCTGATAGGAGACATCATTTGTTAGCCCGCAGAGTATAGCTGCTTTATTGCACTAGTTTCTTCTTTCTGCATCTGAATCGGTGGGAGGACAAACTTTACTAGGGCAGCCATTAACAACACACATCCAGACATCATACCCTAGAGAGGATAAGTGAACTTCCATTCTACAACTCCAAATGGAATAGTTAGACCCATAAAAATCCAGAGCAGGGATTGACACTAAATAAACCATTGTGTTCTTAAGCCATAATCTACCAAGATAGATAAAGCTTATCAACTAGGAACTTAGGCTTTGATACCAATTGTTAGACACAATGCACCACTGAGAGGGGGGTGAAACAATGGTTCTCAAACTTTTCCCTTTAACTATCCTATGTGTGCATATCGGTTATCGGGTCTAACTCAATACAGACTTACCGGTTGGTGGGGAGACTAATCACAAATGCATTCATACATAAAGGGATATCACATAACACCAACATATACAAGGAAAACCCAAGATGGGAAAAACATCAGTGAGAAATATTGTTGGAGACTACTACTCCAATACAGCCTCACAATGAATCTCTGATTACAATATCTAGGGCACCAAACCAAAGAGCACCAACCCCTGATTTAGGGCACCAACCCAGGGAGCTACAACCCTTGCACCGAGCTCCAACTCAATGAGTACAAAAACATATTTTGATACCAAAGTTATCTTCTTATTACAAATGAATTTTGTAACGCTTCTTCAAATCTCTTTGTTGGATCTTCTATCTAGTTTACTGCCAGTTCTCTACTAACCCTCACACTATTGCTCTCTTGTCAGTTCATCCTCTTCTCCTTCTCTGTCGGTTTTATTCTCTGTCAATTCTCTCTTCTCTCAACTACACTACTGCACTCTACCGGTACTACACTTTTTCGGTTCCATGCCTGCCTTCTCTACAGTCTTCTACACTCCTTCTCTGTCGGTCTAAACTCTGCCCATTCACTCTATTGTCAAACTCAATGGTTGACTAGCAGTAGCCTGACTGATGTTGGTTGAACACTTCAATCCAATTCTTCCTCACACCCAGTCTCTTCTTCTTCTTCTTTTTGATGAGCACTTGACTGATTTCACTCCTTCAGCAACAAAACTCTCTCATCTAATGACAGCCTTCAATGATTTCGTTTTGCATATTTATAACATGGTTTTCCTGCCAAAATCCAATTCAAAATTTGAGTGGTTAGGTTTTCCTCATCAACCTCGAGACAAAACCAAATCTAATCATATCTCATCTGATCTGATCACCTAGATTGATGAACTATAACTCATCAATCAATCCCGCCATTGTCATGCCTTCCTGATCATGCCTTCTATTTTTGGCAATCTTCTTTTGACCTGTCAGCAGATTTTTTGGTCGATCACCAAGATTGGTTTTGTGGTTTCCTTTGCCTTCGTCGATCTCCTCAAACAGTCTATGTTGGATCTCTGTTGTCCATCTGACCTCAAACCACAAACCACTGCAGTGCATCCTGTGAATCTCGCAGTCGACATAAATGTTGACCTCTCACCATCTACCTCGCCGCCTGATACTTCACCGACTCAACACATCGACATGTGTATGCATGCCACTTCATCTCCATGTGGTGACTGTGTCAACATCCACCTTTTCTTGATCATCTATGTTTGTATGGATTGGAACACCAACCAACTCCATTATCGGGTTCCTCTCTTGGGCTACTAACCCTACCGGTTGAACCCTTAACCTTTCTGTCATCAACCTTGCACTCTACTTCTCTTCTGGTGCAACACACAACCAGTCAACACTCTTCCTAGCCTACCTTATGCACATCTTCATCAAATGGGAGTCTTTTGCATCTGCACCCTTTCCATATTATCTATGGACATACATATCGGTAAACACTCTTGATGACACCATGTCATCAACCTTTAACTGACTCCATCTTCAATCTGGCCATTGTCCTCTATCTGCATCTGCATCTGCATTTTCTCAGCCTTGCCTTTTTCCCGATCAGCCCGGACCATGTCTCAACCGGTTTGTCAAAGTGACAAACCCATCACTCTTCATCTGTCCCGACAACTCATCAAGCCTTCTCTGCCGGTCCAGTGCATATCCCTGATTTCATGCACTTGAGGCATTCCTTTGATTCACTGATAGATCATGTGTGAGCCTTCAAACACCTGCCTTTACCTCTTTTATCTTATCTCATAGAACTATGTCACACACTTTGCATAATAGGAGATAAGCTCCACTTACCAGTGGTAGTGGATCCTTGTCATCTGCATCCTGCAATGCACTCATGTGGCTTCTCTGTTTGTGCAACATATCTTCAAACTGGCAAATGTGATCTAGTGTGGGCACATTCATTGTCACCCATCTCTTCACATGGTGACTGCATCTTTATCCGGTGGGAGTCTTGTTGTTCTGCATCCACACAGCATACTGGTGACTTGTACATTCTTCTCCTCCTATGTTGATGTGATTTAGGTAGAATTTCGCCTCTTCATCACAATCAATAGCTCAACATATTGCCCACTCATAGATGTCATCACGTACTAATTGTTATATCATATCAGTCTCTTGTCCATATCTTCCACACAAGTCAGACACTAACTTGTGTACCGATGACTCAATTCTGACTCTAGTGGTCATTCCTCTGAATGGCATTCTTCTTCTTTACCACTGACCTACAACACTAGTCGACATAAATGAATTCATGTCAACATTACTCCCATGCCAATTGTCCTTCTATATCGGTTGACATCAATGACAACACAATGCCAACATCTATAAGTCTAGTGGTTGTATCGGGCATTGACAGGTCGATCTTTTGGTGCAACGACAAACCTATCTTGTAACAAGTGGTATCAAAGCTTTTCGGCATCCACCTTTTCTTGATCATCTATGTCAGTATGGATTGGAACACCGACCAACTCCACTACCAGGTTCCTCTCCTGGGCTACTAACCATGTCAGTCAAACCCTTAACCTGTCTGTCATCAACCTTGCACTCTACTTCTCTTCTGATGGAACACACAACTAGTCAGCACTCTTCCTAACCTACCTTATGCACATCTTCATCAGATGGGATTCTTTTGTATCTGCACCTTTTCCATATTATCGATGGACATACATACCGATAAACACTCTTGATGACACCATGTCATCAAACTTTAACTGACTCCATATTCAATCTGGCTATTGTCCTCTATTTGCATCTGCTCTACCTTGCCTTCTTCCTAATCAACTCATACCATGTCTCAACCGGTTTGTCAAAGTGACAAACTCATCACTCTTCATTTGTCCCGACACCTCATCAAGCCTTCTTTGTCGATCCAGTGCATATCCCTGATTTCATGTACTTGAGGAATTCCTTTGATTCACTGGTAGATCCGGTGTGAGCCTTCAAACACCTGCCTTTACCTCTTCTGTCTTATCTCATAGAACTATGGTGCACACTTTGCATAATAGGAGATAAGATCCACTTAATGGTGGTAGTGGATCCTTATCATCTGCATCCTGCAATGCACTCATGTGGCTTCTTTGTTTGTGCAGCATATCTTCAAACAGGCACATGTGATCTAGTGTGGGCACATTCATTGTCAGTCATCTCTTCACATGGTGACTACATCTTTATTCGGTGGGAGTCATGTTGTTTTGCATCCACAAAACACACTGATGACTTGTGCATTCTTCTCCTCTAGTGTTGATGTGATTTAGGTAGCATTTCACCTCTTCATCACAATCAACAACTCAACATCTTTCCCACTCATAGATGTCATCATGTATCGGTTGTTATATCATATCGGTCTCCTGTCCATATATTCCACACAAGTCAGACACTAACTTGTGTACCGATGACTCAACTATGACTCCAGTGGTCATTCCTCTGAATGACATTCTTCTTCTTTACCACTGACCTACAACATTGGTCGACATAAATGACTTCATGTCAACATTACTCCCATACCAGTTGTCCTTCTATATCGGTTGACATCAATGACAACACAATGCCAACATCTATAAGTCTAGTGGTTGTATCGGGCATTGACAGGTCGATCTTTTGGTGCAACGACAACCCTATCTTGTAACAAGTGGTACGAGAGCTTGGTCACAGGTTCAAATCACGTAGGCCACAGTGAGTGACGTTGGGAGGGGGATTGTTGGTAGTGGGCCCGCATCCCTCGCAGGGATTCATGACATGGTTTAACAACCTCCTATGGATTCTATAAGTCTAGTGGTTGTATCGGGCATTGACAGGCTGATCTTTTGGTGCAACGACAACCCTAGCTTGTAACACATCATTCAACTTTCACCACACATGTACAAATTTCAAAAATTTAAGATCTAACTACTATTTTGAAATATATGTATACTAAAAAATACCCTAAATTTCAAAAGAATGTATATCATGTGATCACATTAAAAAGAGATTAATTTTAGGATTTATGGTACATGAGGTCCTATGTATTTAAATAATGTGATGTATAACTAGGATCTATGGTTTAATGTCAAATGAGAGATTAAGGGGTCATAAGGGGTCATGTCTTTAGGGGTCCTAATAGGATGGCTTAAGTGGAGAAGCATTCAAGATCAATCAATCAAACTAAATACATGATGAATCTAATCAAAGTATGTATCATGTGTTCACATTAGATATCTATATAATTAAGATCTATGGTTTAAGGTCCTAGGTAAAATGGGAGATTAAGGGGTCATGACAGATCATGTCTTAAGGGGTCATAATAGGATGGCTTAAGTGGAGAAGCACTCAAGATCAATCTATCAAAGTAAATACATGATGCATGTGATCCAAGTATGTATTGTGTGATCACTTTAGATATCTATATAATTAGGATCTATGGTATAAGGTCTTAAGTAAAATGAGAGATTTAGGGGTCCTAATAGGATGACTTAAGGGGAGAAGCACTCAAGATCAATTTATTAAATTGTAATGGATAGAAATAGGGTTCACTAGTATAGCTATGCAAACAAGGAATAAACCCACTTCCAACCAACATTGACATTAAAGGGGAATGAAATCAATAGATTCAACCTCAAGTCTATCGAGAAGAGGGTTGAATGTAGATCTTCCACTCTCCTTGATTGATTTGAAAATTAGCAATTGAAATGATATGGATTTAATACATGAACTAGGTTTATAAATGTGAAATTGACAATAATCGGCATACACAAACAATTTTAGATTAGATTAGTAGTCATAAAGTAAAGATATGGAAATAGGAAATAGAGAGGAACCTATTGCTAAAATCGAGACTCAAAAATGGAGAACAACGATGCTTAGGTACCACTATCTGGGAGTGTCAGATGCGGAAAACATATATATTTTTAGGATCAAGATGTTGTTCTAAGTGTTTTCACAAAATTTGGTTAGAAAAGTGTTGGACAATGGTGGCAGAGTGACAACTAGCCTAGAAGTGTTTGATATTAATTCTAGAGGATGTTAGTCAACTCTAAGTGTTTAACACTTTTAAGCCTAGAAGTGTATTCTTAGTGCGAAGCATACATTAAGCAACATACTGAGCCTAGAAAATGTCCCTCAACTCTGAGTATTTAACACTTTTAAGTCTAGAAGTATAAGCTTAGTGTGTGTGATTTAAGTCATTTAGAGAGTGACCTTGTCCTTTCTTTTTTGCTTTTACAAAAGTTGTTTCTATGCATCTCTATCCGCTCTTTCCAAATATATATTTGTTGTCTCTTGATTCTATCACCTGCACACACAAAGGAGGAAAATGGTTTTGTTTCATAGGGTTTTCCTTGGTCAAACCTCATATTGGAATTAACCTTTGAATGAAATAGATAAATTTAATTGGAAATCTCTGAAGTATAATGCTATAAATTATACCTCAAGCTTGTTGATAATGGATGATGATGTAATGATATTGAATGTGACCCACAAGTGTTGACTCAATAATATGACAAGACATAAAAGAAATCAATCATGAACACATGCTTGCATGAAGAGTGTTGCAACTTACTACTCCATAATGCTTAGATTTGAATGAATCCACAAATAATGCTTTCTCTTGAATGATGAAATGGATGTATGTGGATGTAGGATACTTTAGGATGAGATGTGAAAATGAATTGAAAGGATGCACTTATATAGGGTTTTCAAGGTATTTTATAATTTAGGCTAACCTCCAATGGTCATATTGAAGTATCAGGATTAGGAATCGAGCATTGACACATTCAAAATTGGGCCTAGACTAGAGGGACAAGGATGCCCAAACACCCTTGTATAGGACAAGGATACCCAAATTCCCTTGTACAACTAGAATAGGGTGACTTAGGTGTGAATCAAGTGCACTCAATCCCAGTAAAGAGGTTCAGATCACCATGTTGACTTCATTTTTGTAGTAGTACAACTAGAAATACACATGGAAAAGAGCTAGGAGAAAACATGCTGAAGCAAGGGCACACAAAGGAGTGTAAAATTGTAAGAAGTTACAAGTTATGACACTAATTTTAGCCCCCACTTTAGTAGAAGAATGAGCTTACACTCATAATCACGATAAAGGAGAAGAAAGAGAGAGAGAGGGAGACATGGGCAACCGAAAGCAAGATTACAAAGAGATAAGACATCACTAAATCCAAGGGGAAAAGCCCCCAAGCTTAGGATCTTAACTCACACAATAACATATAAGGACACACAAAAAAAGAAAAAGACAAAGAAAATCCAAATAAAAGGGAAAAAGACAAACAAACACAAAAGACACATGAAAGGGGTTAGTGCTAAAAACAAAGGCTCCAAGTCAACTAGTTGAAGAGACCTCGATATTCAAAATGTCTCAAGGACTAATATCATTATCAGAATGATATTGCAAGAACTCTAGTGGTCACATGGCAAGATCCAAAGCATACATCAAGTGATGAGACAAGAAACCATGACCCAACGACTATCAAGATGTGCTACGCTATGGGTTCATGGGAAAAGAGAAAGGAAAACATGGATTCCACAGGCTAGCAAGTTGTGTTATGCCAGGTGATCCATGAAAGCATGAATTCTATAGGACAACAAGTTGTGTTATGTTGTGTGATTTGTTTGAAAAGGAAAGGAAGAGTCAAAAGGTCTAGCAAGTTGTGTTATGCTAGTCAACCCATCCTAAAAAAGGGAGGTTTTTTGTCAAACAAATATTTCTTTTTACAAGGGAAACAACGACTAAAAAGGTGTTATTGGGACACTACAACAAGGATAACCAAACAAAGCCTTGTCTGTAAGGAAATCCAGAAAAATGCAATTGTAAATTAAGCAACAAGGAGGCCGCATATATGCCCCTTACTTAACATGCATACTTTGGGTGAGAACATATAATTAATTTTAGTGTGAAAACTATAAAAGTGCTAATCGTGATCTAAATGTACATAGTTTTAAATAGTTAACATCAAGCACATGTTTACTATGCTTAATTTGTTACTATGATGTTAACGCTCTAATTTGTAACCAAAATATACATTCCCACTCTACTTAAACATCACCTAGGTCTATGATTAAATAATTAAAAGCAATTTTACACCTCATCCACACCAAAATGTGATAGATATTTATGCTATTTTAATTGACCAAAATTAACCTTCCAATATTGAACAATATGATACTTAAGAATATAATACTTTTTGTTATAAAATGATTCATAAAATATTAGAAACATTGTAAAATGTGTTTCCACAAACTTTGGTCATAATAATATAAATAAATCTCAATCTTTGTTCAAAGTAAAATGAATCCTATTAATATTTCCCTGTGTTGGGTTTTGTTCACAAAAATTGTTAGACATACAATTTCTGATTTGTGGTGAAAAAACGAAGATGATTTCTTTAGCTAATGTAGGTCTACAATAGAGGAAATAATCTATCACTATGTTGTTTATACTCTAATTTGTGATCCACATATACATTGCCACCCTACTTAAACATCATCCAACACTACAATCAAATAATCAAAAACAATTTTACACCTCATCTGCACTAAAATGTGATAGATCTTTATGCTATTTTTATCGACCAAAATGTTTCAATATTAAGTGAGATGTTATTTAAGAATACATATACTTTTCTTTATTGTAAGAATAATAATTTTAAAAAGTATTAAAAATCTTGTAGAACTTGTTCCTTCAACCTTGGTCATAATATAAAGAAATTATTTTCTTTAATTGAGATTTGAACTATGCACCATATAGATACCTACAACATGATCACTTTATTGCCATCAACTATATAAATAAATCTTGATCTATGACTATGATGTTGATGCTCAAATTTGTAATACACAATTACATTTCCACTCTACTTAAACATCATCCAAGTCTATGATCAAACAATTTAAAACAATTTTACACTTCATCCACACCAAAATGTGGTGGATCCTTATACTATTTTTATTGACCAAAATTAACCTTTCAATATTAAACGAGATGATATATAAGAATAGACATTCAATTTATTATTAATGGATTTGATTGTGTATGAGATTTTGCATCGTTTCAAATCACACTAATGAAACAGAGTGCTAAAGATATCTAAAATGGATGGTTAGAAACAATAAAAAAAGAAAGGTGAAAGGATGAGAGGAAGGAGGACATACTTTTGATAGCATTAATGAATAACATAATTTTCTTACTTGTAAGAATAATAATTTGAAAAAGTATTAAAAATATTTGTAGTGTGTTAAATCTTTTTTTTTTATTGAAATTTGAACTTTATAAATGCCGACAACATGATATGCTAAATCTAATGAAGAGTTCCCTAAGCTGAGTTTTGTTCATGAAATTGTCGGATTGAATACTGAAGAGATGCAAGATAGATAGTTGCAAACCCGAGAAACAATAAATAAAAAGGTGAGAGAATGGAGGACATACTTTTTAGTAGCATAAAAAAATATACATATTTTTCTTTCCGATGTGGCTAAATTGACTTCAAAACTGCATGTTAAAACTCGTGTTATTGATTTTCGAAAAATCAAAGCTGCAGCTAATTCTGCTGATCACGATCAACGATCTGTAATTTTTGCAAAAATTAATAACAAGAAGGTTCATCCTTACTGTGCAGTTTTGGAGCCAGTTTATTCTTCTTTGTAAGAATAATAATTTAAAAAAGTATTAAAAATCTTTATAATACGTGTTAAATCTTTTTCTCTTGTTGAAATTTGAACTTGACAGATGCCTACAACACGGCCTGCTAAATCCAATGAATGGTTCCCTATGTTGGGTTTTGTTCACAGAAATTTTCGGACTTACAATTTCTGATATATTGTGGAAAAACGGAGAGGATTTGACACTTCTTCAGCTAATTCAAGTATTGCTGTACACGAAATTTCCCTTCCTCTTTCCCATCAGAATAAAAAAATATCGGTCCGCAACGATATGACATGAGGTGGGGACGACGATTCGTTGTAAAGCAGCCAATCAAACTCTCTGTGGACTCTTTTTTCTTCCCACTGCCAATTTCATCTTTAAGACTTAAGACAAGAGCAGAGAAATTACAGAGCAGCTTCGTGGGTCATCACAATTTCCAAGTCTTTGTTGACATTGGGGCGGAGAAAGGGACACGATCTTTCACTGCCGCCTCAGACACGACGCAGACTTCGACTTTTCTATATCTATGACCAGAACAAATTAGGGATAGAGCAATGGTGGTATACATCCTGGTCTTTGGGGTCTTGTGTCTTCCCCTGCTAATACTGGAACTCAACCCACTTCTGCTCCTCTTGGTTTTTCTCCTCTTCCTCTTCTCAGCCCTGTATCTGCCCAAACGACCCCAGCCCTGATGATGGCGGCCTCTTCCAAATCCGTACCATTGATGCCCCTATTGCTCTGTCTTCTGCTTGCCGTAGTACCCACCAGAGCCCAGGATGAAGATGACCAGTGGTTCTGGATAATGGCGGACATCAAGAATTCCACTGCTGCCTGCCCGGGGCGTTGCCTGGCTGTAAACGACACCGGGTCGGTGGACTACAAAGACAAACCGGTGGTGTTCGTGGCCTGCAAGAGCGACGACTCATCGGTATCAGGCAGCAGCACCACCAGCAACAACAATCAGCGATGGATTCGCTCCTCCGATTCGAAGCCCAACACCACAATCCAATTCAACGCCACTGCTGCAACAGGGGTCCAGGGCAACACCATCGAGCTCCTCTGCCTCCAAGCAGACCCTGCAAATTCCAACCTCACCCTCGCCTCCTGCACAGGGCACCACAACCAGCAATGGATCATAGCCAACAACACCATAGCCTCCCTCGCCCACGATCCCCCCCACTACCTAGCCATGAGTTACCATCTCGCAGGCTTCCTCAACGCCTCAGACGGTCCCCTCGGATGGCGCCAGGCCACAATCTTACCCTCTTCCCGACCCCCCAACAATTCCCTCACCATGACCTTCTCCATGGTCGACGGAACCCAGGAACTCACTTCCCCTTACCCAATTCGAAGCACTGAGCCCAATCAAACCCACAATTTCATCACCAATCCCAAATTCGAGCAAACCAGCTACGATTTCCCCAACGAAACCGCAACCCTGACCGTAAATCCCTCCGACCCATTTAGCCTCTGCGACTGGCAAGTCATGAAGGGCTCCGCCACACTGGCCCCGAACCCGGAACGGAACCTCAATAGGGCTCTCAGCAATCAGACCCTGTTGCTCAAAGACGCTGTCGTGAGGCAGAATATAGCCACTTCGCCCGGTGCATACTACACACTGATCCTCAAGGTCGCCATAGCTCCTCGTCCAAACCCATCGACCACCGATACAAGCACCGACTGCTATGGCAACGACACCCTGTCGGTGAACCCGTACCCATCGACCAATGTACACCTGGATGTGGAAGTAAACAACCGTTCCTGGACTACACAGCATGTTTCGTTCCAGGCAGGGGGCAACATACTGCAACTGGCCTTCCAGGGCTGCGCATCTTGTGGGTGTTATTTGGATGACCTTAATCTCATGCAGGTCATCGATAGCGCTCCCTTTCCGCCGCCTCCATTCAGGCCGACACCGCCCAATGTCCCTGGGCCCGTCCCCCCAAAACCGAACACTCAGCCGCCGGATCGGAATGGGCAGGACGAGGCTTCGGAATCGCATAGGTTGCCCAATGGGACCGTGGTGGGGATGGTTGTGGGCACCGCGGCCTTGTTTTTGGTGATCGGAGCGGCGTGTTTTTGGGTTGTGGTTGGACATAAGAAAGAAATGAGGAAGGAAAGTGAGGTGGGAATGGGGAGGCCACGGGAGTGGTCCATTCAGACCACCTCGGCTGCGCAGTCTCAGCCGGGCGCAAGGGGCAATAGTTCCACAACCGTGCCCATTCATCACTCCGCCTCCGCCACTTCTGGCGGCGGTGGTGGTGTTGCTGTCATTTCTGCTTCGTCGCGAACCCCCACCATCACCACCACCACCACCACCTCCTCCTCGCCTAGCTTGTCTTCATCTAATCCTCTCAGCGAGAGAGGTGCTTAGTGGGGGAGTGATATTTCCTTGGTCCATGAAAGACCTAAGTTAATTGAAGAAAGATAGAGATCTCCTTTGTTAGTTATTGCTACTATGCAATACTATTGCAATCAGAATTTTGTTAAATTGGTTATATTAATTATCTTTGACAATAAATTAGAAGTAATTGTTTTTCCATCATGGACTACACCACTTCACTTAGCTTGTCTTTGTCTATATAAATAAAGAGACCTCTTATTAGAAGTAGTTCTTTTTCTATCCCGAACTACCACCTCTCCACTGAGATCTCTTATTAATTTAAGCTTGTAAAATTTGGAATGTAGTGGTAAACGAAGAAAGATATGTATTAACTTGTGGTTTTTCCTTAATCAATGGAAGACCTAGTTAAATGAAGAAAGGAATGGAAGCCCATCAGAATTTGGTTAATTGGTTATACTAATTATCTTTGACAACAAATTAGATTTTATCATCGTTGATGACCACCATTTCACCTACCTTGTCTTTGTCTAATCCTCATAGCGAGAAAGCTTCCCCACAAAATAAAATTCTAATAATTTCATGATATTTATTGTATTGAACATATACATTGGAACTTTGAAAGTTCTATGTGATTGATTTGTTGTAGTCTTTGACTTGTCATTGAATGAAATCTTGTAGTATATATATATATACACAATAAAAGCAATCGATTTAACATTGGCTTTGATGGGAGACTCTACATTATAGTCACATATACCAAGTTACTTTTAGAGAGATCAAAATGCATTCTAATGTTTGTCAACTAGGAAATCGAGAATCAACTGTAAATAGGATCAAAGCAAATACAATCATGAAAATGAATCCTAATCTAACCAATAAGACCATCAGAACAAAACGTGAATGAAAACACAAACCAAACCATCATTCCTACGCTCCTTTGATGAAGCCTCACTACTTCTTCTTTCTTCTCTAATGTTGATATGTCGCTCTCAAATTACAAGGTGCACAAATATGAATGAAAGCAAGGATAATGATAGCAAGAATACTAGAAATCATGATTCTAAGATTATTTAGATAAAATAACAACGAGAATACTAGAAATTAATTGTAAGTTTGCTCTGTCATGCCCAAACTTTTGGGCACAAATGGGATAATTTTTTTTTTTTTTAAATCACAACTTAATAACATTAAATTTACTAATATGAAATGCTCTAGCAAGTTTTGTCTTAGCTATGCATGAGTTAACTCTAACACTAACTCAAGTAAGTGAAAATAATTTAAATCAAATGTGGAATACTAAAAGAATTATTTTATTATTTCCTCAATTTTAATCAATAACTTAAATTAATCAATACTCTCTAAAATAATTGACGAAGATATTATTAATCTCCAATAACCATTAATTGTTTTTAGGAACTAAATAAATTTAGTCCTAGCACTTACTTTATAATGTCTAAAATTTATTTTAATCAATAATTAAAATGTGCTTAAATTAAATCGACTAAAGGGTCAATTAAATTCATAATGATATACGTCCTATAAAGTTTAATCTCATAAACCTATATCTAGGTGGGCTAAAATTATTCCCTATAGTCAAATAATTTACAACAGAATTCAATTTCCTAAAAGATTAAACTTCACAAGTATTTTAATTTAAAACATCTTTTTTACTTATACTCATATGTTTATTAGAACATATTAATTATAATCACTTAAGAAAAAATTTTATCTCTAATTTTCCCTAATCTTCCATAATTTAAACACTATGTATATATGTATGTTTTCACATTATACAAAATAACCATGAAAACCCTAATTTTATTAATATAACAATGTCCTTTTTATTTATTTTTAATCACTTCTTTATTTTATTCTACCCTAACCCTACCCGGGCTAGGGTTTTATTTCTCTCTTATTTATTTTTTTGTAGGGCAGAGGTTTCCATGGGAAGCGACGGCCATGCAGGAGGATCGGCGGAGGTCTTTTTTTTGGGGGGGGGAAGGTTTTGTTAAGGCGGTGGCAAGGGTACCCTGGGGACACCACTGTGGTTACCCACAGTGGCGGCCGGGCGCCACCCACTGTGGGAAACCACAGTGGCGGCCCGGAGTCTCCCCATTGTGGTTAACCACAGTGGGAGGCTCTGTGCCAACCACTGTGGGAAGCCACAGTAGCGGCTCCCTCAACTGCGCCGACCCCTGTGATTAACACAGTGGGTTTGGCCCGCAACCCTCCCATCATTTTTTTTTTCTTTTTTTTTTTTTTATATATATATTTTTTGTTTTAAAATTAATTTAATATATATATATATATGCACTAGATTTCTAGGGTTGATTTTTACCATGCCAATATACACTATTATTTTAATCCTTGAAACATATTATTTAATTTATTCAAATTTAGATCAATGTATTATTGTTATTTTTTTGATAACCTTGCTGTTTAAATCAGAGATAGACTAAATAATTTAGATTTATTTTCTGTAATAAATGAATGACATAAATCCAATGAAATTAAACAGCAACTATAGAATATGATATTATTTAAATCAAATAGGCTATTTATCTCTAGATTTTATTTTCTGCAAATAAGTAAATGATAGAATACAATAAACTTTACAGCAACTATATAAATGTTATATTATTTAAACTTAACTTTAGAGATAAGTATAGGAAGTAAATTGATTCTTTTATTTTCAGAACTAACATGCAAAATAAGCTTTTCATTTTCAAAACTAACATGTATACTACTAATAGTAACTATAGGGAACTTAATTCCAGGATAGACATGTTTTTTTTGTTTTTTTTTGCAGCCAAATAATACTTAACAAAAATGATGTATTTCTTTAGAGTACATTTAAAATACCTTATAGCCATCAATACAAATGGGTGTGATACCCAACTAGTCTCTCATTTGTATTAAATGAGGACTTTAATTAAAATAAATACATTTTCTTTTCAAAGTAATTACAACATGTAGTTTCCTTTACATTTCTGCAACTTAGTATATAATCTATTCCATCCCTAATTTTTTTTCTGCAAACAAATAAATCCATCAACTTCTACTTGTTCTTTTCTTTTCTTCCAACAACTTGCAATTAAATCATAGGCTATGACCATGGAGTGCTCACCTCCATGCCTAGGCTAGCTAGTAGCCACCCCCAACCTTGGAGAACCAAGCCCTAGACATGTTACACACATGCAAACACAACAAACAAGGGAAAACAATCACAACATATCCCCAACCAAGGCTACACTGCACCACACATTGTGATGTCTTTACAAGGGTGGTAGTGGACCAAGTACCCTGAGGAGACTGCAAGTATGGCAAAACACAAAGCCACCTCATGGCAAACAAAGATATATCATAAGTATAACAACCCCACATCCTTATGCCCCCAAAGGCATTCATGCCTTATTTCCCTCCTTATGACCCCCAAATGCATAAACAAGCCATGCAGCAAGGGTCACATAAATATCCCTTGAGATCACTCTCATAACGAGAGCCTCTCACTCGAGGGATGTCAAACTTCTACCACCCACAAGACCATCCTCTCTCCCAAGAGTAGGAGGCCTTGGTTACTCCCAAAGCACGAAAAATGCATACAAGAAGTAAAATATAGAACACAAAAATAATTTTCACAAGGAAAAAAATACAAAAAACTAGCCTTTTCACATAAGCAAATCTTTTCAACATAACATGCAACATGAACACAATACAAAGAGAAGTTAAACCAACCTTCAAACTGCCCAAAGGTATGCTAGATTAGTTGAGGATGAGCAGCCCAATTTCACAATTCCTTGCTTCTCTACACTTAGCCAAATTCCTAAACCAAATCTATCTTTTCTTTCAAAATTGTCTTGTCTCCAAAAATGGAGAGTGGGTGATTAACCGCAAAATCTCACATTCTTGCCTAAGAAGACCTCAGTGAGAGTTCTCACAGGTTTCTAAAATTGAAAAAGGAAAAAGTCCAAAAAAGATCAAAAGGGATCTCTCGTCAAAAAGGAAAGTTAACTAACCTAGATGATGCCTTCTAAATTCAATTTTCACACATCTTAGAAAACTCACTTTTTAGGGTGACTAAACAGCCACATGGGAGTTGTCACATGCCTAAAATTACTCCTAACCCTTAGGTATACCTTATGGGCTTTAGGAAACACCTTTAAACTACCCCTATGAGTCCATTTAACCCCTTTTAAACCCATCTGAAGTTAATTTTCGGGTCAAACCTAAGTTGACCACCCCAAAGATTCTCTATGCAAGGAAAATATAGAACCACATTAAATTATTTGAAAAAGCTATGGTTAAAACAACTCCTTCCAAGAGACAATTCAAAAATCAAGACATAAATCAACACGTGTCAAGTGACACAATAAAAATACTTTTACAAAATTACACATGAAATTTTTGTCTCCTGTTGGATTTACACAATTTAATAAATTCAATTTAACACACATGCCACATGCACTTTCACAAATAAAATACGATACAAACGGGGTGTTGTCTCTCCAAATAGACAAACCCTGGTTTTACGAACGTACATAGGTCTAGGTTTGGTTCTCCATAATGTTTCCATGGTCACATGGATAATTTTCTTGCGCATCTCAATTACACATTAGTAATTTCAAATAACCTCATATAATATAAAACACATGAATAAGAATACATATTAAACACTCCGCATACAATATACATTTAAACAAATCAATACATCTTACATCCAAATAAATCCACATAAGCAATTATCATAATCCCCATAATTTTAATCCATACGTAAAACAAACATCCTATTTCTATCATCATAGTGAAGTCCTGCAAATCCAATAATGACATATATCATCTCAAATTTATCCTACTCTGGAATCATATAGAGTTCTATATCATAACGCATATAAATGAAGCATCAACATACATCAATGTTATCCAAATCATAGAATCTTATAAGTTCTAAATCCATAATGCATAAAAATGTACACCTCAAGGTGAAATGATTCCGTAACCTAGTTCAATTACTTTTCTCACCAATCTATCTGTCTAACATAGCCCATCCTATTGAATTATAGCATTTATTAGTAGGGTCAAACATGGTCAACTAAGTTAATCAAAGCTTGGTTGGGGAGGGCCTTACATGCTCCCTGAATGAAGAAGTGAAGTCTTAATTTATAGAAATTTGGATTTCATTGAACAACCAAGATTGAATTGATTTTTAGGAAATTGAATAGACATGATCAAATGCAACTCAAAGTTGTCATTTAGAAGATGAGCTAACATAGAAAAGGCTAGAAAGATCAAGCATAACAAGTAAAGAGGATAATATGGAGAATTAATAAATAAAATCCATTAATTATCTTTACAAAGAGGATAAATGGAGGAATTATCTCCACATGAAAAGCGAACAAATATGATAAATTAATAAATAAAGTTTTAATAAATATAATTTATTCATTTATTCCTCATATTTATCAATTAGGCAATTAAATAAAGTTGATTTATTTAATTGATAGATAAAGGGATAAATAAATAAATAAATTTTATTTATTTTTCTTAGAAGAAGTGTTAGTATGAAAGAGGCTTAATTAATTAAATAATTAATTAAACCAAGGAGAGAATCAAGTCAAATTGATGTCAAGGGACAAAGATTTGGTCAAATTGAGTCAAACTGAATCAAATTGGGTGAAATTGGGAAGAATTAGACAAAATGAGTGAAAGGACATGAAATGGGATCAAAATGATGTCATAGGATCGAAATGAAGACAAAATGATGTCATTGAGATAGGTTTTAGGACAAATTGATATCATGGGATCGAAATGGGGACAAAATGATATCGACGAGATAGGTTTTGGGACAAACTGATATCATAGGATCGAAATGGGGACAAAATGATATCTGGACAGGAAATGATTAAATTGAAGGAAAGAAGAAATGAGATAGGCTATAGACGAATAGTAAAGATTGAGCGCATGATGAGAAAACATGTTAAAAATAAGAGACCCAAGCGTTGACCAATTTTCAGTGTCTACAATGTTAACTTCATTATTTTGTGGTTTTCTCCAATCAATGGGATGCATGTGATTATATAAGTTGACCCATTTAAATTTATGTTTGCTAAATCAAACCTCTCTTAATAAGATGTTAAGTGAGATATCGTAGATTCCTACAATGTTTTTTAAATATCTAAAGATTAGACCCCTCAAAGTTCTATATGAGTAATATCATTGAATGAGAGATCAAAATACATTCTAATGTTTGTAGACACTTAAAATTGTCGCGTGCCTGCAAATGTCAATTTCGCTAATATTTTCTCTTTCTTAATTAAATTTTCATTATTTAATTAATTTGACTTTATTCATTGAATTAATATTCTATTTTTATTTCAAATTAATTATTTAATTTCCCTCTTAAACATTTAATCAATTGACCATTTTTCCTCTAAATTAATTAAATTATATTATTATTTGATTAATCCCAATTTTACACTTTAATTGAATGTTCTTTATCATTTAATTAAGTTCAATTTCTACTTTCCCCATAATTAAATAATTTCTCTAATGATGTCCTCCCATAAAATAATATTCCTAAATTTATTTAATGTCATTTGGCCTTCATTTGAATAAATCTGATTTCCCTTCAAATTCAATTCAAATTGATTTCCTGCTAATTCGAATTTCATTTAACATTTCTGAAAATCTAAATTTAATCTAAATAAAATTTCATTCTAAATTTCGTACATCACAGGTGGAAATTCCTAATTGCCACTAACTCTCAGTCGGTTCTCAATCACTTTTTCTAACTAGTCAATCACTTCCCCCTTTTTTGAAACCAATTTTTTTAACTACTTAGTCAATTTAGTTTCACTCTCAATCAAATCTCCTAACTAGTCAGTCAAGTGAGTTATTCTCTGAATCAAATTTAGTCAAAATGGGTTATTGTCTCTCACCAACCTGTCTCATTGAATCTTAACTGTTGATCAATCATGTTCTCAAATCAATCTCAGCCATTGAATCAAACCTCTCAAAATATATAAATTGAACATCAATCTTCCTTATTCATTAACAACTATCTTCGTAATTATTGTTATTACATCTTGCAGATTTTCATGAAGTGCAACTTTGAGAGCCATCATCCACATAAGGAGAACAATAGAGGCCAAGTGCATTGCAATATATGTTTCATGATTTCATGATTATTTTGTTGATTTCATTTTTATTCCTTTATTGTGTTGCATTTGGATTTGTTTATTAGATTTAGAGGTTTGGTGGTTACCTTTTATGTCTAATATACATGCTAACTTTCCCTGTGCATTTATTTGGTGAACCCAACATGAACATATAGTTGACAAATTTCTAATTTTTGCGTGTTGTGCAGCTACATGTCTTTGTTTTTGTTACCATTGAAAGATAGTCACATCTGCAACTTTTATTTTTGCATTCGACATTGATTTATCACGCATTTTCTAAAGACAATTTGCATTTGCCACACGAGATTTTTGCAATTGCTACTCAGGAATTTCACAATCGCAAGATATAATTTCACAATTGCTTGACACAAATCTCAAGGGTATAAATTTCTTTTTTTGCTACTATTCTTTGTTTTAGTAGTTTTTGTTTTGGTTCTTTTTCTTTTCCTACACCTCTTAGTTAGACATTTTGCTACTAATATTCTGATTTTTAGAATGTGGCAATCGTGTGTCAAAGAAAAACAATTCAAACTATTAACATATATTTTGCAAGGATCTTTCTGTTGTATTTTTAATGCTTGGTAGTTAGAAAACACCTCGTCTTTCTTAAAGGAATTAACCCCTTATTTGAGTGTCTTGTGCTTCAGTATGTTTATTTTTCTTTTAACCTAAAATTTGAAGAGCAGTATCCTCTCCCCATTTGCTTAAATCGTTGTGTGAAACTAGTAGAGGCAATCCACATTTGGGCTAATTTAAGTCCTTTTATTTGTAACTTTGAATTTCAGAGGAGTCCAAGTCCATAGCCATATTGTTTTATTTGTATTCTAACTATCTAATCACCTAATTTGTTTGAAATTTTTCCTCAAAATAATCTTCAAATTTCAAATTTCTAAAACAGAATCAGAATTTTGCATTTGTCCTTTCAATTTTTGCATTTGACTTATCAAAAAAATTGCATTTAATCTCAATCATTTTTGCAATTGCTAATCAATTTTCACATTTGACTATAATCCCCTTTGCAATTTTTAGATCCAATTTCACATGTGACTGTTCAAATTAGTAATCCAAGGGGTCAACTAAATCACCCAATTGGGATCTGAATCAATTTTTATCTTAGTGACTGATTGAACCTTTAGAGTCTACAGGTGCATCTAGTTCTCTCTTTCTAAATTTATCTTAGTTCCAAAGGACTAATTTTGCAACATAAGTTCCCTTAGTGTCATCTTAGAGAAAAATCAAGTTTCCAAGCATTGGCATCTTTAGTCTAAGTGCATTAGCCATTCATTCTCAAGGAGATCCAAAGAATCTAGTCTTAGGATTGAACCTCAGTGATCATTGAGATACCAAGATCTTCTCAAAATTTTGTCATCATCAATCAACCAATCCTCAAGTTCAACCCTCATTCTCATAAGTCTAGCTTAGGGTCAAAATTTCTATCAAACATCTAATCAACCCTCGTCTTATTTCAAGTCAAGGTGTCTCTCCAGTATCCTTAGGTGGACATCCATAGTCTCATGCTTCTAAGTTTCCTAAGAATCGGGCTCATAAGTTTGCATAGTCCTTGCATTTTCATTCAATATTGAAAGATCCCAAAAACAAATAGGTTTACCTTAGCTTTGTTGCCATCAACCAAAAGCTTCAAAAGGTCAAAAACATAATTTTACATCCTTAGTTGCATTGATCTCAAAATTACAAAAGACCAAAAACATGGTCATTTTTGTCATCCTTTATTATCCTTTTAGGAATCCTCCATGCTCATTACTCAATCACAAAGAGGTAAACATTTAATGGATCCCTAACAACCCAACGAGCACCATGGACCTTGCGTCCTACTCACATAGACAAGGTAGAAGAACCACAACTCTAACAGGTCATGCCTCAACATCTAATCCTAATGATCTGTATTATGTCGAAAACATCCAAAAGGGTCTAACTATGGAAGAAATTGAAGATGCACAACAAGACCTGCAAATTCTTGCAATCATCAATGCGCTTCTAAATCATGACCCTAATTGATATCTCTTGTTGTTAGCCCAAATGGTGGTAAATTGCCCCCATATTTCAATGTTACCACCATAATTCAACCAGGGGCTCAAGTTTCTTAATCTATGGAACATACACAAGGATCATCCTCCCAACAAGTTCATACTAATTTTCCTTCAATGAGCACTACCCAAGGTGCCACACAATGTGCTACATCAATGTTTCTTTTTTAAATTCCTCTCTATAACACCAATCCAAGTGGTCAAAACAATGCCACATCAACCCAAGCTCTTGTTGGGATCCAAGAACACTGAGAGCAGGGGTGAATTAGTGTTCTGCAAGTAACACAAGATTTTATCTTTTCATACCACACACATATAAACTGGTAAACATATAAACATATAACTTGAAGCAAATAAACCATCCACATAAATGAACACCATAACACACATAATTTATATGTGGAAAACCTCAAAGAGGAAAAACCACGGTGGGATTTATGACCCACAATATCAGTTCACTGGCCATATGAAAGGATATCACATATAATGGGGGCCTGCACATGCAGGAAGGCACACTGCCTAGAGCATACTGCTCATCACTAAAGAGTCTCACTGACTACAAGTTTCTGCTGAAATAAAACAATAAAATTGAACTCAAAAATGCATCTGCTATGCCAAATAGAGTTCCAATTCTAGCTCTACTCTGTACCAGTTCATAAACCCTAAACACTACTACCGATATCTCTTCTCCTCCAAAAATGCTTTCCAAGCTATCTACAGATCATTGCATGATATAACACTTTCATACAAATGATCTACATACATATACTTCACATTATATAGTTCTGCTATAGTCTCCTATGTTGCATCCTATGTCATATCATTATCACACTTCAAAATGACCTAGCAAACTGACCTATATACCCATTACAAATAATATGCCTTATGTCGGCTTACAATGCATTACAAAAGATATTCAATGTCAGCCTCGACAATAATTATAAAATGATTTACTAAATAAGTCTCCCTTGATGTCGGCTTCCTTCAAGTACTGATGTCGGTGCTGGTGTCGATGTAGCCCTGAATGCTCCAAAGTCGATGTCTGCCAGTATATGACTTCCATCTAATCTTGTTGCCATCAATGACAACAAAATGAATTCGATGAGTGTCAATTGCCAACAATCTCCCCCTTTGGCATTGATGGCAACACTCATGTGAAAAATGGATTCCCTGTCAGTTCAATCTGAAATATGCTCCCCCTGAGCAATACACTCCTTCTGATATCCTGATATCCTTCCCACGTGATCCCTATTTGATTTTTTTGATATTTTTCACATATATGCATACTCCCCCTTTAGCATCAATGCCAAAGACCAATGAAAAAATTGAAAGAATTCAGAACAAAAGAATAAATGAATACTGTTAATTTCACTAGAGTTTAACCAACTTCAAAATTTATGGGTAAACCTTATTCAACAACTGAAGATATGTATCCCAGCCTATTTTGAAGGTGTCAGATATGGATGCTAGTCCACTTAGTAAGTGGGCAAGTGTTTCCTTCTCCTTGACATCTGGCGGTGTGGGTTTAGCAATCATGTCCATGCACTCTCTCTTATGAACACCTCATGAATCCAATCTAGGACTCACCAATCCTCTAAGACTCCTTGCTCTCCTAATGACTTTATCTCTCTCCTTCTCAAAAGAAAAAAATTAGTTCTCCAAGGACAAAATTTGTCCATCAAAAGAATTAGCAATACTAGCTACCTTATCATGTAACTCCTTTAATCTGCTATCTACATTAGCTATAAGAATTCCTATGTTACAACACACTTTGTAGATATTTGTACGTTGTTTCAAATAATTCTCAATAAGAATGAGTTTGGCCTCAATTTTCTTTTTCTCTATTTCTATTATTTGGTCAAAGGCTGCTCTTTTAGCTGTAGTGAATCTTTCTAGAGCCTATCGGTCTGCAATCTACCTCAAAGATTGAAAATTGTTAGAAATATGTTTTGTTAGAGTCTTGAGATTTCTGAAAGAGCTTGATCCATATTCAATTTGAAAATCAAGTGTCAATATGTTCAATATTGTAACTGATTGATCAATTATTCCCTTGTCTGCAGTACCCTCCTTCAATATTTTCTAAGTAGCCATCATCGTTAACTCAGTGAGACTCATCTCAGTGACGGATTTCTTCTCAACTTGAGAAGTGTCAATTGCCAAAACCTTTGTCGGGGAATTAGTTTTAACTTCCAGTATAGACTCAGTTTCCTTTACCTTATCCTCTACAACCTCTTTTGCACCGATGGCTTTGCCCCTTGGTGTAGTGTCAATTACTGTTGGTGGAGTATTGTCCATAGTATTTATAATATCCTGTACATTTCCTTGCTCAAAAATAGTTTGTGCTGGTATAGACTGTACACTCTCCTTTATTGTCGATTGTGTCTGTATATCTATAATTATTGTCGGTGTAGTCAAAATTGGAGTTGAACTATCCAAAATACCTTTCCCTTTTGATTTGTCAGGAATGGTGGAAGATGTAGCCTTAACAAATTCTTCATGAGATGTGAGAAAATTATAATTCTTCTGGAAGAATTTGGTCCAACCCTTACTGGTCTCATTTATCACCTCATTAACTCTGCCCATCATCAAGCTTATTTGTCGGGGTTTACTATTGAAAAACTGTCCTATTTGCAACATCTATGCATATTTTCATTTCCTCATTGTTTATAGAACCACACATTTCCAAAAGTGCTACTTCCTTAATCTCCCTATCTCTCTTGACAACGTCTAGTCTTCTAGCATCAAGTTTATTATACAAAGATAGACGTATCTCCTTCAAATTTTCTATTAAGGCTTTCTTATAAATGTCTATATGTAACAAAATAGCCTCTTCTATTTCATTTTTCTCATCATCCTCTAAATCTTCATAATATATAGATACATTTTTTTAAATTCCATCTTTTTTTATTTCATCAATTAGCTCACCACAGGTCATTTTAGTCTTACCAGACTCAGTGTCATCACCCTTCTTCTTTTTGCTTGAGGTTTTCGGTGTAGATGTGATTGGTTTCCTCTTATGTATAGGCTTCCTTGCCGAAGGTGGTGGTGCAGTAGGTTTAGTTGCCTTTCTAACAAGTCTCCTCCTAGGCTCTGCCTTCTTCTTCTCTACTGGTGGTTGATCCACTTTCTTCCATTGTACCCTTCTGAAAGCTAGAGGTTCATTTTCCTCAGGGTCAGAATTAGAAGTGATAGTAGAAATGTAAGTTTCAGGCTTCTTCACCTCTGCAGTACTAGCCACTATTGGTTCTGCTACCAGTTTGGATCTAGAACCTAGTTGAGTGTCTATCTTATAAATTACATCCTATACATATGCATACATCTTTTCTATTTTCTTATCTCTTCTCTTCCTGTTAAAACCAGTTTTGACTTCAAGTGCCTTTTCTTCTGCTGTGCCAAAATGCTCTGTTTTGTCATTCAATGGGGCATCTAGCAACATTTTTGCATAGAGTTCAAAACTGCTATCATCTACCTCATATCCAAGCTCTATAATCCAGATTGTCCTAGGTTCAACTGCCTCCATAAGAGTTTCATCAGTTTTCACCATAAAACAGATATCAGTGGAGAACTTCTCCACAATTTTCTTTGAAATTCTCTCCCTCTGCCTCATGTTTTCTTGGAATGTTTTGAAAGACCCCCAAAGTTTCTCATCTCTATCAGTACCAAGATCGGTGATTGCTTCCTTGATCTACATATCTACTGGTATATCATGAGCCCAACGCTTCTTGCCAAGACCAGGTAGCTCATTCAAGAAGTAAAGCATCAAACATACAATGATATTACCATATCTAAAAGTTCCTTTTCTTAACTCCCTTGATCTTCCCAAGGTTCAACTTCAATTCACTCCTCATCCATTCACATAAATCATACTTTGCATTATTCCTTAGCATCTGATATGCAACATGAATGCATGAACTAGCAACAAAATTCAATCGGTTAGATTGAGTTACCTTATAACCTATTATCATGCTTGTGAATTTCACATCAGTGTCGATGATTGTGTTGATCCTCATTGATTTGCTATCAGGAGTTGCACCGGTGAGTTTCTCGACCTTAGTGTTGGAAATTTTCTTGCCAGGTTCTTGTCTGACTTTGGGTAAGTCGATGACTACTTGAATAGCCTCCTTGGTGATCATGTAAGACTTATCCAGCCAGATAAACTCATTGTGAACCTTGCTCATAACGTATCTGATAACTTCATCCTTGAATTCCGGTATGTACAAAATACCGGTTAACCCTAAATCCTCAATTGCTTTGTATTCCAGTTTGATGGTTCTGGAGTCTCCTAGTATCACGGATTGATACATGCTTTTGATCTCCTTTGTGCCTAGATCCTCCAGGGTGCAGTGAATGTATGCCCTCACGTCTTCAACATACATCACATCATCAGGAACCCTAGAAAATGCTCCCACAGAGTCTTCATTCTTAGCAATTTCGGGAACCTCCTTGAATATGGGCCTTAACCTATCCTTGAATTTGACAATGGTGGGATTTGCAATGAAAGTAGCAATTGAAGATCCAGATGCCATTTCAAAGAATACCTGAAAGTGAAAGTCAGTGGAAGATTGAGTGCTTCTTAGATAACTGCTCGAAATCCTTTCAGAATGCCTCTACTTGCTCTTAATTCGCCTGAAAATTCACCTTTTCATCACTTTGAATGCGTGAATGCTCGGTGATTGAAAATGAATTCACTTACCCCTTTTATCAGTGAATAAAAACCTAATCTTTCTTTGTAATAAATGCTTTGTGAACAACCCTACCGAGTGCCGGTTTCACAGTCTTGTGTTGGGTGAACCTTCATCAATGATGAACACAACTCTCCAGATCTCTTCTAAATCTCCTCCGGGGTAATATATAGGATTTTGCAATGACTTTGCCAACCCCTAAGGCTTATGCCTTAGTTATCGGTGGAATTTCCCACTGGTGGAGGAATATCCTGTTCTACTGGTGGAGTTACGAGTGTAGATCAATCTCCACTTGGTTCTTCAGATTTTCTAACCCATCTCTTGGTGTGATCTTGTTGTATTTCATCTACCTTCTTCTTTCCTTTCTCATTATCTTTATCATTTCTAACCGGTTGAGTCTTGCTTCTGCAGTATTTAGCAATATGACCTATTTTGTTGCATGCATAACATGTAACATTGTTTTTCTAAATTGCTTTGATAAATCTGGTATCATTCCTTGACCTATAATGATTAGAAAAATGTCCAAACTTTCCACATGCATGATATTTAGCATTCATTCTGCAATCTTCTGATATATGACCATATTTCTTGCAATTTGTGCATTGATCGGGAACATAATTGTAGTTTTGATTTGCTTTATTTCTACATTGTTTAGCCATATGCCCAAATTTATTGCAAACAAAACATCTACCATTGAATTTATAAGCATTATATTGCCTTACTGGTTTCCTCTGTTCTAATGGGTTCTGCATATCGGTTATCTGATCTTCATTTGCAGTACCAAAGCTTTCACCTTGTACAAATCCAGGTCCTCTAGACTCATCAATTTGTCTTTGTCTTTTCAATAAGTCATCCAACTGTGTAACACTAATCCTAATTTTTTCTTTATACTCACTTGTAGTAGTCAGATCATCTCTCAGAGTAGTTATTTGTCTTTCAATTTCTTGTTCATTGTTCTGGGAGTGTGCCAAATCAGTTCTCAACATATTATTCTCATGAGTCAATCTGTCACATTCATCAATTTTTTTTTAAAGATATAACAAGATTATCTTCCTTCTTCTTTCTGTCCTCAATATCTTTTGATAACCTCATAGTCAGATCTTGCATTTCATTCTTCATGAGCATGTTTTCTTGACTTAGTTTCTGACATTGTTCCTTAAGTGTATTCTTCTCCTCATCATTCGGGTTTTGCAAAATTTCTTTTCTCTTGGCTTGAGCTGAGGATAACCTTTCTTGCAGGATAAGAATGAACTCATTTGCAGAATTCAATTCTTCTTGCAATTTCAAGTTCTTCATCCTTTCAACATCATAATCCTCAAGAGCCATCTCAAGTTGCTTCTCCATAGCTATGTTCAAAGATTTCGGTTTCAGGATCTTCCTCAAGCTATTAAACTTGTTTCGAGGTACCAGGCTCTGATACTAATTGTTGGGATCCAAGAACACTGAGAGAAAGGGGTGAATTAGTGTTCTGCAAGTAACACAAGATTTTATCTTTTCATACCATACACATATAAACCGGTAAACATATAAACATATAACTTGAAGCAAATAAACCATCCACGTAAATGAACACCATAACACACAGAATTTATACGTTGAAAAACTCAAAGAGGAAAAACCACAATGGGATTTGTGACCCACAATATCAGTTCACTGGCCATATGAAAGGATATTACATATAATGGGGGCCTACACATGCAGGAAGGCACACTACCTAGAGCATACTGCCCACTAAATATTCTTACTGACTACAAGTTTATGCTAAAATAAAATAATAAAATTGAACTCAAAAATGCATCTACTATGCCAAATAGAGTTCTAGTTCTAGCTCTGCTCTATACCGGTTCATAACCCCTGAACAATACTACCACTATCTCTTCTCCTCCAAAAATGCTTTCCAAGCTATCTACAGATCATTGCATGATATAGCACTTACATACAAATTATCTACATACATATACTTTTCATTATACGATTCTTCTATATTCTCCTATGTCGTATCCTATATCATATCATTATGTTATATCATTATCACACTTCAAAATGACCTAGCAGACTAACCTATATACCCATTACAAACAATATGCCTTATGTTGGCTTACAATGCATTATAAAATATATTCAATATTGGCCTCGACAATAATTACAAAATGATTTACTAAATAAGTCTCCCTCGATGTCGACTTCCTTCAAGTATTGATGTCGGTGTAGTCCTGAATGCTTCAAAGCTGGTGTCTATCGATATATGCCTCCTAATGTCGGTATATGACTTCCATCTAATCTTGTTGCCATCAATGACAACAAAATGAATCTAATGAGTGTCAATTTCAAACAACTCTATGTGTCCTCTAGTGCTAATAGCTGAAATCAAAGATCTAATCCAAATACGTCTTCCTTGAGCACTCAAGAAAATACCAATGTTTCATCCCAAATGAGTAGTAGTGCTATTTCACAAGCTATGACCAATGCATCCCAAATTCCTACTTTTGTTCTTGTTGGATCTACTTTCAATTACCAAAATGTTCCACCACCTAATCAAGGCTCGTGAAATCCTTTCAATAGAACACAATCAAATGTCAGCACCCATTTTACCTATTTCACCCCGCCAAGTGCTCTAAGTAATTCTCAACTTTTTAGTCGTTCAATGTTTCAACACTTGCCAGCGTATTTGAATACCAACCCATTTATTAATCCCAATCTGATTATTTAGGCTCCCTTAACTCAAATATATATTCTCATACAAAAAGTATAGAGCCTACAATGTCAAATGTCAAATCTCCAAACTGGGGCACCAAGAAAAGTTGCACAATGGAAGATTTGTGCCCCTATCTTTTTGATAAAACGATGTACATGTCACCTTTCCCACCTAATTTTAAATCTCCTAAATTCAAAAATATAAGGGAAAAGGAGACCCTTGAGATTTCATTCATGAATTCTTTACTATCTGTAGAGAGGTCATTGACAATGATACTTATCTATGTGCCTCTTCCCTCACAATCTAGGGGGTCAAGAAATGGAGTGGTTTTCTCACCTCCCACCAGAGATATGTTCATGGGGTGAATTGGTAGAAAAATTTATGGTAGACATCTCTCATAATATAAAAAATCCAATTTCACTAATGGATTTATGTGCTACAAAGAAAAAAGAGGGAGATTCCTTTGCCACCTTCTTACAACATTGGCGATCACTTTCTTGAAAGAGTACATGTCACATACTCGAAAAAGAGCAAATTGATATGTTTATTGAAAACTTGGTTTGGCAAATGAAATATAATCTACATATGTAATGATTGAATTTGTTTCACCAAGTGATTGAAAAGGGACTAAAATGTGAAAAAGACCTTATAGTGCAAGGTCTCCTAAAAACTTCTAAAGAAGGTAATCAAGCTAATAATGCATATAATGAAAAAACTAAATTTTGGTTCAAAAATAAGATTGTTACAAATGATGGAGTTGTAGATGCCAAAGTGATCAAATGAGCCCAACCTACAATCTATTTCAAAGGCCCAACTAGTGCAAGAACATCCACTTCTAATAAAAGTCAATAAATTAACAACAACAGTTGAGCTAATGTGTCTCAACCAAATCCACAATGCACGTCGAGGACTAACAATCCAAGGTGAACTTATACTTCACTTGGAGAACCTATCCAATCCACACTTAATAAGTTGATCTCATCTAATGTAATAACGTTACAAGATATCAAACCATAAAATCCTGGCCCTTTCAAGCCAACTTGGTGGAATGACCATGATTTTTGTGACTACCATATATTCAAAGGTCATAAGACCTCAAACTGTTACAAGCTTAAGAATTTTATGCAAGATCTCATTGATTAGAGTGAGATATCTGTTGAAAATCCAAACAAAACATCCAATAATGGTCATACAATATTTAAAAATCCATTTCAAAATTATGGCAAGGGTAAGTCCTCCAACTCAGGGTCTTAGAACAACAAGGCTAATTATGTTAGTGTGTTGCATGAGTATACCATCAATCACATCAGCTAAGATGATGAAACTATTGCTACTATCACTATTAAAGGAAAAAACTCTAATTGTGCAGTAGCCATGCATCACTCTAAAGTAACCCTTTTGATGGTCTTGAAAAGCACTGAGAGGGGGGGTGAATCAGTGATACCAAAACAAGCACAACTTTAAACAATAACCGGTAGATGAACTTAACTAAGAATTTGAACAAAATACATGCTATACAAAATGAAATAACAACATCCACATAAAGTAGAACATCCACCATAACACAAGTGTTTATACATGGAAAACCTAATTAGGTAAAAACCATGGTGAGATGGAACTCATAAGTTAACTATCTGCAATAATAGAAAAATGACCGGTTAAGGTCTTACAAAGTTCTCTGCTAGGAGCGAATCTTGTTAGAGATCCCAAGCTTGATTAGAAGATTATACCCTGTTAAGAGTACTACCATGTTAAGAGTAACCCTGATGGATGATTTTAGAATCCAAACTAATGGATCACCTTGTTAGAGGATTTGTATAATGAAGCTTGTTAGAGCTTACCCAGTTAGGGGATTTGATTCTGTTGTAATGATTAAAAAACAACAAGAAAGTTTTGATTTGTTCTGAGTAGCATAAGACTTGCTTGATCAGATCATTCTAAGTACATTCAACACTGCTCTCCATCTAAACACTTATCACTCTTCAGTAAAAGATTTCACTCTTTGTGCATGTCAGTATTCACATAGATCACCTTTTCTATATCAGTTCTCTCTATTTTAATGATTCACTAAGATGTCTTTAAATAGACATACAAACCTAATGTCGGTCATAGGAACATAATTCCTAGGTGCAGTGTATCTAGACATTTAAACATAACTCATCACAAAAATGACCGCCAAACAAACGTTGCTGGTAACTCATCACAAAAATGGATATCGGTTAAAACAGTCAATACCAGTTGGAAAACAATATGTGAACCATTGTCTTGGAATCTTCCAATTGATATTCATCTTCAACTTTATCTTCATTTTGATGTTGTCTTAACATAACCATAGGTTATCTCTTAGGCACATATCAGTTGACACAGAGTACCGGTTAGAGATAGACCTTAAACATACCGATTAATAGTGTAAATTAATGAAGTTACACTGGTAGTCAATGTAATCATATGTGTGTGTGAGAGTGTTTCATCAATGACAACAAGTGATGAATACATGATAATCATCATCAAGCCAACAATCTACCCCTTTGGCATTGATGGCAACACTTAGAAAAAAAAGAAAGAGTAATACAATACTGCTAAGTGTGCATACACAACATATTTACATATGTACTCATATTCCCCTTTAATGCAATACTCCCCCTTAAAGCATGCATAAATACAAAATTTTCAAAAACACACATACATATTATTACTCCTCCTTTGACAACAATGCCAAAATGATAAAGTAAAATATATACATATATATAGAAAATCTGTATCAAAGTGTTCATCATATAATACAATTTTAAATAAGTTCATGCATTGGCTATTCTCATGAAAATATTATTGAGATTCTGCTTCATTTGGGATAGAGAATTATCCCATGATTCTAGTATGTTATTCGTATACTCAGAGGTAGACAACAACTGGGAATAGAATTCTTCCATTGAGTCAAGCATGTAGGTTTTAGGAGTAGCAAGAATAGCTTCTGCACTGGAGTAGGCTCTCTAAAGAATGTCAACCTGTGAGGTGAGCTAACTCTTGAGCTCTCTCATTATCATTCATGTTTAGTCTGTCATGCAATTCATCTATAGACCGGTTAAAGGCATAAATGGAGTCCTGGAGTGGGACATATGCCTTGCATAACCTTTCTATTTCCTGCTTAGTTTCAACTTGATTCTTAGAAATATCATAATAAAAGAAAGAAATATTGGAGGTAGAGGCAAGATACTTCCCTCCAGATTCAATAGCTTTCTTTAACAGACTTCCATTATGAGATAAAACCATTTTTCTATTTTCAATGTGCTTAGCCAGTTTATCTCCATATGTCTTCTTGTGGCTCTTCTCAACAGATATTTTGTAAGTTCTGATACTAAATGTAAAGTAATGATGCCAATAGATAACAAGATGAGAGCAGGGGGGGTGGTGAATCATACAAACTTAATTTTCAATAAAATCAACAGATTCAACCTCGGTAACTTATACTTTAGCAATATAACCAAAAACTGCTAAACATGCAAACTCATAAACACATAATCATCATAACACATATAACACTAGATTTAACATGGAAACCCAAATAGGGAAAAACCACTATGGGATTTCAGAACCACTAAGAAATATACTCTTCTAGAGTATGCTCAGTTAAAAGCAAATCCTGTTAAAGATTACAAACACATTGCTAGATGTGACCCGGTTAAGGGATTTCCCTTAGATCTGTTAGGATCTTCACTTTGTTAGAAGTGACCTTGTCAAAGGATTTCAAACACTCATTTAGAATGTTACCTTACTAGAGGGTTTACAAATATGACTGTTAAGTCCACTCGGTTAAGATATTTTCTGTCACTTACAAAATAACAGTAATAAAAATATATCTGCAACTTCACATCTAAAATGCTAAAGAAGATTCTTATTTTCTCAAAACAATCTTGTCATAGGACTTATCTTGTCCCTCTACTGGGCTCCCTACTCTGTCATTCAAATAGGTCTTCAAGCTTTTGTGCTCGGTAATCACTATGTAGCATCCTTGTGCTTACACTTGCCCGCATACATTGTTTATCAACAATTCCTTATTTATAAATAATTGCTAACCGCTTAATCTCCTTGATCACATTTCCCATGATCAATCTTAGCCGTCAGATCTTGAATCTTGACTAGGTTCAATGTATCCTTCGATCTAAAAATGTTTTACCTTGCCTAGGGACTTGCATTCCTTTCTTGGAACTTGCACAAGGTTATTGCGGTTCAATCTGCGCTGTAGATCTTCCTCCTGATTTTCCTTTGCCATAGATCCTTAACAAACTTTATGCATGACATACCAATCATTTATACATCTCCAGCTAATCATTGTCCTTCATTAAATAATGCTTTTATCCATCCAAAGTGATCTGTCATAACTCGGTTGCAACTCGGTAAATACTAAACTTTACTCAGTAGACATTCTGCCTTCATTTACCGATATCAATAACCTTAGGGTTTACCGACTAGGTTCTTTTCTCGGTGACATAGTATAGTATTAACCTTACAATCAACAACATATGTAGGATATCAAAACAATATAGACATCATGATCTCATCAGTGTCTAACTCGGTAATAGTTGCCCATTGAATAACTTATTTCTCCCCTTTCTTATCACATTCTTTCTGTGTCTTTTACCAACATCTTAATTCTCTTCAAATCAATCTTCTCAAGATATGGCAACATCATAATGAATCAGAAAATCAATTTCTTGACATCAATGACAAAATAATGTTATAAAGATAGTTATCATCCTTCTTCAGTTATATCAATAATCTCCAACAACCTTCTCAATATCCTTATTGAAATGCTAACAATATTTCTTTCTATTGAAATGCCAACATATTTGAACAACATTTTCAAGCGATTTGATTTGATCAGATGCATCTGCAACTAACTGACCGAGTTTTATGATAGGAGTGGGAAGATGTGCGACAAAGGTTTTCGGTAGTAAACCAGACAAAATTTCTACTACATTCTGGATTGTCTCTTCTTCAATCCTCTGCTCTTTGAGTCGCTTCTTGTATGCTCGAGATTGCATAACATTAGAAATCTTCATCATTTCTGATGCACTTAAGGTGTTCATGTCAATAGGTCCTGAGATACTTAAAAAATCTCCATCATCATCATCAAGTAGTTCTTGCTTTGCCGGTTCGGGGGGTATACTCTTAATGATGGCTCTTTCTATGTTTTTCTCTATTGTATCTTCAGTTTGCTGAGTAATAGATTCCTCAGTGGACTCCTTTTGAGTAATCTAAATGATCGGTGGAGATTGGGGTTTCTCCAGTTGTTCAGTTGCCGGTTCACTGACCACTTTTAGTTGATTACCTAGTTGATCAACTGATGTAACCTATACTTTAGTGATTGTAGGAGGATCCATATCTGGTGCAGTGATGTCTTCAGATAGGTCTATTGTGTCTTGAATATCTTCATCAACAAGAATAATGGAATTATCCTCCTTCTTGGTTGGATAGACTATGTCAACTTGAACAATTTCCTCTTCATTCATTTCCGGTCGAGGAACATCGCCTGTAGTATCATCCTTATTGTTAGAGTGGATGACTTCTTCCCTCTTTTTGATTATACAAGGTAGCTGATGTGTCTCAGACTCAAAAATTGACCTTTTTGCATTAAGAAGCTTCAGTCTTCTTACTTTAAAATCAAAATATGCTTTATATTCCTCAGTTAAAGCACTAATTCCATTTGATGATAGATTGGAAAAATACTGTACAAATATTTCATCAATAATCTACTTCTCTAGTTGAATGGCTTCTTCCCATTTATCTAACAAAGTATTATACAAAGAGAATGAAATATCTTTCTCCAAATCATGCATAAATCTATTGTAATAACCCAAATAGGTTATTACCTATTGGATTACTTGCTTCTGCTCATCTTTAGTAAAAGAATCATAATGTTCTTTGACATTGTCAAACCTGTTTCTTCCCAATGACTTCATTGTTCTCTCAAAGATTGTGTCAAGTTTGTAGGTAGCAGTATCTATAGGTGTAGTTGCCTTTGGCACTATCTTTACCTTCTTAGGTATTCTATCAGTTGCTTTTTCCTTCTTTGGTTCTTCTTCAAAATCTGTACCCTCAGACTCTGGTTGCAAAATCAGTTTCCTATTTCTCTTCTTTGGTGCACTCTCCTTATTCTCATATACTTTAGGTGTTGGTTCCTTCTTGGTTAGGACACTCCAAGTCACCCTTGTGGTCTTTTTCACAAGAGATTTTTCATCACATTTCTTTTGCTTTCCTTTCACTTTAGCTACAGGTGCAGTACCGGTTTTAGTTGGTGCAGCTTGGACTGCCAAGATGTCCAATTTTGCCTTCTTTTTATCTTTGGGTGATGCTAATAGGGTATTAGCATAACTGACCAGTAAATCATGATTGACCTCATAGCTCATATCTTCCATTTCTTCTTCTCTAAGTTCAATTGCTTGCATCAAGCAAAAGTCAGTGGTAACCGTGAAGACTATATCTTTTGCAAAGTGTTTAACCACATCTTCAGGTAACCGCACTCTCATGCTCATCTTTTTCTGGAATTCATTAAAATACTTGTTTGTGGTAGCTGAAAAAGTATTCTTCACAACCTTAATGTTGTTCTTGATTTGTGCATCGATCATTTACAGTTCTTTGGACCATTCAATATCACCAATACGTATTAGGAAGTTCTAAAAGTAGAAAAATAACCCAACTAACAGCTGACCATATTTGAACTTTTGTGAATTGTCCTTCTTAATGGATTTCAAATTTTGAAATAATTGGTCTCTGATAGCTTCACAAATATCAGTCTGCATTATCAACAATCATTCTATGTGATGTGTGAATTGCTGCAGATGGAACATGTTGGTATTTTGGATGTGTTGCATTGGTTTTGTCATTGATGTCAACACCTGTCAACACTTGAGAACACCTATAAGCACTTGGAGATTCTTGATTATGTTCATCGGCATGTTCAGTGACTTATGCACAGTCACTGGTATCTAGTTCACCGATAGGTTATATTGTTCACCGGCACTTAGAATGACTTGGTTATGTCGAAGACATTGTTTGGACACTTGGTTTTGGTGATTTGATTATTGGTACAGTCGAGTTTGCATATTTGTTGTTACTGACAAATAGGTCTAGGTTATGGACCAGCAAGCACTATCAGCACAACACGTTATGGAGATGATTTATTATTGTTGTAAATTCTTTGAGCCGACATCATGCATCGCATATTGATTCATTTGTAATTGATTTAATTGTAATTGTAGACGTCTAAAAATGGTCAATGCTTGTGGAGTCATACTTTAACATTTGCGCATTGCCTTATTTTAGGGTTATTGCATCGCATTAACATTTCTTCTATGTTGCGCACTTGGTCTTTATCATTTGCGAGCATCGAGTCCTTCTTTTGCATTCCTCATTTTTATCACTTTTGAATTAGGGTTTTGTCCTCTTGTCAATCTTTCAATCATATTTAGCTTGTTAGTAATCATTTGCGATTATCAACTTGTCAGCCTTGTCATTTTGTGATCGATTTGTCATCAATCCTTGTCCTCGTCAATCTTGTCATTTTGTGATCGATTCGTCATTGATCCTTGTCCTTTTCAATCATGTCAATTTGGATCGATTAGTCATTGTTCCTCATCAATTGGCGCCTATCAATTTGATCTCCTTGTCAATCTTGGTCAATTTGTCATTGATTTTTGGCAATCAATCTCAATCATTTATCAACATTGGTCCTTTGTCAATTAGAATCATGATCGAACCTACATTAATTTCTTGTTGTCTTGACCTAATTCCTTGTCCTCTTATTTCTAGGGTTTTATGATTTGTTCATTTAATCCTTTTCTTCTTCTTTGTGGGTTAAATAAATCTATTTATTTAGTCCTAGGTCTCTTTCATGAATTAATTAATGGATGAAAACCTATTAATTAATTCACCTAATTTCTATTTCATCTTTTTCCTCAATTTTCTAATTTGCTAATTTCTCCTAATTCCTAATTTCTATTTCTCCTATTTTCTTTAATTTTTCTAATATTTCCCCTAATTTCATTCCCTCATTTTCTCCTATGTTTATGCTTCCATTTGTTGCAATCATGGAGGCTATTTTCTCTCTTCCCTTTTGTCATGGGAATAGCAACTTGTCATAATTTGCCATAATTTGTCATACACCTTGCGTAGAAATTGTCATACATTTGTCATAATTTTGCCATTCTTGATTTGAATTTCCTTTCAAATCTCTTCATGCTAATCTTGTCCTCTCTTCAATTTATCTATAAATTGGATGATTTTCTTCAATGAAAAGGGAGAATCAATCACATTTTTGAGTAACCTTATGCTGCAAATTTCATCTCTCAACAACTTGTTTTCCACTTGCATTATGCACTTGTAGGTGAGATCCACATCAAATTTGAAGGTGAAAGAAGAACAATGGAGCCACATGAAGGAGATATCTGCGTTGGTTTGCTTCGATTTCATTTGATTTGAATATCTTGTCTTTATGTCTTCATTGATTGGATTTAGGATTGCTTTCATAGTAGCTTTAGGTTTTGTGGTTGTCCTAATTGCTATTGTTTTGATGATTTTCAATTTCCTGATCTACCTTTTTGGTGAACCCGACGTGAACTAACCCCTTAACCATGTTTTGAGTGCTTTTGAGCTGTTTGCAGGTGAAAAACTCAAGAAACAGGGCAAATCAGAGCTCTCTGGATACTTCTGCACCTGTGTTGATGTTTTTTGCACCTGTGTTTGAGTTTTATGCACCTGTGTTGAATTTTTATGCGCCTGTGTTGATTGGTTCTACGCCTGTGTTGAGGCATTATGTGCCTGTGCAAGGCCATAAACAGAGGTGAAATCAGTTGTTTTTGCTTGCAAATTTGTTTGTTTTCATTTTGTTTCTTGCATTCTGGTTTTTCTTTGGTACTAATTCTCTGTGCAGCATCTTGGCGTTACGTGTGATGAAGACTAAAAATGCAACTACTAACGAATCTTATGTAGGACGCGGTCAAAGGCTCTCATTAAAACATCTTGCTTGCGATTTTTAAAGTAGTTGTACATTTCATTTCTTAAAGGTTAATGAACACCATGCATGCTTTGTCTATTTTTAATTTGATTGCATGTTTTAACCCTTAGAACTGGGCCTGCCTCCCAATTTTCCTGGCACTTCGCACAGGCATTGGTGAGAGGGAATGACCCAAAGTGGTGACAGGCTCAAGCCAAGCTCTTCCAAACCACTCTAAATAACTGTGGACGCAACGAAAGTTGTAGACAATGGGTGTTGGAATGGTATTGCGATGATTTATTTGCCAGATCAATACCCACTCGAACGGATTCCCTTACTAGAATCTCTTGTTTTTAGATGCCAAAATCCTTCTATTTGTTGGCTTAGGCATTGTGATATGCGCATGCTGAAGACACCTCTCATGCACTCCTCAGTTAGAGATAACAAGTTCTTGGGAAGTGATGCCCCTTGAACTTGAAGCTTGGTATGCTCGAGAAGTGAGTGCACTGTAAGGGGGAGCCAGTGCTACCAAGCGTCTAGCTATCCGGCTGAGTGTCGTATTTTATGGTTAAAGGATTCAATAGATATTGCCCTTGCCAGCCATAGGATTTGTTGTGAATGTGCTTGATTGTCTTGAGTCAAAGTCAAACAAACATTTTGTCTTTCGTGATTGTCAAAGGTTAAATCAAAAACAAACTTTCAAAAGTGCTCATAATCAACTCGGGTTTTCAAAATCAACAACCTTCAATTCAAAACAAAATCCAAACAAAAGTCCAAATTTGTCCAAGTATTCATCCAACATTTGAACATGGCTTGTCAAAACATTGAATATCTTTGTTCAAAATTGATGTCACTTTAGGCTAGGTTTTGCATAGTCCAACTTAGGTCCTAGGGAATATTGTCATCTCCCTTCATTTTAGTCCTTTTCATTCCAAGCGTCCTCATTTTGTACTTAGGTTCAAAATCATTTCCCTAAGTTCTCATTTCATTGTCATATCCAAGCTAGATTTCCATTTAGGTGACATTCGTGCATTATCCTTGTCATGCTAAAATTAGGTCTTGTCTAGGTTGCATTTTGCATATTCCAAGTCATTGGTCTTCACATATCCTTATCATTGTATTGTCATCTTGTCTTGGCTTCATCTTGTCATATCATATCCTTAGATCATTTTCATGTCATAGCCTAAGTCATTGTCATAATCATTGCCTTCTTGCATTTAGTCTCAAAAATTTGGTTTGTCAAACTTGAAAAATCAAAACTTTGGATGATACCCTAAGTTGTTGTTAGGGAGTCTTGACCTTGTCTAAAATCTGTCCTTGCATTAATATCATTTTTGTCAAACCTAGCTTAGTATCCAAGCATATAGGTAAGACATTGTCAATTTGTCCTATTGTCATTTGGTCCTTTGTCCTTTAAGGTCTTGGCTTCATTTCAAATTCTCAAGGTTGAGTCTTTAGGTTTGCATTCCAAAAAGTTTGTCCAAATCTTGAAAAACAACAAAAACATAGGTTGCATTCTTGCCATAGATTGCATTTTCATCTATTTAGGTTGCATTTAGTTGCATATCATACATCATCCTTTTAAAATCAAAAAAATCCCAAAAATATTGCATTTGCATAGTGACATGCCTGTTGAAACAAGGTCAAAATCTAAGAAGATGGGAGAACCAGCATATCAACCCATTGACAATGTATCAAACTCACAGTTTCAACCTAGTCAAACATTACAAATTGAAGGTTCATCAAACACATCATTACCACAATATGGAATGGTTCAACTTGGACCACCTCCATTATATGAGCCAGTGTTTGTACCCATGAAACTGGGATATGGGAGTGTTCCACCAACGCCAAGGGAAAATGTACCTTTTGACTGGAATCAACTGAACCTACAACATGAAATTCAAACTCAAACTTTCTATGATGAAACAAGTCTCCAAATACAAAAACTAGAGGAGAAACTAGCTCGAGAAACAAGGATCATTGAACAAAAGGTGAAAAACAGTGAGAAGATTAGATCCCAAATGTCCAAAACATTTAAAAAATTTCAAGGTCCAAACCCAAACTTTGAGCCAATTGATGTAAGATCTCTTATTGAATAATCAAACATAACATCTCTCCTCACAAATAGAGATGATGAAACAATTTCAAGAAAAGAGACAATAACATTATGTGCCTCCACAACAAGAACAAGAAGGTGTTTCCTATCAATCACATTTTCAACCATCACAACCAATTGTTCAACAGTTCCAACATTTCCAATAGACACAACCAATGGTCCAACATATACAACCAACACAACCAATGGTCCAATTTCAACAATATGTCCAACCAACTGTTAATTATCGACAACAAACTCAGTATCAACAACTACAATCACAAATTCAAAAACAAAACTTGCAACATGCACCACGCCAAATTTTGAACATATCAAACCAATTTGATCAACATCTAGTTCGAAATCAAAACATGACATCAGGCCAGAACTAACTCCTTTCCAAACAAGTTCAAATTCTAGATACAACTATGTCAAAACCTCGAAAGAAAGGTGGCCTTATTGCAAGGATCTTAAGGAAATTACCAAGTGAGTTCTTTGAGGAAGATCAAGATAATACACTTATGTCTAGCAATGCCTCATCCCCCCATAAACAAATTGACTCTCCAATGGCATCTATCCCTACACCTTTAGAAGTTTCACAAGAACCTTCCATATTGTCCTCATCAAACAATACACCCAAGGATGAAATTATCCAAGGGCTATCCATAATTTATTCCCAAGATAATCCAATTCATGATGCACATCCTTGTCATGTTTCAAAAATACAAGACCCAATGCCACCATGCACTTTATTGCCATTACCTATTTTAGAGGACCCCATTTGAAGTCCCTCTTCCTCATGTTCAAGCATTGATTCCTTGTCAGAATCCATCACAAATGTTCAAAGTGCATTTCCTTCATGCCAAAACATTGATCCCATATCAGAATCCCCCATGCATATCCAAAGTCCAACCCCATGTCAAGAGGATAATTTAGAGCATGAAGACACATGTCATAAAAAAGATCAAGATCAAGATCCCAAAACCTTATCATCCCATCCAATTGTTGACCAGGACCCAATTTCCCAGACACTCATGATGATTACCCTATTCTTGTCCATCCTATCCAAAGTCCTATTGACACTCCATTCCTCAAGCAAGATCAAGATATCCCAGTCCATCCAATCCCAAATGATCCCCTTCCATTTCATGAAAAAAATGTCCTTTCAAATCCCATTGGCATTCCACTTCCTAAGAAAGATCAAGATATCCTTTCCATCCTTTATGATGATCCCATTAAAAGTCCAGAGAAAAGCAAATTTAAAGAGGATTCCAATGATCTTCCTCCTTGTCAAGATCAAATTATTCCTTTAAATCCTCCTCAAGATCCTTTTGTTCCTCCATCTCCTTGTCTTAATCCTCCATATACACTCCAAGATCTCATTTCTTTTAATGATCCCATTCCATCTCTTGAATATCCTGTCATTGATCCATGTCCACCACACAATCCTAGTCCCCCTCACAATCCTAGTCCCCCCCATGATCCTAATCCCCCTCATGATTCTAACATGGTGCAAGATGTTCATGAACCCCTGACATTAACAATGGGTTCTTCCTCTTTGGTCCAATCTGATCCACTTCATGATCTCATTATTTCTATCATATCATATCCACCTAATAATGGACTTGCCTCTTCCTCTAAAAGAAAAGAGTATCCTACAAGTCAAGATATTCATAAAGGCCAAGGGGTAGACTTTCACAAGAAATAACCCCTCCATATCAAAGAAGATCTTAAGGGTCATGTCTACACAACTCACTCTCAAGACGTTGGTATCCCTCCATCAAAATCAAAACATACACCTTCCCCATCATACTTTCCATCCATCTTAGGTCCTTATATCCCTTCGTCCTCTATGCAAGGTCAGAAAATGCACACATCATTGAGTAAATTTCATCAATCCAAAAGAACTCCATTTCATTCATATCCATCCATGCATTCCTTTCTCCCTCCAGGCAATTTGAATACCAAGTATAAAAGTCATAAGTCTAGCAATCCACATGTATTCAAGGATCAACGGACATAATCGACATGTCAAAACAAAAAACAATATGATCTATAAAGAAAAAAATATATCCAAAAGGCCACAAAGGCCCACTGAGAAAAATAAAGGAAAGTCAAAATCTATTTGGGTTCCTAAATCCTTTATGCAAGCAATGCACTCCAAGGAACCACAAAAGCATGAAAAATCAAAAACCATGTGGATCCCTAAGCGGCTCCTTGAAGCACAAAAGCCTAAAGAAACATCCAACTTGGCATCCAAAGTTTCTATTACTTCATCCAACCCTCTCAAATTTGTTCCTCCATTACCTTCTTCATCCATTTTGGGCCCTTATGTCCCAAAATCCCAAGCTATTCCTCCATCCAAATCTCACAATCTGAGATCCATTTTTCCTCCATCAATCCACCACCCGTCAAGGTGTGTTCCAATGTTGATCTTGCCTTCATTTCCATCCAGTGAAGCCCAATTATTCCAATACCCTATCAACTATCCAATGCATATTTTCCATCCTTCGATCCCTTTGATCCCATCCTTTGCATAAATCCTTGCCTTAATTTCATCTCTTTTTCCATGTCCTTATCCTACTAACGTCTTTGAGCATACTTTTAAAGGTCATGGTCCATTTTTTCAAGGCTACTATCCAAACAAAAATATGTTTGAGTCCTTCTTCCATCCCCTATCATGTGTCCATTTTCGACTAAAATGTCAAAATCCAAAAAAAAAAAGTGAGAAAAAAGAAAAAGAAAAAGAAAAGTAAAGCACAAATAATTCATCCACTGGTGAAAACCTGGCAAACAGGCACCTTGGGCAAGTACCGTGATGAAAACCTGGCAAACAGGCATCATGCATAATCTATTAACTTCTTGCATATCGTACTCGGGGACAGGTTTTATCCTATCATATCCTTTTGTCCTTCATTGTTCCATTATCCTATCACACCCTCGTCATTATCCTTCATATCCTATTGTCCCTCATGTACATATCCCATTTTCCACCTTTGATCTTGACAAGATTGAGGATCTTCATGAGTGTCATGCATCCTATTCACAACTTTCAGTCTATCATAACTTTTGGTCTTTATCTATTGGCTTATTACAACTTTTCATCCATATTTCATTGGCTTATCACCAACCCTTTGTCCATATTCCTTGGCTTATTGTAACCTTTTGTCATTGTCCCTTAGTCTATCATATCCTTATCCTATTCATATTATTTATCCATTCTTGGTCTTGCTTATCTTGTCCATATCCCATCATCCATACACTCTTTATTTCTCTTGATCTTGACCTGACATAAGGAAATGAAATGCAAAACATGTTTTTCAAAACCTCTTGACATATCCCTCATGCCATGTCACTGCTTTACATTGTCATATCCAGTTGCTTGTCCCATTGTCTCCATAATAAAAGACCTTTGTCTTCCCTCTATCCACCAACATTTCAACAAGCCTATTTATTCACCTATCATATTCCTTGCCTTGCTAGACACTGGGGGTAAAATTATAAAAATCAAATAAAGTCCTAACAAAAAAAAATCCTAAAAAAAAAAATTGAAAAATGTCCTGAAATAATCCAAAAACATTGAAAAATGTCCTGAAATAATAATAAAAAAAACATTCAAAAAATGTCCTGAAATAATCCAAAAACATCGAAAAATGTCCTGAAAAAATCCCTAAAAATCAAATAATGTCCTGAAAAAATCCCTAAAAAGTCAAATAAAGTCCTAAAAAATGAACAAAAAAAATTGTAAAAAACTCAAAATTCCTACAAAGTGAAAAACATCAAAATCCAAAAACAATTTCTTTGGCATTTTGCATTTTGTCAATAAATGGTCCCCTTTGTGCATAGACAGATCGCTGAGCATACATCCAACGACAATCAATCAAACATTGTGCTTTAATGAAATCACGCATTAATAGATAAACTGTTCAACCAAGCAAGCATTCAACCTGATCATAGTTGTCACATCAATCAAAATAGCATCAACATTACCATTGGTCCTTGTCAACATTATCATGGGTCTTATATAGGGTGTGGTATACTCAAAACCAGACTGTGTCCTGTCTTCGACGAGGTACCGCATTCCTTGAAACCAGACAACATGATCATTCTTGTTTTCCACTTTTGACAATGACGATCAAACTGTTTGTTTGACTTGGTTGAATTTGTGTGTCTTATCTTTTTACTGATTTATCTTTGGCTTCAATCATGTTTCTATGTTGCTCGATGATGTCACTGAGTGATTTAGAGTGATCGGGATGGTTCATGGTCCCTTTCCTTTTTTTGTTGTGTTTGCTGTTTGTGGAATGTTTGTCACAAACTGGGGCAACTATATCATTGGGTGTCTGTGATAAGTACGTTCACTTTGTGAATGTCGCACATACCTCGACCCTTGATGTGTGCACCCTAGGATGCTTCACTCATTCCTTGTGTGCGATGTGTCTGTCTTTTGCAAAAGGGGTTGCATTCCAGCTCTGGCCTTCAATGCCATGATGCTCTACATCCGCTTTGCTACAATAAATAAAGGTTCTCACCTACTTATGTGCATTTGTGAAAGCAAGTTTTACTTCATCTCTAACTGTCCTCTATCTAATTTCTTCTTACTAACATTTCTTCCGTCAGTCTTGGCAGTCCATTCGGTCTAGTTCGGTCATAAGTGCACAATTGCGCTTGTGCACATTGTCTTGCACTTGTGCAACATCAAGCTATGCCTGTGTACCTTACACAGGCACAAAATATCTCTACACAAGCACAGAACATCTCCACACAGGCGCAGATCTACATTTTTCCCTCCCCTGTGGGCCTCGCAATGTCCCGCAATCAAGCAAAATTCATGAAATTGAACATATAGGTTTTTGAGCTACATACTGCTACTCCCGCATCGTCCAGTTGTCTGTAGATGCGTACATGTTCCCCAAGGTGATCTGCCATTGGGATGTTCGCCATCTCTTTGCAAGGGTCCTTTTTCCCGAGAAACAACTCTTCCACTTTGGCTAGTGCAAATGAACTCTTTTCCTTCTCCTTGTCTCCTATATAGATCTTTGTCAGTACCTAGATGGACGTGCATGCTCTCCATCTTATGATAGTCGTGGTCTTTTGCGCCTTCCACTGCTTGTCCTTTATGCATCCGACCTTCGATTTTTGATCCGTTCGAACCTATCATCTTCTATCATTCTTATCGATCACTTGGCCTCTTTTTTGGATTTTTCTAGCCAATTCCTCGAGGGGGCATGCATATGTCATTTTTATTGTCTAGGGCATTTTCATTATTGTTCTTTGAAACAACGCTTAGAATCACATTGTCTCAAAGAGGGGCAAAATGTAGACATCTAAAAATGGTCAACGCTTGTGGAGTCATACTTTAACATTTGCGCATTGTCTTATTTTAGGGTTCTTGCGTCGCATTAACATTTCTTCTATGTTGCGCACTTGGTTTGTTTCATTTGTGAGCATCGAGTCCTTCTTCTGCATTCCTCATTTTTATCGCTTTTGAATTAGGGTTTTGTCCTCTTGTCAACCTTTCAATCATCTTTAGCTTGTTAGTAATCATTTGCGATTATCAACTTGTCAATCTCGTCATTTTGCGATCAATTCATCATCGATCCTTGTCCTTGTCAGCCTTGTCATTTTGTGATCAATTCGTCATCAATCCTTGTCCTCGTCAATCTTGTCATTTTGAGATCAATTCGTCATCGATCCTTGTCCTTTTCAATCATGTCAATTTGGATCGATTAGTCATTGTTCCTCATCAATTGGCACCTATCAATTTGATCTCCTTGTCAATCTTGGTCAATTTGTCATTGATTTTTGTCAATCAATCTCAATCATTTATCAACATTGGTCCTTTGTCAATTGGAATCATGATCGAACCTACATTAATTTCTTGTTGTCTTGACCTAATTCCTTGTCCTCTTATTTGTAGGGTTTTATGATTTGTTCATTTAATCCTTTTCTTCTTCTTTGTGGGTTAAATAAATCTATTTATTTAGTCCTAGGTCTCTTTCACGAATTAATTAATGGATGAAAACCTATTAATTAATTCACCTAATTTCTATTTCATCTTTTTCCTCAATTTTTTAATTTGCTAATTTCTCCTACTTCCTAATTTCTATTTCTCCTATTTTCTTTAATTTTTCTAATATTTCCCCTAATTTCATTCCCTCATTTTCTCCTATGTTTATGCTTCCATTTGTTGCAATCATGGAGGCTATTTTCTCTCTTCCCTTTTGTCATGGGAATAGCAACTTGTCATAATTTGCCATAATTTGTCATACACCTTGCATAGAAATTGTCATACATTTGTCATAATTTTGCCATTCTTGATTTGAATTTCCTTTCAAATCTCTTCATGCTAATCTTGTCCTCTCTCCAATTTGTCTATAAATTGGATGATTTTCTTCAATGAAAAGGGAGAATCAATCACATTTTTGAGTAACCTTATGCTACAAATTTCATCTCTCAACAACTTGTTTTCCACTTGCATTATGCACTTGTAGGTGAGATCCACATCAAATTTGAAGGTGAAAGAAGAACAATGGAGCCACATGAAGGAGATATCTGCGTCGGTTTGCTTTGATTTCATTTGATTTGAATATCTTGTCTTTATGTCTTCATTGATTGGATTTAGGATTGCTTTCATAGGAGCTTTAGGTTTTGTGGTTGTCCTAATTGCTATTGTTTTGATGATTTTCAATTTCCTGATCTATAGTAATATTCTTTGTAAGATGACCTACACATTTGGTCTTAGGCTTTGGTATATATGTAAGATCTCATTTGTGAGATTGAATGAGGATGTAGAGAAGTGGTAAAAGGATTGTAATAAGGTATATGTGAATATAAGCAAAGCTATACACACAAACATCATTTGAAGATTCAAGGAAGGTATGAAGAAGACAATTTGAGCTTAGCCGGTACTGAATCCAGCATATGAAGATGCTATTTTGTGTTGTACATTATCATTGGATTTAACCATCCAATTGTAGTCAATGTGACTCCCATTTTGTGATTGAGCAGTGAGCTCTAGGAAGTTGGCCTTTCTGCATGTGCAGACCCCATTTGTACACACATACTATCTGCAGTAGTATCATCTAATTGTGGGTAAGGTTTCCCACCATGGTTTTTCCCCTTACAGGGTTTTCATGTACAAATAACTGTGTTATGTGTTGTGTATGTTACTGTCTTTATGTTTCATGCATTAAAATTTACCGGTATTGCAATTAACTATTAAACTGTCTATTGGCATTAAAGTTTGGTTTACCGATATTATGCACTAAGTTTGGTTAAGTTAGTTTTGGTTTGAAATTAATAAACAACTGATTCACCCTCCTCTTAGTTTCCTCTGGGACCTAAAAATTAGTATCAAGGCTTAGTCCTCTTTTTGTAGAATTTTAACAACTGAGGAGATCCTATGTCTACTAACTATTTCAGGAAGGACAATCCGAAGCTTGATGGAACCAACTATGGTTTATGGAAGATCAGGATGGAGACTCATCTAAATTGCATTGGAAAGGACATATGGGATGTTACAAAGAATGGGTATTTTGCTCCTACTCAAGGTCAACCTAATCCACCAGCCTTGGCTAAAGATGAAGAAAATGATTGCAAAACAAGAGAAGCACTTTTGAGCGCATTCTCAGATCAACTAATCATGGGATTATTAGACCGATCTACTACTAAAGCTATTTGGGACAAATTTGAGACATTGAATGAAGGTGATACCACTGTCAAAATTCCAAAACTGGAATGCTTCCAGATCAGGTATGAAAATCTGAAAAATCAAAGAAGATGAAAGGATTTCTACTTTTATGGAAAGAGTTAATGAAATTGCTTGGGGCATACAATGTTGTAGAGGATCCTTAAGTGAAGATGAAATTATTTCTAAAGTTTTAAGAGCTTTACCACTGACATACAAAATGAAAGTAACTTCTATTAATGAATTGAGAACAATGCCTAATGCATCAGTATCTAGAGATACTTTGGTTAGAAAACTTTCAACTTTTGAACTTGAGGAATTTGGTCCTATTGCTACAATTAAGACTGATTTGGCTTTCAAAGCTTCATCATCTACAACATCATCATCATCTGATGAATACTAAGAGGGGGGGGTGAATTAGTATGTCAAAAACTACTACACTAAAACACTTACATAGTCTAAAGATAAACCAATAAAGCAGTCTGATAGTCAAACCAATTACACATGCAAACCAAAATGCGAATAAAACATTCACCCACAAAAGCAATACAACCATAACACAGGATATTTGACGTGGAAACCCAACTGGGAAAAACCACGGTGAGATGGAACTCACAAGTCACTATCTGTAGAATAGAAACTAGACCGGTTAAGGTCTTACAATGTTCTTCACCAGAATAGATCCTGTTAGGAATCTCAATCTCTGTTAGGAGATAAGTCTGATTAAAGACTACCTTGTTAGATGATTTTAGATTCACATGTGTGAACCACCTTGTTAGAGGATTTTACAAAGGCTTTGAGGCCTACCCGGTTAAGGGCTACAGACTTGTCAAAGATGTGAGTAATCAACAAGTGTTTGATCTATCTAATAGCACAAACTGCTTGGTTAGATCCAGTATTGCTCATAGATAATGCATTCCAGCATTACTTCAGTCTTCTCTCTCTCTCTCTCACAGTTACAACTTGATCTTCTTCGATAAGATTTTTCTTAACTTCTACCTCAAACCCTAGCTCAACATTAACCCTTTTTAGCAACAACTTAAAAACCCTAGACATGATGTCATTTTAAAGGAATCTGATTTCATGTCGGTCCAATAGGATTACATTACAATTTCCTAGGTTCAATGAATCTAGACATACTCAGTAACACGACACAAGAATCATCGTCAATGTGTCGACATCGTCAAACAATCGGTGGATTGGTAACTCATCACAAAATGTCAGTTGGTAACTCATCACAGAGTATTACTGGCTCATACAAAATACTGGTTGCCGGTTTGTCACAAATGAAGACTGGTAAGAATGTGTTGTGCCACTTTTCTCCCTTGTACCGCTTGTGATCTGCGAACCACTTGGGGTCGACATGCCGCTTCAGACTGGGAAACACTTTTTGCAAAATCACTAGTCTAGAGACTAGTATACAATATACCGGTTGCAACAAATACCGGTTGAGCATGAGCTCATACATATAAAGGGGATCTCAATACAAGTGTGTGTCCATCAATGACAATCACAACATAAACATAAAAAATTCCAACAATCTCCCCCTTTGGCATTGATGGCAACACTTAGGAAAATAAAATTTTGACATCTAAGTGTTTTACAACAAAAAACTTGCCATTAACAAAATTGCTCCCCCTAAGCATGTACACTATCCCTTAATCAATAGAGTGTATAGCAATTTTGCATTCAGAGCATAATCATCAGAGCATACAACATATATCACAACATATATCAAAATTTCAAAACAGATACTTCTCCCCCTGATATACTTCTCCCCTGATATATCAAAATCTCAAAATTGTAAAAACAAAAACTAGATATACTTCTCCCCCTTTGCCAACAATGACAAAGTACCGCTGAAAAACCCATTTCCATATATAAAATAGTTTATGACAATAATGAATAATACTTGTCAAAAACCACTTTCTAGTCCTGCAAAAATTGTTTCATGGAGAGGGACCAGGACTCAAGTAAGGAGGTTGCCACTTCCTTCTTTGTTTGCATCTGTGATACTTGTTCCTCCATGGCATCTATTGTGCTCAGTTCCTGTGTGACTTTCAGGGCCTCCAGGTTTAGATAACACTTCTGAAAAAATTGTAGTCATGGGAGTAATACCAGTTGAAGCTCCTGCACATCCCTAGACCGTGTGCTGATCTCTTGCTCCATCTTGGCTGAATGGATCTGGAACCGGTGAAGGGTTTGCCCATATGCTGCAAAGGAGTCATAAGGAGTCTTGAATGTGCCCAAGTAGGACTGTAAGTCTGTTTGAAGCTATTTCTTCTTGGCTAGCACATCATCATAGAACAGATGAGGTTGACAGATTTTGTTGAGTAGCAAGTTTCCCTCATCCAAGGCATTCCTTATGTCCTTTTGATCCTTTAGCAGTTCAGTCCTAAGCTCATTCAACTTCTTCACTAGAGAAACATTAAGAGCCTTTTGGTGCTCTTTCTTTACATTGGCCTCTGCTGCTTCTTCTAGACTCTGCACCTGATCATCCACTACAGTACACAGAAGTTTGAGTTGTGCTAGTGATGAATCAATGTCAGGAAGATTAGTACCAGGGATTAAACCGGTAAGTGTGTCTACAACCACCTGAATAATATCTTGTTCTCTTTTCCTTTGAATGCCTTCAAGGCGCTCTTGGGCAACCTTGATGCTCTGCATAAGCTCAGACTCACTTGCAGATTGGAGATCAATGGGGCTCAAGATAGCAGCCGGTTTGGCTTGGCTACCGGTTGCCTTAGGACTTTCCATCTGTGTGGTCTTCATTGCTTCAATGGTCTTGTCTGCTTCTTCCTTCTTTTTCTTCTCCTTCTCTTCCTTTTCTTTCTCTCTCTTTTTCTTCTCTTCCTCTTCCATCTTCTTCTTGTCTTCTTCTTCTTTCTGCTTCTGCTCTGCTTCTACTTTCTTCTTTGCTTCTTCTTCCTTCTTCTTTTGTGCTTCCTCTTCCTTCTTCTTCTTCTTCTCTTCTGCTTCCTTCTTCTATTTTCTTTCTCTTCCTTCTTCTTCTTCTCCTTCGCTTCCTTCTTCTTCTTTTCTTCCTTTTCCTTCTTTTTCTTCTCCTCTTCTTCCTTCTTTCTCTTTTCTTCCTTATCCTCTTCTTCTTTCTTTTTCCTTTCATCCTTTTGCTTCTTCTTTTCTTCATCTTTCCGTTTCTACTCTTCCTCTTTTCTCTTCTCTTCCTCTTTCTTCTGTTTCTCATCTTCATCCTTCTTCTTTTTCTCTTCCTAGTCTTTTGCCGTTTGCTGTGTGTCCACAGCTTGTTCACCACCCTGATCGGCTTGTTTCTCCTGTTCAGTACCCTCAGAAGGTATGTCCTGAGTGACATCATCTACATCTAGGGCATCGACATCGATGGTGTCGATTGGTTCTTCCACCAGGTTTCCTTCCTCATCAAAGACCTCATCCGGTTTGGAAGTAACCGGTTCCTTTTCCACTTGGAGGTTGGCCATTCGTGCTTTGTGAGAGATGATAGCATGGGCCATGTGCTAATGTGTATCTTTTTCTATTTTTCTACATCATCAACTCTCCCCTCCAACAACTAGAGTCTTCTTCTCCTTGTGAAGAAGAGACCTTTATTTTGATCCAGGGCATCAAATAATTCTAAATTTGAGAGTTCGGGGAAGTACTGTGCAAAAACTTTCTCCCTAATCTCCTGTTCCTTTTCAAGGGCAATGCACCATTTGTTATCCAATGCCTTAAATAATGAATTTGGTGTCTGAGATTTAATCTCTGATGGTGACCAGTCATTTTTACATAAATAAAGAATGATTTCCTGTAGTACTTCATCTTTTTCCTCACTATTGAATTCATCATAATAATCTATTAAATCATGAAGTAACTTTCTCCTAATATTCTTTATTGTTCTTTGACAATGTGTTAAAGGTTTATAAGAGGAGATATGTATATTTACTGGTGCAGATGCTGCCGGTTCATTCTTCTTCATCTTCTTGGTCTATCTAGCCTTCTTTGGCTGTTCATCAAACTTAGTTTCTTTAGAGTCTGGTTCATTTGCCTTAGTCTTCCTCTTTCTTTCAAAGACTTTTGCCGGTGTTACATCCAGTTTCTTCTTTGCTGGTGACCGCTTGGTCACTCTTGGAGTCGCAGTGGTAGCCGGTGCCGATGTTGCAGGCACTGCCTTAGCTTTCTTAGCTGCCAGTTCTTTTCCCTTCTTCACCGATGGTTCTTCAACCGGTGCAATCCTCTCCAAGTAGGTTTCGGTTCTCTTAGCCTTTGGATCAAGAGGTGAGGCAATAAGGGTTGAAGCATACCCTTCCAACATGTCAAACATGACCTCATAGCCCATAGGCTCCACTTCCTCCATTCTAGGCTCAACAACCTCCATTAGACATTTGTCCACCTGAATAGTGAAACAGATGTCATCTTCATATTTCTTCACTATGTCACTTGAGATTCTTACCCTCTGACTCTTCTTTCTTCTGAACTCATCAAAGTATTTGTTCAGTACCTCAGGGTAGCCGGTTCCAATGGCTTGCACGCTTTCCTTTATCTACTTGGTTACCGGTTGGTCAGGTGACCACTGGACATCTCCTACACCCGGAAAGTAGCCTTGGAAATAAAAGAACAACCCTACTAGTAGTTGTCCAAACTTAAACCTCAGTGAGTTGTCCTGCTTGATTGCCTTAAGATTTAGCAGGAGTTGCCTCTGCATGCCGGTGCATAAATCAAAAGATGCATCCTCTTTTATCATTCGGTAAGCGGCATTTACTGCTGCAGCAGATACAAAATTAATCCTACTGGCTGAGAATGTTCTGTATCCAATCACCATGCATGCGTATTTCACTAGATCATCCTTGATAGGATTGATTGTCATGCCCCGTGAATCACTTGTTGGACCGGTGAGCTTGGTCATTTCTATTTTGCTCACTTTTCTCAGGGCTGGCACTTCCCCTGTGTTGTAGAAACTGGTGACTGCATGAATTGCCTGAGGTGTGATATCATGCGTCCTCTCCAGGTACATCTTGTCACCATGGACTCTGCTCAAGATGATCCTGATGTGATCCTCTGTGAAGTCTTCCAGGAAATATACTGCGTTGTGGAATTTCTTCTTCTCTATGACACTAAATTCCGGTTTGATCCTTTTGTCCTCTCCACAAAATAGACCTAACTGAGTATGAATGGCTAAAGACCCCAGGTCTTCTATTTTGCAATCAATATAATCAGAAATTCCTTCTTCGACTATGACTCCAACTAGAACTTGTGACAAAGCATTATACTTGGACTTCCTCTGAATGAAACTTTCTGACTCAATGGATGTACTTGAAGTGGTATGAGATGCAGAAGCCATTGAAGAGTATTTCAAGAGCATGAAAAAATACCTTTCAAACGCGAATTTAGGGCTTCCTGATTCTGCTTCACTTCACTCTCTGTTGGATGCCAAATCACTGCTTTGTGTTCTCCACTACCACTTGCAAACTAGATTTGAATATCTTTCAAGGTTATCCAATTTCTTGAAATCTAAGCTCAAATCGCCTTTTCTTCGCTCTGCACTTGAAAACTTTTCTTCGCTCGAAAACCGATAGTGAGAAATGATTTGAAAAATGTATTTATACATGTCTCTCACCTACCTTCATTAATGCTCCTCTATTAGGGCATAAACCCTAATTTGCCTTTTTACCATTTCTGGTCTTCTGCCAAGTGACAGGTATAGCATACCAGTTAAGGTCTTTTACCGGTGTCAACTGGGGGTTCGAAAGCATTTCGCCGTTTGCTCCCCCTAAGCCTTTGAGGCTTAGTTTGCCAGTTCCAATATTTCCACACTAGGTGCAGAAACTGGTTCCTCTTCCGACAATATTGGTTTCTTCTTCCATGTTTTCTTCATGTTTCCTTGAATTTTTTCAACATCTATTATTCCTTCCTAAGTGACCAGTATATCATCAGATATACTTTTTCTGCTTCTGCAGAATCTTGCAATGTGACCTGGTTTGTTGTAGTGATACCAAACAAGTCCAAGTGCTCTCCAAGGTCCATTGTACATGTTTCCATTCTTCCTTCTACATGTTGCAGCAGTGTGACCATGACCATGACAGATCATACAACTTTCTCTCCATCCGGTTTCCGCTTGATGACCACCACTTCTTGACTGATGATTGAAGACATTAAACCGGTTGTGGTTCCAGTTCATAAAAGGTTCAGGACCAATTCCTTGGGTCCTCTGAGGATATCTTCCAATGTTATCCATTACAGACCTGCATTCAAATGCTCTATGCCCAAACTTGTTGCATGCATAACAATGACCATTGAATTTATTGGATCTAGGTACATTGTTGATAAAATAAGGAAAATTATTGTAGGCTTTGCTCCTACATACATTGGCATTGTGTCCTTCTTTAAGATTGTTAAAGCAAACAGGTTTGAATTTTTGCTTACCTTTTCCTTTGAGTGTTGGTTGCTTCTTTGATGCTTCAGCATTTGTTCCTGAGGATTCTCCTTCCTCATGTCCAGAAAAACCAAGACCATTGGTATTCTTTTCCGATCTAGACGACTCAAGCTTTTTCTCTAGTTTGACTATACTTTTGCCAAACTTAGCAAGTATTTCCTTTGACTCAAAGAGTTCTTTGGAAATAGCAGTGTTTGTCTCCATATGACTTGCATTTTCAGAGATGGCAATGTTCAGTTCTCCTTGCATGTCTTCTTTTTCCATTCTACTCTCATGAAGGCGAGCAGTTAGTGCACTAATCTCATGTTTCAACTTGGAGATCTCATGATCTCTGTCCTTTACCAGATCTTCCGCTTTTCTCTGGTTCTCAAGCTCTTGACTAAACCGAATAGTCAGTCCTTCCAACTCCTTTCTCAAATTGGAGTTTGAATCATTCAGCTTATTCACTTCAGCAATCATGGCTTCCATGTTAGCTTCATCTTCAGATTTACTTTCAGATAGTTCCATCAGCCTCTCTGCATGTTCTCTTCTTTTTTCTTGAGATGCCTTGTATTTGACCATAAGACCATCATAGGCTTGCTCAGACTTAGTGAGCCGTTGAGTAAGTTCCCTCAAGGTGTATTCCCCCATATCTCTTTCCAAGTGGTTAAACTTATAGAAAGGTAGGCTCTGATACCAATTGATGAATACTAAGAGGGGGGGTGAATTAGTATGCCAAAAACTACTACACTAAAACACTTACACAGTCTAAAGATAAACCGGTAAAGCAGTCTGACAGTCAAATTGGTTACCACACATGCAAACCAAAATGTGAATAAAAAATTCACCCACAAAAGCAATACAACCATAACATAGGATATTTGACATGGAAACCCAACTAGGAAAAACCACAGTGAGATGGAACTCACAAGTCACTATCTGTAGAATAGAAACTAGACCGGTTAAGGTCTTACAATGTTCTTCACCAGAACAGATCCTGTTAGAAATCTCAATCTCTATTAGGAGATAAGTCCGATTAAAGACTACCTTGTTAGAGGATTTTAGATTCACATGTGTGAACCACCTTGTTAGAGGATTTTACAAAGGCTTTGAGGCCTACCCGGTTAAGGGCTACAGACTTGTCAAAGATGTGAGTAATCAACAAGTGTTTGATCTATCTAATAGCACAAACTGCTTGGTTAGATTCAGTATTGCTCACAGCTAATGCATTCCAGCATTACTTCAGTCTTCTCTCTCTCTCTCTCTCATAGTTACAACTTGATCTTCTTCGATAAGATCATTCTTAACTTCTACCTCAAACCCTAGCTCAACATTAACCCTTTTTAGAAACAACTTAAAAACCCTAGACATGATGTCCTTTTAAAGGAATCTGATTTCATGTCGGTCCAATAGGATTACATTACAATTTCCTAGGTTCAATGAATCTAGACATACTCAGTAACACGACACAAGAATCATTGTCAATGTGTCAGCACCATCAAATAATCGGTGGATTGGTAACTCATCACAAAATGCCAGTTGGTAACTCATCATAGAGTATTACCGGTTCATACAAAATACCGGTTGCTAGTTTGTCACAAATGAAGACTAGTAAGAATGTGTTGTGCCACTTTTCTCCCTCGTACCGCTTGTGATCTGCGAACTGCTTAGGGTCGACATGCCGCTTCAGACCGGGAAACACATTCTGCAAAATCACTAGTCTAGAGACTAGTATGCAATATACCGGTTGCAACAAATACCGGTTGAGCATGAGCTCATACATATAAAGGGGATCTCAATACAAGTGTGTGTCCATCAATGACAATCACAACATAAACATAAAAAATGCCAACATCATCATCTAATAAATCTGATTGGAAAGCACTCTATGCTAGAGAACTTGAAGAAATCATAAGAGAGAATGAAGAACTTGACGATCTTGAAGCAGTATTTGCAAGGAAAATGCCAAAAGGTCTAGCTGGAAGTAAGTATGAAGGTAAAGCACCATTTAAATGTTTTAACTACAATAAAATTGGTCATGTGGCATCTAGGTGTCTTGATAGACATACAAGATTGAAAGAAGAATCTAAAAGAACATACAAGCCTAACCTTGAATATCAAAGGTACATATTTAAGAAGAATAGAGACAAATCATGTTACTATGCTGATGAAGGAGTTACTGATGATTCTGATGAGGAACTGACAGACAATGGATGGGCTTTTGTTTCTATAACAGAAGATCAACCGACACCTACTCTTCAACTGGTAGAACAGGCCCTGACAGCTAAAATTGAAGAAAAGGATGAATGGATCATTGATTTTGAATGTTCACATCATATGACTGGTGATAAGAGTAAATTCTTAACCTTTCAGGAATACAATGGAGGTCTAGTAAGATTTGGAGATGAAAAATCTTGTTTGATCAGAGGAAAAGGCACTATATCTTTTGATGGTAAGCACAATACTGATAATGTTTACTATGTTGAAGGTTTGAAACATAATACTGTCAATTAGTTGAAAAAGGATTTCATTTACAATTAAGGAATGGTAAATGCAAAATCATGAACAAAACTGGTTTGGAAATTGCAACCGGTAATCAAACTAGAGGTAATATCTTTCATTTCAATAACAATGAGAAGACATGCTTGATTGCACATATTGATGAAAGTTGGTTATGGCATAAGAGACCGTGTCATGTAAATTTTGATTGCATTATGAAAATCAATACAACTAAGGCAGTAAGGGATTTACCTAAGATTGTTAAACCTCACAATCCTGTATGTAAGGAATGTCAATTTGAAAATAAAGTTAGAACAACTTTTAAGAGTATTCCAGAGAAATCTAATAATGTTCTTGACTTAATTCATATTGATTTATGTGGTCTAGCAAGAACTAGAAGTTTATAAGGAGATAGATATTTTATGCTAATCATTGATGATTATTCTAGAATGTGTTTGGTTACTTTTCTCAGGGAGAAATCAGAAGCTTTTGGGAAATTCAAACTATTCAAGGTGATGGTAGAACTAAAACTGGTAAGAAAATCAAATGCTTGAGATCAGATCAAGGAGGTGAATTCAAATCTAAAGAATTTAATACATTCTGTGAAGAGAATGAAATCAGAAGACAATTATCAACACCTCGGACACCCTAGCAAAATGGATTTGTGGAAAGGAAGAACATAACTATTTTGGATGCAACTAGAAGCATGATATCAGAAGCAAACCTACCTCATGTGTATTGGAGAGAAGCAGTCAATACAACTATTTATACATTCAACAGAGTTCACATCAAAGGTGAAACCAATAAGACCCCTCATGAACTATGGTTTGGTAATACTCCTACTCTTAAATATTTCAGAATATTTGGAAGAAAATGTTATATTAGGAGAGATGATTATATTGAGAAATTTGATCCTAGAAGTGATGAAGGAATATTTCTTGGTTATTCATCTAAGAGCAAGGCATATAGATGTTTTAATAAGAGATTGCAGAAAATTGTTGAAAGTGCAAATGTGAAGATTGATGAATAGTTTAGAGGTAATTCAAGGTCAATGAACTTTGAACCGGCAATAGAGATTATCACAAATGAACCTACAATAAGTACACCGATATAAAATGTTGATCCAGTCACACCGGCATCATCTGAGAATTCCACAGTGACTGAAGAACAACAACAAGTGAAAACACCCCGGTATGTAAGATTGACTCACTTTGAAAGTTAGATAATTGGGAATAAGTATCAAGGTGTTATGACTAGAGGAAGACTGGCAAATGAAGAGGTATGTCTAATTTCTCAAATTGAACCAACAACTATTAATGAGGCATGTGAAGATAAACATTGGATTAAGGCTATGGAAGATGAATTGGAACAAATTGAAAAGAATAACACATGGATATTGGTACCCCGACCTAAAAACAAAAATGTAATTGGAACTAAATGGGTATTCAAAAATAAACTCAATGAAGATGTTAAGGTAATCAAAAACAAAGCAAGATTAGTGTGTAAGGGATATTCTCAAAAGGAAGGAATCAATTATAATGAAACCTTTGCACTGGTAGCTAGAGCTGAGGCAGTCAGTCTATTCTTGGATTTTGCAACACACAAGAACTATAAAGTATATCAAATGGATGTTGAATGTGCATTTCTGAATGGAGATCTAGAAGAGGAAGTTTACATTGAACAACCTGATGGATTTTCTTTGACAGATGACAAAGATATGGTTTGCAGGTTAAGGAAATATTTATATGGATTGAAGCAAGCTCCTAGAGCTTGGTATGCTAGATTGGACAAATATATTTTGAAGCTTGGTTACACTAAAGGTAATGCTGACAACAACTTATATTACAAAGTGACTAATGATGACATCATGGTTATTGAAGTTTTTGTTGATGATATTATTTTTGGAGGAGAAGATGGATTGTGTAAAGACTTTTCTAATAAGATGCAGGAAGAATTTGAAATGTCTATGATTAGAGAGATAAAATTATTCTTAGGATTGCAGATTTCATAGACTGACAAAGGTATATTCATAAATCAATCAAAGTACTTGAAGGAATTACTTAAGAAATTTGGCATGGAAAACTCTAAACCAGTAAGCACACCTATGACTACAACTGATAAACTATCTTTGAAGGATGAATCAGCACCTATTAATCCAACAAGGTACAAATCTATGATAGGAGGTTTACTATATTTGACACAAACAAGACCTGATATTATGAATGCAGTATGTATTGTTTCAAGATTTTAGAGTAATCCTAAGTAAAATCACGAATCGGCAATAAAAAGGATTTTCTGGTACCTACAAGGCATAACAAATCTTGGTTTATGGTATCCTAAAGATAAAATTTTTGATTTATGTGCATACACAGATGCAAATTGGGAAGGAGATGTAGATGATAGAAAAAGCACTACCGACGGAGCATTTTTTCTTGGTAGCAGACTAATTTCATGGTTGGGCAAGAAACAAAGTTGTACATCACTATCAACAGCAGAATCAAAATATGTTGCAGCAACAACTAATTGTACATAGGTATTATGGATTAAGAAAATGTTGAAGGACATAAAGGTAAAATGCAAGGAACCTATAACAATTTACTGTGATAATATGGTAGCAAATGATATATCTAAGAATCCAGTATTTCACTCAAAAACTAAACATGTTTCTATAAAATTCAATTTTCTAAAAGAGAATGTTGAAGCAAAAGAAGTGAAATTGGTTTATGTGAATACTAAAGCGCAGATTGCGGATATTTTTACCAAGCCTTTGCCTAAGGAAACTTTTGAATATCTCAGAGATCAGCTTGGAGTTATACCCTCACCAGTAGAAACTTAGACAGTTGGAGCATGGCATTAGACCGGCATAATTAACAAAGAAATCTTTTTTTCAGCTTCAATAAGGAGAGCTACTTCTCAGGGGGAGTAGTTGGATGAATTGATAAGTTGGTATTTTGTAATAAGTTCTATGAACTATTCTATTTAGTTTTGTATTGCTTTGGCATATGATGTCAAAGGGGGAGAGATATCTATGGAAAAACACATTATCTTTTGGGGAGAGATTATTCATTTAGGGAGAGATTGTTACTCCCTGTATCTGTATTTTGATGATCTCTTTGGGAGATTGTTGGTTTTTGGTTTTTGGCATTTCTGCTTTGGCACTTAGATGGTTTTTCCATCTTGTGTTGCCATCAATGTCAAAGGGGGAGATTGTTGGTATTTTGGATATGTTGCATTGGTTTTTTCATTGATGTCAACACCTATCAACACTTGAGAACAACTATCAGCACTTGGAGATTCTTGATTATGTTCACTGACATGTTCAGTGTCTTATGCACAGTCATCGATATCTAGTTCACCGACAGGTTATATTGTTCACCGGCACTTGGAATGACTTGGAGATTATTTGGTTATGTTGAAGACATTGTTTGGACACATGGTTTTGGTGATTTGATTATTGGTTCAATCGAGTTTACATATTTGTTGTTACCAGAAAATAGGTCTAGGTTATGGACCGACAAGCACTATTAGCATGACACATTATGGAGATGATTTTTTATTGTTGTAAATTCTTTGAGCCGAAATCATGCATCACATATTGATTCATTTGTAATTGATTTAATTGTAATATTATTTGTAAGCTGACCTACACATTTGGTCTTAGGCTTTGGTATATATGTAAGATCTCATTTGTGAGATTGAATGAGGATGTAGAGAAGTGGTAAAAGGATTGTAATAAGGTATATGTAAATTTAAGTAGAGCTATACACACAGACATCATTTGAATATTCAAGGAAGGTATGAAGAAGACAATCTGAGCTTAACCAGTACTGAATCTAGCATATGAAGATGCTATTTTGTGCAGTACATTATCATTGCAGTAGTATCATCTGATTGTGGGTAAGGTTTCCCACCGTGGGTTTTCCCCTTATAGGGTTTCCACGTACAAATAAATGTGTTATGTGTTGTGTATGTTATTTGTCTTTCTGTTTCATGCATTAAACTTTACCGGTATTGCAACTAACTGTTAAACTGTCTACCGGCATTAAAGTTTGGTTTACCGATATTATGCACTAAGTTTGGTTAAGTTAGTTTTGGTTTGAAATTAACAGACAACTGATTCACCCCCCCTTCTCAGTTGCCTTCGGGACCTAACAGAACACTGTTAAGTCTACTGGAGTAGAAGACCCGATAGCCTATCACCATTGCTTCGAGTTTCACCGCAGGGTCTCTAATAGTGTTGATAGAGAAAGAACGCTTATCATATGTAGAACCGGTTAGCTTGAAGACAGTGTCCTTTGAAATTCTTCTCAGCATAGGAATTTCACCGGTTGAGCAATAACCCGTTACAACCCTAATAGCCTCCTTAGTTATCATATGGGTTCTTTCCAAATACATATTTTCTCTATGGACTCGACTCAGGATGATTCTTATGTGTTCATCCTCAAAGTCTTCAAGAAAATAAGCGGCATTATGAAACCCTTTTTCAAAAACCCTAGCATATTTTGCTTCAATGTTTCCATTCTTATCACAAAGTGATTTCAACTGAGTATAGATGTGTAGAGTTCCTAAATCTTCTAATTTGCAATCTATATAGTTGGACAAGTCACCTTTGATCACAACACCACTCGGGACTTGTGATAATGCATTATAAGACATAATATCATCTACCTTTAGAGCTTCCTCAGGCTCAGCAGTGATCATCAACCTCTCTACAAATTTAGAAGTAGATGCCATTCTAGATTAACAAATTTTGAAGTGGTATACAAAGAAATACCTTGTATCTTGCACGTCGCTCCGTTTTCCGATGGAAATGTTCAAATGCACACCCATTCGCCTTTCTACAACTTTTGATTCAGCTTGATTTCCCTAATCACAAAGCAATTCACCAATTTACAACAAGACAATCTTGTTCTGCTATGCAATTGCTTCAAATTTATTTTTCGAAGGAGTTAGGGTAAAAAAGATAGAGTAAAACTTGTTTTTATCCACTTTACCGACCACAATAAATGCTCACACTTTTAGGTTATAAAACCTAATATTTATTTACCACTTAAGTGAAATATCGGTTGATAACATGTCAGCAAAAATTCATCAAAATTCAAAATTCAAAAATTTCTTTCCCGCTCATTTTACAAAGGGGTTCGAAAATGTTTTACCGTTACGCTCTCCTTAGCCGTGTTAGATAACCTTAAGTCACTGGTGTTGGATTCTCTTCACTGGGCGAAGGAATGGTTTCCTCTACAGACAATTCTTCGCTTTTCTTCTTCCAAGTCTGGTTCATATCTTCTCTGGTTTCCTCAACATCAATTTTCTACTTGCCTTTCTAATCCTTGACAAAGTTGACTGGTTTACTATTCCTTGATCTGCAAAACTTTGCCAAGTGCCCCGGTTTGTTGCAGTGGTAACAGACCATACCAGATGATCTCCAAAGTCCTGCATTTCCTCTTCCTATTCTTTTTTTGTAGTTCATAGCCACATGACCAAATTTTTTACAAAAGGTGCAAACAACCATTTCTAATGGAATAAACCGGTTACCATATGATCTTTGCCAGTTCTGGTTTACCCGATTATCAAAATTCCTTATCTGGTCACCATTTGGTCTATGATGCATGTGTGGTACATGATTGTTTGATCCATATCTGCACTCAATATGTTTATGCCCATACATTCCACATGTGTAGCAATGACCTTCAAACTTTCTAGACATATACCTAGCATTATTATTGTAACTTGCATTTCTGTTAGGTTTGTTCCTACAAACATTTGCAATATGACCAGGCTTGTGACAAACAATGCAGACAAGTTTAAAATCCTTCTTACCGGTAGTCTTATTGACTTTAGAAGCAATTTTGTTCTTTGTACCTGAGGATTCACCTTTTTCAGTTGTATGAAAACCAAGTCTAGAGATATCACCCTTCATTCTCTATGATTGAATTTGTTCTTCTAGCATGGTAGAACTTTTGAAAAACTTCTCCAATTTCTCATTGGCTTCAGTAAGCTTTTTGACAAGATCTTCATTATGCTTAGATAGGTTTTCTTGCAGAGACGATGCCAACTCAAGATCTAGCTTTAGGTTTTCCTTTTCTTCTGTTTCAACAATCAAGTCCTCATGTATAGTATCTTTTTCTCATTTAATCTTTATGATCTCCTAATCTCTTACCTTGATAAGATCTTGAACAGCTCTTCTGGCTTCCAGTTCCTGACTCATGCGAATAGTGAGACCTTCTAGTTCTCTTCTTAGATTTAGTTTTTCACCGTTCACCTTTTCAACTTCATTAGCTAAAGCTTCAATATTGGCTTCATCTGAAGAACTGTTATCAGATATTTCTAGTAGTTTTTCAAATAACTCTCTCTTTTTGGCTTGAGAGACTTTTAGTTTTCCCTTAAGGGATTCAATCTCATTTCTACTAGATTCTAGCTCTCTAACCATCTCAAAGTAGCTTTTGTCCCCCATGGTAGTTTCAATATTTCCTTCAAAGCGGTTAGGCTCTGATACCAATTGATGGTCTTGAAAAGCACTGAGAGGGGGGGGGGGGGTGAATCAGTGACACCAAAACAAGCACAAATTTAAACACTAACTGGTAGATGAACTTAACTAAGAATTTGAACAAAATATATGCTATCCAAAATGAAATAACAACATCCACATAAAGTAGAACATCCACCATAACACAAGTGTTTATACGTGGAAAACCCAAATAGGTAAAAACCATGGTGAGATGGAACTCACAAGTTAACTATCTGCAATAATAGAAAACTGACCAGTTAAGGTCTTACAAAGTGCTCTTCTAGGAGTGAATCTTGTTAGAGATCCCAAGCTTGATTAGAAGGTTATACCTTGTGAAGAGTAACCTTGCTGGAGGATTTTAGAATCCAAACTAATGGATCATCTTGTTAGAGGATTTGTACAATGAAGCTTGTTAGAGCTTACTCGGTTAGGGGATTTGATTTTGTTGTAATGATTAGAAAACAACAAGAAAGTTTTGATCTGTTCTAAGTAGCACAAGACTTGCTTGATTAGATCATTCTAAGTACATTCAACACTTCTCTCCATCTAAACACTTATCACTCTTCAGTAAAAGATTTCACTCTTTGTGCATATTAGTATTTGCATAGATCACCTTTTCTATATCAGTTCTCTCTCTTTTAATGATTCACTAAGATGTCTTTGTAGACACCTAAAATTAATATTTAATTAATTTAAGCCTATCAACATAATTAATTAACTTAATTGTGTTATCCTTATTCCTCTCAGAATCAATTAAATCTAATTTAATTAATCCTGTCACTATAGTCCAATAATTAATTTATCAAATAAATAAATTATTCCCCTATTCTTCTAAAGTCCTCTCAACAATTATTTCCTCTAAACCCCACTTCGTTAATTAATTTTAATTAATTAACCTAGTCATGTGATTCCTACAAATCATTTTTTCCTAATCCCACTCAACCTAATTAATCCTTCTTGAATCTCTCATAATCATGCTTATCATTATTCTCCTATTTTAATTCCCACTCATGTCACATCAACATTGAGCCTCTCAAAGAAATTCAAATTTCTTTGAATCCCTCAATGCATCCTTATTTTGGAATTTTTAATTCCTCAAGTTTGAAATTCAAATTTCTCCCCCCTTTTTCCAAAGGAATTTTATATTCCTGTTTATTTTCCCAAGGCACCCTTGATCCATGCCTTCTATCTAAAATCAATCTCAAGCATTCATAATCAAATCAATCTTGGCCCTCCATTGGCCTCCTCCAATCTATAAATTGGAGCTTATTATCCTCACAAATCATCCACTTCTCATGCATTGTCATGCTGCCTATTTCTTCTCTCATCCTCTTCTAATCCTCTCTCAAATCTATCAAATTCATAATCCATCACTCAAATCCAATCCTATCAAATCCTTCAATCCACCTTGTTGAGCACAAAGGAGAGCATTCCACATCCAAAAACAAGCAAGGAGCATATCAAGTGGAGAATCATCATGCGGTGCCTTCACTTCATCAAGCTCAATCCGAAGGAGAAGGTAAAATAGCAAGGTAAAATGGTCTCTTGATGTTTTTAGCATTTTCATGTTTATTTCATTATGTTTTGATCATTTGAGCCTTCTAATCCATTTTCCCCTCTTCAGTCTTTAAATAGACATACAAATCTTATGTCAGCCATAGGAACACAATTTCCTAGGTGCAATGTATCTAGACATTTAAACATAACTCATCACAAAAATGACCGCCAAACAAACGGTGCTGGTAACTTATCACAAAAATGGATACCGGTTGGAACACAATATGTGAACCATTGTCCTAGAATCTTCCACTTGATCTTGATCTTCAACTTTATCTTCATTTTGATGTCGTCTTAATGTAACCACAGGTTATCTCTTAGGCACATACTGGTTGACACAGAGTACCGATTAGAGATAGACCTTAAACATACTGGTTAACAGTGTAAATTAATGAAGTTACACCGGTAGTCAATGTAATCATATGTGTGTGTGAGAATGTTTCATCAATGAAAACAAGGAATGAATACATGATAATCATCATCAGGCCAACACCTTCAAGGAGAACCATATACTTCCCATCCAACTAGTCAGTAAAACCTAGTAGACCATCTTAAGAAAATCCCTACCCAGATCTCAATTTTTGAGCTCCTTCACATTTTGCCAAGCCATAAAGCCATCTCGGACAAATATTTACGTGACTCCGTAGTACCTAGTGACATTGATGTTAATGCATTTCAAGCCATGATTGGTATTATTCCCACTACACCCCATGTCGCTTTTACCCAACAAGACCTCCCAACACATAAACCTTCGCATAATGATCCTTTCCACCTTGAAGTATATGTCCATAGACGTGAGATCAAAAGGGTTCTAAAATATGGTAGTGTGGTCTTAATATTTGTACACTAAAATTGGTTAAAGTACTAGGATACGCTTAGCATAGTGTGGATGCTTCTAAGAAAATTAATATCAAAGCCTATGATGATGTGGAGTGCCCATCTAAAGGAATCATTACTCTCCTAATAAGATTTGGCCCAATAACTAAAGACACAATGTTTCAAGTTCTAGATCTTGAGCTTGGTTACAATATGCTCCTTGGACACCCTTGGATTTATGCTATGAAAGTGGTCTTGTCCACTTATCATTAGTTTGTCAAGTTTTCGCATAATGACATAGAGATTATAATGACAAGAGATCCTAATCCTTTCTAAACTACAATAACTTGAGAGATAACCTTGATAATCAAGTTCCAATCAATCGAGAAGCTCCACTCACATTCCATTTTCAAGAATCCTTATCACTTTCAAACAAATTTTCTCCATCCAATTCTCAACCTGATATCAAACTCTACATAAATGATAAGGGATGTGGAGAGTATTCCTACACAGAAGCCTTTTGCCTTGGGAAGTTAACCATATCACCAAGATCCTTTGGGAAGCCTCAACCAAATAATGATCAATGCAAAGGGATATTAATAGTCCAATGTTCACCTTCTACCTCCTTCATTAGATGGGGTGAGATCAATGAAGAATCCTTAGAATAGGATATCTCAAAATGGATATATAGAGATGAGGAAGAAAAACCTCCAATCCAACTTCCTCTAGAATAGTATGGAAGAGGATTCACAATGTTACAGAGACATGGGTATGATGGTACTAGTGTCCTCAGAGCATAAGGAAAAGAAGTGATAGAACCAATTATACCTACAAAAAACCCTATAAATCAAGGATTGGGACATGGACAAATGGAAAAAGGGTCTACAAGTCAAACTAACAAACAACTAGCTATTGAAACCATAAATACCTCATTGCCTCTCACTAAAGAAGTTAGTGTGATTAAAGATGAAGAGTCTTAATAGGAGAGTCACATTGAGACTGATTCTAATGACTATGAATGGGATTCCCTTCACAATTCTAGCACTTATGTCATTGATAAATCTTATGACCACCAAGAAATCATTGATAACGAAATTGTCTATGAAGACAAAGAAATTGACACTAATTCTTAGAAAAAGTACTTTGATACCTACACATGTACCTTGACCCCTACCCGAATCACCTAATCAACAATGATGATGACATATACCTTGTATACCCTCAGCTTATCGATTGGAACCAACAAAATCCACCACATTTAGATTGGTTTGAAAATGATGAAGCAATTGTTGAATTCTGAGTAGTTTAAGAAGGAATACCACTTGGGGACCATAAAGTTGGCTTCACTATAGACCTCAACTGAGTAGCCTATTTTGGAGAAGAAAGTCCTCCTTCTAGCCACAAAAATAAAAATGAAAAAAAAAAAAAAAATGAAAATACTTGGTCCCAAGGTGAAAACTGAAAGGGCCTTCCGACCACAAAATAGTAAAAATAAAAGGCGTATCCAACGGTGAAAACCGCTTTGAAGCACTAGAAGATGGAAGGATGGATATTCTTCTTATTGATCAAGAAATGTACTCATTGCTAGTTGAACAATCAAAGGAATTAAACTTGGGTGATGCCAAAAATATAAAGTAGACCTATTTTGTAAAATCCCCTAAGCCAGAAGAAAAATAAAATTTCACCAAGATTTTCAAAGGAAGACAAATCAACTTCGTATGGTCCTATGTTGACATGTTTGGTCTAGATCCTAAGTTGGTTCTTCACCACTTGGCTCTTCTTCTAAGAGAAAATCCCTATAAGAAAAGACTAAGAAAGATGCATCCATAAATCACTCTATTGGTCAAATTGAATTGAAAAAGCTACTAGATGTGGGTTTCATTGGGCCTATAGATTACACTGAGTGGATATAAAATCTGGTACATGTCAGCAAACTAAATGGGGGTATCAGAATCCATACTGAGTTCAAAGATTTCAAAAAGGTCTATCCAAAAGATAAATTCCCACTCCCAAATATTGACATGATTGTGGATCTTATTGTGTGCTTTCATTGATGGATGGATTTTTTAGGTACAACCAAATAAGAATAGCACCAAAAGACCGACATAAAACTTCTTTCACTAACCCGTGGGGAACCTACTGTTGGAACGTCATGCCCTTTAGACTCAAGAACATTGGAGAAATATACTAGAGAGATATGACAACTTTGTTTCATGATATCAAACATAACATCATGGAAGACTATGTTGATGACCTATTTGCAAAGTCAACCACAAGGGAAAATCATCTTGTTGTTTTGGCCTAGATTTTTGATATATTAGAACAGTACAAGGTCCGATCGAATCCAAATAAATATGTCAGTGGTGTCATATTAGGAAAATTATTGGGATTAATTCCATCAAATATGGGAATTAAAGTGGACCCCACCAAAGAGAACGTTATTCTCGAAATGCCTCTAACATCAAATCTAAAGTAGTTAAGAAGCCTACAAGGAAAATTACTCTCAATCAGGAGGTTCATTGTCCAACTCATAGTTAAATGTCAATCGTTTCAACATTTACTTATAAAAGGAGTACCATTCAAGTGGACAAACCAATGTCAAGAATCCCAATTACTTGCTTTCACCCCCTATATTGGTACCACCCACTTCATGAAAACATTTGTTGTTATATATCTGAGCTACCAATTCACCTCTAGGAGCACTCTTGGAACAAATTGATGATCAAGGAAGAACGAAATCAATTTACTATATCAGAAGAACATTAGTTGGTGTAATGTGTGGAAAATTAGGAATTAGGGTTTCAACAAGTAAAACCACTAACTAGCCCAATTAACCAAATTACATTGAAATAAGGGGGGTAAATCTAATAGATCTAGCCTCAATTTGATTAGAAAAAGGGCTAAGAATGCTAATAAGATTTATCCAATTTGTGTGTGGGGAGTCTTCTTCTTTCTAAGTTGAATTGTAATGTGATTTATGAAATTAGGGCAAAATGAGGGATTATTGAAGTAATTTGATAGAAACAACAAGCTATAGATGTCCCATGGAGCCACAAACTTGGATCTAAGCAAAATGAGATGTTTAAAACCTATCCTCTGAAGTTCGGCTTGATTTTTTGGGGCTAGGTAGTACAGATTCGCCTTGGTCCTCTAAATTTTTTGTCATCAAAAGATGACCTGTTCGTCATAGTTAACTTTGTTAGATTTCCCTAGTATAGCTTTGCACCTATTTCCTGCACATACAAAGAAAGGAAAAGATGTTGGGAATGGGGTTTTCCTTAGGTCAAACCTTGTTTTTGGAATTAACCATGAATGAAATAATAAAGATACTGAAATAAATGTTAAGGAGTGTAAAGTGGAAAATTTGGGGCTTAGCAAATTCACCACATGGAGGGGGAAATCACTAAGCCGATTTTCACTTGGAGGACTTTACTGTTGGCTTGATGATAATGTGATGTAATAGGTTGTTTGATGACTTGTTTTGTGTTGTCATTGATGGAAACTATGTTTTTTCAGTCATCTAAGTCATTTAGTCCAACCAATAAAGCCTAACTAGTAGTGGAAGTAGTTAAATAGTGAACTGGTAATGATGACAACAAACTGGTAAACAAGAACAGTGTTATGTTCAAGTGACTGATACGAAAGATTGGTGAAGAGTTAAGTGTTGCGGTTTGGAATGTATGTTCATGACATTGGTAAGAGTCTATGATTGGAACCACATCAATAGATTCGATGGAATGAGCGAGTTATGACGTACTGAGCAGTCAGCCAGGAAGAACAATTAACCGGTAAAGCAAAGTTACTTAGATTGGTAAACTGGTAGACATAATGTTATATTTTTTAGTTTGTATTGGTGCACTTGCAACTAGAGACCTCTAGGGAGGATATTCAGGAAGTTATTTCTAAGACAAGGGTATTATTTCTTACAAAGAAAAGGTTGACAAGATTATTTATTGGTGAATCTCAGTCTATACATGCTGAAACTGAGAAATTTTTTAGGAAGTTCTTAGGACTTATTCCTAAAGAAGGAGAAGAACTAGAGAGATTAAAGGGAGAAGATCTCCCTAATAATTTTAACATTAATGACATTATACCAAATGAGATTGTTTTTGCTGACACAAGCACTAAGAAAGATCCAATCATTATCCCTGATGAAGAGACTGTGTTATCAGGAGCCACTTCAACTGGTACAGGTGAAGAGAAAACAAAACCAAAGAAGAAAGATGAAGAAATGACAGAGCCATCGGTGATTACACAAACAAAATATGTACAAACCAGTGCACTGTCGGTGAAGGACAAGGAAAAGGAAGAGGAGAAAGCTAAAGAGAAAACAGAGGAGAATGTAGAAAAGAAAGCACCAGAGAAGGATGTAGAGATGCAGAAGGAAGAAGAAACTAAGAAAGAGAAGAAAGAATATAAAGTGAAACCCAGGTCACTAAAATTAAAGAAGATAACTGATGATGATGATGATGATGACATAGTATCCATTCAAGGACCTATTAATATGGATATGCCAAGTCCTACTGAGCTGATGGAGATTGTGTCTACTATGCAATCTAAGGCACAAAAAAAGATTATGAAAGCACAAAGAAAAGAAGCTCAAACTATTCAAAGAGAAATAGATATACTTTTTAGTATACTATTGGAGACTGATATTGACAGTCTTCCTACACCTATTGATAAACTGGAATATTTTTTTTCATCAATAGGCGAGCAGATGAAAAGTCTTGAAGACTAGGTTGCTATCAAGAATGTGGACAAGGAATATGAAAAGAGGAGAATTGAACAATTGATGAAGGAAATTGATAGAGACAGAGTAGATCTGGCTATGAACTTGGAGCAGATTAAGGAAGCAATGTAGACTGGAGGTAAAATACTGTATACTATTTATAACTTTTCATTATTTTTGGATGATATTGATAAGAAGAAGAAGGCAGAGCAATAGGAGCTGAAAGTTTTGAGTGAATCATTTAAACCCTTAAATGATTCAACAACTATTTTTGGTAGAGTGGTTATTTGCATACAATAGAAGCTTAAGGCATATGAGGCAGAGAAGGTAAAGAGGACATCATCACTGTAGGAGTTACAGACTCACTTAGTCCCCAAGTTACAAATTTTGCAAAGAGGTTATAAGGAATCATTGGCAATTTTGGCTACACCGAAGATGAGCATACTTGATGCTATGGAGGAAATTGCATACCAAATCCGGACACATATATAGATTACATCTAATATTTTAGAGACTTGGAAAAATGATCTAAAAGTTTTGAAGTCTAATTTTGCAGATGTATTTCTTAAGATAACATTGTAAAACCTTTTGAACTCCTATATATTTTGGTAATGCAAATTTTGATATATTGTACTCATATTTTTCATGTATTTGCTTACCTTTGTCATTGTTATCAAAGGGGGAGTAGCATTGGTTAGTTAAAATTTTATAATAGCATGTAATTGTTAAGGGGGAGTTTTATATTTATTTGAGTCATGAGTCATAATTTTTGTAATGTGACACTTAGACAAAAAATTTCCTAAGTGTTGCCATCAATGCCAAAGGGGGAGATTGTTGGCTTGATGATGATATGATGTAATAGGTTGTTTGATGACTTGTTTTGTGTCATCTAAGTCATTTAGTCCAACCAGTAAAGCCTTACCGGTAGTGAAAGTAGTTAAACAGTGAACTGATAATCAGGACAGCAAACTGGTAAACAAGAACAATGCTATTTTCAAGCGACCGATATGGAAGATCGGTGAAGAGTTAAGTGTTGTAGTTTGGAATGTACGTTCATGAAATTGGCAGCAATCTATGAATGGAACCGCATCGGGAGATTTGATGGAATGAGAAAGTTATGATGTACTAAGCAGTCAATAAGGAGGAACAGTTAACTGGTAGAGCAAAGTTATTTAGATCGGTAAACCAGTAGACATACTGTTATATTTTTGAGTTATGAATTATGTGTCTGACATGAGTAAAGCGTAATGAGAAAGATTGACTAGATACATTGAACCTAGGAAATTGTTCCAAGGGTTTTAGCCGACTTAGCAGAGTTGTTTATAAAAAGATGAATATTGTGTGATGAAGTATCAGATGAAAGATCTAAATTGAGAATTTTATTGTGCGGTGGAAGGTGAAGCTTTGTATTGATGTTTAGTCAGTGTTAGAAGAAGAACAAAAGCAGATCTAATCAGGCATAGAGGTGCTATATGCAAATCGGTTAAACTTGTTGTTCCCTAATAGTTGTAGCAAGATAAAATCCTCTAACAAGGTCACTCCTAAAAGGGTGTGGTAGGATCCTAATAGGTCCGAAGGTTTAAATCCTCTAACCAAGTGACACACTAGCTTGTGTTTTGAAATCCCATAGTTGGGTAGCTCCTAATAGGGTTGGTCCTAACATGCCTTATTGTAATAGCTCTTAACTGGGCTAAGACACTCTTAACCGAGTGTGCTCCTAGCATAGAAGTTGTAAGACCTTAACCGGTCAGATCTCTATACTGCAGATAGTTGATCTTTGTGGGTACTAAATACCATCGTGGTTTTTCCCATTTGTTTTTCCCCATGAAAATCATTGTGTTATGAGTTGCATGTTTTATTGGGTGTTTGTTTATGTGGTTATATTTCTTGCATGCATATTGATTTTCAAGTTGGTTAAAGTGGTGATCAGATTTATATTGTTTATGCTTACACTAATTCACCCCCCCTCTCAGTGCCTTATAAGTTTATCATATACATTTAAAGAGGGGGGTGAATTTATTATATCCAATCCTAAACGATGCAAGGACTTAATACTAAGTAGATTTATTATCTTTTGAATGTGTTTAACCATCTTTTGTAAGTTGAATAAGTGCTGAAATTGAAGACAAAGTAAGCAAAAATGGTGAGCTACAGATTCAAGATTTTGTCATGCACCTGGATCTGAGAAGTTTGAGATGATTCAAAGCTGCTTTGCGAAATCTACTAAAAGTTACAGGGACCATGTGTTTAGACCACGTCACCTTCAATTTGGTCCTTTGAAATTTTCACACGTCAAAAAGGGTTTTTCCATCTCTGCAAATAAAGCTTAATTCCAGAAGTACATCTATGCACCTGCTTCCCACACATAAAAAGAAGAAGAAAGGGGTTCGGAATAGGGGTTTGCCTAAGTCAAACCTCAGTTTGGAATCAACCTTGAAATAAATACTGCAAATGCTTGAAATAAATTATAGAAAGGTATACCTTCAAATATGCAATAGATGATCATGATTATTTTCTTCTTAGATGTAATCACATATGTTGTATGAAATAGAATGAACATGACAAAACCCTAACACACAGATGCTTGCAAATGAATGATGTAATAATGCTCCAATGGATAGATGAAGAATATGTAGCCTTGAGGAATGGTAGATGATGAATGCTTGATGCTTGAATGTTTGAGATCCAATTCCACTTTCATGAATGTATATCATGTGTTCTTTCTTTATCGTGTATATCAAATGAGAGGGGAAGACCTCCTTATATACTTGATCAATTGTTTAATTTTCTGACATAGGCTGACATGGGGAAGTAATTTATTGCTCAAAATTGAGATAGGGCCTAGGGGCCAAAATAGGTCCTCATTTGGGAAGACCGGGGATTGGCGCCCTGGTCCTATCCTAATTTAGGCCAAGATCAAGAGATATGAAAGGTTCAAGATGAAAACAATGAGGTTTGGTTGCATAAGGGAGGCATAAACAGGTCTTGATCAAGCATGGGGATGAGACCGATAAGGTGAGAACCCAAAATATGGTCAAAATTGCAAGGGGTGAAATTTTAGGATGCTACATCTAGCCCCCACTTTAGAGCGAGTATGAGCTAATGCAAATACTCACAGTAAAGTAGAAGAGAGAAAAAGATGAGGATTGCGGAGCAAAATCGCAAGGAGTATAAGATATCACTAATTTTGAGGAACTAAGCCCCCAATCTCAGGATCTTAACTCACTCAAACATATGCAAGGGCACACAAAACAAGATAAAAATGAAAAGAAAAAAAAGACAAACAAAGGCAAAGACACAAAGGCACACAAGACTCAAAAGCTAAAGTCCAAAAACAAAACCTCAATTCAACTAGCTGAAGAGACCTCGATATCAAAATGTCTTAACAACTAATATCATTATTGAAAATGCCATCTCATGAACACAAGTGATCACATAAAAGAGAAAAGTGAGCATCATCCATGAACTATCAATAGAAAAACTATGAGTTCATGAGAGGAAGAAGAGAGAGCATGAATAAATGCTAGATATATTTATCCATGTGATCCATGAGAAGAACGATGAGATAAGGACATGGACTACTTGCCCCTAGATGTTTTTATCTAGGTGATCTGTGGTGAGAAAGGACATTGAAAACTTGCCCCTAGATGTTTTTATCTAGGTTATGTTAGGATTCCCACAAATACTGAGAGGGGGGGTGAATCAATATCTGATCGGTGTACAAAATTTCTTATCTTAAAACATACAGAATATATTATAACAGTGTACTGGTATGCAAGAAATAATGCAATAAACAGAATCAAAAACATCCACATGAAAAGCACACCATGACACAAGGATTTAATGAGGAAACCCGATGTGGGAAAAACCTCAGTGGGATTTGTGAACCACAATATCCACTTACTAGCCAATAAGAGAATGTTACTTACAATAGGGGCCTGCACATGCAGGAAGGCCAACTGCCTAGAGCTCATTGCTCAATGGGAAGTCTCATTGACTTACAATGTGGATTGTACAAATCCAATATCTTGTACTACTTTACAATAGCATCTATAATGCTTGATTCAGTACCGGTTGCTACTTTGCTTCTTACATAAACCCTTTACCCTATATTTCGCATAATAGGTCTTCCTTAATATTTCACATACATCACTTCCTTCACTTTATTTCTTTCTTTCAAAATGTCTACAATGATCTCTTTTATATATAAGAGTCATTTTACAACATGCCAAGTCGGCTTACAAAGTTTAAACAAAATATAATATAACAAAATCCTGTCAGCCTCTGTGCCAGTATACTTCCTTTCTCTGTGTCGGTGTAGAGTCTGATCGTTGATGTCGATGCACTAACTTGCCAGTGTAATGCCTTGCCGGTGCCATAGGATTGTAAGGTTGCCATCAATGACAAAACCTTCAATCACATACAATGTCTCATTGGAGTGTGCATATGCCAACAGGTTATCAATGTGGGGAGGAGAGTAAGAATAGTCTAGTTGTTTTTAGCTAGTACCACCCATCCTCATGCGTGTGTGCAAGTGATGTCTGGTTTCAAGTGTATAGCACCCTATGTAAGATTCTTTTCTTTGTTTTTGAGTGTGCTTCAACCTGTTTAAGACATGTAATGTAAATGTAAATGCCAAGGGGAAATTGTGCATGTGTAAATGTGTAAATGCCAAGTGGCAAAGATACATGCTTGGTTTAGAGGCCATCCCATTTAAGACTTTGATTTTTTTGGTGATGTGTGACCCCGTCTAAGACATATATCAAATGTTGTATCAGGTTTCAAGTGTGAAGCATCTCTCCCTAAGATTTTTTACTTTGGTTCCAAGAATGAACACCCCATTTAAGATATGCAAAAATGATATGCAAGAGCATAGTACGATATGGTTCAAGGAGAGCGATGTGGGTGCCCCCCTTATGATGTCAACATAGTTCCATGTTGATGTCTTAAGGAAGATAGGGACAAGGATACATTACCTTCAACACCAAGGAGATATCGTTTAGGCAATAATGTCATAAATCCAAGCTAGAGAGGGAATACTCTTCAAGCAAGGATAAGATAGTTGAAAAAGAGATATCTTGCAATATTTGTAAAGGAGATCCTTGGAGGAGAAGAGATATTTTCTCAAAAGACATCTACCCCCAAGATGAGCTATCTTGAACAAACATAATATCTTCTACCAAAAGAAAGGAAGGAGAACAAGAATTCATACCTTCCTCCCATTACTAGGTGAAAGGGATTCTTGATGAAAGAAGACACACTTTTGACCCAATGTGAGTTGTAAGTTTATGATAGATATGTATTTCCAAGTGAAGAAGAGGTTGTAGCCAAGGACTTGAACCTCTTGTATAAGAGAGAATACTTGAGTAAACAATAACTTCACACAAGGAATGACACCAAATCATGAAAAAATACCACTCAACAAAGGAAAAGTAGATCCTTAGAGAGGAGAGAGAGAGGAGGAGAAATCAATAATTTCCCCCCATGTGTAAGGACAATGAGAAGTATTGCACAAAAGTTGAAGGAGATATTAAGCACAAGGAAATGCACAATATACTCACATGAATGAATATTCAATGCAAGAAAATACATCTCAAAATAAATTTTAATATTCAAAGAGAGAGAGAGAGAAAGAAATATCACATATTCCCCTAAGGAGGGATTGTTCATAAGAAACATACCACTGTAATAAAAGATATCAATACATGAAAAATGAAACCCCTAAAGGGAATAGTGATACATTAGATAGAAAGAGAGAGGGTGAAAAAAGACATCCTTTCCCCCCAAGCAAGAGGACAAAGAGTAAAATTACACATCTTCTAGAGACAGGTTATTCATAAGAGATAGACCATTTCAAATAAATAATAGGTCCTAACCAAGGAACAAACATGTGCTTGCATGAAGCATAACTCTATGCAAGAAAGGACATCATGTGATGAATAACACAACACAAAACAAGAGGTAATTTTCAAAGAGAAAGGAAGAGGAAGAAGAAGGTTCACAAAAGTTATCTAAGGAGATATTATTCATAAAAGATGCACCTTTTCAAGCAAGAAATAGGTTCCATCCAAGTAACAAACATGTGCATGCATGAAGGATAATTCTATGCAAGAAAGGACATCAATTTATGAATAATTCAATCACAAAGAAAATATTGAAACCTTTAGGAAGAGGAGAGAAAGAGGGGAAATCATGTTGCTGCCCAAAGATATTTTAAATAGTAGAAGTACCACCTCTAATTGCAAAGAGCCCCAGATTAATTTTACTACTTGTGTCATAGGGTGAGGAGCAACATGAGGGTGAAAGGAGTGCACGATTGTATTGTTCTTGGACAAATTCCTTAAATGCTTTACACTTTCCAAGAGAATGCGAATAACAATTATGAAAAAGACAATGTGAATCTTCTTTCTTGTGCTTATAATTTTAATTATGTCTAATGAAAGGAAAAGCAATATTCTAATCATACTTCAATCTCCAAAAGATTCTAGTTGCTAATTTTTCTTGATCATTAATAGTTGTAGGTTTATTCTTTTGAGATTGAGGACAGGATTTGTTATTAGAAGAAGAAGGATTGTCATCCATGATTTTAAATTTACCACTATCAATAAGTTCTTTTATTGAATTTTGAAAATCGGGACAATCATCGGCATATTGATCATGGGTTTGATGAAATGAACAAAAAGAAGCTTTTGAAGAATAATCTCTTTTGTGAGCACTAATGGCTTGTTTTCTTGCAAGATTTTTAAAGTCTTGAATCCTAAGGGGATCATCCATAGGATATTTATTATCATTTCCTAGGCTTTTTGCAGTTATTTGTGCAAGAGGGTTTATAGGGACTAGAATTTCCTTGTTCAAATTTTCCAAGTCTTTGTCCTCTAAAAACTTGTTTTGATATTATGTTGAAGCCACTCCTATAAGCATACTTTAATTGAGAAGGTGGGGGAACATTATAATGAATTTCTTTGAAGTTTGTAGTGTAATGATGTTTAGAAGGAACGAAAGGATTAGTATATGAAGAAGGAATATCTTGTAGAAGAGGATTTTCCTTTCTTTCATCATGCATATCTTCTTTGGTAGATTGGGAAGGAAGATCCTTATCACCTAAGGCCTCATCTTTTCTTAATGTTATATGGGGATAGAGATCTCAAAACAAAATTCAGAATTAATTATTTGCATGATTTGGATTAATTATTTCATATCTGAACATTCAATTTAAAAACAAAAATCAGAATTAATGGTGTAAGGAGTCGGGTTCACCAAAATGTAAAGTAGAAAATATGGGTCTTAGAAAATTCACCACATGGAGGGGGAAATCACTAAGCCGATTTTCACTCAGGGATAGTATGTCTGGACAGGTCTCCCCCAACTTGGTCTTCCGAACTTTCTGTGCATCGAAAAGGGTTTTTTCGTCTCTACAAATAAATCTTAATTCCAGAAGTATAGTTTGCACCTACTTCCTGCACACAAAAATAAGAAGAAGGGGGTTGGGAATAGGGGTTTGCCTAAGTCAAACCCCGATTTGGAATCAACCTTGAAATAAATACTGCGAATGCTTGAAATAAATGATGGAAAGGTATACCTTCAGATATACAATAGATGATGATGATGCTTTTCTTCTTAGATATAATAACTTATGTAATGGCATGAACATGACAAAACCCTAACACACACACATGCTTGCAAATGAATGATGTAATAATTCTCCAATGGATAGATGAAGAATATACAACCTTGAGGAATGGTAGATGATGAATGCTTGATGCTTGAATGTTTGAGATCCAATTCCGCCTTCATGAATGTATATCATGTGTTCTTGTGTTATTGTGTATATTAAATGAGAGGGGAAGACCTCCTTATATACTTTCCTATCGTCAATTGTTTAATTTTCCAACATAGGTCGACATGGAGAAGTAATTTCTTGCTCAAATTTGAAATAGGGCCTAGCGGCCAAAATAGGTCCTCATTAGGGAGGACCAGGGCATGGTGCCTTGGTCCTGCCCTAATTTATGCCAAGATCAAGAGCTATGCAAGATTCAAGATGAAAATAATGATATTTGATTGCATAGGGGATGCATAAACAGGTCCCGATCAAGCATGGGGATGAGACCAATAAGGTGAGGGCCCAAAATGTGGTCAAAATTGCAAGGGGTACAATTTTAGGATGCTACAAGATGATATACCTCAGATATGTAATTGTTGATGAGTATGCAATGTTCTTTAAATGTAATAAAAAATGAATGCAATGGCATGAAAAATACATGAACATGAAAAACCCTAATCACACACATGCTTGCGTGAACATTGATGCAACTTTTCTCCATAATGCTTGAATGATGGATATGCAACATTGAATCTCTAAAGATGCTTGATAATGAATGATTCATAGATGCATGCATGATCTAATAATTGATGTCCTTCTTCTTCTAGGTCTAAATGAATTGATATGATATCTTAATATAGGGTTTCCTAGGTAATTTACTGATTAGGCTGACCTCCAAATGTGTAGCCCTAGGAATCAAATTATATTAGGGAGATATAACACCTACCCCATTTCAAATTGGGGCCCTTTGAGAGGGGCAGGGTGTTTTGGGGTTCCCTGGTATAGACCAGGGTGTTCCATGCCTTGGTTCTTCTACAAAAAGGACCAAAACAAGTAGCCAAGGGGGAGGGTATCTCACAGTGGCACCCACCAAAGGGTGTACATGACATCAAAGTTGGATAATCGGGGCTTGGAGAGGGGATGAGGATAGGGAATACTAAAGTGGGAGCACAAACATGAGGTGTAAATTGGACCAATGATAATTTATGATGCTACATTTAGCCCCCAATTCAATTGGACTATGAGCCTATGCAAATACCCATGATAAAGTAGAATGATGGGAGAAAGAGGAGAAATTAGGAACGAAATCACAAGGAGATAAGACATCACTAATTATGAGGAACCAAGCTCCCAATATTGGGATCTTAACTCACACAATCTTATGGCATGACACACAAAACAAGACAAAGACAAAAGACAAAAGATACATAACACAAAAGCTAAAAACCAAAACAAGACCTCACGTCAACTAGCTAAAGAGACCTCGATAATCAAAATATCTCAACCACCAATATCATTCTTGAAATTCCATCACAAGGACACAAGTGATCACATAAAAAGAGCAAGAGAATGCATCAAACCCTGAACCACAAACAACAAAGTTGTGAGCACATGGAGAGAAGAAAGGAAGAACACAGATGCCACTAGCTAGAAAGTTGTGTTATGCTAGGAGATCTATGAGATAAAGAGAAAGAGAGGACATGGATGCCACATGCTAGCTATGTTTTTCTAGGTGTTCCATGTTGGGGAGGAGAGTTGGAATAGTTTAGTTGTGTTTTGCTAGTTCCACTCATCTTGTTGCATATGAAATTGTTTGGTTTTAGGAGTTAAGCATCTTGTATAAAAATTTGTTTTGTTTGGTTTTGAGCATGTGAAAACCTGTATAAGACATGAAATGAAAATGAAAATGTATTTAGTTTTGGGCATGAAGCATCTTCTAGTTTTGAGAATGAACACCCCATGTAAGACAAATATATGCCTGGTTTTGGGAACATCTCATGTAAAACTTTGTTTTGTCTAGTTTCAAGAATTTGTAACCCCATATAAGACATCCATAAATGTCGCATCTAGTTTCAGGCATGAAGCATCTCATGTAAGACTTTATTTTGTCTGGTTTTGGGAATGAACACCCCATATAAGGCATGCAAAAATATAGTACAATATAGTACAGAGAAGACGATATGCAATGCCCCCCTTAAGATGTCAACATAGCCCTATGTTGATGTCTTAAGGAATCTAGATACAAGGATATTATCCTTCAACACCAAGGGGATATAATTTTAGGCAACAATGTTCATAAATCCAAGATAAAGAGGCTATACTCTTACAAGAAAGGACAAGATAGTTGAAAAAGAGATATCTTGCAACAAGTGTAAAGGGAATCCTTGGAGGAGAAGAGATATTTCCTCAAAGACATCTAATCCCTAGAGGATTTTCTTGAATAAAAATATCATCATCGGCCAAAAGAGAGGAAGGAGAACAAGAATGAATACCTTCCCCCTATTGCTAAGTGAAAGGGATTCTTGATGAAGGATGATACACTTTTGACCCAAAGTGAGGGGTTTGTTCGTAATAGACATAAATTGCCAAGTTAAGAAGAGGAAGAGGTTGTAGTCAATGATACATACCTCTTTCATAAGAGAGATTCCTTGACAAAAAAAACAAATTCACACAAGGAATAACATCGTATCATAAGCACACACCACTCAACAAAGGAAAAGTGGATCCTTAGAAAGGATAAACAAAAGATCAATTCCCCCCAAGAATAAGGACAATGGGAAGAATTACACAACCTCTAAGGATAGAATACACATAAGAAAAAGCACTACTTCAAGCAAAGAAAGGTCCTAAACAAGGAACATACATGTACTCACGTGAAGGAATATTCAATGCAAGAAAAGACATCATGTTATGAAAAATTCAACTCTAAAGAAGAGATAATATTCAAAGAGAAAAAGAGAATTAGATGTGTATTGTCCTTGCCTCCCAAGCAAGGAAACAAGGAAGAGATATGTTTCTGCACCAAGATATTTTTTATTGAAAAAGAATCACCACTAATGACAAAGAGCCCCCAATGAAGTTAACTACTAATGTCATAGGGTGAGGAGAAACATGATAAGGTGAATGGAGTACTAAGGCACTACCTCTTCACCAAGAAAATACAAGATCAATTGTAAGAGCTATGCAAGCTCGATCATATTGGTCTTGAAAAAATATTTTAAAGGCTTTACAATTTCCAAGAGAATGAGAATAATTATGATGAAAAATATAATGTTAATCACCTTACTTATTCTTATAGTTGTGATTAAGTCTAATGAAAGGAAAAACAACATTCTTATCATCCTTCAATCTCCAAAAGATTCTAGTAGCTAATTTCTCTTAATCATCAATACGAGTAGGTCTTGTCTCTTGAGATGTAGGACAAGGGTTGCTACAAGGAGGAGGATTGTCTTATATGATTTTGGTGGTTCCATTATCAATGAGTTCTTGTATTTCCTTTTAAAAATTAGGGAAATCATTGGCATGATGGATGATAATTTATATGTCTAGCCAAATACTCCTCAAACCTTTAAATTTTAAGAAGATCATCCATAGGTGAATGATGACGATGTCCTAGGCCTTCAGTACTAGTTTGAGGAGGTTTTATAGGGACTTTTATTCCTTGTTCATATTCTCCAAGTCCTTGTCCTCTATAACTTTATTTTGAGATTATGTTATAACCACTCCTATAAGAATGTTTCAATTATGAAGAAGGACTATTATCATGAATCTCTATAAAATTTGTAGTGCAAGGGTACATGGAAGGATCAAAGGGAGAATTATATGAAGAAGGAATATCCTTTGTAGGAAGATTCTCCTTTATATAACCATTATTCATATCCTCTTTGATAGGTTGGGAAGGAATATCCTTATAATCTAAGGCTTCATCTTTCCTTATTATTGTATGAGGAGATAGGTCATAAATAAAATTCATAAAATAATCTTCCCTACAAATGTTTTGATGACTAAGATTAGCTCTAGGAGAATAAGGAGGATCTAAAGGGATTGGTAAGACAACATGTTGATCGTGCCCCCCTTGCACTAGAGTATGCCTATGAGAAGTGGATGGTGTCATGTTTATTTTTAATGCTTTCTCTCCTTTAGAGAGATCATTGATATGAGTATTGACTTTTTCCTCATTCACATTAGATACCCTAGGAGAGGTACAAGTGTTAACTTTGTCAATGTCATCTTTAGGATTATCATTGTTTACAAAAGATTTTATGTGATCTACACATGTAATGCATGTACTTAAAAATGTTATCATAAAACAACATATAACATGGATAAAAGCTATATGATATGATTTACAAGTAGGAAACATTTTAGAAACCCTTAAAAAGCAATATGCAAAAGTACTATGAATGAAAACAAGTAATGTATAATGAAAGAAGTCATTACCCAGCACATGATTATAATAAATGTAACTAAAAAGCAATGTAATCATATGTGAAATAGAAAACAAAGATTTAGTGAATTCCATTATGAGTGCCTAAAATTAGATCTAAAAATATAAGTAAAACATTATGCAGCCCACAAGCAAAAATTAACAAAATAAATTAGGGTTTTTATGAAATTAATCACTAAATTTATGTAATTATGATTTATGAGTGCAAAATTCATTTTTAAAATGCCTAAAAATCAGATTTGAGACCAGAAGTTAGAAATAGGAATACAATGAGTCAAGTTCACCAAAATGTAATGCGTGGAAAATTAAGAATTAGGGTTTCAACAAGTAAACACATTGACTAGCCCAAATAACTTGATTACATTGAAAGAAGGGGTTAAATCCAATAGATCTAGCCTCAATTTGATTAGAAAAATGGCTAAGAATGCTAATCAGATTTACCCAACTTGTGTGTGGGGAGTCTCTTTCTTTCTAAGTTGAATTGTAATGTAATTTATGAAAATAGGGTAAAATGAAGGATTATTGAAGTAATCTGACAGAATCAACAAGCTACAGATGTCCTGCGGAGCCACAAACTTGGATCTGGGTAAAATGAGATGTTTAAAACCTATCCTCTAAAGTTTAGCCTAATTTTTTGAGACTAGGTAGCACAAATCTGCTTTGGTCCTCTGAATTTTTTGTCGTTAAAATCTATATGTTCATCACTGTTGACTCTTTTAGATTTCTCGAGTACAACTCCACACCTATTTCCTACACATAGAAAGAAAGAGAAATATGTTGGGAATAGGGGTTTGACTTAGCGATTTCAGAATTAATTATGAATCAAATAATGCAAATACTGAAATAAATATTAGGGAGATATACCTCATATTTGCAATTGTTGATGATGATGCAATGCTCTTTAAATGTAATCACAAATGTTGAATGTAATGGCATGGCAATCACATGAACATGAAAAACCCTAAACACACACATATGCTTGCATGAACATTGATGTAACTTTTCTCCAAAGTGCTTAAATGATGAGTATGAAGCCTTGAATCTTTGAAGATGCTTGATAATGAATGCTTCATGAATGCAAAAATGATCTAATTGATGTCCTTCTTCTAGGTCTAAATGAATTGATATGATGTCTTTATATAGGTAATTTATTAATTAGACCGACCTCCAATGGTCATGTGCAACCCTAAGAATCAAATTGTGTTGAGGACATATAGAACCTACCCCATTTCAAATTAGGGCCCCTTTGAGAGGGACCAATGCATTTTGGAGCACCTTGGTCCTTCTACAAAGAGGACCAAAACAAGTGGCCAAGAGGGAGGGCATCTCATAGTGGGACCCACCAAAGGGTGTACATGACATTAAAGTTAGATAATAGGGCTTGAACGGACCGAGAGGGGATGAGGATAGGACAAGCTAAAGTGGGAGCATAGACATGAAGTGTAAATTGGATCAGTAACAATATATGATGCTACAGTTGGTTATGAGTTGAACTTCACTCTCATTGAGTGTGCATGCGTTGTCATCGTATTTGCATCACAAAAGCTGCAACATTACATGATAAGTCACAAAATAAATCTCATTGCAAGAATTGATCATCTTAAGAACCTCTTGAACAAAGCAACTCAAACTGAAAGATTAGCTAACTAGGTCATGATCCTAAGTGAGTTTGTCATTGAGTATGTGGACAAAAAGGCAATTAAAGGGTGAATAATTGCAGACCAACTAGCAAAATCTCCAATTCAAGAAGATCATCCAATATTGATAGACTTTCTTGACAAATCAGTGTTCACCACAGATGCCTCCAAAAAATGGAAACTTTACTTTGATGGATCCTATACTAATCATGGGGTAGGGGTAGGAATTCTATTATAGCTCCTCAAGGGGATGTCATTTTGAAGTCCTATAGGATAAATTTCCCTTATACAAATGATATTGCAGAATATAAGGTTCTCATCACTAGGCTTCACACAATGATACAATGGAAGATTAAAGACCTTCATGTATATGGTGACTCTCAACTAGTAGTGAAGCAGGTCAATGAAAACTACCTAACCAAAGATGACAAGATTTTACCATACAAACATATGGTAAATGATTTCAAGCAGTACTTTCACCATATTGTCTTTGAGAAAGTCCCTCAAATATAGAATAAGGAATTTGATGTAATGGCTATAGTGGGGTCTTTACTTAAGATGCTAAATAATGTGACACATTTCAAGTTCTTAGTAGATTAGCTCATGGTACCCTCTTATGATGTTTCACAATCCGAATGTGTGTGTAAAATTGTTGGTCCCTAATCACTGTGGTATAATATGTATATTCCACTAGCTCATTTGACTACCAAATCCGATGAAAATTTCCGACGAAAGATGCATAATTAGATGTTTCGTCGGATACCTGTGATATTTAATGTGAAATTTTTAATTTTTTAAAAATTTATGCCCGACGTTCGGTGAAATTTCAACGAACGTTCGTCGGAATTTCGACGAATGTTTTTTTAATAAATAAAAGTGAGCTCGGCGATTTATAAATGACTAATTTGATCATCAGATAAAATACACAACTAAACATTAGATTTATGATTAGACAATAGTTATATGTATGTATGTATGTACATATATATGTATATGTATACGCATACATATGTATATGTATACGTATACATATATATGTGTATATAAATATATATTTTATATTTATATATATAAAAATATAAAAATATTAATATATATATATATATAAATATAAAAATATTAATATATATATATAAATATAAAAATATATATTTATATATTTATTTATATTAATAAATATATAAATATATATTTTTATATATATTTATATTTTTTAATATAAATTGTATGGTCAAAAACACAAAATCAAAAAGTCTCACATGAAGTAAAAACTCGCAAAACATGATTCCACATCAAAATTCAAGTGAAACCAACAAGACTACACACTAGTGACCATAAGGGAAGAGTGTCATCACATAGCTTGGTATGGTTACCCTGGTAGGCCTCCATAGGTCCTGAACCCCATCTTGGGTTATCTTGGTAACCTCTCTCGAACCCCCAGCCCCATCCAAGTCTCATGTGGACCCAAACAATCCTTTCGTAAGGACAAGGTTGATGATTTGTTGTTCCAGGCCTTCTCACTGTATCCTGAGTCTATACTAGCACTCAACCATGAGTGAGGTATAATTATCTTACTTAATGTTTCATCTAACAAACCCCCTAATATATTATCAAGTTTCACTTAAGCAAACTTTCAATGGGTTACCCTGCTTACCACTTTGGGTGCGACCCCCACTCGAAATCCACTCTCCCTAATGACAGTTAACCAAAAATAACCAAACAAACTCCCAAAACCAAGGTAGACACATGAAATTCAAAACAATAGAAAACCACTTGGCCAAACATGCCCTTGCACACAGCTAACTAACCGACAAATCTCTAACTAGTGACATGAACAACCACGAAAACAACCACATGACATCAACTATTACTTTTAACCAAGGACTTGTTTTCAAATTTAAATGTGAATACAAACAATTAAATCAAGCATCTTCACTAATCTAGAATGATGTTATTTTTTCATTTCATTTAAAATGCAAATTGACCAAGGTTTTCTAATTCTTTTAAATTTCAAGATACATCATTTAAATATCACCATTTCACAATAACTTAAAAAACCACAATATATATATATATATATATATATATATATATATATATATATATATATATATATATATATATATATATATATATTCATTTTATATACACATATATACATATAAAAATATAAATTAAATTATTCATTTATTAATCTAATATTTTCCTTCCTTTTTTCAAAATAAAATTTTCATTTTTTATTTTTTTTAAAACAATCTCTTTTCCCAAAATATATTATTTTAATAGCTTATTTTATATATATATATATTAATTCACTAAAATAATTTTTTTTTTAAAACTTAATTTAAATTTTTTAAGCACCATATATTGGTGTTGCCACTCCACACAACCCTTCTATGAAGGGAGGCGGTGGCCTAGGGGCCACGACATGCTCCCCCCACCACAACCTTGGTTGTGGTGGGTGGCCATGTCATGGTTGCCCAGCCACAACACCCCCCCATGGGAAGGGGAAGCCACGACTCCCCTCCCATGGGGTACGTGGTGGTTTGGGCCACCACATCACCCCCCAAAATAATTTTATTTTTTTAAAATTTCAAAAAAAAAAAAAAAAAAAAAACTTTCCAAACAACATTAGACTCGAAAAATTTTCTGGGTAAAAAAATTTTAACAAAGAATATAATTTTTTTTGTTTTAATAGAGAACCCTCAATTTGATGAAATTTGGCCAGCGTTTCCCCCTTATTTTTGCTAAAAATTTACAACAGCAAATCCAGATTTTAAAAGATCTCATGAAATTAGTTTTCATACAACACCCAGATTCACCCAAATTTTCCAAATCTTGACAGCATAACTTTTTTTTTAAACTAAATAAAGAATTTACTTTTCATTTGCAAATCAATGAAATTAAAAGGGAAAAACATAGAAATTTTATTTTCAAATAGACACACCATCATAGCTTATTCAAAATCCACATTTAGGCAAACAAAGAGGGTTTTTTTTTTAAAAACAAAACAAAACAAATCAACAACCAACTTGTTAATGCTTCCTGGAAGTCAAGTTGTAGGAGAGCATTCCTCAAATCTTCTTCCCAGCTAATTTTTTTTTTAAGCAGATTAAAAACCCCCAAATTTTCGTATGCCAAGAGTACTCTTCACTCCCATGAAAAATCCCATAAATAGAAAAAGTTCAACAAATATCTCTTTAAGGTTAAAAGTTCTTTCTTCCAATCATATTTTTCTCCAAATGTGATTTTCAAAAAAATACTTTTCCAAAAAGGAAATATTTCCCAATATTTAAATCCTCACATTCAAAAGTCAAAGAAAGGGAATATCTTTTTTAAAAAAAAATTTATTTACCTTTTTTTTCAAAAATGCATAACACAATATTTTAAACTCACAATATGAAATTTTAACTACAAACTAATTTGATAACTTTACAATTTTGTTTTATCACTTGAAATAAAAAGGGTTATTTTTTCAATTTCATCCCTTATTTAAAATACTTTATAAAACACATTAACTAATAACTACTTAAAGTGTAATAATCAATTTCACAAGTAAAACACAAAAAGGATAATAATATCAATCACAAAACGCATATCACACAACTCAAATAGACCAAATAAGAACATGACCTGCATACCAATCACAAGGAAGCTGGCGGACGACTGACAATGCTCACTATTGAGCATGGCTAGGGGTAATTGTAGGGCCTTATGACTATCCACTTCACTTCCATCGGGTCAATAAGGTATTCTCACACTAGTACATTTGGAGTGGTTTTCCAACAAGCGTTCGTCAGAACTCAGACAACTAAACATCAGAATTTAGACATATTCGGGGAGAAAATCCTCGTCGCTATTTTTTCATTGGTGATTCCGATGACAGGATGTTAGTCCCAATCGATGCTAAGAGGGGAGGGGTGAATCAACACTTTACCAATTTTACAAAATTAAAACCTTTTAACTCAAGACTACACTAACTTAATATTCATCAATATAAATAGTTATTGTAAAAGAGCATGCATGCATGAAAAGATACTCAATAACACCAAGATTTATCTCGTGGAAACCCAAATGGGAGAAAACCATGGTGTGAGTAGAAACTCACAAAATTTGCACTCTTCTGGAGTACGCCCGGTGAGGAGCCATCCATGTTAGGAGATTACCAAAACACTGCTAGGTGCCACTCGGTTAAGGGATTTTATTTAAGGCCTTTAAGTGCCTTTACCCTATTAGAGGTAGCCTTTTTAAAGGTCTTAGGATCATCAATTAAGATGACACTCGATTAACGGATTTTACAAAGGGACCTGTTATAGTCCACCCGGTTAAGGGATTTTGTGTTGCAATGGTTAGAAAGAAATAGGAAGTTGATCTGCTAAAATAGCTACTGATAGCTTGATCAGATGACAATGAAAATCATACTCTATCTCCACCGGTTGTGTCTGCTCTGCACTACACCGGTCTTCTTCTCATACCCTCGACTCTACACTCAAATTATCCAATATAATGTATCCACTAATATTTGATGAAAAAGTCAATTGTAGTCAAAACATGTATCTAAAAGTCTGATTGAGGGAGGGGTACTACAGCTCTGGTATTTGTAGTTTTGATAAGAAAAATCTAGCCTTTGGGGAAAATTGGTGTGGAAATTATATAAAGACCCTCATTCTTTTTGGGCAAATCTTATGTATGATAAATATCTAAGAAATGGTTCTAGAGAGAGAATTTTCTCTATCTTTGTGTTACCAAAAGGATCATCTATTTGGAACTTTTTGGTTAAGTGCAGAGCAGTCATTCTCCCTCATCTTTCATGGATTATTCATGATTGTAAGTAGGTCAGGTTTTGGGATGAGTTTTGGAATGGTCATGATGCTTTGGTTAGCCTTAGAGATTGGTCTCCTATTATGAATATTCTTTCTTCTCTTTAGGGAGTGCATGTTGCTGATTATTTTTATGTGGATGATTTGGGCCCCTTTAAGGAGGTTAAATGGAAATCTATTGAATTTTTGCAGGTTGATCAATCTTTAAAGGACACTTATGTTAAGGTGTTGAGTAATAGACTAATTGTCTTTCTTGATTATGAGGATGAATTAATTTGGACTAAAAATGCTTCAGGCTCCTATACTGTTAAGGATGGATATGATTCCCTTATATCTGGCTCAGAAGAATCCTCTTGGCCTCATATTTTGGTATTATGGTTGTCTTCTTAAGGCTGGAGATTTTGCTTGGCTTGTAGTGTAGGATAGGATACTTACGGGTATGAGATTGGATAGGCTTGGTATAACAATTGTTTTTTCTTGTGTGTTATGCAATTCTCATTTGGAATCCTCATCTCATTTGTTTTTGTATTGTCAGTTTTTATCTAGTTGTTGGTATTGGCTCTTTGATAAATTGGGTTGGTCTTCTGCTTTATGTTCAAATCTTCTTTCCCAGTTCAGATCCTAGCCTATCATGTTTGCTTCCTCATTTTATTCTTGTTTATGGATTATTTCCCCTTCAATTGTAATATGGAATACTTGGTTAGAGCGGAATAATAAAAAATTTCATAATAAGTCTTCTCTTTTGTCAGATGTTTTGTCTAGAATTGAGGCTTCAATCTCAGAGGTTTCTCTTTCTTATATTTATAAGAATCTGGATCAGCTCACTTCTTTTTCTCATTGGGCTAATAGGATAGCTAGAGTCTGGAGTTCTTTGAAGTCACTTCCTTCTCAGGGTTCGGTTGCTAGATGCTATGATGGGATTAATAGAAGAAAATTAGTTAAATGGTGTCCTCTTCCTCCTCCTTCTTTCAAGGTGAATTATGGTGGGGCCTTTAGAGGGAATCCTGGTGAGGCTGGTATTGGGTGGCTATTTTTTATCATAACTCTAAATTAGTTGTTGCTAGATGTCATTATCTTGGTGTCAAAACTAATAATCATGCAGAATTTTATGCTTTCTCTTTAGGTTTGGATTTGGCTATCTCCCTTGGCATTAAGAATGTTGTTATAGAAGGTGATTCTATGGTGACCTTTCAGAGTGTAACTAATAAGAAAAGTCAGTATTGGCATCTTCAGTACCTTCTTGATCATAGTTTGATTCAACTTGCAAGCTTTGATTCTTATTTGGTTTCTCACTGCTATAGAGAAATTAATGTCACTACAGATTTTTTAGCTAATTTGGCAATTGACCTTCATGCTAATCAGGTTGTTGTTGGGCCCCTTGATACCCCTTCTTTGGTTGATGGAAGGGTTCTAAACCCCTCTTGATTACTTTAAGGATTTGGTTGATAGTTTGGAACTTTCCTTTGATGACTCATTTGGAGTATGTTTCATGTATAGGAGTGCATCTGCACTCCTATTATATGGTATATGTTTCATTTGTTTTCATCAAGTAGAGTGTGAACTTCCCTATTGTATCATATATTTTTTCTGAATTCATGGTTATCTTTTTCCTCATTTGATTTCTCTGTTCTCATGGATATTGCTTGTCATCTTCATTATATTAAATGTTGATTTCTTAGCAGTGCTTTTTGTTTATATTCTATCTTCATTCGGCTGAGATTTTACCTTTGTTTCGATGATCTATGGGAGTTTGGATTCTTGGTTCTTTCCTACCAATTCTCTGTTGGTGATCTTTGAACTTTAATAGGTATATGTAGCTTAAATGCAGTATTGCATCCTTCTGGGTGATGCATGTGGGTTATGTCTCTTGCAGTAGGAAGTGTGTGGTATTTCTATGCCCCTTTGGATTTGACATGGGTATATGTCTCATGTAGTAGGATGCGTACTATTTAATGAGCATATTATTTACTTTGGTTACATCATCTTTATTTTCTTGGGCATATTGGAGGCGACTTTTCTCTTGTGATTGCATTGATGTTGCCTTGTACTTTCTTGGGTCTCATGGTACACATGGGAGTACACCAATTATTGTTTGTTCCTCCTTATAATATGTTAATGGCGTCATTTTTTTATTTAACACTTTAAATAGCTTCTGATTTATTTGGTAAGGTATAATGTATTGTCATGTGTGTAAATTATCTTATGATATGGGTTGTTGGTACGTGTGAAGCTCTGCTTCGATCATTGTTTTGTATGTTTCATTTCCGTTAAGGTACTGAGGTGGCTCGATGAGGATGTTTATATCACAAAAGATATCTTTGTATTGATATGAATTTTCTATTATTATGATGATTGCATATGTTGATCGGCGTGAGCTTTTATTAGCTTTTTGTTCCGGGCTATATTTATTTGGTTTTTCTCCTCATTTCGAACATACACATGTTTTGTGTTGCTTTGGGAGTTCTCTGTGTATTCCATGTCGTTTTCAATTCTGCCAAGTCGATATAGAATTTTGGCTCCTCCGATTCTTGGTGATTTTCAGGATGAACATACTTATGATGATGAAAAAATTGGTAAAATTTTTAATCTATGTTCTCTTGAGGTATCTTATGTAGTCAGAAAGGTGGTGGGAAGAGTTTGGCTTTTGGAAAATGCAAATTCTTGCATGTGTGAGGTGGTATCTCATTTTCTTAATGTTTGTGTGGATTTTGTTTTGGAATTATGGTGCGTATTATTGTAGACATGTTCCTCATGCCCTCATGTTTTAATTTGGCTGATTTGGCTAATATTTTGTCTTCTTACCATTTTGATTATGGTGATTTCTCTTATGGTGGGTTCCTTCCTCTTAATGAGTTATTGGCTAATGGATGGTGTGGAGAACTTATTTTTGTGATCAGATGTGGTCTTATTAGTGGAAATTATGATGATACTTTTTTGGCTCTGGAATGGCTGATTGATTATGTGCCACCTTCTATCTTGGCTCCTACACTTGAGGTCTTCACGGGAATTCATTTTCTTCTTGATCTTCGAGTGTCTATGTTGGTTGCTTCCTGAGTTGTTGAACCCTTACAGGTGGTTCCTCCTCCTTTGGTTGGTGTGGTGCCTCCTCCTCGTGGTGATCCTCCAGATGAGAGTTATAGCAATTTTCTTTGAGGCTCATGCGTTGTAAGGTTTTCTGATTGGGTTGGCTCTTTTTTGTAATGTTTTGCATATGTAATTGGGATTTTTGTTGGGTGGTGGTTGGTTGGGATTGGGTTGAGTTTTTTCTTCCTTCCTTATATTAGATTTAATGGGTTTTCTTTTTGGGGTGTATGAATGGTTGATCTTATATCAAGGTTTATGGGTAGCTTTACTTAGGTGTTTTTTATGGGCTACAACTGGAGATTTTCTTCTCCTGGTTCTTTCCTATCAGTATGCCCTTTTTTGAACCAGGATTGTAAATACTTTTATTATTTAATTAAATAAAGTTTAGTGGCTATGCCACTTTTATAAAAATAAATAAAAAATCATTTAGTTTAAATGAAATGAAATGAAAAAATAAATGCAAATATTTTTATATAAACCTTTTTTTTTAAAGGTAAGTGCTATCAGCTCTGGGGATAGCGCCCTATATTAATAAAATAAAATAAATACATAGTTATGATATCACATATCCAATACAAAAATCTCTTCAACTAAGGAGAGAGCATGGCTACAATTAGAACCTGACTACAAAAAACCTAGGTAAATACACCCCAAACTGCCCGAACACTAGTATCCTATTCACTAATTTTGTCTAATAAAGCGAAGTATTTCCACCACTGCATCCCCTATGCTCAGGAGATTGTCAGTTGACCCCTCCAAAAGCCACCAATCATCTAAATCCAGGAGCCTCCTAAAATTGTCGAGGTTGCTACTCAACACACCTGCCTTGAAAGTGCACCAAGCCTCTCACGCAAATAGGGCCTTTCTTCTATGCTCTGCTCTGCAATTCACCTCTCCATCAACCTCCTCTTCCTCTTTGTTGTTCAAGTTTGTCTCCTCTTCCATTTCCTCTTCCAACTCCTCTCCCTCATATGCTTCCTCCTCTTTCTCTCCTTTTGCATCCATTTCCTCATCTTCATCAACATCAAACTCCTCCTTCCCATTTCCCGACGATTCCTCTATATCAGATGTGCAAGAAATGTTATCGGCGAGCTCAAAATACAACTTTAGGATGCTCTCCCTAACCCCTTTTCGTAGTTCAAAAATTGCATCTGCCACGACATGGATGTTTACCGGGTTAACAAATCCTTGCATCCAACCGACACCTTCCACCCGTGACTCCAGGATATCCACTATGGGAGTGATTACCACTCCATAAACAAGCCCATCACACCAATGATGATCTAAGCTCAAGGAAAAATCCACCAGGGAGATAATTGCCCCACAAATTTCTTCCTCCAGCACAAACAGGTTGAGACATTGTCGCTCCAGAGAGTTCCCACAGTTAACACAACTCAGACACATAAAAGGCGGCATTTTGGCTATCCAATCATAATACATCTATCTCTATCCTATTGCTCCTTAAATAGAATGCAGACTACTGGAAACATCCAAACTCCCATTCCAAATAAATCTTATGGGATCCGTGCACTTCTCTCTTAACTACCATCACATACTTTGATTTGCTAGAGGTATGACTAACTCGTACTTGTCACCGCCACTTTCTGTAGACTGGGAATCATGAGGAGCTGAAACACAGTTCTAATTTCCCTTTTATCGCTCAACTATGCCACCTACGGTCCGATTCGTGAGAGGCTTTAACATCAATCAATGTCTAACCAACCCCCATATGAGTCAAATCTGGGATCTCATTTAGAATGGCTTCCAAAACTACTATTTCTGCATCCTCTTTGTAAAATATTATTGTACTAAGATCCTTATCAATCCCAACATTGGCCAAAAGATCTACCACCTTATTTCCTTCCCTAAAAGTATGTTTGAGCTCAAAAGAGTTAATAGATCCCAGAAGCTTATTAATATAAGGTATCCACTTACCTAGTTTCCAATTTTGAAAGATAGATTTTGAAATACTGTTAATGATAATCTGTGAGTCTCCTTCAATGATGACTTTGTCATACCCTTTCTGAACACATAAGTCCAATCCAGCCGCCAATGCCCTTATCTCTGCTTCATTATTTGTGGCAAATCCCGAACTCCCAAACAAGCCTCCCATCAATTGTCCTAAGGAATCTTTAATGACCGCACCAATACCTAAAATCCCAGGATTCCCTCTACTCACTCAATCAAAATTCAGCTTCACCCAATAACATTGTGGAGGAATCCATCTAACTAGATTCCTATTGGTTTTGGGAACTGGAGGACACCCCCAACCCCAATCCTTGAGTGACCAATTGTGTTCCATGTCGTTGTCCCAACTGCAATACCTGAATGATTTAAATTTGGTGGGCTTGCCATTAATCACTTCTTCAATTGCCACCTTGATTTTGAAAATCACCTCCTCCAATGAAAGACAAGATTCTATGAATATCCTCCTGTTTCTCTCCTTCCAGATGTGCCAAACTAACAAAGAAGCGGTAATCAGCCATAATTCACTCCACTTCGAATGACCTGCTTTAGGCCACACAAGAAGGAAATATTTAAGGAGCTCATTTTTAACTGAAAAGAACTGCAATTTATCCACGAGCCATTCCCAACATGCATTCACGAAGGGACAATGAAAGAGTAAATGATTAGCTATCTCTTCACTCCCTTTGCACATAACACACCAACTTGGTCCTGAAATCCCAATATGATTCAATCTATCACCAGTCACAATTTTGCCATGTAGTAAAATCCACATAAAAGCTCCAGCTTTAGGAAGACCAATGTTGTTCCAAAAAAGATAATAAGGCCACTTTCTTTCTCTCAATTTGTGACGTTGAATCTCGTACCCTAATTTCACACTATACTTACCTGATTTGGAGGCACACCAAAATATGGTATCCTCCTATTCCGAATGCAAGACACATCTATTTTTTAGAGGATCTGCCAACTTCAAACACAACATTCTCTCTCCAATATCAATAGTTTTCCACCCCAACACCCCACCATTACTCAAGTTGTCATCAACATAATCTTTAACAAAAAGGCTGACCTTGCTTTCAACCTCTTTGACCCATTTCTGTTCTACAAATAAGTCACCAAGCACCTGCTCACCTTCCCATGAGTCATGTCAGAACATAGCCATTTGGACATTGCCAATGCACCAAGAAATATGATCGATAATTATGTTCTTGCAGTCCCACGATAAATTCCAAGTCGAAGAACCTCTAGCAGCATCGTCTATGGTAAGGATCCTATTCAGATTCTCCAAATCCAAATATTTCCTCCTAAAGAGTCTACACCATAACTTGTTTGGATGTTCATACATTTTCCAAGTCAATTTCGCTCTCAACGCAAGGTTTTGAAGATCCATCTTCCTCAACCCTGCTCCACCTTCTTCCTTGAGAAGGAACATGGTATCCCAGTTGATTAGGGGAATCTTCCTATGATCTTTGGCACCTTCCCACACAAATTTCTTGAGTAAACCATCCAACTTCCTCCTAGCCACATGCGACATCTTGAAACAAGACATACTGTAAATCAGAATAGCCAAGAGGATAACTTTGGTCATAGTCAAACATCCCGCTTGCGAGAGCCATCTGTTCTTCCACTTATCAGACTTTGATTGGCATGAATGAATCACACCTTTCCAGATATGACCCTTCCTGCAACTAGAGATGATCCAAACCTCTAAGTATTTGATGGGGAACACCCCAATTTTAAACTCCAAGAAGTTTGAAATTTTTGTTTGAAGAGGTTTGTTAGTGTTGAAGAAGAAGACTTGTGATTTGTCCCCATTCATCGCCTGTACCGAAGCTTGAGTGTAAATGTCGAAGACATTCTTGATTTCCTTTGCTTCTTTCATGGAAGCTTCACCAAACAAATTTTTGTCATCCGCGAATTGCGAATGCGTGATGGCCTTGAAATTTTCATGCACCTTGATGCCTTTCCAATAACCTTCACTATTTCTCCTTTTGATGAAATTGCCCAACACCTCTGTCATTAGGACAAACAAAGAAGGGGAAAGAGGATCCCCTTGGTGCAACCCATTTGTGGCCTCAAAGAATCCATAGACCGCTCCATTTACAAACATAGAAAAACTCACCGAAGAAATACAAAATTTAATGTAGTCAATCCAATCTTCAGGAAAGAAAAATTTATCAAGAACACAGACAAGAAAATCCCAAACCACCCTATCATAAGCTTTTGCAACATCAAGTTTATGGTCATACTTTTTGTTTCCCTTTCTACATGGAATGCAGCACCTCTGCTACCAAAATGATGTTGTTCACTAACTCTCTACCAAGTATGAAGCCATTTTGGTTTTCAAAAATTAAATTAGGCATGATTTTCTTGATTCTATTGGCCATATATTTCAAAATAATTTTGTATATCATTTTGCACAATGAGATAGGCCTAAAATCTGTCATGGTTACACAATCTTCTTTCTTGGGAATCAACACAATCATGGTGTGGTTCAATTCTCTAATAAATTTATGTTTTTTCTTGAAGTCTTCAACAATCATCCAAATATCTCTTCCCATCAACTCCCAGTAGTTTTGAAACAAATCCGCATTCATCCCATCCGGACCAGGGGCTTTGTTTGGGTGTAGCCCAAACATCACAGCCTTAACTTCTTCCATGGTGTAGGGAGCTACCAACAATTTTGCATCCAAATTGGAAATCAAACTATTATTAATATTCATGTCGACAAGGTGCTCAAAATCAATTCCTCCCAAGTCAACATTCCCCAGAACTCTTTAAAAATGATTAAGGGTAGTATGTTGTATCTCCTCGTCTAACATCTTCCAGTGATCATTCTCATCCTTGATGGCATTGATCTTATTATGGATTCTTCTGACTTTTGAAGATGCATGAAAGAATTTGGTGTTACGGTCGCCCTCTGAAATCCATAGCTCCCTAGACTTATCCCTCCAAAAAACTTCTTCTCTTTTCAAAACTTCATTGTACTCCTCCTTCAAATTAGTTTCAAGCAGAAATTCCTCCTTATTCATCCTAGCCAACAACACTTTTTGGTTTAACGCTTCAAGTTCTTCCTCTAATCTCAATTTTTCTGAAAAAATGGTTTTGAAGCTTGATTTATTCCAGGCCTTAATCTTATGTTTTAATGATTGAAGCCTTTTAACAAATCTGAAACTAGGGGTGCCCACAAAAGTGTCTCCTTCCAGCCACCACGCCTTGAGTTTTTCTTTAAAACCCGGGTCACACCACCACATACTGATGCATTTGAAGTAGCTCCTTTGTTTATGAGTCTCCTTCCTGATTGATAAAGAAATTGGTAAATGATCAAAGCCACACTAGGGAATAATGCAAGTGACCAATAACAAGTCCCCTGTCAACCACCAATCTCCAATAAAAAACCTATCTAGTATTTTTGATATTTTAGAGAAGTTCAACCTTCTATTAGTCTAGGTAAATTTACCATTTTTCAGAATAATATCGATAAGCTTATTGTGTTCAATGAAATCTCTAAAGTCCTCCATTACTTTTGAGAATTTTCTAAGACCTCCTTCTTTCTCATCCACATCTAGCAGAGCATTGAAATCCCCTGCTATGATAGCTTTATCCTTCTCAACTAGAGACACTTGCACTGTAAGTTCTCTCTAGACCTTCAATTTGTCTTTGGTCTTCGTCGGGCCATATACATTAAAAATTGGAAAATAAAAATTTGTACCAATGCCTTTGATCTCACACACCATCCAATTCTCATGGGAGGCAATGGGTACCACCTCGAAATTTGTCAGATTCCATACCACACCTAGGCCAGCAGCAGTGCCGATTGCATCTTGAAATAAACCATCCCATTTAGAACAAGAATTAATGAACTGCCCATTTTATCTCCACCAAGCTTGGTCTCTTGTAAAAGTAACACATCGAGATTATGAATACTCAAAAAATGCTTGACAAGCATTTCTTGTCAGGGGCCAATAGACCCTTGACATTCCAGGATGTGATTTTCATCTCTTACCAAGGGAGAGCCCTTCTCCCTTGGCTTTCTTCATAAAATCCAATACACTGATGATGCCTTTTTCCCTTGCTCTCTCCTCTCTTTTTTGACGATTGCTCCTCCTACCTCTAAAACCTTTGGCCTTCCCCAACAATGCATTAGCCGACTGACTGATACACCTTGGATCAATGTTTTCCAATTCATCTTCTTGAAACAAATCATCATCCGAACCCTTTTCAAATTCAAATTCGGTGTCTGAAAGTCCTTTTTGTATGAAGGGGTGATTCTTGGGGTATTTGGGACTGCATCATTCTCCCTCATCGCATTAATATTCAATCTCGAACATTCGCCATTATCACCTAGGACCATGATCGAATCTTCCTTTCTTGTTTCCTTTGAATTGCAAGAGGCTGATTTCAAAGAAGTCGAAGGGTTCATCTCTTGGTTGTGTGTCTAACCAACATCACTGGATCTCTTCCCTTCTTGATCTGTAACCGTTTTTAATGAGTTCTTTGGCTTCTACCTCCAAAACTAGGTTGGCTTCCTAAGGACATTCCTAGCCTTCCTCACAAACATCTTACATTCATCCAATCCATGAAAATTGCTCCCACATCTAAGGAATTTTTTAATCTTTTTTAATTTCCACTTGTTGGCGCCATTCACCGCTTGAAGTTAAAAATGTGACTGACTCAGGAATCCTTTTAACCGCTGCAATCCTCAAATGGGCATATTTTTAGAGATCAACCTCATCATCAAAATCTACTTCCAATAGAGTCCCCAAGGTTCTGTCGATCTTTTCTAGAAGATCCTCACTCCAATATTCAATGGGTAAATTATACAATCGAATCCATATCGGTGTAGAGTATACAACCAATGGTATTGGATCAAAGTTCGGGGACCATGGTTGCAGATATATTGCGTGATTATTTGCGAACCAATTCTCTTGATTGAGAATTCGATTTATGTCTTCACAATCTTCGAACAAGACCACAAAGAAGCCTTTTGGAATGAATTTAATGACAGTTTGCAACCCCCAATTGCCTTCCACCCATTTTTTAATATCTATTTTCACTTGTATAATTATTAATAGTTATTTTATTAAAACTAATTATAATTAATATTACATAAATATAAAAAATAATATAATATTATACTACAAATTAGTAATTATATTTGAGATTAGTTTAATTATTATAATTATAATTATATAAAAAATTTTAATTAAATTAGGATTGTGCTTTTAAGAAAAATATATTTTTTCACTATAAAATTTGTAATATATTATAATTAATATGTCGAAGCATTCCCTATATGAAGTGAACCACCTACTTATTGAAATCAATGGTTTGAAATTGGGGAGAAGAATGAAGACTATAGAATTGATCGCTTAAATTTATATTAATTTAAAAAAAAAGATATTTAATAACTAATATATATATATATATATATATATATAATTTAATATTATATATTAGGAGTTAATTTTTCATTAAGCTTAAAATTTATTTTAATTATTTATGTCATTTTATAATAATTAAAAATTATTATAATTTAATCTATAATTATTTGTCTTATTAAAATTTTAATTATGATAGAATAATTATATTTTGAATTAAAATCTTTCTCTTCTTATTATTTTCTTTTAATATTATATTATTTTATTAGATATTCTATTATTTATTTATTTATTCTAATTCTTTCGCTTCTTCTTTTAAGGGTTGATTTTTAATTAAGTTAAAATTGTATTCTAATTATTTGTGGTTTTTAATGGAATTACAAAAAATAATTAAAAGATATTAGAATTTATACATTTTGTCTTATGTAAATTTTATTTATTAGAGAATAATTATATTTGAATCTTATTCTAGTTTATATAATAAAATAAATTTCAACTTAACACCTAAATTAAATGTTTAGAGCAAGAGAGAAAGAAAGAGTAACTAACTTTTGATTACTCATTTCATACCAATAATTTAAGGATAGCATATGTCTTTAGGGGGTTATGTTGATGGTAGCATGTCATTTGATTATTATCTCTATCTAAATCTCTCTCCTTTATCTATATCTCCTTACCTCTCCCTATATCTCTATATATTCCCTTTCTATCTATCTCACTCTATCTAGCTCTCTATCTCTCCTTCTCTATATCCATCTCTCTCTCTCCTTCTCACTCCCTCTTTTTATATCTCTCTCCCTCTCTCCCCCTCTCTATTTTTTTTGTATATCTTTCTTCCTCTATATATCTATCTCTAAATATCTTTTACTCACACACATTTTGTCTTAATCCCTCCTTATCTTTATATCAATATCTCTCTCAATCACACAAACACACACTCTAGCCTATTTATCCCTCCCTATCTCTATTCTATCTCGCTATCTATAGATATTATACACTTCTCTTCCTTCATCTCTCTCACTCCTCATATATCACTTCCTATTTTTTTATCTCTCTATCCCCCCTCTCTAATTCTCACCATCTTTCTATCTCTATTTCTTCCTCTCCCCCCTTTTCTCTTCTTCTATCTCTCCCTCTTGCTCACCCCCTCTATATTTTACAAGTAAAATTTACTCTCTAGATCCTTTCTATCCCTATATCTATCTCTTTATATCCTTATATATCGCTTCTCTCCCTCTTTCTATCGTATCTCTCCCTATCTCCCCATCACTCCCTCTTTTATATTACTCTACTCCTTCTCTCTAATGTATACTCTCTCTCTCTCTCTCTCTCTCTCTCTCTCTCTCTCTCTCTAAAGTCCAAACCTTTCTCTCTCTCTATTACTTGTCTTTTCTAGCTCCTTTCTCTCACTCTTGCCCCCCTCTCTCTCATTTGCTCCATATCTCTTGCATAATATATATTTTTATATATTTCTCTCCATCTCTTTTTATCTCATCTATCTATCTCTTTCTATACATGTATCTCTCTCTCTCTCTCTCTCTCTCTCTCTCTCTCTCTCTCTCTCTCTATCCATCTCTATCTATCTATATTTTCCTCTATATATATCAATTTCCCCCCACTCTCTCTCTTTGGGCCATCCATCTCTTTATCTTACCCTCCTCTCTATTTCTCCCCATCTATCCCTCTCTTATTCCCTCCCATCCCCCTATTTATCTCTTTATCTCTACATCTCTCCCTTTTTCTTCATGTATATCTCTATATATCTCTCTTTCTCTTCCAATATATATCTATGTCTCATATTTCTCTCACCCTCTCTCTAGCTCTATTTGTCCATTTATTTATCTCTCTCCCTCTTCCCATATTTATATATCTCTAACTCTCTAGTTCTATCTCACCATATATATATCATCTCTCCCTCTTACTTTGTATCTCTCTCTCTCTTCCTCTTTGTCTCTCCCTCTCTATCTCCTCTCTTTCTATCTTTATCTCCCCCTCTCCCTTGCTCTATCTTTTTTCCCTCCTCTTTTTCTCTATCTTCATCTCTACCTCCATATTCATCTCTCCCCATAATATCTAGATATGCCTTCTTCTATCCATCCATCTCTCTCTCATTCTCCCCCTTTTTGAACCTCTATATCCATATCTCTTTTCCTCTATATATCTATCTCTCCCTATCACTTCTTTCATCTATCCCTCTATCTCTATCTAATTGTACCACTATATCTTTCACTCTCTCTCTATATCACTTCCTATCTCTATCTTTATCTTTCTATATCTTCATCTCTCTCCAACTATTTATTTTTCTCTTCTATATCTATCTATTTACCAATCTCTCTCTCACTCTTACCCCTCTATATATCCCTCTTCCTAGCCCTATCTCAACCTCACTCTTGTGCTCACCCTATTGCAAAGATAATATGATCCTTTTGCTAATAAAACTTGATTATCTTCTCAATTCAAAGGTTTCATTTCAATTCCGATTGAATCCTTGTAAGTGGATGCATAGTTGATTTTAAGCTATCAGCTCTCAATTAAGTCCTTTGTTGTACAAACAACATCATGACCATAAATTGACCTTATGCACAACACAAATTTATCCAAACAATAGACCAAATTTTCACCAATTGAATTTCCACACCTCTTTGGCATACCCATTGCACACCAAAGTGCAATTGCTAGTTTATATTATTTTATTTTATTATAATAAGAGTTGTAGTTAATATTACATAAATATAATTATTCTAATATAATTTTAAATAACAATGATTCAAAATTATAATAATTAAAAATTATAACAATTTTTTTTATTACAATACTATGATGGCAAGTACTCACCACTACATGGCACTTGTTTCAATTATTGGATATTATTTATGAAATAATTTATTATTGTGCATTGAATATTTTTAGTGTGGGAGTTATCTTGAGTGGAAATCATGCTTTATTGTGGAAGTGATTATTGTATTTTGGTGGAACTAGTTTTCTTTTTGGTGGATAATTATATTTTTAGCTGGAAATAATTATTTATTCTTTGCATGTTGTTGAGTGAGAGTTAACTATTTTTAGGGGAGTTTTTAATTGATGTTTTAATATTTAAATATTATTATTTAATTATTCTACAATGATTTTAATTTAAAAATTAATTTAATATTATTGATTTAACGTTGCATGGGTGATATTTTTTATTAGGGTTTTGCTTTTTTTTGTGCAAAGCTTTATTTACGGTTTTACTTTAGTTTAATATATAATTATTTATGAGATTTTTATTTTTAAGGATTATTTTCATGAAGTTTTGAAGGAAGAATTATTGTTGCAAATTGTGGAGAGTTTTGAAGGAAAATTTTGGATTGTGAATTTTGGAGAAGGGTTTGCAGTTTTTTAGTATTGTGAATTTTGGAGAAGGGTTTCCTCGTTAAACATCTTGTGTTATGGTGTGTTTTCTATGTTGTTTTTATTGTTCCTGTTTACTGCATTAATTCTTATTTACCAGTACACTATTTTGGAATGCAAAGTTCTTAATAAGGTTAAATATTTTGCTAACCAGTTAGATACTGATTCACCCCCCCCCCCTCTCAGTATCTTTGGGACTATCATTAATCCTAACAATTGGTATCAGAGCCTGGTCCTCTATTTTCAAAATCCTAACAGCTTGAGGAAGATTTTGACACTGGTACAGATGGAGAACTTAAGAAAACAATTGGAAGGAGCTTTTGTAGACTATGATGTAGAGAAGTTGAAGAATATCAAACTTGAAGACAATATAAGGACTTGAAGATAATTCATTCAAGGACTTCAGGAGAATCTCACTATAGCTCGAAATAAAATAAAAGAACTTCATGAGAAGGTCCAGAATGATAATAATGAAAAGGAAACTCTTAATGAACTTGTGAACAAGTTGAGACAAGAAAACAGTAATATGAAAAATGAAATGTAAGATATGACTATGAGGTTTTGTAAAGACATTGAAGATAGAAAGAAGAATGAAGATGACTTGAATAGGAGACTCAATGATGCTGGAAATGAAAATCTAAGACTCACTCATGAAAATGATATGTTGAAGATAGACCTGATTCACATGCAACATGATAAAACTGAACTCATGAGACAAAAGGGAATTCTGGAAAAAGAGTTGGCTACTGCAAATCAACACAAAGAGAAATTCAAGAAAAGCTCAGAAGAATTTGATAACATGCTGAAAAGTCAGAAATCTAATGGAGATACAAATGGACTTGGATTTGAAGTTGGAGAAAGTTCTGGTACTGCAAACAATCATGATCATAGTAAACCGGTAAGACAACCTAGTGCTTATACATTTAATGGAAAATATTTTAACTGTAACAAGTATGGTCATAGAGAAAATTAGTGTAGATTTAGAAACAATCAGAACATTAATGCACCCACCGGTCAATGTTCCAAATGCAACAAAGTTGGTCATAATTCAGAAAACTGCAGAATGAATGTGAAATGTTATGTTTGTGGAAGATTTAGGCACTTATCTAATCAATGCACAACACAAACCAGCATAGGATATGGAAAAGCTATTCAGAGGAATAATGTAACTTGTTATGCTTATAACAAAATTGGACATATTGCAAAATTTTGTAGAAGCAAGACTTCACCGGTGAATAATAAAGGACCCAGTTTGAAAGGCAAAGAAAAGGTAGAAGAGGTAAAGCAAGAATTTTCAAAACAATGGATTAGGAAGAAAGATCAGAATGTTGATGAGACTATTTCTTCACTAGTAGAACAGAGTATTACTCCACCAGCAGGAGATTCTTCATCCAACTGAGAAGTAACCCTTTGGGGGTATTGTAGCAAATTGAATATCATGTAGATTACCCTCGATTGATGGTGAGAAGATAAATTTCTTCTTTACCAGCAGATGTGTTAAGTTTTCACTTAATTGGTGAGCATCTAATGTGGTTGTTGAAAGAAATTTTATTATAAATCATTGGTTTTCCCTCATTTTTGATTCACTGAGCATTCAAATTAGCAGAGAGTGTGAAATTTGAGCGAAGGCATTCAAAGTGAACGTGTGAAGCGATTTCTTTCAAGCATTCAGACATTATCAGGCAGCTAAAGGTATTTTTCAAATGGCTTCTTCTTCTACTCCCGAATTTATTGCAAACCCTACTATCGTGGAAAACATAAAATGCCCTAGGCCTGTGTTCAAATTATTCCCGAAGTAGCTAAGCAAGATGATTCCATAGGCGCATTTTCAAAGATTCTTAAAGGTGTAGCTTATGCTAAAGACCCTAGGATTTATATTCACTGCAACATTGAAGAATTAGGTTCTGAGGAGTTGTTAAAAATGTTTAGAACCGTAATTTGTGATGAAAATGGCACTATTAAACCCAAGCACAATATTATGGAGACTTTAGGTTTTGTTGAAATATTGAACATCCCTGAATTTTTGGAAGAAGTAGTGAGAATTGCCCTAAGTAGGGCACATGGAGAATTTATTTGGTTAAACTCTGTCTGCAAATTTACTCAACAAGCAATTAGAGTAGTAACAGGTTTACCCTCAACCAACAACAGACTAGACAAAACAAAGAAGGTTCCTAACAATAAATTCATGACCCTAACCGGAGCAACATCTGATAGTAAATCTCTAAGAGTAAATGACATCAAGGACATCAATATGAGATTCATAAGTATGGTTTTAGGTGACAAAACTACTCATGCAAACAGACTTAATTCAGTTTCTAGTCTTTGCATTAATAGTTCTTATGAAATGGTGAACAACAATGCAAAAATAGATGTGTGTGAATGGTTGAAGGATGAACTCATAGATAATTTGAAAAATATTAAAGGTGATAAGAAAGGGACATTTCATTTTGGTAATCTCTTAGTATGCTTAATGTTGTATTTCACAAAGGAGATCCCTGATATAGGACATAAAGACCTTGGATATGATATATCAGTAGGAAAACAATTATAGGAAGCTTTCACCGACATGGGTACTGCTAAGGAAAATAATATAACTAAATATTTCAAATCTTTTCAAGCCAAAATGAAAACTAGAGAAAGACTACCTCAGAGTGTAGGAGATAAATATGATAAAGAAATTTGTTTTGTAATCAAGAAGGATGAAACATGGATGGAAGTTGTAATACCTAGAACTATATGGGTAACAAAAATGGATTATGAGGTAGATCTCAATATAATTGAGAGTTATGCAAAAGCCTTGTTAGAGGCACCTAGAGAACCAACAAAAGAAGTTTTTGGTAGTGCTGAAACAATTAAAAGCAATGTGAAAACAATGACGCAAAGGAAGAAAAGAGAAAAATACATAAGAGATGCATCAAAGCAAGTAAAGGAAATCAAAGAAAATGTTATGAACATTACTTATATATCGGCTAGTGAACTGGAAGGACTACAACCGGAGGCACACATTTCACCGGTTGGCACATCTTTTGACAGTGAGATACCAGCTGGATTCAAAAGAGTTGAAAGGAAGAGAAAACCTTCACTGGTACCCTCTCCTCCACCCAAAAGGACAAGAACCTTAAGGAAAAAACAACAAGCAGTAAGGCAACCGGCTAAGAAACTGACTCCCAAGAAAAAATAGAAACCGATCATGCCCTCATTAGATAATTTGCTAAATGAAATAATTGATGATGGTAATTTGGCTAATGTGAGCAAATTGTATAACACATTCAAATATTCAGAAAAGGAAAGCATTGAAAATAGTATAATCTTACATCTGGATATATACAAGAAACTTTTAATTGAAGTTGTGGATGACTTGCCCAATGAACTATATAGAAGATTAGATGCAAAGAGGATTGTCGTGATGGAATTAGACAAGAAACTAAAAGTTGAAAAACTTCTAGCTGTACATCTAGTTAACTCAAAAGAGGAGATTGATGACCTAATTTGTGAGGCTAACATATCCATTTTTGCTAGTGGTCACCGGCAAGTAAGTTTGATGGCACATAGAGTAAATGAGATTGCAAAGGAAACTGCTGATAAATGGGATATCTTTTTTGTGGAAAAAGAAAAACAAGAGGAACTGAACCAGTTAGTGGAATACCAAACATCAAGATAACTAATAACTTGCCACCACCTTTGGATACTGCACCAGTACATACTGATGTCCCACCTATTAGTGAAAGTGAAGGTATCACACATGACAACACTAATCCTGAATTTGAAATACTATTCACCATGAATGTAGACACTCAGGAAGTAAATATTGTTGTGGATAAGGATGGTACAGAGGCTAAAGATAATAATGTTGATAGTGGAAACACTGTTGAGCAACTGGCAGAGACTATTGAGGTTGAGATCCAAATAGAGTAAATAGAGAAAACATTACAAACTAAGCAACCATTGGATACTGGAATGAATACTGATGGTATAGATGCTCACTGAGAAACCTACTGAAACTCAGATACTAGCAGTTGAGCACATAGAGAAACCAATAGAGAAACCTACAGAGGCACAGGTACATATTGAGGTAGTGAAACCGATAATCACTGAGAAACCCAAACCTTTACTAGTTAAAATGCAAACTCAGACTGATCCACCGGAGGATAACATAGGAAAAATGGTTACAAATGTTGGAAGCATAGAGGTAATCAAGGTAGTTGGTCAGACATCTAGTACTTCATCAAGTGAATTCAGGCCTACTAATGTGATAGAGGTACTCTTGGACTCTATCAAGAAGATAATTGACTGTAATGCATTGTCTTACAAAGAAATTGATGACACAATACCAATTCTTAAATTAATTGCACTAAAATGTAATATAGATCATGTAAAGGATTCTTTAGGTAAATTGGACACATTGTCCAAATTCATTATTGACAATGTAATAACAGTTGATAAGGTGAATGAGGACACATTCAAAGAGAAAGTTAAAAAGGAAAAGGATAAATTCTTTGAGGATAGAATAAAGAAGTGCACAAAACATATAAACACACTTTTACCGGCACTGAATACTACAACTTTGGAATATAAAGAGTTGTACAGAGAAACATGCAAACCATATCTATTGACATAGGACATAGAAAAGGAGATAAGAAGAGTACAGAAAGAAATAGATGACATAGCTGATAACATAATTGGTTCATCTGAACCTATATTGAGTAGGAAATAGTAGGTTTTGAGGAGAAACTAGAGAAATTTGAGAAAGAGAAGGCAAGGATTAAGGATAATGCCAGAGAACTTAAGTATAATCTTGGTCCTAAGTTGGACAACATTATCTCTCTGAGAAATGAGATCTCTAAGGCATTACTTCAAGGAGAAAGATCACTGGAAGAGCACATGCATCATCTCACCGGCACGATCCAACAGACTGCGGCAACCTTAAACGACAACAACAAATTCATGTAGAGTCTAAATTTGATTTTGGCAAACATATTCTAGATTGTAACCAACCGGTTACAAACTTTGAGGTGAGATTTTTGCACTCGTTTGACAAATTTTGACAACCTTTGTCATTGATGTCAAAGGGGGGTAGTGGATAGAGAAAAATGATTAATCAAAGGAGATCATCTGCTCAAGGGGAGCACATATTTTTGGTAGCTTTTTGGACTTCGATTTTTGGAATAGTTTTTGGATTTTTCTCATGAGTGTTTCCATCAATACCAAAGGGGGAGATTGTTGGTATTCTACACTCTTATGAGAATAGTTGGTGTTGTCATTGATGGCAACAATCTGGAAACCTTCTGGAACTCATTTGGTAAAGCCATTGGCAGGCACTGACACTGGCATAGAGATCTAAATACACCGGGAGACACTTCACTAGGAGCGGCAACAATGCATACCAGCACCCCAGCCGATAAGGAATAAACTTTTATTTATTGTATTTAATTGTAATTATCTTTTGTAAAGCCGACAAGGCATATTGTAAAAGACTCATATATATGTATGAGATCTTATAGGTCATTTTGTGTAGAAGAGGAGAAGGTATATGCATGGAGAGAATATATAGATGATATTTTGTAAAAGGAGATATAGTTGACAGCAAAGGTTTTGGTTATAGAATGAGCTTAAACCGATACTGAACCTGGCATAGTTGATGCTACTTTGAAGTAGTACATTGTATTGGATTTCATAATCCACTTTTGTAATCAGTGTGACTCTTATTGAGCAGTGAGCTCTAGGCAGTTGGCCTTCTTGCATGTGTAGGCCCCTCGTTGTAAGTAATATTTATTCATTGGCCAGTGAGTGGATATTGTGGGTCACAAATCCCACCGAGGTTTTTCCCACACCGGGTTTCCTCATTAAGTATCTTGTGTTATGGTATGTTTTCTATGTTGTCTTTATTGTTCCTTTTTACTGCATTAATTCTTATTTACCGGTACATTGTTTTGGAATGCAAAGTTCTTAATAAGGTTAAATATTATGCTAACCGGTTAGATACTGATTCACCCCCCCCCCCCCCTCAGTATCTTTGGGACTATCATTAATCCCAACACCTATTTGTATATAATATGTTTCATGATGCTTATTTTGATCCACAGAGGATAGGTTATATAGGTGCATTAAGGGGGAGTTTCTCTCCATGGGGGTTGATTCTTAAAGTGGTAACCAAGATAACCCATAGGAGAGTTAATTAATAAGTGATAACATTAATAAAAATTTGGGTTGGTTTTTCTTGGGTTTACACCAATAAGATAATATTTTGTGCCCCACTCATGGCCTCGTGTGCTCGTATAGATAAAGGATGAGATTGGGAAGGCTTGTTTGTCTAAAGAGATGTTTGGAACTAGAATGATTATGCTATACCCTGTTATTAGGAAAGGATTGTATGGTACCACATGAGCTCTCCATGGGGGTTGGGGTCTAGAGTTAGGAGAGGGTTAGGTGGTAGTGTTTACCATCCATTGGGGTTTTTTGGAGTTCTTATTCATATATAGCTAGATGAATCTTACCTTGTATTCCGGTGTAAATTCACATTCAAGTGCAGATTGTTCTACCATCATAATTGTTTTTTATATGTATCTTTCAACGGTGATGTAAGAGGATATGTAATTGTATGTTTGTACTTAAACTTGAAAATATATGTTTAATTGGATACTTCAAGTGGAAAGGATTGTAATAATCACAAGGGCTTCACTATCCAGGCAATATTGTATCACGTGTGTTCATATTGGGGGTTTAATTTCCCCAAAAATAAGCTTAATAAATTGCATATCTAGTGAAAATAGGGGGGTTTTTAATTTGGGTTGTGTATTGGGAGGGGGTGACAAAAAAGGATTTTAGGGCAATATTTTTGGAAAATAGGGGGATTCTTTAGTATGCTATGAACACACGTCATATAACCCTAGTTCACTAAGTGAATCTCCCAGTGGTAATAGTACTATTATGATAGATGCATTTGTATTAATGGATAACTCATAAGTGTATGTACTCATGTGGATTATATGTATGTTCTTATTCTTGATGAAGGTTATCATAGGAATATTTCATTTGGTGATTTAAAATGAACTTAACATATGCCTTTATATGATGAGTTATATGATTAATTATTACAAGTTTATCTGGTTAAGTTAGGTTGATGTATCCTATTAGGAATGTTTATGTGATTTAGAATAATTTCATTTGGTGCTTTAAAATGAACTTAGCATATGCCTTTATATGATGAGTTATGTGATTAATGATTAATGATTACAAGTTTATTCGACTAAGTTAGGTTGATGTATCCTATTAGGAATGGAGTAAAGTTATCTTCATGTGAGTAACTTAGTGACAATTAATGCATGTTAGTAAGTGTTTCTTAGTAGAAATGTTAGGGAACCCTTAGAGGATTGTTATGAGTTGTGATTAAGTCTTCCACTAGAAATTGTTATGATTCACCTATGTTATGTAATAAATTTAGTTAGTGTTGTATTGAGTTAAGAGATGGTTAATGTATTATGATTCCTTAAAATAAATAAAAAGGTTATGTGCTTTGGTTTATTAGTTGTTATTTCTTGAGGGTTCCCTTTGGTCTAAACAACAACCAATTGTGAAACATATTCCAATATTTGATGGAGCATTTGTTAGTGTTGGAACCTTATCAGAGGAAACAAAAGACAAAGATGTGCTGCAGTGGCTATACAAGGATGAAGAAGTCCAACAAAAGATCAATAATGTCAGAATACCCACTGAAAAGTATGGAAAAGGGTTTAACATTCTTCAAAAAATGGGATACACCAGAATAGGTCCGGTAGGAAAAGGACAAGAAGGTATCTCAAAACCTATCCAACTTCATACTCAGTAGTCAATAGACAAAACAGACTTAGGGTACGAACAAGTTACTCTACCAGAGAACACATCCTCTAACCAGCACCAAGAGGAATATGAAAATAGACAAGAACAACTTGCAATTGAAAGGGAAGAAGCATCTGCAAAGCAACAAGTACAAACAAGCATGAAATGGAAAAAGAATCAATCCTCAAAACAACAAGAGAAACAAACCAATGATAACTCCCAAGCATCATTAACTCTCAATCAAAACAAGCATGAATCTAGTACTAATCAAGGAGAGGTGATAGTAAAGTTTACATAGCTCAATCTTAGTCTAGAAGAAGTTGAATATGAAAGAAGAAAAGATATAGAAAGAAAACCATAAGAAACACATCAGAAGTTATATGAACAAATTTGTAGATTGCAAGTTGCAAGTGAGATAGATTCTGATGAATGAGAATGGGATTCCTATCATTTTGAAGAATCACCTGAAGAAAATTGCTTTGAAGAAGATGTAAGAGTCGATGTAGTTCACACGTATGCAAGGCAAATGTTAGGAACTAATTCACTTGAATTAGAAACACATTCGGCTGACTTGGACTTAATCGAGGATGATCAAGAACTTCTTGTGCAAGGTCATTCTGATGAGGGTACCATTCTAGACATTGACATACATATCAAAAACTTTGATATCTCAATCATGACCCTAAATACTCTTGAAACATCTCAACCTAATGACCCCCTACCTATAATCCACCTTGAACTTATTGATTGGGAAAATGAAGGACATACTACCATTGATACCTTTTTGAATGACCATGCCATATCTGTATATCTTAATGCAACTAAACCCACAACAACTTTCACCAGGAATTTCAGCAATGAATCTTCCAGTCAAGTGGGTGCCAAATCTCCTAGTCACAAAAAGGAAAATAAAGAAAACAATATCAGGACTAATGTTGAAAACCATTCCTTGGCAACATTAGATTAGGAAAAAGTAAAAATAAAGGATGCATCTAACAGTGAAAACTTCCTCGAGGCGCCAGAAAATGGGAGATTTGACACTTTACCTGAGTACTATCAAGAAAGGTCATCAATTTTGATCAAACCAACAGAAGCAGTTAACATTGGGACAACAGAGCAACCAAAGATCCTACATCCAGTGACTTCTCTGTCAAAAAAAGAAAGGAAACAATATATGGAATTCTTCAAACAATGGCAAATCAATTTCACCTGGTCATATGCAGACATGCCAGGTTTGGATCCAGAGCTTATTATGCATCACTTAAATGTTAGTCCAGGAGCCAAACCAAACAAACACAAATTATCTCCTGGTCAACGCAAAACTAAAGAAATTAGTGGATGTAGGATTCATTAGACCTGTAGCATATCCTCAATGGGTATCAAACATAGATCTTGTTTCAAAACCAGACAAAAGTATCAAAGTGTGCACAAACTTCAGAGATCTTAATAATGCATGTCCAAAGGATGACTTTCCTTTGCCTAACATTGACATCATTGTACTTTTAACAGCTGGACACTCCATGTTTTCTCTAATGGATGGTTTCTTTGGATACAATCAGATTAAAATAGCACCTGAAGATCAAGAAAAGACAGCTTTCACATGTCCGTGGGGTACTTTTTGCTGGAACGTCATGCCTTTTGGACTAAAGAACGCAGGTGCCACATATCAGAGAGCTATGACAATGATATTCCATGACATGATGCATACATTCATGGAAGACTATGTGGATGACATCTTGGCCAAATCATACAATAGAGAAGAACATATAGAGATATTGGAAAAGATCTTTGACCAATTAGAACAGTACAAGCTATGGCTAAATCCTAAGAAATGTGCCTTTGGTGTCACTTCAGGAAAGCTATTGGGATACATTGTTTCAGCTAGAGGTATCAAAGTAGATCCAGCTAAGGTCAAAGCAATCATGGAAATGGCATCTCCCAAGAATATAAGTCAACTCGGATGACTCCAAGGAAGACTCCAGTCAATTAGAAGATTTGTTGCTCAACTAGCAGATAAATGTCAACCATTTACTCATCTATTGCATAAAAATGTTCATTTCAAGTGGGACCATCAATGTGAGGACGCATTCAACAAGATCAAGGCATATCTCATGCAACCACCTATTCTAATGTCACCAATTCCAGGAAATTTGTTATTACTCTATGTATCGACCACGAAAGTATCATTAGGAGTTCTACTCACACAACAAGATAATGAAGGAAAAGAGCGAGCCATCTACTACATCAGCAGAACACTAGTGGGATACAAGCTCAACTATTGCCCAATAGAAAAAGCATACTTGGAAGTAGTTTTTAATTCTCAAAAATTAAGACACTATCTACTATCTCACTCCATCAAGTTGATAGCTAAAATCGATCCTCTGAAGTATTTGCTCAACAAGGCAACATTGACACTACGACTAGCAAAATGGATCAAGATTCTAAGTGAGTTTGATATTGAGTATGTAGATAGAAAAGCTATCAAGGGACAAGTCATTGTAGGTCAACTAGTTGAGGCACCGCTTAAAGATGGTCCTCCTTTACATATTGAGTTTCCCGATGTTGATATCCTAACAATCACCACAAAAACATGGCAATTATACTTTGATGGTTCATATGCATAGCATGGATCAGAAGCAGGTATTCTATTCATTACACCACAAGGTCATACAATTCCAAAATCATACATATTAAGCTTCCCATACACCAACAACACAACAAAATATGAAGTTTTAGTTACAGGTATCAAAATGGTTATAGAACGGAACATTACATAACTTCAAGTCTTTGGAGATTCTCAACTCGTCATCAATCAAATTAATGATGATTACCAAACAAAGGATGGCAAATGAATGCCTTACAAAAAGATGGTAGATGATTTCAAGAAGTATTTTGTAGAAAAAACTTTTGAGAAAATTCCAAGGAATGACAACAAACCAGTAGATGCCATGGCAACACTTGCTTCTCTACTTCAGACATAGGAAAATCAAGAGTGTTATGAATTCTCGGTGGAAGAGTTGTTTTACCCCGCTCATAATTGTCCTGATTCCCAAACTATATGTCACCTTGTTGAGCATGATTCCTCACGCTATGTCCAAACTTACACATACCTGAAAGATAACACCCTACCTCCTGATTTATCAAAGAACCAAAAGAGAAACTTTATTCACCAATCCTCCCATTTTACTCTTGTTGTGGATACCCTATTTAAATGAGGTCTAGACGGTACTCTTTTAAGATGTCTTGAACAAGAAGAATCTGAGAAGGCCTTACATGAATTCCATAATGGCATTTGTGGCACTCATTCAAGTGGTCTTACCCTTTGAAAAAAATCATATGCTTGGGCTATTATTGGCCAACTATGGAATGAGATTCTTTTCAGATAGCTAGAACATGCAAACAATGCTAGATCCATGGGAATTCGATTCATGCACCAGTGCAAGAACTTCATGCTTTGGCAACATCTTGGCCTTTCCACCAATGGGGTCTTGATCTAGTAGGAAAGATAAATCCTTCTTCATCCAATGGTCACAAATTAATCCTTGTAGCTACATAATATTTCACAAAATGGATTGAGGCAGTACCTCTCACAAATATCATAGGGAAACAAATTACTGCATTTATCTTGAATTACATCATCTGTTGCTACAAAATATCAATGACCATTATCACTGATAATGGGCGACCGTTCAAGAATCAGGATGTATAATAACTATGTGAGAAATTCAAGATCCAACACAAATTCTCCACACCCTATTATCCATAAGGGAATGGGCAAGTAGAAGCATCAAATAAAACTATTTTGAAAATCCTCAAAAAGATAGTGAATGATGCTAGCAGAGATTGGCATATTCAATTGAACCCTGATCTATGGGCCTACTGTACTAGTATCCACACACCAACACATGCCACACCTTTCTCTCTTGTTTATGGATCAGAAGCAATACTATCAATAGAATTAGAAATACCTTCTCTATGAATATCATTAAAAGGTCTTATCCCAGATGAAGAACAACAAGTATCTAGATTACAGGAGTTAGAATTGATCCATGAATGAAGATAAAATGCCTTTGATCATTTAAAGGTATATCAGAAAATAATGTGTCGAAGTTAAAATCACAAGGTCAAATCATGAGTCTTTCAAGTTGGGGAGCTAGTACTAAAGGAAAATCCATGAAACCAGTCAGATCGAGAAAAGAAAAGAAAGTTTGAACCAAACTGGTTAGGTCCATTTGTGGTCATAGCAGTATTTGGGTCAGGAGCATATCAGCTATCAACATAGGACATGGATCAACTCAAGGAACCCATCAATAGCATGCATCTGAAGAAGTTTTATTTCTGAAAAAAATAGAAAAATCCAAAAACAGTGAAAAAGCAAAAAAATCAAAAAATAGTGAAAAAGCAGAAAAATCAAAAAACAATGAAAAAGCAGAAAATACAAAAATAGTGAAAAAAAATCACATATGAGAAAAAGTGCAATAAAAACATATGGTGAAAACCTGGCAAATAGGTGCTATCTATCAGCTAGCTCTGCCATCTATTGGTTCATGTTTTCTTCTTCTTGCATTCTTTTCCTTCAGTGTTGTTGATATCCATCATAAAGCCTTTGTACATACGCAAGCATCCCAGGTGATTTTCTCATCATGGTTTGGATCATTGAATATTTCATAATAAAGTTTGTTTCTAGACTAGGGGCAAAATCCTGAACTGGCTGGGGGCAAAAAGTTTCGATCATTTTGAGCTTAATCAAACAGTTAGACAACACTAGTCAAGTGAAAAACTAAGACACATCAAACGTTGAACATAAGATCACATTGTCATCCATTAACTATCACATACCAATCTAAACATGTCAAAACACATATCAATGGATGATATATCTTGACTCGTGATTTTAACACTTTGGCAATAATGGTTCAACTATTTCAATTTGATTTTCGCTCTCATGATTTTTGAGTAACTCCAGGATGTCTTTGACTAGAGGAACGAGGAAGGAACATGATATTTTTCTTGTCTAATATCTGTAAATTAATCATTAATGTGTACAAATTTGTCTCTGGACATGATCATCAGAGTATCATGGAAGATACTTCGGACTTGAATATAGAAATGGTTAATACTGCCTATTTTACACAAGCAACACTCGGGTCATCTTGGTTCAATTATACCTCGATGCTTGTGCTAGCTTGCAATATCAAAACCTAGGAAAGTAGTGCTTAGGTCATCATGGTTCAATTATACCATTGATATTTGCACTCACTTCCCACATTTCAAAGGCTCAATGATGAAACAAATCAATGACTCCGTGACCGGTCCAATCACCGCATTGCATTTCCTTTTGCATTTGCATTTTAAAGTAGATTTGCATTTCATTTTGCATGGGATCACGATGCTCATCTTTTCCAAGGCCAAAGACTAACATGGTGTTATCTCTCTTATTACGTGATTCTCTTTAGTGACTTCATCTATTTTGCAAAGCATAATCTTATTAACACTATTCTTACTTCAAAATATTTCCTTTACAAGATTTAATAGTCTAAACACTTGAATTTTAAAAATAATAGAGGATAGATTTACTAATACTTATTCCTTTATCTTTTCATCCTCTATACTTGTTGTATGCCTCCTTCCATCTAAAATGTCATACAAGCTTTTGGGAATCATGGATGATAGTTCTATCATTTTTCACTATAAATATCCATGTATTGAACAATTGCTTCTTCTATAGCACTTTGTTCTTTATCATCAAAATTCACAAATTACCATCTTGAATAACTTCATCAATTAATTCTTGCATGAGTACATAGGACAATAGCAAAAATAATCAATTCATTCATCTTGCATGATAAGTTAGTTCATCTCATGTAACCATTTCATACTAAGGCATCATTCATATAAAGAATCTAATCATCCATTCATTTAGTTAGATAATTGCATGACATTCATCTAATCTCAAATCATATAAAGTAGCATCATTGCACTGCATTGCACCCATCACATATTAACATGCATGACAAAATCATAAAAATATCATAAGCATAGAAAGCATTGCATTGCACACACATCACATAACACATATAAGAATCACCATACATATTTGCATTGGCATAACATCATGTAAATGCTGCATCATCATATATCCATCATCTAGAATCCACAAGCACATAGAAATTAAAGCATACGTCAAGCATACATCATGAAAATAATTGTACAGCATAATCATATATCAAATAGAATGCATCCATCATCTCATAGGTCATGTAGAGTGAATAGGATCGATTGCATATCATATCATCAAAACAAGATCAATGTCCAAGGTACAATGATATCACAAAATATATGAGATACATCACAAATATACATCATGGAAATCATCAATATATCATCACAAAAAGGTGTGTCCATGAATGGATCAATGTCCCATATCAGTGTGACCACTAGGATGCAGAGCGAAACTCTGTCCTGATGCGGAAGGTATAGTAACACCAACGTGTACCCCTGCACCTGAGTCCCCACCTAGGGGATCTCTTTGAAGTGGCCCTATCACTCCTCAACTCTCAATCTAGCTCTATCCCGATCTCCATCTCAGCTGTGAAAATCCTAGAGCCCTCTAATCAATAGAAACAATAGTAAAGCATAAGGTCCTATAATACTTTGCCTCTCGGATCCCCTAGTGCATCATCTTCATGGAAGTCTTCCATAAAGTAGATTCTCCTGACAACTATACCTGTGTCTCAGCCTGCCAACACCTATCCCTAGTTGCATCTCTCTTGACTAGGAGAGAAGCCATCTGAGAGTCGCTCTCTGCTAGTTGACTCTCTAGCTGGTGAACCTGACCTGTAAGTTCGTAATCTGAGCCTGATGTTGATGAGATGGCATCTCAATGAGGATTCATTGAGGTGTCTCTTCCTGTGGTTGCTCAGCCCGTGATACTATCATAGGTACCTTCTCAACCGAGGGAACCTCCTACTCTAGGACCTGATGCCCTTGATCCCCTGGACCTGATCTCCTTCATCTGACCACCCAAGCCATCCAATCTGTATATACATCTCTGGTAAATCTAGAACTACTAGCTCCTGGTGTGCCTGTCACTGCCACTACTCAACCATCTCCCCCATCATCATCTCCCCCATCCCCCCCATCATCATCTCCTCCATCGTGATCTCCCGCACCATGATCTCCTGCATCTCCTCCATATCCATCTCCATCTCCATCTCCGCCATTATCTCTACCTCCACCTCCTCCCCCTACCATCCCTCTGTCATTTAGGAGCTCTGCATCATAGCCTCTCATCATCCTTATCTAAAAATGGCTCTGGTTCATCCGGACATGTCAGCCTCAGAAACCTGTGTATAGTACAATGCATGGCATACTCATGTGTCATCCCGCTATCCATCACACCTGGAAGATAATCCCAATCTAGCAGCCCCAATGATCGATACTCTACACAGGCCTGGTCATATGAAATAGAAGGCCCCCAAGTAGCCACATCCAATCTCCTACGAGCATAATGAGTTGTACCCTATGGTATCCCCTGTATCTTGCCATACTATCTCAACACCCTCGTACAAAGGAATCGCTAGATGATATGGGGTGTCGATCCAATTAGATATCACATCATGAATACATACGACATCTCCACTACATCCTTAGGCCAAATCTTGCAATCCCTGTATGTTCTCCACATCACAGTATCCAGATCAGCCAAGGTCCGTCGCCAGTACTCCAATTTGCCCAACTTTTGTTGGACAATGATACTTGGATACCCGTCAGCATAAGGCCTACCTACAAGTCTATCTCTATCAGCCAATAGTTTTGTGATAGGTAGGTGCTCCCAGGCCCATATTTGAAGCACAGTCACCCCTACTGATAACGAAGCTAATCTCTAGTACACAACTCGGTGCAGGTCATGATACAAGTGTGACAGCATGCATAACCTCCATGCAAATCGGGTCCCCTGTGTCACCATCTTCTTAAGTAGATGGCCCCATCCAACAGATAATCCCTTTGACCTGTGATCAGGACAAAGGAAACCTCCAATGAATCTGACGAGCACAGTAGGTTATGTGGCATATCCTAGCTCTAACATCTCCTGCCATGCAATATTGTATCCACCTATCTCATCTTCTTTGAACACTTGGCAAAGTGCATCTATCCCACCCCGCTTGCTAAGATCGTAATACACTAGTTCGTCCATCACAGGGATGCGCAATATCTGGTGGACATCCTCGGGTGTCATCATCATCTCGTCCGTCGGCAAATGAAAAGTGTTGTGCTCGCTATGCCAACGCTCTGCTAAGGCTATCAATAATCCTCGGTTTATCAAGGCTTGGTGCATGTCAAGAAGGGAAAATAAATCATACCTACCAATGTGGTCTCGCTTCGCCTGGCTAAGGTGGGGTATCAATATCCATGTCTTCGGGAAGCGCTCTTGAGACTGGAGAACAGTAAAGTGCTCCTGAAATCAAATCATTTCATCATATCAGTATCTTGATTTATCTATCTATAAAATCAATCTATCTATCGATCTATCTTGCTCAATTGAGATTTTTATCAAATCTCATTGGGCCCCTATCAATGACACTCATCTATCATGAGGTCATTATCAATCCTATCTCATCTCGTGCGTACATCAAGATAATCAGAATTGATCATCAAATTTATCAATCAGGAGCGTCTAATTTTATCAATTAGATAGCTAATCAAATCTTACCCTATCAAAATAAAAAATTGAATCAAATTGACAACAAAAATCATAAATCTTTATCAAATCAACTCATCAATAATCAAAAAAAAAAAATCAACACATAGCACAAAATCAAAGTAAAATCGAAAAATCAAAAACTAAACAAAATCAACAAATCAAATAATTGAAAAAACTCAATAATCCAAAAAAAATCCCAAAAAATCCAAAAATCACAAAATCCAAAAAAAAATCGAAAAAATAAAAATTAAAAAAAAATAAAAAATAAAAAAAAATCGAAATTTTTTTTTAAAAAAAAAAAGTCGCCCCCCCATGCGGTGGCACCCAAGGAGCCGACAGCGGCCGCCACCAAGGCACCACCCCTCCCCCCCCTCAAAATGATAATTTTTTTCAAAAAAAAAGGGGATTTAAATTTTTATTTTTTTTTCCAAAAACAGGCAAGAATTGCATTTTTGGGATGCACATTTTTTTTTCAAAAATCCTACGAACCCATTTCATAAATCGAAAAACCCATCTCAAAAATATAATTTTTTTCCCAACCCATCTGGCGAAAACACTAAAAAATGATTTTTTTATGCAAACAGCTAAATTTTTCAAAAATCAACTAAAAATTAACAAAGCTAGGGTTTCTCGAAGTACGTACCGATGGACAGTATGCTAAAGGACGCTCGTATCACCAAACTCGCTCGAACCTATGTTGGTAATATGGGATTGACATTCTTTCCTCCAGAGCAATTTCTTTTTCTCAAACAACTGAAGTGCACAAATGAGGAGTGGTGAAAAGAATTCACCTTTTTAAACTCACAATGGGGCATTTAAGTGGGATTTTTATTCCACTGATTTTTAATCATTCAATCAACTAATCAACCTGGCAGGGCAGCGTTTTCAAATTTCTTATTGGGAAATGAATCAGATTGACTCTGAAAATCTCTAAAAATTGGAAAATCATTCAGAATAGAAAAATAGAAAAAATTTCAAAAATTTCAAAAAAATCAAAATATCATGAAAAATTCAAAAACATTAAAAAATTATTTGATTCATCTCCCGAGGGGTCATCCTCACATCGATACCTATCAATCAGTGTCTGGGGCATCATATTGAGATTTATCATCTCAAAGATCGAAACCGCATCAAATCCGCATCATATCGAGATTTATCATCTCAAAATCAAATCAGTATCATATCGAAACCAAATCCGCATCAAATCAAGATCAAATTTGCATCCTATCAAAATCAATATCAACAACATCATCAATCAAGTTTTTTTTGAACATGCGTCGTCACACATCGCTTCAAAGAGGGGCAAAATGTATACACCTAAAAATGGTCTTAAGATAGTTAATTAAATACGCAATTATTTGATTAATTCCCCTTCCCAATTAATTGAATTCATAAGCAATTTAATTAATTTCTCTATTCATCTACTAGTAAATAAATCTACATGATTTATTTATATAGTTCATTTCATATCCCACTTTGATTAATTAATTCTAAATTAATTAATGTCCCCCCATATAAATCAATTCTTGTAATCTCTAATTAAGATTAAAAAACTCAAGTTTGTTAAAAATTAATTAGCCTTTTCCAATTATTTGAATTTCTAAATTCAAATGAGCACATGGCTCCTAACTTTTAACCACCTAACCCTGGGTCTAATTAACCCTATCGTATCTTCCACATTCTAACCTCCTTATCCTAGCCTCCCATGGTGTGAATATTCTCTCCTTGAGACACATGGCACTTTTTCCACATTCCATGGACACTTGCCCTCTCATGAGCAAGGCTCCTTGACACTTGTCACCATAGAGATGACAAGTGTCCCTTCCTCCAACCTCTTCTCCAACTTCCTCAATCTTGGCCCTTGATATCTTCAGATTAGATCTGGACTGTCGATTTCTGCCACCTCAGCTTTGGCCTTGGAATTCTTATAAATATCCCCCATTTTGGAGCAATGAGGATCCCTTGCATTCATAGCTTTAGCATCATTACTATAGGCAATTTTCATTTCAATCATCTAGTAATTAACATTTTGGATTAATCATAGCATGTTAATCTAGTTTCTTAAATCATACATTTCATATCATCTCCATAGTCAATCATGATCAAATAGCTACTCAACTCTTGAGTTGCCACTTTGGAGGTCATTGCTCCGTTGAGAGCCCATCAATCCAACACCTTCAAGGTCCTCAAGAATAGAGGAAAATGGGACATTTCAAGGAAGGCTTATGGTTTGCATTTCTAATCTAGTTTGTAATTAAGCTTTTTAATTACACTTTATTGTCTCATTATATGTGTATGCCTTCTATATACCATATTTTTAGCATCACAATTACTATCAGCATTGCATGCCTTTAGTAAAACCAAGCTTCAAAAGATATTTATCCAACCTTGCATACCAAGCTCTAGAAGCCTGTTTCAATCCATATAAAGCTTTCTTCAATCTACAAACCATATCTTTATCATCTGTCAGTGAAAATCCATCAAGTTTCTCAATGTAAACTTCTTCCTCAAGCTCACCATTCAAAAATGCACATTTAACATCCATTTGATAAACCTTATAGTTCTTATAAGCTGCATAGGCAAGAAAGAGTCTAACAGCTTCAATTCTAGCTACAGGTGCAAATGTCTCACCATAATCAAGTCCTTCCATTTGAGAATATCCTTTACAAACCAATCTAGCCTTGTTCGTTATAACTTGACCATCCCCATTTAGTTAATTCTAAATACCCATTTAGTTCCAATAGAATTCTTATTTTTAGGCCGGGAAACTAAAGACCAAGTTTTATTCTTCTCTATTTGATCTAATTCATCTTCCATAGCCTTTAACCAATGTTTATCCTTACAAGTTTCAATAACAATTGCCGGTTCAATTTGAGAAATAAGACATACCTCTTCATTTTCTATTTTTCTTCTTGTCATAATTCCCTTGTTTATATCTCCAATAATTTGATCTTCAGAATGATTTAATCTTACATACCTAGGTGTCTTTTGAACTTCAGGTTCACTGCTCTGATCATCAGTCACAGTTGAATTTTTTGATTGTGTCGGTATAACTGTCTCAGCTTCCTGTACCAGTTGAGGCATTGTCAGTTTTGTTATGATCATTTCCACTGTTGGTTCCCTGTCATATGATATAGAATGATTTTTGTACTGTTCATCCACTTTCACATTAGCACTCTCCACAATTTTCTGTAATCTTTTTTTATAACATCTATATAATTTTCTCTAAATTGAATAACCAAGAAATATCCCTTCATCACATCTAGGATCAAACTTTCCAATTGAATCATCCCTTTTGATATAGCATTTACTTCCAAAAAGTCTGAAATACTTAACAGTAGCTGTATGTCCAAACCATAGTTCATAAGGGGTCTTATCGGTTTCACCTTTGATGTGAACTCTATTGAATGTGTAGACTGTTGTACTCACTACTTCTCTCCAGTAGATATGAAGCAATTTGGCTTCCATCATCATAGATCTAGCTGCATCCAAAATGGTTTTGTTCTTTCTTTCAACTACTCCATTTTGTTGAGGAGTCCTAGGTGCAGATAGATGTCTCCTGATTCCATTTGTCTCACAATAACTGTTAAATTCATGAGAAGTGAACTCACCACCATGATCTGATCTTAGACATTTGATTTTAAATCCAGTTTCAACCTTCACTTTAAAGATCTTGAATTTCTCAAAAGCTTTAGACTTCTCCCTTAGAAAAGTCACCCACATCATTCTAGAATAGTCATCAATAATCAACATGAAATACCTATCACCTTGATGTTGGCATTTCAATATCAGGAAATTGTTGATATTCAATAAGGATATTGAGAAGGTTGTTGAAGATTATTGATATAACTGAAGAAGGATGATAACTATCTTTATAACATTATTTTGTCATTGATGTCAAGAAATTGATTATCTGATTCAGTATGATGTTGTCATATCTTGAGAAGATTGATTTGAAGAGAATTAAGATGTCGGTAAAAGACACAGAAAGAATGTGATGAATAAGAGGAGAAATAAGTTATTCAATGGGCAACTATTACCAAGTTAGACAATGATGAGATCATGATGTTTAGATTGTTTTGATGTCCTACATATGTTGTTGATTGTAAGTTTAATACTATACTATGTCACCAAACAAAGAACCTAGTCGGTAAACCCTAAGGTTATCGATATTGGTTAATGAAGGCGGAATGTCTACAGAGTAAAGTTTAGTATTTACCGGGTTGTAACTGAGTTATGATAGTGCGCATTGGATGGATAAAAGCATTATTTAATGAAAGAAAATGATTAGCTGGAAATGTATAAATGATTGGTATGTCATGCATGAAGTTTGTTAAGGATCTATGGCAAAGGAAAATCGGCAGGAAGATCTACAGTGCAGATTGAACCACAATAACCTTATGCAAGTTCCAAGATAGGAATGCAAGTCCTGAGGCAAGGTAAAACATTTTTAGATCGAAAGGATACATTGAACCTAGTCAAGTTTTGAAGATCTGATGGCTAAGATTCTTCATGGGAAATGTGATCAAGGAGATTCAGTGGTTAGCAATTGTTTATAAATAAAGAATTGTTGATAAACAATGCATGCAGGAAAGTGTATGCACAGGGATGCTACACAGTGATTACCGAGCACAGAAGCTTGAAGACCTGTTTGAATAACAGAGTAGAGAGCCCAACAAAGGGACAAGATAAGTCCTATAACTAGATTGTTTTGAGCAAATAAGAATCCGCTTTAGCATTTTTAGATGTGAAGTTGCAGATAGATTTTTATTGCTGTTATTTTGTAAGTGACAGAAAATCTCTTAATCGAGTGGACTTAACAGTCTTATATGTAAACCCTCTAGCAAGATAACATTCTAGTTGAGTGTTTGAAATCCTTTGACAAGGTCACTTCTAACAAAGTGAAGATCCTAACAGATTTGGGGGAAATCCCTTAACCGGGTCACATCTAGCAATGTGTTTGTAATCTTTAACAGGATTTGCTTTTAACCAAGCATACTCTAGAAGAGTATATTTCTTAGTGGGTCCGAAATCCCACAATGGTTTTTCCCTATTTGGGTTTCCATGTTAAATCTGGTGTTATGAGTGTTATGATGATTATATGCTTATGAGTTTGCATGTTTAGCAGTTTTGGTTATATTGCTGAAGTATAAGTTACTGAGGTTGAATCTGTTGTTTTTATGGAAGATTAAGTTTGTATGATTCACCCCCCCCTCTCATCTTGTTAGCTATTGGCATTTGTACTTTACATTAAGTATCAAAACTATCAATTGGTATTAGAGCTTTGGACTCCGAAAGAAAATTTTAAAGGTACTTGAGGCAAAGATCCGAAGATGTATAAAAGGGATGCACCGAAGCTGAACAAGTCAAGTTTCTCCACATGGCAGAAAAGAATGAAGCTGCATTTATCAAGAATTGGAAAATATGCAACATATTATCTAGAGAATGATTATATTGCACCAAGCACCAACCCTATGACCTTGGAAGAGATAAAGGAAAAGAAAGAACATATTCAAGCTATTATTGAAATAACATCAGCATTGACCGACTCAGAGTTTAATGATCTAGAAGGCTGTAATGATGCAAAAGCAATGTGGACTAAGCTCATATCTATGTATGGATGTGATGAACATGTTCAAAGAGCAAAAGTAGATAGTCTAAGAGGACAAATTGAATCCATGAGGATGAATGAAGGTGAGAACATAACCCAATACAGTACAAGACTAAAGGAGATTGTCAATCAAATTAAAGGACCAGGTGGAACTATTGAGGAAAAGGATATAACAAGTAAGTTGTTGAGAACCCTTCTACCAGCCTATGCTATTTGAGTCTCTGCAATCAATGAATTGAGGTCTATACCTAACATGCTAGTTTCTTTGGATGCTACTATTGGTAAGCTACATGCATTTGAGTTAAGTAATTTTGATAACAGTGGGTCTTCGGTAAATAAAGTTGAATCTGCATTCAGTTCTTTTCATATTAGTGAATCTAATGATTACAATGATAGAATGAGTAAGTACTCTAAAGGGAATCACAGTGGAGCAAGTGAAAGATTTCGTAAGAACATGGAAGAAGTGCACAAACTGTATGAGGAAATCAAGAAGCAAGAAGAGTTTGAAGCAATATTAGCTAGAAGGTTACTGAGAGGAAAAGGTAAGTATAAAGGGAAGCTACCTTTAAAATGTTTCAATTGTGATAAGATAGGACATATGGCTTCTAACTACCCTGACAAAGAATCTAGTGAAAAGAGAGAATACCGAGATAATAGGCAGAAAGACAACCAATATAGAGGACACTGAGACTTCAGAAGGAGAGATAGAAAGACATGTCTAGTAGCAGATGAGGAATCCAATGATGACAAATCTGATGAAACTGATACTGAGGAAGTGGTTTATGTGGCTATTAAAGATGGATCTGATGAAGAAAGGTATGAAGAAAAATCCCTAATATCTCACATAAATAATAATGATTCTTGGATCATAGATAGTGGATTCTCACATCATATGACAGGTGATAAACACAAGTATGTTAAATTAGAAGACTATGATGGAGGTTATGTAAGATTTGGTAATGATGCACCATGTCCAGTGAAATGTAAAGGATCTATAACACTTCTTGACAATGCTAAATGTGATGATGTATACTGGGTTGAAGGATTGAAATACAATTTGTTGAGTGTAGCACAACTAAACAATACAGGATACCAAATAGAATTTCAGAAAGGAATTGTCAAAGTTCATGACAAGCATGGAAAGTTAGCTGCTACCGGGACACAAACAAAAGATAATACATTTCATCTTGACTCAACTCGAAACAAGTGTCTTTATGCTAAGATAGATGATACTTGCTTATGGCATAAAAGGTTTTGTCATGTAAATTTTGATAATCTAATCAAAATAAATAAGAAGCACCAAGTAAGAGGTCTATCGAGTCTGGAAAAACCTGAGAATGCTATGTGTCGAGGATGCCAGCTAGGTAAGATGACGAAATCAAGCTTTACAAGTAAGTCCTACACTTCTAAAGAAATTTTAGATCTAGTACATACTGATGTTTGTGGTTCTATGAAAGTTCAAAGTTATTATGGTGATAAATATTTCATATTATTTGTGGATGATTACTCAAGGATGATATCAATCATGTTTTTAAAAGAAAAATCAGAAGCTTTTCAAATGTTCAAATGGTACAAGGCAAGAGTTGAAAATGAAACAGGAAGACAACTAAAATGTCTTAAATCTGATAGAGGAGGAGAATTCACTTCTGATGAATTTAACTTATACTGTAATGATCATGGTATAAAGAGGCAAGTATCTACACCGAGAACACCTCAGCAAAATGGGATAGACGAGAGAAGAAACAAATCAATTGTGGATTGTGCAAGAACCCTGATGATAGAAAAGAGGGTACCTCAAACATTTTGGAGAGAAGCAATCAGCACTGCAGTTTACACCCTGAACCGAGTTCAATTGAAGAAAGGAACTATGAAGACACCATATGAGATCTGGTATGACAAGAAACCTAATGTAAGTTATTTTAAAATATTTGGAAGTAGATGCTATGTTCACAAAGATGACAGAAATGGAAAGTTTGATAAAAAAAGTGAAGAAGGAACATTTCTTGGTTATTCTTCTAGAAGGAAAACATTTAAATGTCTGATCAAATCATCTAACAAAATAGTAGAAAGTGCAAATGTGAAAATTGATGAATTTGCAGAAAGAAATGATGAAGGAAATTCCAAAGAACCAGAAGATTATGAAGAATTCATTTATGTTCAACTGATAAGTCCTACCCAGAAAGCTGCTGAAGAAAATGAAGATAATGTCCAGTTACTGAGTGATGAAGAAGGTCATACAAAACCTACCGAGCCTATATTAGCCAAATATGTCAGAAGACATCATGCATCAAGTCAAATTATAGGAGATAAGGATGATCCAGTGATGACAAGGAACAAACTGAGATAGAACACATGTTTGATATCTGAATTTGAACCGAGAATAGTGAAAGAGGCATTTAACAGTGAAGATTGGGTAAATGCTATGATAGAAGAGACTGATTAAATCAAGAAGAATGACACATGGACACTGATCCCAAGACCGAAGGACAAAAATGTAATCGGTACTAAGTGGATTTTCAGAAACAAGCTAAATGAAAAAGGTGAAGTCATTCGCAACAAAGCAAGACTAGTTTGCAAAGGTTATGCTCAAGAAGAAGGAATGGATTATGGTGAGACTTTTGCACCTATGGCTAGACTTGAGGGAGTAAGAACATTGTTGGCATATGCTGCTTTCAAAAATTTCAAGATATATCAAATGGATGCTAAATCTGCATTTTTGAATGGTATACTAGAAAAAGAAGTTTACATTGAACAACCTAAAGGATTTGTTGAAGACAAGAGTAAAGATTAGGTATGCAAATTGAACAAAGTTTTATATTGTCTTAAACAAGCACCTAGAGCATGGTATGAAAGATTGCACTCTTATTTAATCAAGATTGGTTTTATAAGGACAAGTGAAAACAACATGTACATGAAGAAAGATGAGGGCAATGGAATATTGATCTCAGCCATATTTGTTGATGACATTATGTTTTGTGGAAATGATTCTCTATGCAAGAATTTTGGTAATGAAATGTGCAAAGAATTTGAGATGTCACTAATTGGTGAGATATAGTATTTTATAGGTTTATAGATACTGCAAATGAAAGATGAGATTTTCATTACTCAATCCAAGTACATAAAGGAAATCTTGAAGAAATTTGGAATGGAAGATTCTAAACCAGTAAGTACTCCTATGACTACTAACTGTAAATTATCAAAGAATGATGAATCTGCATCTGTTGATGAGACACTTTACCGATCCGTGATTGGAAAATTGCAATACGTTGTGCATAGTAGACCAGATATAGCACATGTAGTAGGTATTGTAGCAAGATTCTCTACAGATCCCAAGGAAACACATATGACAGCAATCAAGAGAATTTTTAGATACATGAGAGGCACTGAAGATTATGGCTTAGTATATGAAAAGAGGAATAATTTTGATTTAAAAGTTTATACTGATGTTGATTGGGCAGGCAATATTGATGACAAGAAAAGCACAAGTGGTGGAGCTTTCTTTTTGGGAGAAAGACTAGTAAGTTGGCTTAGCAAGAAACAAGGATGTATTTCTCTGTCTACAACAAAAGCTAAATATGTTGTTGTAGCATTGAATTGTACCAATATAGCATGGATCAAACAACTATTGGAAGGTATAAATGAGAAAGTTACCGAGCCAGTAACTATATTCTATGATAATACTAGTGCCATTAACATTTCAAAGAATCTAGTAATGCACTCTAAAACAAAGCATATATCTATAAAGTATCATTATCTCAGAGAAGAAGTTCAAGAGAAGAAAGTTGTGCTGGAATATATCAGTTCAAAGGAGCAATTAGCAGATATCTTCACAAAGCCATTGTCAAGGGACACTTTTGAGTATCTCAGAAGCAAGTTAGGGGTCCTACCCCTATCTTCTACTCATTGACTGAGTTCAGTGAAAGCATCAATTCGGTGAATCTACAAAATATTATGTGTGGATTGATGCTAATTTATGAACTTTAGGAGGTCACCTAAAGTTGTGCAAGAAAAAGTGAATAGAGACAAGTTGATCTGACCGAGACTGAGGTGTTACACAGCAAGGCAAATCACTTCACAAAGGAAGAAATCATGATTTAGTTCTTTTACTTTTTGGCATTGTTGTTAGAGGGGGAGAAGACTAAATGGTTGACTGCATGGTAAAGCCCTGAATGATGGAAATAACAGAAGACTAATGATAGGGGGAGTAGATTGCAAAATGGAGAAGACTAAATGCAAGTCAACAGGTCAGAAGCCTACTGAAAATTGGAGAAGACTTCAGAAGACAACAGATGAAGGATAACAAGAGAAGTCTAATAGCAATTTGAATCCAAATCAATTTGAATATCTTGTTTGTAATACCATTTAATTGTTAGTTTTTCCATCAATGCCAAAGGGGGAGATTGTTTGCATTACAGTAAGAAAGATTGTTGGCATTTCAATATCAGGAGATTGTTGATATTCGATAAGGATATTGAGAAGGTTGTTGAAGATTATTGATATAACTGAAGAAGGATGATAACTATCTTTATAGCATTATTTTGTCATTGATGTCAAGAAATTAATTATCTCATTCAGTATGATGTTGCCATATCTTGAGAAGATTGATTTGAAGAGAATTAAGATGTCGATAAAAGACACAGAAAGAATTTGATGAATAAGAGGAGAAATAAGTTATTCAATGGGCAACTATTACCGAGTTAGACAATGATGAGATCATGATGTTTAGATTGTTTTGATGTCCTACATATGTTGTTGATTGTAAGGTTAATACTATACTATGTCACTGAGCAAAGAACCTAGTCGGTAAACCCTAAGGAACCTAGTCGGTAAACCCTAACGTTATCAATATCGGTTAATGAAGGCAGAATGTCTACCGAGTAAAGTTTAGTATTTACCGGGTTGTAACCGAGTTATGACAGTGCACATTGAATGGATAAAAGCATTATTTAATGAAGGACAATGATTAGCTGGAAATGTATAAATGATTGGTATGTATTGCATGAAGTTTGTTAAGGATCTATGGCAAAGGAAAATCGGCAGGAAGATCTACAGCACAAATTGAACCGCAATAACCTTATGCAAGTTCCAAGATAGAAATGCAAATCCCGAGGCAAGGTAAAACATTTTCAGATCGAAAGGATACATTGAACCTAGTCAAGTTTGAAGATCTGATGGCTAAGATTTATCATGGGAAATGTGATCAAGGAGATCCAGCGGTTAGCAATTGTTTATAAATAAGGAATTGTTGATAAACAATGCATGCAGGCAAGTGTATGCACAGGGATGCTACATAGTGATTACCGAGCACAGAAGCTTGAAGACCTGTTTGAATAATAAAGTAGAGAGCCCAGTAGAGGGACAAGATAAGTCCTATGACTAGATTGTTTTGAGCAAATAAGAATCTGCTTTAGCATTTTTAGATGTGAAGTTGCAGATAGATTTTTATTGCTGTTATTTTGTAAGTGACAGAAAATCTCTTAATCGAGTGGACTTAACAGTCTTATATGTAAACCCTCTAGCAAGATAACATTCTAGTTGAGTGTTTGAAATCCTTTGACAAGGTCACTTCTAACAAAGTGAAGATCCTAATAGATCTGGGGGAAATCCCTTAACCGGGTCACATCTAGCAATGTGTTTGTAATCTTTAACAGGATTTGCTTTTAACCGAGCATACTCTAGAAGAGTATATTTCTTAGTGGGTCTGAAATCCCATAGTAGTTTTTCCCTATTTGGGTTTCCACGTTAAATCTGGTGTTATGAGTGTTATGATGATTATATGCTTACGAGTTTGCATGTTTAGCAGTTTTGGTTATATTGCTGAAGTATAAGTTACCGAGGTTGAATCTATTGTTTTTATGGAAGATTAAGTTTGTATGATTCACCCCCCCTCCCCTCTCATCTTGTTAGCTATTGGCATCTATACTTTACATTAAGTATCAGAACTATCACTTGAAAGCTTCTAGTCCTTGATGAACCACATAAGTCAATGTGAATCAAATCAAGTACATCATTAGATTTATCATGTATGTTCTTAAAAGAACTTCTGACTTGCTTACCCAATTGACATTCCTTACATACCAAATTATGAGGCTTCATAATCTTAGGTATATCTCTAGCTACCTTAGTTGAATTGATCTTAACAATACACAACCTCTTATACCATAGCCAACTCTCATCAATATGAGAAATCAAATATGTCTTATTACTAGTGTTCAAGTGAAAGATATTACTTCATGTCTGAATACTAGTTGCAATCTCCAAACCAGTCTTGTTAATGATTTTGCATTTTCTATCTTTAAATTGAAGTTGAAAACCCTTATCAACCAATTGACCAACACTCAAAAGATTATGCTTCAAACCTTCTACATAATAGACATTATCAGTGTTATGCTTGCCATCCAAAGAAATAATACCTCTACCTTTGATCATACATGCCTAGTCATCTCCAAATCTGACTTGACTGTCATTGTATTCTTGCAGGGACAAAAATTTCCCTTAATCTCCAGTCATATGATGTGAGCATCCACTATCAATTACCCATTCATCCTTATCTTCAACTTCTATTGCCAGGGCTTTTTCTTCATTCTTGATAGCCAATTCTTGGTCATCTTCCTTCAAAGCATAGAACACCCATTCCTTTCCATTTCTAGATCCACTAGTAGAGTCTTCTATTGGTTCATCTCCAAAGTCATCAGTTACTCCTTCCTCATCTGCTATGTAGCATTGTTTACTCTTCTTGAATCTATATCTATTTGGGTTAGGTTTAAAAGATTTCTTAACTCTTTCCTCAAACCTTGCATTCCTTTCAGGACATCTAGATGAAAAATGACCAATCTTATTACATGCAAAACATTTAAAAGGTGTTTTTCTTTCATACTTACTTCCAATTGGTCCTTTAGGTATTCTTCTAGCAAATAAGGCTTCAAGTTGCTCAAGTTCTTCATCTTCTTTCCTCATGTCTTCCAATTCTTTTACATATACGGCTTTCCAATCACTTTTGTTGGTAGATGTTGATGATGATGCATGAAAAGCAGATTCAGACTTTACAGCTCTAGAAGATCCAAATTATTCAAGCTCAAAAGCAGATAATTTCCCAATCAGAATGTCTCTATTAAATGAGGTGTTTGCCATTGTTCTAAACTCATTAATTGTAGTTTCCTTCATCTTGTAAGCCAGTGGAAGGGCTCTCCAGACTTTGGAAACTATTTCATCTTCACTTAGAAATCCTCCACAACATTGAATTCCCATAAAAATCTCATTTACTCTTTCCGTAAACACATAAATTCTTTCATTATCTTTCATTTTCAAGTTTTCATATCTTACACGATAACCATCAAGTTTAGCAATTTTGACAGTAGGATTCACCTTCATTCAAAGTTTACAATTTGTCCCACATAACCTTAGCTGATGATTTGTTAGTCAATCCCATAATCTACTAATCAGTAAGTGCACACAAGAGGGCTTCTCTAGTTGTGCAATCATTTTCAATATTCTTATCCAAGTCTGCAGGAGAAGGATTCCCAGATGCCAGATCATAAGGTGTGTAACCTTTCTCAGTGATCTCCCAAATATCCTTGCCAAGACATCTAAGATGAGTCTCTATTTGAATTGTCCATATCCCATAATTTGTTCCATCAAGCTTAGGGATTTCTCTTCTAAAAATAGTTGCCAGTGGATTAGAAGTGTTAGTTACCATAGGATCTACCTCAAGAGGTTAAGCTTTTGCAAAAGAGGACCAAAGCTCTGATACCAATTTTTAGGATAACCAGTGAACAACTGAGAGGGGGGGTTAATCAGTTGTCAACAGATTATAATTTTTAATCCATAATACAACCTTAAACAAATCAAGTACCGATAAAGCATATATAGATGTTGGTAGGAACAGATACTAGTAAATAATACAACTTAACAATTAACTAGATAATCAATGCAAAGAAACCATACCACATACACCATGATTTGTACGTGGAAAACCCAAAAAGGGAAAAACCACAGTGGGAAGCCTACCCACAGTCAGATGATACTTCTATAGAAAGTATGTGTTACAATGAGGGGCCTGCACTTGCAGGAAGGCACACTGCCTAGAGCATACTACTCATTAAAAAAGATTCTCACTGACTACAGAGAGGCTACAACCATCTCAAGATAAATGGACAACAATCCAATAAAGTGAACTACTAGAAATAGAATCTACCATTCTTGATTACAGTCTCAGTTAATCTCAGTGTCAGAGGACTAAATCCTCTTCTGAATCCAATTCGATCACCAATGATTAACCAACACCTATGCCTGAATGATATTACAATATTTGCACATTACATTCCTTTACCATGACCTTTCAATAACCATGATGCTTTACAAAGATTTTCTACCTCTTATTTATACAAACCCTAAGGCCTAAACCAATTAGGTAAGCCACCTAAATATATTACAATAAGATCATTACATAATTCTATATTACAATAATATGTCATGTCGACTTAAGACCAAAACAATAATAACAAATCCATAAATCATCTTGAGACAACCCAGTAATGTGTAGATTACATGTTAGCATGATATCAGTTCATAACCTAGATAGGTACTAGACCTATTATGGGTCCACCATGCTAAAGAAATATCTTCATGCAGTTGAAGCATGATCAAACAACATCTTCAGCATCCTGAAATCCATGAAGAAGCTGCATCGACACCAACTATGCATCCTATCATGATTCCTCAATAAAAGCTCTTCTTGTAAAGCCTTAAACCGATGCCGGTAAGGGTTTACCAGAGTGTATGATATCATCCGATTACCAAGCCAATACCAAATGACCAAAACATGCTCATGGAGCATATAACACATGAAATCAAATATACTTCACTAATCCAAACATGTCGGAAGTGTCCCACAGATAGTCTCTTCTGTCGATAACACTAGATCTTCTACCAGTAACCAAAACTTATTTGTCGGTAACCAACCATAACAGATAGTGTTGACATCAATGACAAAACATAAATGGAATACATAATCAATTCATCCATAATGCCAACACAACATTATCATCATCGAAATTATTAATAATAGGATCTTTAACACAAAAAGAAGTTGAACCATCATTTTTGTTGAGCATTTTTAACTTAGGTGATTTAAGTTGAGCTTCCTCCCTAGGGTTAGGCGAAAGCTAGACAAATGGGACCAAGTCAACATTTGGTGTTTTCAAGGAGGAAATGGCTCAGTAAGAAAGCTCATGAGCCTTAGTATGATATCTTTATCGGTGTTCTTTTGCAAAATTATTCCTTTTAGTTTTAGTCAAGGCTTGTGAAGTTTGAGGATCTATATACTTATTTTCTTCCCTTACATGAGGAGGAATGGAAGAACCCCAATAGGTTGAAAGATAGAAGATGATTCCAAGTGATTTCCTTTGTAGGATGTAGGAAGTGGGACTATGGCACATATAGGAGGAATGGAAGGAGTAGTAAGAAGACCAGGTCCATTATGAGGAGGAATATTTATGGGTGTAGGGTCTCTAGGTTTACTCAAGTCCATTATCATCTCATTTTTTCATTTTTATTAAGATAAGAAAAGGATATCAATTTGAGGCTTTAAGGGCTCAAATTGTTTAGGCCAAAATTAATCAAGAGTGAAATTTCCATGCTTCACTATGAATTGATAAAGGCCATGATTAATCATTATAATAGTGTCATTATGAGTGAATTTTAAACATTTATAGATTATAAAAGGGATAGATTTCATGGAAGAGAGCCAAGGGTGTCCCAGCTTCACACAAAATCAATCCCATGTAGGAATAATAGTAAAGGTGACATCTAAGGACTTAGTGCCAACCTTAATAGGAAGAGTAATAGAGCTTATAGTAGGGCAAGATAAACCATCATACACTTTAACCATAACATCAAATTTACCATATGTTACTTGATGCAATTGTTGAGTAAAAAGATGTTCTTTAGTAATCACATTCACATACATATTGGATCAATGAGCACACCTCATGAGAGTTTGTCTTTGATCTTCACAATAATATATTAATGGGCCATCAAGTGCAAATCACCAGGATCGAAGGTAATGATTTTTATTTAATAGGTTTAGGTTTGTCAATAAGATTCACAACAATGTTAGATTCTACACCAAGATCATTAGGATAGAAACCAAGTGCCTCAGACTCAACAACATTGGTAAAATAAGAAATCAATGAATTTGTTAAGATTTGGAAATTTTGGTTAGGGGGAGCTATGAACTTATTCCCTTTGTCATTCACAGCAACTATGGATATAGTATTGTTATCAATAAATTATTTAATCTTATTCCTTAACTGGTAAAAATTTTCAATAGCATGACTAGGTTGATGGTGATATTGACAAAAATATTTAGGATCATGGGAAGCTAGTGTTTTAGAATGATCAATTTGTTTGATGGGATGAAGTTGCAACATATTAGAATTCATCAACCTCAATATTATACTATTCAAAGACTCAGAAAGAGGAGTCAATTATTTTCTAAAGTATTTGGATAAAGGGGCCACACTTGGTGTCATGGATGCCACTTGAGTGTTGATGTTATTATTTATCTTCAAGAAACCTTTATTGTGTTTGAACTTCAAACGATTGTTAAGCACTCTCATTCTTATCAACCGAAACCATTGAAGAGAATGATTCAAATTGACTCATTTGAAATTGATAATTATGAAGCACTGCACATAATTGTGTAAAAAAAGTAAACTAAAAAAATAGAATCTTATCTCTAATGTCCTTTTGCAAATTAGCGATAAAAATTATTTGAACATCATGAGTAGGAACATGATAAGAAATTTGTGAATGCAAATGTTTATATCTACCAATAAAATCAATCACTTTTTCTCTAACTTTATAGCATTGTAAATCGTAACCAGTGCAATTTACACCTCATGTTTGTGCTCTTACTTTAGCATCTCCCATTTTCATTCCCCCTAGGTCCATCTTTGCCCCATTATGCTCCAATCTTGATGTCAAATGTTGACACTATTAGGTGGGTCGTTATCCTGAGGTTGCCTATTCCTGATTTCCAATTTGTTGCTCTTGTTTGGAGGACCAGGGCATGGAGTGCCTTTGTCCTGGACTAGGACACCCCAAAATACCCCGATCCCCCTAAAAGTGGACCCAATTTGAATGAAGATAGGCACTTTCCCTCCCCTTATATGGAATTTGGTCCCCATAGCTTTATTTGACTGTTGGAGGTTGGCCTAATTAGTAATTTACCTAAAGAACCCTATATTAAGACATCTTATCAATTCATTTAACTCTAAGACTAGAATAAATTGAGAAGACTTCGTATCCAACATTATCAAGCATTCAAGGAAAAATTTCATCCTTTGAGCATTATGGAGAAAAGTTACATCAATCTTCATGCCAGCATGTGTGATTGATTAGATCTTTCATGATCATGTATTTTTCATTCCATTACATTCAACATTTGTGATTATATTTAAAGAGCATTGCATCATCAATTCATTTATTAGCCCTTGCAGATCTAAGGTATATCTCCTAGCATTTACTTTAGTATTTACATTATTCAATTAAGGGTTAGTTACTAAAATAGGGTTTGAGCTAAGGCAAACCCATATCCACAACAATTTCTTCTCTCTTTTTGTGAGCAGGGAATTGACTCGAGAGTTGTACTTAGAGATTCTGTTAGAGTTGATGATGAATTGGTTTTTCTTTCAATGAAGAAAGAGTCAGAGGACCAAGGTGAATCTCTACTACCTAATCTTGAAACATTAGCCAAAACTTTTGGGAGCAATTTCTAAATCTCTTCTTTTGCCTAGATCCCAGTTTGTGGCTCCATTGGATATTTGTAGCATTTTGTCTTCATTAATTTACTTCAATTGTCCCTTGTTTTGCTCTAGTTTCATGATTCACGTCCAATTTTCAACTAGAAAGAGGGGACAAACTAAAAACCGGTGAATCTAATCAAAATTTTAGTCCTTTTACTATTTGGATTATGGCTAGATCTATTGCATTCACCCCTCTTTCAATGTAGTGGTATCCCAAGTAAAATTAGTGGTTTTATTATCTTAATTGGTAAAACCCTAGTTTTACACCATTACAAACTAATTGCTTACAATGAATTAAATTAGTCAAATTAATCTTAGGACCCATGTTATTTTGAAATTGTTGAATGAAAGCATTATCTATTTGTTTAAAATAAATAATAGAATATGGAGACAAAGAACAATATCATTACAAGGCTTTATCTCTAAAGGTTTGAGTAAATAATTTTTCCATGAGTCTTTGATCATGAGAGAAATCACTACACAAATTTTGAAATGTATTCACATGAGTCAAGGAGTCACCTTTTCTATTATATAACTCCAATTGAGGAATTTCCATATTTTTAGGTGGAACCATACGTCATGAAATATGTCATCAAATAATGGGCTTGCTACATCAAATGTGGGAACATTGAATTTGGATTGAGTTATATAAGCCAATCGGTGTTATAAGGATGTAACAATATAGGCTAGGTTATTGATAGTTGCTTTGGCAGAGGAATGAGAATTGGACACATTGGATTGTGATGGAGGAGTAACAATGTTGTAAGTAGCTGGAGGTTGAGAATAAGGAATGGGGACATTATGGTATTTTGGTATGGGAGATGGTTGTGAAATAAATGGAAGACTCATAGAAGGAGGTATGTAAGAATATTGATTAATAGGATTTGCCCAATGACTAACATGTATAGGATTAACATTTTGTGTGGAAGTATCCATGATATAAGATGTAAACGCAGGCACACTAGGCAAGGATGTAGGCATAGGAATGGAATGATTAACTTGGCTAGTAGGTTGAGAATAACCAAGGAATTCAACACAACTTTTGATTGGCATAATATTAGTATCAAAAATATGAGCAAGGACACACAACAAATCCACACCTATCTTATCACTTTGAACCATTATTTTCAATCCTTCAATCAAGGGGATTGCCTCACTATTCAGGTATTGTTGACCCATCCATTGTTGAATATTTTCAAACTCATATCAATCTTCTCTAATTGGTCAATAGTAACCCTAGTTAGTGATTCATCCTCATCATGAGAATGATGAGGTGAATGGGAATATGTGATATCATTTGTGGGATTAGAAGAAGCACCAACATTCACATGGAATAGGCTAGTCAACTAAGGCTCCATTTCCTTAGTATTTAAACCTTGGGAATCCCTATATCTATAACTTCTTCTCACTATAATATTGTATGTAGGACTTAGGGTAACAAAACTCATGCACAAAGAGGAAATTTCAAATGCAAATATTTGACACTATGATTAAACAATGTAATTTATTTGTAAAAATGATTGATTAACCAAGAAATTAAACAATGTGAATTATTGGTCCTCACAACTGGAATGGCAACTAGGTAATAAAACACAATTCAGAGATTGAATATCCTTGAATAGCTAACTTTCCTATGGCAAAGGCTCATTTATTTATCAACCAGGGACGTAAACTTGAAATGGGTCAGCACTGTATGTGCACCAAGTTCATATTGCAACCATTCTATATTACTGTAGGAAGGGAAATTCTTCTAAAGCAAACACGCGGAATCTCAATGAACTAATATTTAATCTTACAACTGGAAATCACTTTAAACAACTATTGTTAAATGATAAAGTTTTGGCAAGAAAAAGGAACTACTCTGTTATTGTGGCTGTAGGAACAAACACAGGAACTATTTCTATTGGATGCAGGAACAGATAATTGCAGAAACAACTATACAAAAGTATGAAAACTAACTGGAACATACAAAGGATTACTCACCAAGTGGGCCCCCTCACTAGTACATTCGGAGCTGATTTCTGATGGTAGTTTGTCGGATTTGCGACGAATTTTCGTCGGAGTGTTGACAAAATCCACCATCGAAAACTTGGCGTCAAATTGGTCGATGATGCCATGCCCATCAAAAATTTGACAACCAATAGACTCTGCCGATGCTCAAAGAAGTCATTGGTTGAAAGCTTGGTATTCATCGTAATTTCAACAATGATAATTTTTATCAAAAAAAAATAATTATTATCACCGAAGATAATTATTATCATCGATATAAAAGAGCCATAGAAGGAAGGAAACACCGATTAATTCCAGAAAGGACTCACCGAAGATAATAACTTCATCGACAAAAGATATTGAAGAAAGCAAAGAGGGTCTTCATCGATGGGAAAAGTTCTCAAGGAAATAATACTATCGGTGCAACATAAAAAGGACCCACCGAAAGGAGCATTTTCATCGAAAGAATAATATCAATCAGACAAAAGGAAGCTACATCGATAAAAGATATCGATGAGGATATAGGTTTCGAGGATGTTAAACTTCATCGACAAAAGATATCGAAGAAAGCAGAGAGGGTCTTCATCGACTGGAAAAGTTCTTGAAGAAATAATACTATCAGTGCAACATAAAAAGGACCCACCAAAAGGAGCATTTTCATCGAAAGAATAATATCGATCAGACAAAAGGAAGCTACATTGATAAAAGATATCGATGAGGATATAGGTTTCGAGGAGGTTAAACTTCATCGACAAAAGATATCGAAGAAAGCAGAGAGGGTCTTCATCGACGAGAAAAGTTCTCGAGGAAATAATACTATCAGTGCAACATAAAAAGGACCCATCGAAAGGAGCATTTTCATCGAAAGAATAATATTGATCAGACAAAAGGAAGCTACATCGATAAAAGATATCGATGAGGATATAGGTTTCGAGGAGGTTAAAAGGCATGTTCTCGATATGCATGGTTTTTCTGATGTAACTTTATCGGTGAAGAACGATAAGGGAAAGTAAAGAAATGCTTCGGTAAGATAATAGACTCATTCATCGATGGGGCATAGTGATATCGATGAAAGAAGTATTTTGATGGAAAAATAAAGGACACTGAAGCCCAAGGTTTCTTCAACATAAGAGCCATCAAAGGAAGGAAACGTCGATAAATTCTAGAAAGGACTCACTGAAGATAATAACTTCATCGACAAAAGATATCGAAGAAAGCAGAGAGGGTCTTCATCGACAGGTAAAGTTCTTGAGGAAATAATACTATCGGTGCAACATAAAAAGGACCCACCGAAAGGAGCGTTTTCATTGAAAGAATAATATCGATCAAAAAAAAGGAAGCTACATTGATAAAAGATATCGATGAGGATATAGGTTTCAAGGAGGTTAAAAGGCATGTTCTTGATATGCGTGGTTTTGCCGATGTAACTTTATCGGTGAAGAACGATAAGGGAAAATAAAGAAAAGCTTCGGTGAGATAATAGACTCATTCATCGACGCGGCATAGTGATATCGATGAAAGAAGTATTTTGATGGAAAAATAAAGGAGGACACCGAAGACCAAGGTTTCTTCAACATAAGACCTTATGGATATCAGATATGTTTCGATGAGGAGACAGCCATACTGACCGAATGCAATATTTCGATGAAGGGAAAAAATACTTGATCGAAGTAATATTTGAAACAAAAGTATTGTCGATAGAAACAAAGAGATCGATGGACTAAAGAAACAAATGATCGAAAGACATATCCTCATCGAAATGATTATTGATTGCCGTGAAAATCAGAAACAAATCCCATGGAAGGTCACATCACCATTAAATTTGAATGTGTGCCCGAGTGATCGTTGTCCAAACCGCCATTACTAACTGATTAAATATGCCATAAGTAGTGGATCAACATCAAAGGACACATCATTAAGGAATTTACAGGTGATGAACTAAAAGCAGGAATTGGGTGAATTCACAGATAAAGCTCAGTAATTCCAAGTAAGTTGTTTGCACATAGACCTCTTTCTTAAAATTCAAATGGAATCATCATCTAAAACTAATAAGACCAGAAAGGGAAAAGAACCTATCACTACAGAAGAAAAACCTAAAAGATAGAAAAGGGAAGGGCGTTCTTTGGCCTAGGACCTGATTGACCAGTGGCCATCATCTAGTTTGAGGTCCAAGAAGATTAGAGTTGATGAGGAAGGCCTGGAGGACCGGTTTGAGGATCTTGGAGACATATGGACAGAATTGAGAGGGTATGAATTATTCATATATGGGTACAATAGAAGAGTTGCCCCTCAACCTATCAACAATTATGGTGATTGAACTTAGGAAGGTTAGATGTGGCTAATGTATTTGTGAATGTGTATCTCATGAAGGCATTGGCAAACAATTATGACCCTAAAACTAGGACCATATATAACTACATGGGTGAGTCAATTCTTGCAATCAGAAAGGAGGTTATTGACACTGTGTTCGAGTTGGATTGGGGATTTGAAGAATTGATTGACCTCAAGAAGTTAACAAGTGAATATTTTAACCTAGAGCACATTTACAAAACGTGGAGACTCCCTATACATAGACCTAGGAATGCAGGGTCCTTAGTGCCACTAGGTCAGGATGACAAAGCTCCCTATGATGTCAACTCTTTCCATCCATATTTCAAGTATACCTATTACTATTTTGCCCAAGTACTAGGGATAAAATCCCATCCTTTGATGGATATTGCAGCCATGGTCATTTGTGTCGATTTGCAGTCTAAGGACCCTCGCTTCTTTTATTTTTCTGCTTATTTGGTTGAGGTTTTGAATCATGGGTTAGAAAAGTTAAAGGGGGATGTCATCAATTTTCATTTCAAGCATTATTCCTTACTTATACATATGCTATTGTATGTGGGCCAATATGAAGGGTTATGGCCAGAAGAGTTATGTGTCAGGACATATGACAATGTTGGGATGAGAAAACCAGTGCAACTATGGGTTTCTTCATGGGACCAAAGGTATGTGAATAATCAATATTGGCATTTTGAGGAGTTCCTTGTCAAGCCATTATATAGACTGTTGGGATACCCATGCGATCGTGCCCTTGCACCAGAGGTTCAAAGATTCCTAAGACCAAAAGATTTCACTGAAGATCCCTCAATTAAACACAATTGGGGAGATTGGTATTGTTTTTCAGACTGCACATAAGTCAAGGTATACGAGTTTGAAGGGAGACCATACTTACTACCACTTACAGTCCCTAATAGAGTGGCTTTTCTAGAAATTATGAGGCAACTATCAATAGTGAGTACAGAACATCTGACAAGCCATGGGAAACAATCAATTGTACCTGGGTTGTTAGTATTTTCAGATTTTATTGTGAAAAGTTCAAAGAGTTATGGCTTGCTGCAGACAAAATTGGATTATTATGGCATGGGTATGGGGGATCCAAGGCCCAATTTTGATCCTGAAGGATACATAAGGATAGCATGGTCATCACAAAAGCTGAAGGCTGGAAAGCATAAATCTTACCTACCAGATGACCTCATTAAGAACATTGGCAAAGAAGAGGCTAGAGTGAAGCGAATAAAGTTTGAGAAAGCAATGAAGGCTTATAAATGGAATCTTTTTAGAAGGAAAATGGATGAGAACATGCTACAAAAGATTGAAGACCCCTTGGAGTTGGCCAACAAACTTATGGAGCATGAATTGGAAATAATTGAGGGAGTCTCGCCTCATGTTTTTTAGGGATTACATTGATACTATTAGGAATATAGAGCCTTTGGCTCATATGTCTCCTGCTTCCACATCTAGCATCATTCCATTCACTCCTCGAGAGGATTACCCCCCTGATTATGCAGAGGATACACCTATAGACTTGGCAATAGGACAACTGAATGTCTGAGAAGTGGCTAACATCGGATTCCTGGAGGATGAGGATTTCATTGCTGATAGTGACTTCAATGCTTCCAAGGAGTTCATTGCATTCCTCTATCAACATAGAGGATCTCAAATAAGGAATAACATGAGAAATAGTGAAGAAGAGCAGCAGCTTTAAAAGTTACAAGAGGAGATGGATCTTGTGATGAGAGAAATGACACCTAAGAAGGGAAGATAGTTGCTTAAGGAAGTTGGTGTGCTATTATACTTTGGATGGGATATGAACTCTGCCTTGTTGTTTGATGGATTCCTCAAGAAACGGGACCCAAGTAAGCAAATGATGCCAAAAGAGATTGATAAACTCTTTAGAGGATCAGGATATGATCCAGATCAGAAGGCTCTTCTATAGTGGGCTATCTATCCCAAAGATAAAAGACCTATATTGGTTGATACAGAAGAAGCTTTTGGACATTTGATGGTGCAGCAGGTTAGAAAGACTAACCCTAGAACAACTTCCAAACTAAATTTGGATGTCGCTAAACTGAACCAAGATTAGATAGAGTTTCTAGTCTGAGAAAATTCTACATACAAAAGCCTATATGAGAAAACTGATGAAGAAAAACAGAGGCTGCAAGCAAGATTGCTTCAGATTGATACAGGTGCCAGTCAAATAGGGATGACATATGGTGTTGATAGAGATGCCATGGATGCCTTGACAGACACTGTGTATTGGAGGAATGGGGCCGAAAAGACATCTCGACAAGTAAAAAAGGAACAGGAAAAGATGGATAAGTTAGTTCTCGAGGTCGTTGAGCATAGATTCAAAAGTATGGTGTAGGTTGCATAAATCTATTGGAAGACATACACTGGAATAGTCAAAACTTTGAAAGAGCATGAAAGGCTTGGGTGTCGGTTGGAAGGCATGATGAATGACAACAGTCTGATGAATCCAGGTGAGAAAATTGAAGCCGAGGCTTACTTCAATTCCCATGATGAATTGGAAAATAAATTAAGGAAAGAGCTTCAAAGGCTGGACGATAGGAATACCCCTAGGGTGCCCTCTTTTTATAGTAATGGTGAGTTCGTATCATTGGAACAGTGGAAACAAGAGTTCAGTGATGAGAAGAATCGAGTAGTAGCAGAGTTGGATTGGGACAAAGAATTGTCACTTTGTGTTAACCATATTCTATCCAGTCATTTCCAGACAAAAAGCGACATGAGGACACTAAACAATGACATTGTAATGTATAAAGATGATAAGTACATTCAACACATAGGAATGTTGAACTTGTTTATCTTCCACTTTGTTAACAAAAGTGCTAATTAATAGTTATATGCTGAAAAGCCATGATGCTTGGTGACAATGTATACCCTCATATAAATGAGGGAAGTTTTGTAACAATAAGGATCATTAGAGAAGAAGTAGAATATAGCCTCAGGCTTACTATTGTACCATTTTGTGAACATACATAATATAATCAGTCATCTTTCCTTTGTGTATATGATGTGGATTACTACATCTTTCTATAGGCAGTTGCTTGTGATATTATCTAAAGGAGATAAGGTTACTTGTGTTCTTCCAATAAAACTCTGTGTTTCATATTGTGGATTTGAATAAAAGATTTACTTGTGAATATAGTTTTGTATATAGTGTGCCTGCATATTATCTCAACCATGGTGCGCCTGCATATGTATGTAGTTTTGTTTATAGGTGGAAAGCCTGAGGTTCAATGTCAAACTTGGTTGCTCTGATACCATATGTAATATTCCATTAATTCTATACTTAAAGAAAATAAATTGTGATCTATATTAAGATAAAAAATTGAGCATTTCAAAATAAAACATAACTACTTCAGTTGAAGGAGAAAACTAACTAAATGTTCTTCAACATAATAAGAATCTAACTAATTTATCTAAAAGGAAGGTAATCTTTTAATGATAAAAAACATTGAACAAATATTATTAAGCTAATCAATATGAGAAAGGAATTCAAATGGCTAGTTTCATCACTTAGATAAAGCATCACCATCTTGGCCAAGGTTTTAACATTGCAAGCACCAATGCGTTGTTAGTGTTCACCTCCCTTGCTCAACTTGTACATCCAATTCTTGAGCTCAACAAACTCACTAGTTACCAACCATCTAAACAAGCCATCTACTTAATGTGTACTAACAATAATGGTTATTAACGACCATCATATGATAAATAGCATACACTTGAGCCAACTAACTCACTGGTTTACTAACCAACTATCTAGCGAACTGCTTAATGTCTACTAAGAATAACGGTCATAAATGACCATCATAAGATAATTAACATACACTTGAGTCAGTTGATTCATTGTTTACAAAACTTCTAGGTTTAGCTGATCCAATTCGTTACATAATAGTCTCATGTCTACTGACATTAACGGTTTACAAGGACCTTCATGGGATTGTGACATAACCTAACAAGCCAATTGCTACAAATCCCCTATCTCTAACAAGCTTCAATTGTCATCATGGAATTAAACCTAATACAACATTGGTTCCCTTATTTAGAAAAATTAACACATCATATTATGACTCAACAAAAAATACAGCTCTAATATATTTTTTTGTCTTTCTATATTCCCAAAAGTATGCATCTAATTGATGATAAACATCCTTCTTCAAGTATTGCAACCATGGAGACTGGTTATAATCTGATTATAACCATCCTATAAGATAGAAATCATCCTAGGAGCTTCCAATATATCAAAATTTGAGAAAGTAGCAAGCTTACTGTACAAAGACAATGATCACTATAAAGTTGCAGTCAAGTTTAAAGCATTGATTTGTGGGAACAAAGGGTTTCATATGGGGATAGAGCAATCTCATGAAATATCATGATAGTCATAATCATAATCTAAAGAGTAGTCAAATCTTCAAGATAGATTGGTGATACTGCAGTCATTCATTAATTGTTTTGGACATTTCAAGCTATGTTTTCCTAATAGATGGTCAAGTATAGAACAACAACACTCAGAAAATATAGTCTAGAGAGATTGCAGTCTACAGTAAAGCCAGTAGGCAGTCATACCAAATAAAATGACAGTAATCAAGTATATTGAGTGAAAAAGAGCAGGGTATAAGTTTCTAAAAGGTCTTTAAAAACCTTAACAATAATAACACGTTATTGTTGTAGCGTTGTCAAAACTTGACAAGAACAACACCTTATAACCTCAAGAGGCATAGCAGTCATAGGGCAACTCATGTAAAATGTGCAACTCAATACAATAAATAATCTTAGTTTGTAGCCCTATAGCATCATAATGCAGTCCTTGACCAAGTATGCATACAAGAAACATCTAGTTCTATTAAGGCACAAACATCAAAGTCAAAGGTTATGACAACTAGTCAAAAACATCAAGTACAAAAAGGTTAGTCTCAGTCACTAGAACACAATTTGCAACATGCATTAGGAGTTGTCCTCCTTGCAAATACATTAAAAAGGTATTATCAAAGCTACAACCACAATTCAAAGAGGAAGCTTACAAAGATAGGACAAAGCTAGGTACAGTCATAAGTCAAGGCAAATACATAGTTGAAACTCAGTCCAAAATAGTGAAGAAGTGTAACAAATGACATGAGAAGTCTAAAGAAGTATTATAGCAATCATGAGTCAGGGATTAATGAAGAGATTTTTTGCATCCATGATACAATCCTTAAAAGCATCCATGATACAATCTCAAACATAGTTTTTACCGTTCTCTTGGTGATTGTGCCCAATTGTGTATGTCTTTCTTATGTATGAAAATGGCATTTTGCAGCTTTCCACCGACGATGTATTTGAGATGTCTTTGATTTAGATATGGCATGAGCTTAGTCGTAGAGTGAGACTAGGGAGTTGGACCATCTCAACCATGGTGCGCCTACATATGTATATAGTTTTATGTATTCATTAAAGATTTTCATTTAATTTTAATCAACTAAAGAGAAATATTCATGACTTACAAGTAATAAAAAAACTTACAAGGATGAGGCATATTCATTACTTAGAAGTAATAAAAAACCTTACAAGGATGAGGCATATTCATAACTTTTGCAGTCCTACCTTGGATATCAACACTAGAAGCAACTCATATTGTTCATGTACAGACAAGACAAAATGGGAGTTCATTATACCCAGCAACTTGTGGTGTTGTTGTTCATGTTGGCTCTGTTGGACCCTGCAATTAAGATTCAATATGCATTATTCAATAAGATTAACTGTGCAACATAATGAAATATTGAAAAGTGTGTTACCTTATTGGGCTTCGCTTGGTTTTGAGAATAGTTTAATATTCTCTACTTAACAGGGCCAACCACATGAAGGTGGAAGATCATTTGGCCCCACCCCCCCCCCCCCCAACATCACTCTAAATTCCCTGTTAACATCTTATAACATTCATTCATTCTTTCTTTCTACCATTAATAAAATACAACATTCATTCATTAATATCACATAACATTCATTAACACATAACATTGATTAACATTAATTAACACGCAACATTCATCAATATTAATTAACACATATCATCCATAACCATTAATTAGCACATAATTACATTCACTAACACATAAAAATCAGTCATTATCAAATAAGTTAGATTACAATCATTTCTTTCTTTGTTTTTTCTTTAAAGCTATGAAAAGACTAAGTGGAACATTAGTTTCTTCATCATTTCCCCCCTTTATAGATGTTCCGCCAACTGCTCATGATCTCAATGTATGCCTAGTCCTATACTGAGGATGAGGACACTAAAGCAAAGGGGGGTCCTCTGCAATAACAAAGAAATGGGTTAAATTCAAAAAAAAAAATTATTATTGTTACAAGTATTTCATTAATTTAGAGAACATAATTGTTGTGCTCTTTACCTAATGGGGCCACATCATTTTGTGTAGCCTCAACCTCAACATGTTGAACACCCTCTAGATCATCTGGAGTTGAAATACTAAAGGTTACATTAATGCTGAACACCAATTGCAATTATATTTGTTTAAAGAAATAATAGTGGTCCTCTTTACCTGAGTGGGGAACATCACATTCTTGAGGTTGTGTACCCAGTTCATGCTCCACTTGCTCACCACCGACTACATGCTCTAAAATATTAACAAAAAAGGTTACATTAATTACTACTCTAATTACAAATTAAGATGTTTAATTGTATTAATAGCCAAATAAATAAATTTGAATAGCAAATGAATACCTCCACTACTGGGATGTACATCCAGACCTTCATATGTAGGTGGTGTTTCACAATTAGCAGGCTGCATTCCAATGACATGCACATTGTTATCATTGCTTGCTTATTTAAAACAAATATAGTCACTTTATGTTGGAACTCAACATCGATTAGATTATTGGTAAAGTATTCAATTTGAAATAACTTCCATTTAGCATATAGTCACTTTGTGTGATGGATGCATTCGAATGTTGTGTATGCCCACTCAATTCTCATAGCTGATCAACCACGGTTGAATAGCCTTGCTGGTAGGCAATTCTCTTGTCATCTTTTGTGGGCGCTCTATTGAATTCAGAGCCTTGCATTTTTGCTTGGTAGCATGAATTTTGTTTGCATTTTTTGATTAAAAAAAAATGTTTGCAATTTATTAATATTTTGATGCAATATTTTGTTTACATAAGATACTTACAATTCGTGTAGCAAGTTTCATGTAACCACCAGAGCCGAGTTTGTGTTGCCCGTGCTTTTCTTGTCTTGCCTTGGTTGCCTTTGACGTGTCACTCAGTCTATAAAAAGTTTGAAATATGTTAGATTATTTAAATATAAAGAGTAAAATATTAGTACATAATTACATTCTTAATAGTATCCCGTACCTTCTTTTGGTGTCTAGTGGTGTATTTCCTTTTTTCCTTTCAATACTCTCCTTGGCATCCAAAATCAGATCCTTCCACTCCCTCTCTGGAATCATGGGGGGATGCTCATACTTTAGGTTCCTCTCCAAATGGGTCTTGTATTGGTCCCTCACATACTTTAGATATATGCTAGCTTTTTCAAGGAGCTTGGTTTTGTCAAAGGTGTCATTTCCAAACCACTCAACCATTTGGTTTGTCAATTCATCTTTTAACCTTTTTTCTTGGTCATTCCACCTTTTAAAGCAAAAACAAACCTGTTAGATTCAGAAATGAACTAAAGCTACATTTATTACACTCCAAGAAATGGATCAAAGGAAAACTATTCTAGCAATGATATGAAATCAAAAGTGGATTAGGGTTAGTTCACATATGATGTACCACCTTTTACGTATGGTGGACCCAAATCTTTGCAAGCAATGTCACTAAGATGTTTATAGAAAATATCATTGCCTGCAAAAAATTCATGGGATCATTAGTCCAAAATGAGTGATCATAAAGTAAATTACAATTAGAGTATATATAATAATAATTTAAAGTACCTGGAACCTTTTGTATCTTTAAGGGAAGCATGTCTTCATCGCTCACCACCAATGTGGCCTACAATGTTCCCATACTAGCAATATAAGAAGATCCAAGAAATGATGGTATGTTATCAACAGCAGTCACCTCTGGCACATCCTCATGTGCATCTCCTCCTGCAAAAAATGAATCCACTATGAAATGGCATTAGAATTAAAGAAAGAGCGCTTGAAGGGAAATAAACACATGATAGAAGATAGAGCAAAAGAGGGATCTATCAATAGTGGGCGGGCCAATATGACATGTAATAGAGGATGTTTGCATGCTACACATTTCTGACATTGCAGTCGGCAATACATGAGGGTGACCTCTGATGAGGCGGCGGTGGCATTTGCATAGTAACATTGACAACACCTAAAGAATAATACATTAAATATATCAAACATTAAATATATGAAAAGTGCAAGAATTGTAAACCAGGATGAACCTTTATTTTGAAAATTGACAGTATCAAGTATGATGTGTTTTGGGTGCTCAGAGTGATAAGCCAAGCAAGTGATAATACAAGAAAATCATCATCACCTGAAGATCCTGCAACACCTTGATCGTGGGAACAACTTTCATGAGGGCGGATAAATTGTTGTAAAAACAAATTCGTACATATTTTAGTTAATGACATAAAAGAGAATAAAATATAAACCATTATTGAACTTTTGTTATAATTAAATGTTTCATTATTGCTTACTTGCAAGTTTTTTGTTGTCTTAAACAATAATTCCACCCTCTGTCATATCTCATCAGTGGTAGGATGCACGGCTGCCAAAGCAACAATCTCTTTTCTAATTTTTATAAGAGGCATTTTAAAGAATTTCACAAGGTCTGTGGGATCTTCAGGGTCATCATTGCTTAACCCTAATGATTCCACATCCCTAGAAAGGTGCTCAGGTACTGCAACTCCCTTTCCCGAACATCTGTCTGTGTCAAGAATATCATTAACAATTATAAAATTAGTATAAATCACTAAAAAAAAGAACATAATAATGTAACAGTTTTCTTCTATCTAATTTGTACAATTACAATGAAGTTTACCTGCTCGGTAGAAGTGTCGCAAGCTACATCTCTGTCTGCAATATGTGATGGATCCATGTCGGCCTGTGACAAAGAAAAAATATAAAAAATGTTAGCGAAATTACATAGTACACAACATGAACAACATGAACTTTGTAGACAAAAAGAGTATTAAATAATAAAAAGATGTTGTCATCAAAATCATTATAATTTTTTTAATTCCTTACCTTTACTTTATGTAGACTATGCAGGATCCTCAACTAAATGGTTGACAATGTTTGTAGTCAACGACCTATTCCCACCAAGGGTGACAACATCACACAGGGACTATACCTGAAATCAACACCATCAATTGAGCATCATAAGCATTACTACATTTGTAAGTTGATAAACAATAAATACATACGTATCATAAGCATCAGAAGCATCACATGATGTGTCGTCATATATATAATTGAGCATCACAATTAGCATCACATATCATGTGTCATCATAAACATGTAATCCATCACATATGTATCATAAATCACCATCCATCACATAGGTAATAAACAATCCACGTTCTATAAATAAACACAAAGTTCAAAAAATGTCACATGCATCATCATAAACATGTGATCCATCACATATGTATTTTAAATCAACATCCATCACATAGCTAATAAACAATCCAATTTCCATAAATAAACACAGTTTAAAAATTGTTACATAAATAGTCACTCTCCCTATCTCCATCTCCATATTAAAAGGTGCATCATGAATTAATTATGTAATGGCATTAGAATTCAAAACATAATGAATTAATTATGTAAAAAAAATTATATCAAGAAGTCAATATTAAATAGATAATATACTAATCGCATACCTCATACATTTCATTCTTCATCACCATGAACATCAAGATCATCATCACCAACATCATCATCATCATCATCATCATCATCATCATCATCATCATCATCATCATCATCATCATCATCATCATCATCATCACCATCATCACTATCATCATCATCATCATTGTCGTCATCATCATCAACGTCTTCGCCATCATCATCACCATCATCACCATCACCATCACCATCACCATCACCATCACCATCACCATCACCATCACCATCACCATCACCGTCATCATCATCATCTTCTTCTTCTTCTTCTTCTTCTTGTTCTTCTTCATCGTCATTGAGAAATTGTCGATCATGATCATCATCCACTTCATCTTCTACTTCTCCAGTATCTTCTTCTTCCATCACATTATACTTAATCAGCCTTCCTCTTGGATCATGTCTAACAACAAATGACCAACCTGGTTTATGTGGAACCTCTGAGTAAAATACTTGCTCACATTGGCTTGGAAGAACATAGGGCTCATCCCCAACTGGTTCAAATGACCTTGTATTTAGCATTATAAAACCATTATCATGTTCAATAACAGTTCTATTAGGATCATTTTTATTCAATCGTAGCCTGTACCATTTGACAACGAACAAAACTAATTTGAAGGAATTAAAGTCACACTCAAGTATATCATCCAAAATGCCATAGTATTGATTTTGAGAATATTGAGGATGAGTGTCATTTCTCGATGAAATATTTGTCACCTCAAAGACTGCAGTGATGCCAAAATCACAAGTTTTCTTCGTGTCATCCAACTTTTTTATGCGAAATTTATGACCATTGTAGCACATAGCGTTGTGGTGTTTGACCTGTGATATGTCAAACATGTAGAATTTATTGCATTGTGAGTTGATAAACATATGGGTGATTAATAAATTTATATGTACCTGTTTATCTCTTAAACCATATGCTAAATCAATTTCCCTTTGCATAACATTGGAATCTCCATTACGATGTGCTTCTTTAACCAATCAAGCCACACCTTCCCATGTTAATGTGCATCCAGAATGTTGACAATGTTCAATCCATATCATCATCCAATCAAGATTGTTTGCAATATACAAATGTAGTGCATCCCACTCTCGACCAATTGTACAAAAAAGAAATAGACGTCTTACAATCGATTTATTTTGAAGATCAAGAATTAATTAACTACAATAACATCTTGTAAATACCTCTTGCTTTCCTCAATCTACCTTTCCCCATCAAGTAATCCCCTTCGAATTTGTTAATGGTGTTGGGATCCCAAATGCGATCCACGTGGATCTTTTCTACAAACTTAGGAAGATATTCAAAAATGTACACCATAGTCTGGTATACCATATATCCCTCCACCATATAACCCTTAGGATGTGCTCTTTGTCAAACCAAAGCCTTCAAAAATTTCAAGTGCCTCTCAATCATCCACATTGACCTAGTGTGTACAGGTCCACACAATTCAATCTCCTCAACTTGGTGTATGAGGTAGTATTCTTGTGCATTGAAAAAAGATGGAGGTAGACACTTTTGCATTTCACACATTAAATGAGGAATTTTTCTCTTCCAATATTTTATATCGTCTTTATGGATTTCTTTACATGACAACCACCTACAAGGTATTCAAGATGCAAAAAAATATATTACATAAGAAGTAAAAAAAATCACAAATATAATATCTATACAACGAACTAAATAAATATCACTACTTACCTCATGTATTTTCCAAGATCATATATGACTTGCTTGACATTATTGTCGAAGTCGTCTGGGAGAGATAGAGGTAGAACGTACTGCAACAATTATAAAATTATCTTTTCATTTTTTGTAACATAATGAAAAGTACACATATGCGCAGTACTTAAATACATACTAAAAACACAAGAACATGAATTACCTTAATGAAGGTATGTCAATCATGCGTTTTCATCCCTGGCCCAAATTCACTTTTCTTTGATATGAGATTGTTTATGTTTGCAGCAAATCCTGTGGGAAATCAAATTTTTCGTATGACTTCTTTTATAGCATTGCTTTGCTGGTCCATTAATAACCAAGGAAGCTCACTTATATTAATCCGGTCTCCATGGTTATTTGATTGAATGACATTTATCATTGCATGATTGGAATCCTAAATGTCACTACATATTTTGACAATTTTTTCTTTGTCATGCCTTCCATCCAATATTTTCCATACTGTCTATGTTATATTCTTTCCAATATGCATACTATCAAACAAATGAACAATTTGTAATTGCTCATAGTAGGGCAACCTACTAAATTGTCGGGGATAACTTTTTATTCCCTTAGGAAGGTGGTCATTTATGCCTTCACGACCTTCATGATCATCAATCACATCATTAGTAAACAAAACAAAATAGAAAAGATGTTTTATGACAAACCAATAGATGGAATGGCATTACCTTGACGATTAATTCTATTATATTCCAACTTCCATAGGTGAGGTGTCATTCTTCGTGGCTTTGATGTATTCTCTTCTTTCCCATTGAAAAGATGTTTTTCAGTATTTCGATACTTATGATTTTTGTGGAGAAAGTGCCTATACTCATCAAACACCTGCTTTCCTAAACTTTTTGAATGACAAGATTTCATCTTTGGACCACAAAAAGGACACGCAAATTTTCCCTTTGTTTGAAGACCTACAAGATAATGTATAATTGGATTAAATATGATAATTTTTTGAATTATAATGTTCATGCACAACTTAAACACTATAAGATACCACAAAAATGTGTTAGCCCCGGGGCATCGTGTATTGACCATAGAAGCATCGCATGGAATTGAAATTGTCTTTGTCCTATTGGTCTAGAGACGTCATACATAGTAACACCATTCCATAACTCTAGAAACTCATTGATAAGAGGCTCGATATATACATTCATATCTTTAACTTGGTACTTACCTAATCGAATGAACAAAAACATTACATAATTATTATGACCATTTTACTGCAATATTTATAATTAAATTTAGATGACTATATTTAAATGATAAAATACCTGGAACAATCATTGCCAACATTATGTGCTCCATCTTTATTGACATCCATGGAGGAATGTTATTGTTGATAACAAAAACAGGCCACACTGAGTAAACAGATCTCATCTCTCCAAATGGATTGACACCGTCCGCTACCAATGAAAGCCTGAGATTACAAGGTTCTTCTTTAAAGTGTGGCCACTTTTCCTCTATGTCCACAAATGTTGAACCATCCACAGGCATTCTAATAATGTCATCTCGACTTCTATTGCGTGCATGGTAATCTATAAATTATGCCAAGCTAGTGCACTTGAATAATCGTTGCATACGTGGAATAATGAGAATATAGAGAAGAACCTTGCGCGGAACCCTTTTTGTTATTTGATCTATTCGATGTCTACTAATATGACATTCAGGGCATTCAGTTCGAAATTCATGTTGTTTGTGATATGTAATATGATCATTGGGACAAGCATCTATTGCTTGATACTCCATTCCAATATCTTTCATAATGGCAAATAATTCTTGGTATGAGCGAGGTAGAATATTTTATGGTGGTAACAAAAACTCACCTATCAATCTATAGCGAAAAAATATAATTTGTTATAATAAAGAATATTAATGGTACAACATGATTCACGGTTTATTATGACATATATGGCATACCTTAACATACGTGACATTGTTATGCTGGATAAACCATTCATAACCTTCAAGTTCACCAACAACAATATAGTAGAGAGAAGAGTTGCCTGTGAGCCTTCGTAAAGGGCCTCAGATGACTTCTCAAGTAGAGGGACATCATGAACAACATCAAGGTCATATTCATCATCATGATCAGATGCGCGAGAACTAAATGAGTCATGGATCAATGTATTTGTACCATCATCTTCAATTGTGTTTTCTGGCTCATGATCGTCATCTTCCATGGGATCATTATCTTCAGCTTCGATATTCACACCTCCATGTTTGTCCACTTCAAAAACCATATTCTCAGGGTTGTGTTGATCCATACCATGTGCTCTAAGGCGCTCGAGCTATATAAAATTGATAAACATAAATAAACCATGATCATGATCTCATCATCACGTGATTTATTATGTATATAAATTTTCAAAATGATATAATGAAAAACTTACCAATGGATGATAATCATGTCCACCTTCAATGTGACCATGCAGCCTACAATGTTTCTTTGTTGTTTTGATTAGAAGTCTTCTAGTCTTTAACCCCTTACAAATTTTGCACAGACAATAACATTTTCCATCACCTTTTCTTTTCAAGTTAGACCACAATCTAGCAATTGTCTCCTTATTTTGTTGTTCGTTGATATTGTCTGACATGGTCTTTCTTCACAGGAAAGAAAATGGAAATTATCATCATTGAACAAAGCATCTTATTGAATTTAGATTTCTAGTATCACAATCTGCACTTGGCCTTCAATATTTTCTCCTCCTGACATTGTTTATCCATTACCTGTCAAGTACAGAACTCTAAAACTCATGGCTATTAAAATACATAAGACAACATTGTAGCATCTTATAATCATATGTTATAAAACCAAAGCACTTGGGAGTGATTCTTTTGTTTGTCACAATCCAGGAAAACGGTGTCTACTGGAGCCTTGAATAACTGACTAGAAAGATTTTTAATTCCTTTTCTTTTTCCTTCTGATTTTTTCACTGTCACTTCCATCCTCTGAGTCTGATGCCCTCGCCCTTTTCTTTCTTCTTGTTTTTTCATACTCATTGTCATGCTTTGAATTATTTTTCATTCTTGGTGACTCCTTACTACTCTCACTGTCAGTTTCACTCTCAAAATTTGAGTCTGATGTATCAGAATCTGATGAACCTGATGAACTAGAAGAATCATCATTAGAGGTAGATTCATTTGACTCGGGAATAGACTTTTGTTGTTGCATTACAAGCCTTGGCATATTCTTCAAATACTCATGTAAACTCTCAGTGATACCACCAAGACCAATAGAAGTAAAGAAATTGATAGCAAACCATGAATTTTTGGGATTGTACTTTGGAGAAATTGAATCAAAAGACTCCTGCATTGTTGGATCATTCAACCTTTCATTAAGAAACAATATACCAAGCTGCTCTGCCAGCTCCTGCAAGAGAATCTTCATAAAAATATGGGAAGAGGAAGTAGTATCTTCCTCTGTCTCATATATATAAGCAAGACAATGCCATGGAAGAGCATCTGTGCCAAGTAAGTGGGCAAAAAACTTTGCAACATTATGCAGTTTATTTGTTTCCAGTCTATGTATCATAGAATACTGTTGTACAAAACACTTATCAAAATCAACACTTGACATGATTGCCAAATAAATTGTACGTCTTAAATTGACCAAGTTTGTCTCTGCCTCATCCTATATTCTCAGTGCTTCCTCACCTTCCTCTTCATCATCATCATCATCATCATCATCATCATCATCTGAATCATCACCTGAATCATTCTCCCCTTCTGCTTCATTTGAAGAAGCATCTCCAAGGATATCTTTCTTCAATTTTTCATAGGTTGCTTGAAGCTCTAAGAAATCAGGATCTGGCTTGAAAACATCCAAACCAGCTTCTTGATCAAGTTCATCTTCTAGGAAAACTTCATGTGTTAACTTATCTGGATGCACAGTTGGATGACCCTTGAACTTAGCTTTGCAAAATGCAAAAAGGCCTTCGATTAAAAACTATACTCATTTGTCAATTTCCCCCTCATGGAGAATACCTCTAAATCTTTCAAAAATCCCATAGAGACCTTTGGGTGAAAGGTCTTGCAACAAAGAACCACATTCTTTCATGAACCCAACATCAACCTCTACACTGTCATCTGTGGGGTTCTCTAGTAAAAGGGTGAGAAGTTCCAAGGCAATGATCTCATGTGCAACTTGTTGATTCACTAAATGAGCTATGAATTTGGCTGCTGCTATCAACATGTGCTTGTCATTGCATTTGTATGCCCTCTTAAGTTGCAAAATAATTCTTCACAAAAGCAGATTGCCAACTTCAGGAAATTTTGTATTTACCACAGCAACCAATGCAGCAAAAAAATCTGTAAATCCAGGGGATGCCATTTGGGATTTCATACAAGACCTACAAAATAGACCCCTCCCATGGATGAGATTCTCTGCAAACAACTCTAGAATGATGTTCTTGATGTTAGATGCATTTACCTCATTTACTAACCCATTGATACTCTTATGAAGAGCATCCCATGTCATGTGCTGGTATTCCACACTGCTCTTGTCTTCCACATCTTTCATCATTTGAGCCAACTTAAATGGGGGAATGTAAACACCCCCACTTCTTCCAACACCCTTCTCAGCTCCTCTTACATTACCTTTGTCATTCCCATTCTAAGATGGAGCAGACACAACACCAGAAGTTTTCACTTCCACTGCCTCTATGTCCCTCTTGTTTCCAAAAGCCCCTTTACCACTTAATTCGTGCTTATTTCTATAAATAAACCCATCAGGAAGCATGAGTTTTTGCATATAAGCTTGCCCAAATATTTTACAGTTATTTTTCATCAAGATTCCCTCGGGAGCTGGCAGATCTTGCTTCCATACTTTAATTTTGTTTTCTCAAAGGACAATCCTAAAAATCCATGCATTGCAAACAAATTTTTACACCTTTTTTAGTTGTGGTGGTGTCACAGAGAGTTTACATCAATAAATGAAGAACATGCCAATGCTTTTAATGCAACAGTAGAAGTCTATCTCTTATTCAATATCTCTAGTGAAACCCCCATGATCTTTTGTTGGAGTAGAATTTGTTATATTCTAGAAAGGGTCTTGTCCTTTATTGATGGGATATTCATCTACCTCAAGAAATAACTATTTTTTTCTCCAACAAGAAGTGGAACTAAATGAAGATCTAGCACCATGAAATTAATCCTCAAAAGGATTACTATAGTTAGTTTTGGTAGATAATGATCTGGGTAAAATACTAATGTGGCTTTAGGAAACATTATGTACTAGCTTAGCATACTCTAACAACTTTGGTGCGACATGCTACATCCAATTAAGTCTCCATCAGTATATCTATTTTGTTTATGGATTGGGATTCAATGTACTCTTTTATACACAAATTTTACTTTCAACTAAGGAGGTTTGTATGTACTTACTTGTCTTTCGATTGTATCCCTATTTCAAGAATTTCTTCTATCAACAAATCATTTTTTGTAAGTTGTACAAGTGGAAGCTTGAACATGCCTTCCATGCTAGCCTTGTTGATATGTTCAACACCATCTTGTGCAACAAATCTTTAGAACTCCACTATTTCATTGAAGAGTGAGTAGTAGGGACAATCTAGGACACTTACAGAGGTTTTGCAAGAGAGATAAATAGACCTAAATATTATGGCTTAATAATGATCAATAGGTAAACAGATAAGAAACTCTCAATATCAAAATGACTTTCTCAATTGTTTAGAAATGGATAGATCTACTAATAATGGCTTTATGACTATATGTCAACTTTAGACTCAATCCAAGAAGAGCTAGAGCTAATATGCGATATCTAGATTTATGATCTCTATAATATAACAATCCCATAATTATGTTTATACGCATCTATACCACAACACAAACATCATGCTAGTGTTCAGCCATAGCAATTGATATCCTAATTATAGAATGTGAAATATGCACATAACTATGAATAAAGATTAAGAAAAACAAAGAAAGATGCTTATTGCAAACATAAATGACTAATGGACAAGAATTGAATTCATTGTAGATAGTTTTGAATATCAAATTCACTTATTTATGTGCATTTAGTAAATCATGTACTTGTGGCCAGCCATTTATCTCTTTCATAAATTAAACACTTATTAATAACATTAAATGGCTGAGTAATTATGTTTTAGTTGAAATTGAAAATAAAATATTTTATTTCAGGATAGCTCACACTATTCCCTGTCAGATTTTAGACTCGGTTTTGTTAGTAGTGGTTTGATGTCTTTGGAGTTGATCATTGCATTTCTTTAGTTACATTTGCCAGCGTACTCCCAGCCTATGCCAAAATGGGAGCTTTGGAACAGGGTATGGACATCCATCAAAGCATAAAAGATAGAGGAATTTTGTCAGATGTAGTTGCAACTACTCTGTTAGCATGTATATAAAATGTGGAAGCATAGACAAGGCACAGGAACTGTTTGACAGATTGCCTCAAAGAAATGTGGTTTCTTGGACTGCAATGATTGTCGGATATGCACAAAATGGATTTGTTGAGAAGGCTTTAGAAACTTTCAAGCAAATGCAATCTGCAGGTGTAAATTCAAATTCCACGACCATTGCTACTATCCTCCCTACCTGTGCCAAAATGGGAGATTTGGAATAGGGTATGGACATTCATCGAAGCATAAAGGATAGAGGAATTTTGTCAGATGATGTAGTTGCAACTGCCCTGGTAGACATGTATGCGAAATGTGGAAGCATAGACAAGGCACGTGAACTATTTGATAGAATGCCTGAAAGAAATGTTGTCTTGTGGACTGCAATGATTGTTGGATATGCACAAAATGTATTTTTCAAAAAGGTTTTAGACACTTTCAAGCAAATGAAATTGGAAGGCATAAAGCCAAATTCCACAACCTTTGGCAGCATCCTCCCTACCTGTGCAAAAATGGGAGCTTTGGAACAGGGTATGGGCATCCATCAAAGCATAACGGATAGAGGAATTTTGTTAGGTGTTGTACTTGAAAATTCCCTGCTTGACATGAATGCAAAATGTGGAAACATGGACAAGGCTCGTGAATTGTTTGATACGATGCCGCAAAGAGATGTATATTTTTTGCAACATAAAATTAAAAACTAGGGAAATTTGAATCTACCTCCTGCGCGGGATTGCAAGCAATGCCACAAATGCCTTTGACGCAGGTTTGATGTTCTTGGGGGTTGAAGTCGTCATGGACACCTACGCGGGATTGCAATGTTCACAAATGAATTTCCCTCTTCTTGTTTTTTTAAGTAATGGCCCTTGTCATTGGCATTACGACGAACTCGGGCATTTTTTGAAAAAAAATTCTCATTGCTAATGCCTTCTTCGTCGAAACCAAATGGGAAATTTCCATCGGAATTACGATGAACACAGGCATTTTTTCAAAAAAAATCAAATTTGGCCACAATATACCTTCTCCGTCGGAAACCTCAGTCAGAAATCTAGTACAAATGTATTAGTGCCTTGAGTGAGTATCTCCAGAACTTTAGATTACAATTGTTTAAACATTTAAATTCATATCGATCTGTTTATTTCATCATGACTGTGATAAATACATAAAATACCAGAAGACTGTGTATTACAAATATTATGGTTGTTCTCTATATCCCCGAGAGGAGAGAGATCCCTTTATTTATAAGAAAACTTATAACAAACTTCTAACTTATAGACTACATTCCTACAATATAGGTGAACAAGATTTATTAACAAAAGAAGAAGAAGTCGATGCAGGAAAACAGAACAACATCTGTCCTGCAACTGAGAAAATATAGCATGACTCGCTTCTTAGATCTAAGCTACACTAAGAAAATTTATAAATGTTTTCATAAATCAGTCTATTGAAGAACCGGTCAAGTGGTTTCGATCATTACTGCATTTCTCTGACTAGGTCTACATTGCGGTTATATACTTGATGCTCCTTTAAACCGCCATTTAGTCTTTACTTCACCTTTGCTGACCCTACATCATGATATTAATCTGCACAACAAACATGTGTATATACTAATGCTAACATGATATAATGTAAACCATATTTAAAATTGATTTTAGATATTTGCATAGATAGATCATTTAAAACCATTTTATGACATCCTTAGGTATAAGTTAAACCAGTTTCAAAAACACTTAAAAGATATCAACTTAGGAGAGTATTATAATCCAAATGTCATCTAATCATAAGACCTAGGCAGAGGTATTATATAAGAAATCTATCAAAATAGAGCCATTATTTAGGCTCATCATGAATTATGAATTTTAACACCAGATGTATCTAATTCTAAACATAACATGTCATAACAATCAGTTTTGAAAATAATTGAAAAATTATGCAACCCACAATTCAATTTTAGAAGAATAAATTAGGGGTTATTTGAATTTAACGTCTAAATTTATGTAATCCAATTGTATATCTTATTTATGAGTATGAGTATTAATTTTTAAGTGCATACAAGTCAGATCTTAGACAAATAAATCAGAAATAAGCATGAAGCAAGTCAGGTTCACCCAAAAATGTATTGTTCAGTGAACCATCTACCCAAATGAATGTAACTATGAGTGTATAAGATATATGTTTTATAAATTATTGCAAATATGAATCAATTAAGTGTATATGAATCAAATTTGAAAATGAAAAATTATAAAGATTGCAAGCATGATAGTCGAGTTCACCAAAAATGTAATGGTGGTAAATTAGGGTTTCACCAATTAAGATAATAAAACCACTAATCTTACCTAAGGGACCATTACCTTAAAAGAGGGGTAAATTCAATACATATAGCTATAAATTCAATTAGGAGAAGGGTCAAAACACTAATTAAATTTACCAACTTGTTGTCTCCCCCTTTTGAGTTGAAATATGGATGTAAATTACAAAGTTAGGGTTAAACAATGGATAATTGAAGTGAAGCAATAATAATAGATTGCTACAAATATCAGGTAGAGCCACATACAAGGATCTGAGTAGAAGAATAAGATAAAAACCTATTGTTGAAAGTTAGCGTTGAATTGTCAAGACTGAGATGGTAGGTCACCCTGGTCTTGTAACTCTAAGATAAGAAAGTGGGATCTTTTTTGGATCGGGGAGATGAACTAGATCTATTGTCAAAAGCTCAAGAAAAATTCTAGAAACTAGGATGGTAGGTCACCCTGGTTCTCCACTTTTTTCTCTATCAAAATTTGAGCCTATTAGCCATCGTTTTCTTTGTCAGAATCTTCAATCACAACTCTTACATCAATTTCCTATAGACATGTTGATAAGAAAAGGGGTTGTGGATAGGGGTTTTCCTTGGGTCAAACCTTGGTTTAGGAATTAACCTTAAAATTTAAATGATAATTGTGATAGCAATAGAATTGAATTGTAGCAGGATGTTTTCCTTTTGATTGAAAGGCTAGATCTGAAATTCAATGTTTGTAATTGAAATGCATACCTTCATAAAGCTTGCTTGAATCCTTAGACAAGGGTTTTAGGATGTCATGTACAATGTCTTCATAGAAGGTTGATTATGGATCCCATCTTGAATTCTTGAACTTCACTTCACTTCTTCTCCACTGCTTGATTGCTTTCTCACTTTAATGAAAGAGTATAACTGACATCTTAGACTTCATTCCTTAGGTTTCAAATGAGTGAGGTAGGCCTCCTTTTATACTTATCATCCGAAAACTATTTGAATTTTGGTAGGATGACTATTTGAATTCCCACCCATTTGATGTGACTATTGTGAGGACCAAATATAGGTCTTGATTGAGAGGACCAAGGCGATGAGGTGCCATGGTCTTGAGCTAGGACTAGGGAGCTCTAGCACCATGCTCCTCAGCTAAGACGAGGGCACCCTAGTGCCCCAGTCTTGAGAATTAGGACTCAAGTTTGGGAAAGAGATGGGAGAGAAAGTTAAAATGTAGGTTTGTGAAGGATGTGAGCAGAATCAAGAAAACATCAAGCATTGAAAGACAAAATTCCAAGGTGATATCTAGGTGAGGACAAATTTGCATGTGAATATAATTTACAATGCTACACTTCTTTTTAGGGAAATTGTCTCAATGATAAGAAGCTTGAATATTATCAAATGTCATTTGGCAAGCCAAGGGAAGGATTTTACCCCGAAGGTTTTATTTATAAAATAAGATTAGCACAAAGATTGGGTGGTTGCCACCACAAATGTTTTATGCATGATGATTTGATAAAAAATTAGGAGAAAAATTATGTTGCTAGGAGGATAGATATGTATTATAGGATCATAGTTGTAGAGGGATGGAAAATGAAGAAGAATCCCACATACAAGGGGTCCTTTGTTGAAGAAAAAATTCTAATAGAAAGAGCTAAAATGATGCTTCATCATGAGCTAGAGCTAACAGATGGTGTACCATCACATGTTTTCAAGAGGATAAGAGAACTATCACAAGAAAAATATGTTTGACAAATGGAGATAGAGGTTATTCCTCCTATCAACCATGTATCCCCTCAATCTACTACTGAGACTAGTTTCTCAATTGATATTAATGACTTGAAAGAAGAAGTAAATGATGATGATGAAGAAGAGTATGGGTAAGTTGAAAGGCCTATGATTCAAAGATACAATCCCCCTAAAGACAAGGATGTGATTAAAGTTGAATCATTAGACCAATTGACAAATGATGTGAGGCATTGTGCTATTCAACAATTTGTTGTTGATGATACTTTTGTAAATTCTTCTGAATTCAAAGAATTCATTTTGGAATATAAAGGAAAGCAGATTCTGGAGAGATTAAAGGACATAAGACCTAAAATGTATCCATAGAAATACAAATAATTATGAGAAAAGGTGGATGAGAAGATGAAGAAAATGAACCCAGAAAAGGGGAGGAAGTTGCTACAAGAAATAGGGGTCATGATCTTTCCTAGATGGGATCTCAGTTCTATAATTGTTTTTGATAATCTAAGAATAAATCAGAATATGAAAGTGAAGTTAAGTGCGGATGTTGTGGATAAAATATACATCAAATCAAGAATTAATCGTAATGACCTTTCTCTGTCCACTTGGGCTATATAACCTCCACGGAAAAGGCCATTGATTATTGACGATCCAAGTAGAATATATGGACAAATTATAGTCCATAGGCTTAAAGACACAAGACCTATTACTGAAATAGTCCTAACCATTCAGGCAGTCAAGTTTACTAAGACTCACATGGAGAAGGTGGTTAGAGAAAATAAACAATATATAAATTAAAATAAGCGGTTGAGGCAAGAAAATGCGATCTTAAGGGACAAATTGAGATTTGTACCTAGCACTTCTTAGTGGACTATTTAACATTTAGATAAAGAGGATCTGATTGATATTGTTGGCATAACTGATGGTGTTGGCACAACCAGTTCATCAGTTAGTATTATCATTGATGACAAACACTTACCGGTGAATAAGGCCAAACTCATAGGCAAGGAGGTGTGGTAAACCTCAATGGTTTACTCATGGCTACAATCAGTATGGAGGATTTAGTGCTTCCCTAATATGCATTATTGACACACTTAAGTAGTGTGTTGGTCGAAGAAATAATAGGTTGAAGGATAAACAGAGTAGCTGACCGGTCAGGCAAGCACCCGATAGTTGATGAGATCAGTTTCTTAAAACTGGCAGATGAAATGATGATGTGGTTACAAGAGGTGACTCAGATTGTAGTATAGTAATCTTATGCATGACCAGAACACTCTGGATAGACTGGTGATCAATTTGATTAATGATCAGTGACTGGTGGCAAAAGATGAAGAGTTACATTGGTGAACTGAAGATACAGATTGAAGAATGCTATCCACCGAGAATATCGAAGTGGTAACCGGTAAGTTGGATGCGATTACCAAAGGTGAGTCATTCATGGCAAGATATCATCAAACAAACTGATAGTGAAGTCTACAGTAGTTAACAACCAATTAAGGTGAGATTTGTGCGGATTTTCTAGTTCACATTAAAAGTATGGAACATGACCCAGAGATTGGTAAGATTATAAATTGCAGAGGCAGATAAGGATGAGTTGCTAGCAAGATTGATGGAGAGCACATAGAGAGAGTGTGAGAAGATTTATATTTCAAATCTACCAAGTGTTAGGTGTAAACTGATTGAGGAATCAGTGGGTATGTGTTGGAAAAATATGGTATAAATGTTTTTGGCGAAAACCAAAGAAAGATTGATTGTTGAATTTTCAAAGTGCAATTTTGAAGAGAGGTGACCCAGCAAGGTGAGAAGAGGGTAGAACTGCTAAGTGAATAGCAGAGTGGTGAAGAGAGTGTGCAGAGCTTTGATAGTGTGAAGAGCAAAGAAAGAATACAGAGCACCAATAGAGTGCATAGCAAGTGTAACCGGTGGTTAAACTGAAGAGTTTCATTTGGATCTGATTAAGCTAAGAATAGCGATTACAGTAGATCATTCTCTATGTTGTTTTCTAATAATTACAACAATAAAATCCCTTAACTGGGTGGACTTTAACAAGTCCCATTGTAAAATCCCTTAACCGGGTGATATCTTAAATGATAATCCTAAGTCCTCTAACAAGGCTACCTCTAATAGGGTAAAGGTTCTAACAGGCCTTAAATAAAATCCCTTAACCAAGTGGCACCTAATAGTGTCTTTGTAATCTCCTAACAAGGATGGCTCCTCACCAGGCATACTCCAGAAGAGTGTAGATTTTGTGAGTTTTTACTCACACCGTGGTTTTCTCCCATTTGGGTTTCCACGTGATAAATCTTGGTAGTCATGTGTGTTTGATTTTATGTATGCATATTTCTTATTAAATGCTACTTATACTAAAAAGTGTTAAGTTTCAATAGAAGTTTTGATCAAGTTTAAATCTGGAACAAACCGATATAGTATTGATTCACCCCTCCCCTCTCAGCACCGGTCGGGACTAACAATTGGTATCAGAGCCTTGGTCCTTAGATTCAAAAGAGCTTAACAACTTAAGGAAAGATACAAGATGATGCGAAAGGAAGGCCCCAAGTTCTCTAAGGAGAATTACACATTATGGTGTGGTAGAATGAAGCTCTACCTAATAACCCTAGGAGATTAATACTGGAATCATGTAAGCATAGAGTATAATGAACCTATAGGGGTTCTCAGTGTAGATCAAATCAAAGAGAAACATGATAACATCACAACTATGGATGTGATTGCTAGTGCTCTATCTGATAACGAGTATGTTGAGGTTCAAGATCTGAAAACAGCCTATGAGATGTGGAATAAGCTAAAGACTATTTATGGAGGAGATCCTCATGTACAAAAGGCTAAGGTGGATAGCTTAAGAGGAAAATTTGATGAGATGAGGATGCAATAAGGATAAAATATAGAGAAGTGCAGAAAAATAATAAGGAATGTGGTAAATTCCATCAAAAGTGCTAGAGGAAAACTTGAAGAAGATGATGTGGTCAGCAAAATCTTAAGAACCTTGCTACCACAATATGCGATAAGGGTTTCTGCAATTCAGGAACTCGGATCTTTGGGAATAGTTAATGTTACACTTGACTCCCTGATCGGTAAGTTGACTACCTTTGAACTGAGCAACTATGATAATAGTATGCCAAAGATTGATGATGCCTTCAAATCTTCCATGACACTTACACCAATAATGAGAAGAAAAGAAACCGAAAGTAGTTCTACTGCAAGAATCGGTTATTCTCATGAACATGACAACTTGTTATCTAAAGAAAAGGAACAAGATGAACTTGAATCTCTAATAGCAAGAAGGCTGCCAAGAGGAAAAGGGAAATACAGAGCTAAACTACCCCTGAAGTGTTTCTCATGCAATCAAATGGTTCATATTGCATCTAGATGTCTTGAGAATGATAGGAAGGATAACTTTAGAAGATACAAAGAGAAGAGCAAGAAGGAGTGATATCTTGCAGAAGGAGGAGTCACCAATGAAGAATCAGAAGGATCTAATGGAGAAGAGATTGCATTTGTAGTGGTAAAGGAAGATAGCACAGAGGAAAGTGATATGGCACTGATTTCTAGTTCAAACCAGTATGGAGACTAGGTAATTAATAGTGGTTGCACTCACCACATGACTGGCAATAGGAACAAATTCCTCAGCATGGAAGACTGTGATGGAGGACTTGTGAGATTCGGCAATGATGCTCCCTGTGCAATAAAAGGTAAGGGATCTATAGCCCTAAATGATAAAACCAATTGTGAAGATGTTTACTAGGTAGAAGAGCTAAAGTATATTCTGTTAAGTGTTCCACAACTTAACAATAAGGGTTACCGATTGGATTTTAATGAAGGAATATGCAAAATAAGTGATAAATCGGGAGGTCTGATTACTATCGGTAAACAAACTAGAGGTAATATGTTCTACCTTGACACCACTATAGGAATTTTTATAATGGAAAAGGTAGAAGATAGTTGGCTGTGGAACAAAAGATTGTGTCATGTTAATTTTCATAGCATAGCAAAGGCTAGTAAAATGAAGTCTGTCAGAGGTATGCCTGACATTATGAAACCTAAGAATGCTATGTGCAAAGAATGTCAACTAGGAAAGTTGACCAGATCTAATTTCAGTAGTAAATCTTATTCGTTTGACAATGTGTTGGAATTAGTGCATACAGATTTGTGTGGTCCTATGAGGACTAAGAGTTTCTATGGGGACCAGTACTTCATGTTTTTTGTAGATGATTTCTCAAGAATGATGTGGGTTTTATTCTTGAAAGAAAAATCTTAAGGCTTTCACATGTTTAAGGTCTTCAAGGCTCGAGTGGAGAGAGGAATCGGTAAGAGTCTGAAATGTTTGAGATCGGATAGAGAAGGAGACTTCACCTCTCAAGAGTTCATAAATTATTGTGAAGAACAAGGGATTATGAAGCATATGTCTGCACCTAGAACACCTCAGCAGAATGGAGTTGTTGAAAGAAGAAACAAAACTCTAATTGATTGTGCAAGGACTCTAATGATACAGAAGGATATTCCACATGTCATCTGGAGAGAAGCAGTGAGTACTGCTATGTATACCTTGAACCAGATACAGGTGAAGAAGGGGACAAATAGGACTCCATATGAATTATGGTGTGGATACTTGCCCAATGTGAGTTACTTCAAGGCATTTGGAAGCAGGTGCTACATCAAGAGGGATGAGTACTCTAGAAAGTTTGATCCTAAGAGTGATGAAGGAACCTTCTTACGTTACTCCACAAAGAGTAAAGCATACTAATGTTTGAACAAAAGGACTGGTAAGATTGTGGAGAGTGAAAATGTCAGAGTAGATGAGTTATCTAATAAATATGAACAGGAAAGAAAGAGTGAACCAGAGGACTATCAAGGATTTGATTACACTGTACCGGTTGAACCTGTTGTAGAGAATCCTAAAGTAGCTGCAAATGAGGAAATATGTGAAGTATAAGCTGCACAACTAGTAGAAGAAACTCCAAGAAATGAACCAATACAACCAAGGTATGTCAGAAATAATCATATTTCTAACAATATTATTGGTGACAAAAATGCAGGAGTATTGACTAAAAGAAAAGCAAGGGAGAGTACATGTCTGCTCTCTAAAATTGAGCCCAAAATAGCAAAGGAGGCTCTAAAAGATGAAGACTGGATCAAGGCTATGGATGAAGAACTGGAGCATATTGAGCAAAATGAAACTTGGACTCTTATGCCCAGACCAAAAAATAAAAATGTGATATGCACCAAGTGGGTGTTCAGAAACAAAATGGATGAAACCGATCAAGTAGTAAGAAACAAAGCAAGGTTAGTCTGCAAAGGGTATAGGAAGAAGGGTCGGATTACAAAGAGACCTTTGCACTGATGGCCAGATTGGAAGGGGTCATAATATTGCTTGCTTATGTTGCTTACAGGAAGTTTAAGGTCTACCAAATGGATGTCAAAATGGCATTCTTGAATGGTGTTCTAGAGGAAAAAGTTTACATTGATCACTTGGAAGGAATTGCTTCAAAAGATGGAAGAGATATGGTATGTAAGATAAAAAAGGCTCTATATGGGCTAAAACAAGCACCAAGAGCTTGGTATGAGAGACTGTACTCATACCTAATAAGTATAGGGTTGATGAGAACCAATGACAACAGTAACTTGTATTTGAAAAATGGAAAAGAAGGAAAACATCTGATTGTAGATATTTTTGTAGATGACATCATCTTTGGAGGAGATGATGAAATGAGCAAAGGTTTTGCAAAATAAATAAAGAAATAATTTCAAATGTCCATGATAGGTGAAATAAAATTCTTCATTGGTCTGCAAGTTTCTCAACTAAAGAATGGTATATTCATTAGCCAGACCAAATATATAAAGGAAATAATGAAGACCTTTGGAATGGAAGACTCCAAACCTATTGGAAGTCTGATGGTTATAGGTTGCAATCTTTCCAAAAATGATGAGGCTAATGAAGTGAATGAGACACTATACCAATCCATGATCGGTAAGTTGCAGTATGCAATGCACAGTAAACCAGATATAGCACAAGCAATTGGCTTGGTTGCTAGATTTGTTGCAAATCCAAAAGAGACTCATATGGTGGTGGTTAAGAGGATATTCAGATACCTTAAGGGGACTTATGAGTATGGTCTCTGGTATCCACATAAGAGAAATTTCAACTTAAGTATCTTCACCGATGTAGATTGGGTGGGGAACGTTGATGACAGAAAGAGCACTACTAGAGGTGCATTCTTTCTTGGAGATATGATTGTTTCATGGACAAGCAAGAAACAGAATTGTATCTCTCAATCCATAGTTGAGGTGAAGTATGTGGCTGCAGCAATCAACTATACACAGGTTGTATAGATTAAGTAGATCCTGGAAGGTATCCAAGAAAGGTGACTGAACCAATCGTGATACACTGTGACAATACAAGTGCCATTAACATATCAAAAAACCCGGTAATGCACTCTAAAACCAAGCATATGGCAATAAAATATCATTATCTTAGGGAATAGGTATAGGACAAAGAAGTTAGACTGGAATATGTGCCAACCAAGGAATAGGTTGCAAACATCCACCAAGCCGCTACCTCAGGATGCTTTTGAGTATCTCGGAGGTAAGCTAGAGGTAATTCCCCTACATGCTCTAAGGTGAGTGAAGATTGGAACAACATCAATTTGGTATTATTTTCTTAAAAAAATTATATATGTGGATTGATGATTATGGACTACTCCTGTTAGGGGGAGCAGTCATTGCAGTATGTGAAATAGGATGTCTAGACTACACCTTTGGCATTATTGTCAAAGGGGGAGTGAAGTCAGATGGAACATGAAAGGAGATGAAGTCAGATGTGACATGAATGGAAGCCAATGAAAAGGGGGACTGTGAAAAAGGGGAGTAAGATCATTACTCAAGATCAATCAGAGCAGCTGATCGGTCAAGCATAAGTAGAATTGATTGGCTGCTAAAGAGAAGTTTGAAGTGTTTCCATCAATGCCAAAGGGGGAGATTGTTGGCATAACTGATGGTGTTGGCACAATTGGTTCATCAGTTAGTATTGTCATTGATGGCAAACACTTACCAATGAATAAGGCCAAACTCATAGGCAAGGAAGTGTGGTAGACCTTAATGGTTTACTCATGGCTGCAATCAATATGGAGGATTCAATGCTTCCCTAATATATATTATTGACAAACTTAATTAGTGTGTTGGTCTAAGAACTAATCGATTGAAGTATAAACAGAGTAGTTGACCGGTCAGTCAAGCACCCAATAGGTGTTGAGATCAGTTTCTTAAAACTGGCAGATGAAATGATGATGCAGTCACAAGAGGTGACTAAGATTGTAGTTTAGTAGTCTTATGCACGACCGGAACACTCTGGACAGCCAGGTGATCAGTCTGATTGATGATCAGTGACCTGTAGAAAAAGATGAAGAGTTACACCGATGAACTGGCGATACAAGTTGAAGAATGCTATCCATCGATAATCTCATAGCGGTGACCAATAAGCTGGATGTGATGACCAAAGGTGATTCATTCATGGAAAGATATCATCAAACAAATAGATAGTGAAGTCTACAGCAATTAACAACTAGTTAAGGAGAGATTTGTGTGGATTTTTTGGTTCGCATTAAAAGGATAGAACACGACCCAGAGGTTGGTGAAATTATGAAATGTAGAGGCAGATAAGGATGAGTTGCTGGCGAGATTGATGGAGAGCACGCAGAGAGATTGTGGGAAGATTTGGAAAGATTTGAATTTCAAATCTACCAAGTGTTAGGTGTAAACTGATTGAGGAATCAGTGGGTATGTGTTGGCAAAATATGGTATAAATATTTTTGGCGAAAACCAAAAAAAGATTGATCATTAAATTTGCAAAGTGAAATTTTGAAGAGAGGTGATCCAACAAAGTGAGAAAAGGGTAGAACTGCTAAGTGAATAGCAGAGTGGTGAAGAGAGTGTGCAGAGCTCAAATAGTGTGAAGAGCAGAGAAAGAATGCAAAGCACCAGTAGAGTGCAGAGCAAGTGTAACCGGTGGTCAAACTGAAGAGCTTCTTTTGGATCTGATTAAGCTAAGAGTGGCTATTACAACAAATCATTCTCTCTTTTGTTTTCTAATAACTACAACAGTAAAATCCCTTAACTGAGTGGACTTTAATAGGTCCCTTTGTAAAATCCCTTAATCGGGTGACATCTTAAATGATGATCCTAAGTCCTCTAACAAGGCTACCTCTAATAGGGTAAAGGTTCTAACAGGCCTTAAAGAAAATCCCTTAACCGGGTGGCACCTAACAGTGTCTTTGTATTCTCCTGATAGGGATGGATCCTCATCGGGCGTACTCCAGAAGAGTGTAGATTTTATGAGTTTTTACTCACACCGTGGTTTTCTCCCATTTGGGTTTCCACGTGATAAATCTTGGTAGTCATGTGTGTTTAATTTTATGTATGCATATTTCTTATTAAATGTTGCTTATATTAATAAGTGTTAAGTTTGAATAGAAGTTTTAATTAAGTTTAAATTTGGAACAATCTGATATAGTACTAATTCACCCCTCTCCTCTCAGCACTAGTTGAGACTAACAGATATCACTACTAAAATGAATCACTAGAGGGGATGGTAGATTAGTCTTAAAGGAAAGAAGAACAATTGATTGCAGAGTTGAAAATTGTCAAGTATAGTATGGCTTCAAGCTTGGTGAATAAAATATTTGAAAAGATGATTGCACAAGATAATAGATTTTGGGCTACATATGTAAGGAAGTACAATACTTGAAAGGAGCATGATAGATTGCAATTGTAGTCCAAGAAGGGGGAGTTGAGAGAGGAGAGCATTGAAAATTATCTAAAATCAATAGGTAAGTGGATAAATTAGCATAAATTTTATCATAAGGAACTTGTTGAAGACAGGTGAATATGATCAAATGTAGGATACACCCCTTTCCTTTCTTCACAGAAGATGGTAGCTTGAAAAATGGAAAAATGAACTAGCACAAATGTTGGCTCAAGCACTGGATTTTATAAATGATGAATAAAAGGTTGTGGAGAACACAAGTGTCTAGCTTGAGAGGATACTACATTTTTATTATCAAAACATGAAAGATAAATGAGCTTCTTCAACTTGCATTCATCATTATGAATATTCTCTTTGATCATTTTTAGTTTATCTTTTATTAATTATAAATTTGTATTGATTATATAAGTTAAACTGACTCTTTGAAAGTTGTTGCCTTGGCACTGAAGAGTCACTTTTGTTTGTTTTTAGCCAAAAGAGTAGTTAGACAACTTCTTGTCAGTAATTTAAAATTGTAAATGGTTTGAAGCTTGCCATTCCCTTGTGTTCTATAAAAGGAAAATTAGGACCATATAAAAAAGGTTCAAAATTATGTTTTTAGCCAGGGGCAATTGATTTGTAAAGTCTTGATACTAAATGGAGAATTAGATTTGAATTCATGTTTTGAATATGGTTTCAGTTGTTAGTGGAAGATAATAGAAATAAACCATTGAAATTGTCTATAAAGTGTACTTCCCTATGAGGCCCTACCCCGACCCATCCTAGCATTTTAGTGATTTTCATGTTGGAACTATTGTGGATGCTTTATTTTTATGCATTATGGATATAGAACTTGATATGATCCCAGGATTGGATAACATTGATATATTGATGCTTCATTTTTATGCATTATGGATATAGAATTTTATATGATTCTAGGATAGGATAACATTGAGATGGTGTATGTCATTTATTTGATTTGCAGGACTTTATTATGATGCATATCTTATGAATGGATAAAATTTATGAGGATTATGATAATTGCTTATGTGGATTGCTTTGATATATGGTAAATTGATTTGTATGATGTCAATTGTATGCAGAGTGATTGATTTGTATTCTTATTTATGTGTTTAATATTATATGAGGCTAATTGGGAATTATAACATGCAAGATTTAGTCTCCAAAGATGGAGAGTGGGTGATTAACTTCCTAAGTCTCAATCCCTTTCCTAAGAAGGCTTCTCTCACTCTTTCCAAACCTCTTGGGTAGAGTGAGAGCTCACATTGGTTGGTCTTCCCAAAGTCTTACACACTCCCTAACCAAAGCACCTCAAAAAGGGGAATGGAATGGGGAAAATGAATGACACATACCAAGAAGATTATCTAAACAAGGATGGCTCTCCTAAAGATGAAATTCGGCCATCTTGGGAAATTCACTTTTTGGGAAGGTTAAAAAAGTCCTAGGGAGTGGACACATGGCCAAATTTGGCCTTTATCCATAGGTACACCATATGGCCCACTAAAAATGCTCCAAAACTGACTCTAGGAGTTGGTTTAACCCTTTGAAAGTCCACCCAAAGTTTACCTACGGGTCAACTCTGAGTTGACCCTCCTAATGGCTCACTATCCTAGGTTACTTGGGACCTTCAAAGGTAATTTGGAAATATAAAATTGGTAAAATAAATTCCTCCAAAAAGAGGCATGATAATGCCAACTCAACATACAACACATGTATCAAGTGACACTACAAAAAGAATTCCACATCACAAATACACGCATGGCAATTGTCCCTATTGAAATTTATAAATTAAACAAATTACCAAATTGAACACTCATGCAAGCATAATATTTACAAATTAAAATACGTTTACAAATGAGGGTTTGTCTCTCCAAATAGATAGCCCCTAGCTTCACAATCGCACATAGGCCTAGGCTTGATTCTCCATAATGTTTTCATGGTCACATGGATAATTTTCCTGTGCATCTCAAATACACATTAGTAATTCCCAATTAGCCTCATATAATATTAAACACATAAATAAGAATATAAATCAATCACTCTGCATACAATTGACATCATACAAATCAATTTACCATATATCAAAGCAATCCACATAAGCAATTATCATAATCCTCATAAATTTAATCCATTCATAAGATATGCATCATATTTCTAGCATCATAATAAAGTCCTACAAATCAAATAAATGACATACACCATCTCAATGTTATCCTATCCTAGAATGATATAAAATTCTACATCCATAATGCATAGAAATGAAGCATCAATATATCAATGTTATCCAATCATGCGATCATATCAAATCCTATATCCATAATGCATAAAAATAAAGCATCCATAATAGTTCCAACATGAAAATCACTGAAATGCTAGGATGGGTTGGGGTAGGGCCTCACATTCTCTCTATCATATGAATCAATATATCAAAGATAATTGATTTGTCATTACAATTATATGCTTCTGTGTGATGTATTTGACTGGTTCTCTTAATCAAAAAAATAAAATTGTGTTAGATAAATTGTTGTGATTTTGAGAAACAACTAGGATCAATAATTAGAATTTCATGGTTGCTTCACTTTCCACATTTATGTAATGCATAGGTGTTTAAAGTATCAAACAAATGGTATTTATGCCATTGGATGAACATTCAAAAATGATAAAGTATGAATTTGTTGCCCTAGGATTAAGGCACCAATCTAATTCATGCCTAGAATAATAATCAAAATAAATTTACATATGGAAAGTGTTTTCTTTATTTAGGATTTAGTTTAGTTTTCTATTTTACTTCATGTCAGAGAATAACAAAAAATAAGAGGTGTTGAGTTGAAGTTTTGAATATAAAAACCCTAAACATTGTAGGAAGATCTGCTAAAACATCATTGCATAGTATTGTGGAATATTTAAATAATGAGAATTGTGGTCTACCCTCCAAGGTTTTGCAGAGCCTAAAATGCAAATGATATCAATCATCATGGTTAAATTACATTTGTTGGCCATACCCAGTATTGAACTTGATTCTAAGATCTAGCATATATTTAAGGTTTTGTGAATCTGTTGATTTGAGAATCTATAGATTGGCGACTCTGCTAGGGGTTTGTAGATGCCAATTAGAGTCTTGAAAAAAGATGTAAAGATTTTGAAGTAATTTTAGTTTATGAAAAAAATTCCTTTTCTAAAGGTGGCAATTCTAGTCTAAAAATATATGTATCGGTTTTAAATTACAAGGTTCAAGAACATCATGAGTGAAAAATTTAAATGTGCATCTAAAGTCCTTAGTTCAAGATATTTGAGTATTAATATACTTCCTCGTATGCACAATAGAAGGTCGTTACATCAAGGACACACAATACAGCCTTTAAGCCAAGAAAAGATGAGTAGATAGTGGACTCAAAAAGAAAAAAGGTACTCATAATGCCCCTCTGACTTTTGAATGTATCAACCGACATTGAAGAAGTTTCTACAAACATACCAATAGTGGAATAATTTCAATAAACTCATATAGACATAAAGGAAAGTTCTTATGACCAACCACTTAAGGTGTATTACTATAACACTTTATCTGAGGTTGAGTTTCAAAATAATCAAGATTTTCTATCAAAGAATCCTTACAATGTTCCTATTAGTGAAAATTAGCTTAAGACCAAGTTTCCATTCCAACTATATCCTCAAAAGGAAAAAGAATTTCAAGATAGTATTGATGAAGAGATTATGAGGAAAGAATGGCTCACCAATATGTTGCAACCTCACAAAATGAGACTTTTCTTGAGAATTATTTGTGCATGCCTAGTATTGCCTTCTTATTTCATCTAATCCCAAATATTCTCAAGATGTTCAATTTTCTAATGTAAAAATTTGTTCTGCCTCTGCCAATCCACCTAGAGAATTAACTAACCAATAATTACAACAATAGATAGATGAAATGTTAGCTCGAGTCACAAAATTTAAGCTATTAAGATGAAAGGAGGCTTTGGCTTAAAAATTCCTAAATTTAAGCTCTCAACCTTTTTTAAATGTACCACAACATGGACCTACTATAAGTCATGTAGGAATGAGTTTTATACAAGCAAATGTATCAACAATTTCACAATTGATATGACTGGTTTTAGGCTCTTTTCCTTTCGCTTATGTCTAGCAAACTATGCCCATAATAAATAACTCTTGTGTTCAATCTTCTTTCATGAGTATACCTGTGGTCTCTCAAGTGAGTGCACCTATTCATAGTCAAAATAAAATTTACCCCAAGTCTTCTCCTCAAGTATCAATGCCAGTAAGTGTGTCAATTGTTTCAACAAATATTTCTCAACCCCCTTGGTTCACTCGTCCTCCTATTGCGGGTCAAGAAGGAAAAGGATATCAATACTATGGATATAACCCATGATAAACTTATAAGGCACTGAAAGGGGGGGTAAATCAGTGCAAGCAAAAATAATATAAATCTGATCACCAACTTTAACAACTTAAAACTTATCAAGCATATGAGAAATATCACCACATAAGAAAATGCCCAATAAAACAAATTCCACATAACACAAGAGATTATACATGGAAAACCCAAAAGGGAAAAACCACGGTGGGAGTTGGTGTTAGGGTTTCAAGTAGATCCGAAGCAAATATGAACTAACAATTATATGCAAATTTAAATACAAAAGATAAAGGAATAAAACAGGACATAGATAACACAGAGATTTAACTTGGTTCACCCAAAATGGGTTACGTCCACCATACACAGCCGTCCAATCTTTCTTATTATCCAACAAAAATAGTACATCAACCTTGCAATGCCTTAAGCATCTCGGCCGCTTATAACATGCATTTTTAGGGCAACAAACAAAGTCGGCCTTTTTAGGGTTTTATTACAATGTCAGTTTTCTGATCAGTCACCACATATCAACAGTTGGTACCCACAAGATTCACTATCTGTAGAATAGAAATCTTGACTGGTTAAGGTCTTACAACTATGCCCTGTTAGGAGCATACCCGGTTAAGAGTGTACATTACTTTGTTGATCAGTCACCACATATCAACAATCTCCCACTTGGAGACTGATCAGGCTCCACACCAAACAATCTCCCACTTGGAGACTGATACTAGACAACACCATTGTACTTGCAGCATCCACTAGATAAAACACTTGGACTAGACTGGTATAAATTCCACACTTATCAATCAAGAAGACCAACAGAACTGATGAAAAAATTAGCTTCTCATGTGGAACTGCCTTCGTGAACATATCCGCGAGATTCTCACTTGTGTGAATCTTCTCAAGCCGTAACTGACCCTCCTCCAAAATAGTTCGGATGAAGTGGTACCTGAGCTGAATGTGCTTTGTCCTTGAATGAAAAGCAGATTTCTTTGCAAGATGAATGGCACTTTGGCTATCGATATACAATGGGCGATCCTCCTATGTCTGACCCAATTCCTCCATAAAACATTGTAACCAAATCATCTCCTTGCTCGCTTCTGTAGTAGCAACATACTCAACTTCAGTGGTTGAAAGTGCAACAACCTTTTGCAGCCTAGAAATCCAACTGACTGCAATTCCCCCTATAGCAAAAACATACCCTATAGTACTCCTCCATGAATCAATATCACCTGCCAGATTAGAGTCAATGAATCCACTCAGAGCAGCATTAGATCCTTTGAAACATAATGTCTTCGTAGTAGTTCCTTTCAAATACCAAAGAATCTATTTCACAGCATTCCAATGTTCCATACCCGAATTACTCATAAACCTACTCACAACTCCCACTGCATGTGCAATATCTGGGCTTGCGCAAACCATTGCATACATTAGACTACCAATAGCTGATGAATACGGGAAGTTAGACATTTTGTTTACCTCTTCCTGTGCCTTTGGGCACATCTCCTTAGTCAATTTGAAATGACTATCCAAAGGTGTACTAACTACTTTTGCATCCTGCATGTTAAATCTTTTCAACACCTTCTTTATATACTCACTTTGGGACAAATTCAAGGTTCTATTTTTCCTATCCCACGTAATCCTCATACCAAGAATTTGCTTAGCTGCACCCAAATCCTTCATAGCAAATGACCTGGCTAATTTCTGTTTAAGATCATTTATATGTTGCATGTTAGACCCAACAACAAGCATGTCATCAACATAAAGCAACGAGAAAGTTAGACATTTTGTTTACCTCTTCCTGTGCCTTTGGGCACATCTCCTTAGTCAATTTGAAATGACTATCCAAAGGTGTACTAACTACTTTTGCATCCTGCATGTTAAATCTTTTCAACACCTTCTTTATATACTCACTTTGGGACAAATTCAAGGTTCTATTTTTCCTATCCCACGTAATCCTCATACCAAGAATTTGCTTAGCTGCACCCAAATCCTTCATAGCAAATGACCTGGCTAATTTCTGTTTAAGATCATTTATATGTTGCATGTTAGACCCAACAACAAGCATGTCATCAACATAAAGCAACGAGATAATATAAATACCATTATCCAATCTCTTAAAATATACACAATGATCAAAATGACATCTATGATAACCATGTTCAGCTATGAAACTATCAAATTTTAAATACCATTGTCGGGGTGCTTGCTTTAGGCCATACAAACTTTTCTTCAACCTACACACCAAGTTCTCCTTACCTTTGACCTCATATCCCTGTGGTTGCAGCATGTAAATTTCTTCCTCCAAATCTCCATGGAGAAATTTTGTTTTGACATCTAATTATTAAAGATGTAAATCATCTGCGGCCACAAGACTAAGTACAGTTCTAATTGAAGTCATTTTTACAACTGGAGAAAATATTTCATCATAATCTATACCCTTTTTCTATGCAAAACCTTTTACCACAAGTTTGGCCTTATAACTTTTTTGACTTCTTTCCTCCTCCTTCAGCCGATAAACCCATTTGTTAGGCAAGGCTCTTTTTTCTGCAGGTAAAGGGACTAAGTCCCAAGTCTTATTTTTCATCAAGGAGTCCATCTCCTCCTTCATGCCTAGCTCCCACTGTTGTTTGGCATCCACCTGCATTGCTTCTTCATATTCTTCTGGTTCACTAGAATTAGTTAATAAAATAGAATACAAAGAAGGAGAAAAACTTTCAGGGGGTCTACTTGACCTCGTAGAACATCTAACACTTGTAGGAGTTTGTGGAACAATCTATTGTTGTTGAGAATCAGGTACCTATGGCATTTCATTTTCAGGAATCTCATCCAACAACACATATTCTTGTTTGTCTTGCTCATGCTTCTTTTCCTTCATCTGTTCTTTATACATAACCTTCTCATTGAATATAACATCTCTACTTCTAATTATTTTCTTATTTTCAAAATCCCATAATTGATAGCCATATTCATCTATCCCATATCCAATGAAGGTACATTTCTGAGATTTCACATCAAGTTTGGTTTTGTTTTTTTTATCAATATGGACAAAAGCTTCACAACCAAAGGTTTTCAGAAAAGAATAATTTACCTTTTTACCAGTCCATGCCTCCTCTAGAATACCACCATCCAAAGGGGTTGAAGGTCCTCTATTTATCAAATAGACAGTAGTATGTATAGCATCTTCCCAAAAATGTAAGGGCAATCCAGCATGCAATCTCATGCTCCTCGCGCGTTCCATGATAGTCATATTCATTCTCTCTGACACACCATTTTCTTGTGGAGTTCCTAGAACTATCTTCTACTTTCGAATCCCATTTAAGGAGCAGTAATCTTCAAATACTTTGCTGCAATACTCACTTCCATTATCTGATTTGAGACACTTAAACTTATTTCCTGTCACATTCTCAACCAAAGCTTTCCATTTCTTAAAAGTTTCAAAAACATCTGATTTTTGTTTTAGGAAATATACCCATGTTTTTCTGATTGAGTCATCAATAAAAATGACATAATAACAAGAGCCATCAAGAGATGATACCTGAGTCAGTCCACATACATCTGAATGCACAAGCTCTAACTTCTCACTCTTCTTCTCTTTCCTAACCTTGAGAAATCTGACTCTTTTTTGTTTACCATAAACACAGTTTTCACAGAACTCTAAATCAATCTTCTTTAGTCCTGGCAATAGATTTTTGGAGTGAAGGATTTTCATCCCTTTCTCACTCATGTGCCCAAGCCTATGGTGCCACATTATCGAATTTGTTCTTGCAACATCTATTGTTGTTATCCCTACAGTAACTTTATCTATAGAAGCTAGGGTAGAGTAAGTGTTACCAGTACACAGATATAATGTGCCTACCTTTGCACCTTTAGCTACTACTAATGATCCTTTACTGACCTTCTAGATACTATCTGAGAAGGTAACTATGCAACCTTCACTACCTAGTTGCCCTGCAGAAATTAAATTTCTTCTTAAATTAGGAACATGTCTTACCTCCTGCAGAAACTAGTCATTTCCATTCTGCAACTTGATCTTTATCTTTCCTTTTCCAACAATTTGATAGGCCTCATCATCACCCAAATATACCTATCCAAAATCACCTTGAACATAATCTAGAAAATATTTTCTATGGGGTGTAGCATGAAATGAAGCCCCAGAATCTATTACCCAGGAATCATTAACATTATCCAAACATAAGATTAAAGCATCTTGTAAAGTATTACTTGCAATATTAGTTTCCTTACTATCATTTTCATTTTTGTCTCCTTCTTTGTTTTTTCGAGACCAACAGTCTTTCTTTAGATGACCAGGCTTTCTGTAGTACCAGCAATCTTTCTTTCCTCTAGATTGAGAGCATCCTTTCTTTGACTTACCTCGTGACTTCTCATTCCAAGAGCCTTTTCCTCTTTCCTTTGATCTTCCCATGTTCTCCACATTCAAAACACTACTTGATGATGTTGGAGTCTCACTTGTGTTTTTCCTTCGCATTTCCTCACTTTAGATAACACCAACAATATCATCAAATACCAAAGTATTTTTACCAAAGACATAGTTACTTATAGCCATAGCCAAGCTATTCCAGCTTTTTGGAAAAGAACATAAAATCAAGAGAGCCCTAACCTCTTCTACAAAGGTATTTTTTACCAAAGACAATTGACTAGTAATTGTATTAAATTTATTTAAGTGCTCCACTACAGATCCTCCCTCACTCATTTTCAAATTAAACAAATGCTTCATAAGAAATACCTTATTCGAAGCCGAGGGTTTCTCATACAACTTAGCCAATGTCGCTATCAAATCTATAGTCATTTTTGCTTCTGTTATATTGAATGCTACAGATGGTGAAAGGCACAATCGAATGGATCCCAATGCATTTCTATCTAAAATGTCCCACTCTTCATCTAACATTGTGGTCGCTTTCTTTGCCTTTCCTTCCAATGGCCGCCATAAATCCTTTTGACACAGGTAATCCTCTATCTTCATTTTCCATAACTGATCATTCTAGCCGTTAAAATTTTCGACCTTGAATTTGGAATCCTCCATTACTCCCACTCAAATCTAAAAGTCCTGCCAATTTATAGAAAACCTCGCTCTAATACCAATTGTTAGGGTTTCAAGAAGATCCGAAGCAAATATGAACTAACAATTATATGCAGATTTAAATACAAAAGATAAAGGAATAAAATAGGATACAGATAACATAAAGATTTAACATGGTTCACCCAGAATGGGTTACGTCCACCATATACAGTCATCCAATCTTTCTTATTATCCAGCAAAAATAGTTGTGTGTGTGAAAAAGTGAACCTGTAGCTGTAAGCACAACACTTCAATTAAGTCATTATATGCATGGTTAGTAATCAAGAATCAATAAGTAATAAACCATAGCAAAGCGACCAATTGCCTTCTAAAAGATGCGAGTATAAGATTGCTCTCATATTTTTATAAGCAATACCAGTGACTAGACTACACCAAGACGAAGGATTTAATCTATATGATATTTAACTATATGGATGCAAGATGAATGAATAATTCAAGCAATAATCAATTCAAGCAACAATGGACGCAAGCAATAATGGATGCAAAATGGATGCAAATAATCTAAAAAAGCACAATAATCTTCAATGACTCCAGAGCGAAATTAGCGTGATAATAATCTCCAAGCGTGTTCTCAAAAATCTCAGGGGTGAATTGGAATGAGAGTTGAAGACTGATTTATAGAGAATCACAAAAAAAAAGCTCAATTTAGGATTAATTGATAATTTTGAGAAATCATGTTTAGTTAACCTTGAGATAGATTCCAATTATAGTTTAATTGAAATGCATTAAAATTAGAAGTCCAAGTTGCATTGGAATATAATGATAAATTAATTCCATGCATATATGATGAAAATAGATAATTCCATGCACATATTTGATTTATTCAAGAAAAAGGTCTTTTCAATGCAACTGAACTTCTTTTTTCTTGAAAAGCTTTGAGTTCCAATTTTAGAGAATAATTCAATAATTCAATTAAATTGCTTTTCTGATTTCAAGTTCTAAATTTAGAAAAAGAAATAATATCTCAAGTTTGATTTCTCTCTCAATTCAATTCTTTTTGTTTTATTTTCAATTCAACTCTTTGTAATAAATTAATTCATCTTTTGTAATAAATTAATCCTTTTTGCATGATTGAATGGCAAATTTATTAATTAATTAAATATGCAAGGATATTTAATAAAATAAAATGGGATAATTGATGAAAATGATATTATTGGAAATGATTTGATTAATTAAATAAATATTTAATTAATATTGAGTAGTTGATTTGCCATGTGATATTTGATGATTAAAGAATTAATAATGTGCTTAAGATTGATTTAATTGCCTTTGGTTAGGACCTTGGTGATGTTGTCGAGATTAGGGGCCCATGGTTAGATGACCAATTTTAGGGTATTACATTTGCCCCTCTTTGAATTAATGTGCGAGTAGCGCGTTGGTTCAAAGAATGTGTGATATCTAGGAGATGCCAGTTCTGAACTTGATTGATCACGAACTAGATGAAAAGCAAGGTGTTTAGCTTGATTTGAAGCAACAAAGCTAAATGAAGTCTGATTAAAGTGATACCGATCCTGAACTTGATTAAACTGAGGAACGATAGAAAACAAAGATACCGAACTTGAACTTGATTGATCAAGAAGCGGATCTTACTGATCTAGAACTTGATTGATCTTAGATGCAGTAAGTGATGATAAAAATCGATCTTGAACTTGATTGATCAAGACATAATGAGTGAAGAATGAACCATTCAGCTTGATCAAGAAACAAATACTGAACACCTGCCTAGATTTAGTGTGATCAAATATACTCTTGAAACTTTTGATTGAAACTTTTGATTGAGCTTAAACGAATAATCAGTTTGATTTGAAGTGATGAAATTGATTTATGTTAAGAGATTAATTCAGATGAAAGACAAATATTAGCTTGATTTGAAGTGATGAAACTGATATGCCCCTAGTGATTGATTCAATTCAGATGATCGAGAGATCTCAACTTGATGTGAAGCGATGAAGCTGAATGCCCCTTAGCAATAAGAATTGATTTTTTTTAATTGAAAAGATTTTGCTCGACTTTTGATGAAGATTTGAAAAATTTTATCGACTTGTGAGATGTGAAGTCATAAGGTCGTGAGTATGCCCCCTTGGGAGCAAAATCGAAAGATAGTGAGGGATTGATTATAGATGATTTGGTGGCGAAAATAAGTTATTTGAGCACAAATTGATTCTGAGGAATTTTTGAAAATTTTGGCATTGATTGATGACAAATTGAGCACAAAGTTGATTGAAATGTTGATGTGTAGAAGAAAATTGAATTAAGATTCAGCGTTGAAATTGAGCGCAATTTGAAGAAAGAATGAGCATTTGATGAAAAAAAGCACTAAGTGGTCGAAATTATGAAATTGACTAGCAAAATGATCTCAAATTTCGATTTCGATCCCGAAAATGGAATCATAGCAGGCAAATTAGCTAAGGGTACAATTTTCATGACCATCAGAGCAAGTTGAAAAATTAGGTCTTAGGCTATATATGGGATGAAAGTGTCATTTTCAAATCATTTTAACCCTCCAAGTTTGAAAATTCAAAAAGCCTTCTGCAAAGAAAATGGTGGTCCCTACTCATCAGTATTGATTTGAACGCCAGAGACGTCACAATCAACCCCGACTCTATGAGCCAGCGGTAAGTGATCAATCTTAAGCCTCTTTATGTTTCCAATTTTGAATTTTTTTATGCTTTTTTGAAGTTTTTCATGGGTTTTAGGTCGGGTGTCTTGGTTTATCGTGTGAGACAGGATCCTGTCTCGTACGAGAAACTGGTAAAAAATCTTTTTTCGTTTGAGCCTACTAGTTTTGTCGTACGGGGTCCACCCTCGTGTCGTACGACAAGTCAGTTAAAAGACCATTTTGTCGTGCGATGTGTAAAATTTTATCGTTCGAGGTTGTTTTCTCGTACGAGAGCCATTCCTGACTCGTACGAGATGTTGCTTGACTGTGTTTTGTCGTTCGAAAGACATTGATCATTTTTGAAAGTTTAAACATGAAATATTGGTTTTGGATTTGACTTATTTGGATTTGCGTGATGTTTAACTTCTCTTGTAGGCTCATTTGGAATGTTATTTGATGATCATTGTCTAGTTTTTACAAGTTCGATTACCTCATGTGCTCTTGAGATGTGTATATCCACCTACAATGGCATTAGTTCATCATTTATCTGAGGTTGAGCAGGCTCATGTTGATTTATGCGACTTGACTCATCTATTGCGATTACCTGATATCCGTGTGAACCATGGAATGCTCACGGCATTGGTTGAGCATTTTCATTCAGAGCAGAATACATTTCATTTGCCAGTTGGGGAGTTGATTATCACTCCTAAGGATGTGTATAGGATCCTTAGTATCCCTTTTGCTAGGGATAAGGTGGATTATGATACCGCATTGTTACCTGGACTACAGGCACTTAGGAACGTATTCAGGGACCCAGACATTTTGACTCATTCCATGAGTTGGGACATACTTATGAGCAGGTATAGTGAGGAGTATCCCCTCACATGTGTTCTAGCAGGGTTTATTGGTTGCTTCTTGATGTCGGACAGAGGGCAGCAGGGTTTCCAGAGCGGATGGGGCCGGATGCTAGAGAGGTTGATAGAGACCCCTCAGAGACTTGGTTGGGGCTCTTGTTTATTGGCCCACATGTATTGGGAGATACATGAGATTGTTTACAGAGATGGGCGGAGCATGGTCGTGGGTGTATACATTTACAGGTGTGGGCTTGGGAGCATCTTCCCATTTGTCGGTCGATTGTAGATGACAGTAGAGAGCTCGGGCAGCCAATCATTTACAGGTATGTCGGATATATTACACAGCCCCATCTGGGCAAGATAGATTTTTTACGACGACAGCTTGACAACCTTATAGCAGTTGTTTGGAGAACATACAGAGGATTGGAGCTATGGGATGACTGGCGGAGGGTTCGTAGGGATCTTTTTGTGACACACCCACTGATCGAGAGATCACATACTATTGTGGAGCGATTTGTCATTTCACAAGTGATGAGGCAGTGCGGCTGGCCTCAAGGGATCTCGTAGGAGTATACAGCCTACGCACGCTATGCTGATGAGGAGAGGCAGGGATGGTCTCCACAGTTGTCATATGCTTTGGCTATGCAGGAGCTAACAGGTTTACATCACCTAAGATGGGATTACCTGGAGGATGTAGCGGATGTGGGGGTATTGCCCTAGTATAGGGATTACTTTCAGCAGCATCCGTTCCCTTGATTTACAGATCTGGGAGAGAAGACTCCTCATATTGAGGATGTGGAGGATGATGCCCCCACACCAGCACAGGGACAAGGCCAGAGGTAGGGATAGGCATAAAGATCAGAGGCTCCATGATGGACTGGTGGTGATCCTGGTGCTAGCAACAGCAGGGTGCCAACTGATGCTGGACATTAGAGGGGTGATGGTGGATCCCTTAGGAGAGGAGGCATGAGGTTAGGTGGCAGAGAGGAGGAGTGAGAAGCTCTGAGGCAGGTCCGGTAGTGGCAGAATGAGCAGAGTGGAGCCACGGGTGGAGATGGTGGTGGAGATGGTGACAAAGAGCCTGCGAGAGAGTAGGGGGCTGACACGAGATGATCGATGAGAGCACGTCTTACAGAGCTGCAATCACAGTTGACAGTGGCTCAGACTTAGTTGGTGGAGCGAGACCAACAGCTGGTCGAGGTGAGGGTCGAGCATGATCGCCAGATCACAGCATTGAGAGCAGAGTCGAGAGCAGAGATAGAGTCTCTATGGCCGAAGGTTCTTCTCTAGAGCAGTAGGGCAGCATATTATGTGGCGGCATATAGTGTCGTAGTTTCTGTTGCACAACAGGTAGAACCCTATTCGCAGTATATGGCACAATCGAAGGGAGCTCAAGCACCGTGCTAGGATCCCAAACATCAGGCTCCTCCTCCTCCACCAGGCAATGAGGGAGAGGGCACCAGCTAGATGATTCATTTGTAGCTCGGATATTTTTTTTTTGTAGACACACCCATTTTGTGTAGCCTATACGATTCTTGCTCCGATGGGAGTTTGTATATGTCATTGGACATTATTTTGTACTCTTATACTTGACAATATATATACGAAATCTGATTTGACTTCATCGTACTTGTGTTGATTCTCTTATGAGATGTCTCTTATATGCTTTATTCTATATGTATGCGTTTCTTTTCCATATGAATGTATGTAATACAAATGATTATGAATGTATATTTTTGTCTCTTTGATATGCAAATAAATGATAATGCAAATGAGTAATAATGAAATGTATGAAGCTATATGAAATGTTATGTATGCAGCTAAAATATCTCAAAACACAAGTATCCATCGAAGAAATGATGATAAAAAGACCACTTAGCGTAAGAAATGATGATGCTTTCAGCTCTTCTTCGGAAGATAAAGAGATTATTACCATACCAGGATCATTCTAGATTCACAAAAATGCAAAATGATATGCAAAATGATGTCCAAAATGCAACCTAAACCTAGTCACTCGATTTAAAATACTTAAGATTCATCATTGAGCATAACAAACACAACAGGCAGGTTAGAGTTCCTTTTTTTTTCAATGTGCAATATTAATTATCTTGTCCGCAATGATCCTTTTTTCATTCATATCATTAGACAAATTTCGCAAGGACCCGAATTGCATCATAAAGAAATTTCCTCAAAACAAAAAAAGAAATGTTATGGACCTCCCTGTAGCATACAAATAAGCGGAGTCGAGGTATGTGAGGCGATTTCACCTTGATGTGAAGGCTCTTATCATAGACACCCAGCTAATTTATATGTTTCCAGATCATTGGGATCATTCCTACCAACAGAAAACAAAGAAAATATTATGCCCTCAATCCTTGCTCCTCTTAGTCACAATAGACTTCCTCGAGTTACTCAGAGGGACAATAATCGAAAATCAATATAAAAGACAGCATACAAAGAAAATTTTCATTCATAGCTCAATTTTTTTAGTGATTGTTTTCCGTTATGTTGTTTTGCTTGTGAACTTAGTGATAAACTCTTTGGTAGTTAGGAGACAGGTGACTAACTTGGAGTGGATGACCAGGTTTCACTGACAAAAGAATGACTTGGTTGACACTACTTAGGATATGTAATGTGCTCTGTCGAGTAACCTAAGACTAGGACGTTGATCAGTTTCAAGTCATGAGGGTTCCAATGAACCAGGATGTCACAAAAGTGACTGAAAATATGTATAAGTGAAAGCAAAAGATGCATGAAAAAGGGAAATGCCAACGTTGCATTGATAGATGGAGCACTTGAGTACAAGAGGCACCTGTTTGCCAAATTTTCACCTGCTTGGTAGAGATTCATTTTATTTTTTAACCAAGGTGCCTGTTTACCAGGTTTTCACCAGGGCAATTTCTCTCTTTATATATTTTTTTTGTTCCTTTTCTTTTCTTTTTTTTTTGGATTTCTTCAGGACTTTTTCTGATTTTTAGGATTTTTTTCAGGACTCTTTTTTCTTTTTTCTTTTTTTTGGATTTCTTTAGGACTTTTTCTGATTTTTAGGATTTTTTTCAGGACTTTTTTTTTCAGCTGTACATGTTTGCTGGAGCAGAGAATGCTAAGCGAATAATTTCTTCAAGTGGATGGTCTTAATCAGTTCACAGAGTTGTTCTCCTTTCGATTTTGAGAGTTGATAGGCACCAGAGCCGTATGTTGCAGTAACAATGTAGGGACCCAGCCAGTTGGGTTCAAGCTTCCCTTTATTGTCATGAAACTGTTGATTTTTTGGATTTTCTCTCAAAACTAGGTCACCAACTTGAAATTCTCTTTGTCAAACCTTCTTGTTATATCCTCTGGACATTCTTTTTTGATACACTCTGAGATGATCAAATGCCACTTGCCGACGCTCATCCAGCAATTCAAGTTCTTGCAATCTAGATATTCTATGATCTTCATTAGTAACAAGACCTTGCAATGAAACTCTTAGAGATAGTATTTCTACTTCAATAGATAATACTGCTTCAGACCCATACACCAAAGAGAAAGGTGTAGCCCCAGTAGGTGTTCTGATACTTGTTCTGTAAGCCCATAGTGCAGGATTGAACTGCAGATGCCAATCCTTCCCAGACTTGTTCACTATTTTGTGCAAGATTGTTAGTAGGTTTTTGTTAGACACCTCAGCTTGTCCATTACCTTGAGGGTAATATACTGATAACCAATGTTGCTTTATTTTGAATTTCTCACAAAGCTCGTCCAAATTTTTATTCTTGAATTGTCCTCTATTATCAGTCATGATGGATGAAGGTATCCCATACTTGCAAATGATATAGTTTAGGATGAACAAGGTGATTACCAGTTGCTTTAATGAGCGGAACTGCCTCTACCCACTTGGTGAAATACTCAGTGGCAGTTATGATGAATTTATGTGCGTTGGATGAAGCCGGATATATCTGACCAATGAGATCAAAGGCCCATTGCTGAAAAGGCCAATGTGTTATAAATGGTATGAGGTCCCTTGCCAGGGCATGTATAAGATTTCCATGAAGCTGACATTTATCACAAGTCTTAGCAAATTTAATGGCGTCTTTTTTCGTGTCTGGTCAATAGTAGCCAGCCCGTAATAGTTTCTGAGCTAAAGTAAAACCATTCGAATGAGATCCACAAATACCTTCATGGACTTCTAATAATGCACGTTTAGATTCTTCAGTTTCTAAACATCTAAGAAATATACTGTCCAAACCTCATCTAAATAAATCATTAGCTATGATAACATACCGCGAAGCATTTCAAGTTAGGTTTCTTTTCTCATTACGAGTAAAGTTTTCAGGGATAATTTGATCACATAGATAGGAATAGATGTGGCTGTATCAGGATGAGTCATGTCCAATAATAGAATAGACTATTTAGGTCTCAGGAGAATCATAAGTGGGGTAGTATAACTCTTCCACCAGGAAATGAAAGTGAAAATTGGACTCCTGTAGCTCAGGTATAGATGCCAAGGTGGCCATAGCATCTGTTGCTCTGTTTGCTGATCTAGGAATCTGTTGAAATGATACAAAAGCAAAGTACTTCTTGATATCATCCACCATCCTCTTGTAAGGCATCAATTTCTCATCTCGAGTCTGATATGTATCGTTGATTTGATTGATGACCAGTTGAGAATCTCCATAGATATGTAATTTAGCAACTTTCCATTCAATAGCTAGTTTTATTCCATTCACCAAAGCTTCATATTATACAATATTGTTTGTGTAGGGAAACAGAATCTTGTAAGACTTTGGAATTGAATACTTCTAAGGAGTAATAAATAATATGCCAACACCTAAACCATTTTGAGTAAAGGAACCATCGAAGAACATCTTCCAGGGTTGTTGAGTAAGATGCATAATTGATTCATCTGGGAACTCGATGTGTAGTGGTTGAGTATCCTCAAGTGGAGCTTCAGCAAGTTGATCAGAAATTACCTGTCCTTTTATGGCTTTGCGTTCCACATATTCAATGTCAAACTCTGTAAGGATCATAACCCATTTCGCCAATCTTCTGGTGAGTGTTGCTTTATTAAGAATATACTTGAGTGGATCAATTTTGGCCACCAATTTGACTGAATGTGCTAGCATATAGTACCTCAATTTCTGTGATGCAAAGACTAATGCCAAGCATGCTTTTTCTATTATATTGTAGTTCATTTCATAAGACACCAATGTCATGTTGATGTAATAAATAGCCCGTTCCTTTTTGTTGTCATCTTGTTGCGCCAAAAGTGCCCCAAGTGATGAATTAGTTGTTGATATATATAAGATTAGTGGCTTACCCTGAATAGGTGGCTTCAATATCGATGGATTAGATAGGTACTCTTTTATTTGCTGAAGATGTTGTTCACATTGCTGATCCCAGTTGTATATTATTCCTTTTCTCAATACTTTTGTAAAAGGTTGAGCTTTGTCTGCTAGTTGAGAAATGAATCTTCTAATGGATTGGAGACGTCCCTGTAGACTTCTCATTTGACTAATGTTTTTTGGAGGCGGCATTTCCATTATACCTTGGACCTTCTCAGGATCAACCTTGATTCCCTTCTTTGAAATGACGTAGCCAAGTAGTTTACCAGATGTTACTCTGAATGCACACTTCTTTGGATTTAATCTGAGCTTGAACTTTTCCATTCCAAGTATAGGACCTCACTCTTAAATATGTGTTGATCTTTTCATAGTCTTCACTAAGGTGTCATCAACATAATCTTTCATATTCTTATGCATCATGTCATGAAAGATAGTTGTAACTGCTCTTTGATAGGTCACCCCTGCATTCTTTAACCCAAATGGCATAACATACCAGCAAAAGGTTCCCTATGCACAAGTGAAAGCTGTCATTTTTAATCTCCAGGAGCGATTTTAATCTGATTGTAGCCAGAAAATCCATCCATTAGTGAGTACATCTCATACCCAACTATCATGTCGACTATCATATCAATATTTGGCAATGGAAAGTCCTCTTTTGGACATGCTTTGTTGAGATCTCTAAAATCTGTACAAACTCTGATAGATTTATCTACCTTCGACACAGGCACTATGTTGGAAATCCATTCAGCATAATCTATTGCTCTGATAAATCCAGCTTTGAGCAGTTTCTCTAGTTCAGCTTTGACCAATAATGCTACATGTGGGTGCATCTTACAGAGTTTTTGCTTAACTGGTTTTACTCCTGGTGTGATCAAGAGATGGTGCATAACGAGATCAAGATCCAAGCCTGGCATATCAGAGTACATCCATGCAAAGTTTATTTTCTTTTCTAAGAATAGCTAAGTGAACTCCTTCAATTCTTCTGCTGATAGTGATTGAGCTACGTGAATTATTTGTGGTGTCTCTGGATTCCTGATATTCACTGGCTGAGTTGGCTCGATCAATATGGAAGACCGCTCCTGGAAATGACTGGGTAGTATACCAAGTATCTCACCTTTAAGCACCTCAAAGAGGTTTTCACCTTTAGGTACGACCTTTATTTTCTCTTTTTTAAATTCTGACAATGCCACAATATGGTTTTCGCCATCAGCTCTTTTATTTTTATTTTTCTTGTTTTTGCGACTAAGATACTTGATATCCACTTCAGTCATATTTTCACTTTGTTCACTAGTGGAAGAGTTTATAGGTTTGACTACATTGAGATAATAGGATAATGTATAGTCATTGGAAAAAGTAGGTATATCCATGGGTTGGTCTTGTAAAGTACAGTCAATCAATTCATGATGTACTAAGGACAAATTTTGGATAGGTTCAAGAGCATTCACGGTATTGTTATCACAGCTGCAGATCGTAAAGTCAAGTTCCAGAATGATACCTTGTGTAAGTGTCTCGAGACCAGGAAAAGTTAGATCATGATTATTAAAGTTCACGTTAGAATTTAATCGATCTAATCCAATAGACATACTTGTAACATCATTTACTATGCCAGACTAGACGTCATATCGTGGTTTAACAGCAATAAGACTAGTAGGCAACTTTTCATTGTTTGTATCAGATGATTCAGAATTGAGGCTGAGTGGATATCATCAAAGTCATCAGAGTCATTGGATGAAGTTTCCAAGCCTCTTTTAGGTGATTTAGTAAGCATATGTATGGTATCAATACCAACATCTTTAATGCTACAAGCTCCTTCATGTGGTTCATTTGTCATTTGTAGCTGACACACCTATTGACATGATCTCATTGTTTCTGTGATTTGTTGTCGTCTACTCCATTTAGCTTCTTCTGGACTGATGACTGGTTCTTGTTCTATATCTTCTAACTCTTCCTGTGCAGTGCTATAACTGATTTGTCCTATTTTAGGATAAGGGCACATAGATGAGAAGCATTCTAGTATTCTTCCTTCTTTCAATCCTTGTTCATAATTTGCTTGCCTCTTTTGTCTAATTTCTTGTATTTCCTTCTCTAGTTTTATGCGCATCAGCTCTTGAGTATCATCTATGACACCACTAGATTCTTTTGGAGTTTTTGTAGTGGATGTGTCTGAAAGATAGTTATGATAACTCAATGATGAACCACTAGTACCAAACCGGTACTGAGAGGGGGGGGTGAATCAGTACAAACATAAATACAGTCCAAAACTGGTTTGACAACAAATACTCCAAATGACTGACAAACAGGGATACTGATTGAAACAGAGTGCAACCGGTAACCTCCAGTACAACTCAAACAGTCACAAACCGGTCACTTACTAAGCTTTCCTCTTAGCTCAATACTATTGTACCATTACGCTCTCATGCATGAATAGGTAAACTAACATCAGATCTTCATAACAGTGAGTTCAATATGTTTTATAGACAGGCATAAAACATAGAACCATCATATACTCAACAGGTAAAAACAAAGCATCACAAGATAAAAGCATTACACATGACACACATATTTTTCACGTGGAAACCCAATTGAGAAAAACCACGGTGGAGATGAATACCCTTAAGTTGCTTTTGAACTCTTTTGAAGTCCGCTTTGTTAGGAGCCTTGTCCGGTTAAAGATATTACAATAGGTTCTGCTAGGAACCGATCCTGTTAGGGATCACCTGGTTAAGGGATGGCTATAATACCCAGTTAAGGGTTAAACCCGGTAGGGTTACCTTGTTAGAGGATTTCAAGAACTCAATAGCTAAAGGATCTCCAGAGCTCTATAGCTTCTCAGAACTCATTAACTTCGAGTTACCCTGTTAAGGGATTTGAATCAAGCCAGTTAAAGCTACTCTGTTAGGGGATTTTGCACCAAGCCCAGTTAAGGCTACCCTGTTAAGGGATTTCACAACTATTGAAGTGGTTAGAGATCAACAGGAATTACAATGATCTGTTAACAGCACTTAATGCTAATGCAGATCCGTTTTGGCTCCTCTTCTCCTTCTGCACATTCACTTTGCAGGTATCTCTTCTCTCCTTTGGTCTGGAAAGAATCATGTATCACTTCCCTTGGATACATATTCACAAATTTTGCCAACAACCTTAGAAAGAAACACAACATCGACCTTATAGGAAACAGACAGGTCGATAGCAAAAACCCTAAACCCTAAACCTATTAGGTTAAGCAATTCAAGCGGTTCAATCTTGACCGTTGAATCATACTGCATTAAATGCAATAGTCTTGAATCGATCTCAAGACATTCTCCATCATCCATTTTCCATCGATTTCATGGTGGTTGGTAACCCATCACGCGTTATCACCATTTGACCGACTTCGCACATTCCCGAGGTAGATAGGAATAGTCTTCTTCATGCAAGATCCTTCACGCGCACAGAGCTTACATGGCAACACGATTTGTTCTCCATTATACTACTAACTCATCACACCAAGATCACCGATTGGGTCACACAGGCTTGAGATACTCCAACCAGAAATCCTGAAGTGGAAACTACCTACCAACCGGTAGTAACACAATGCTTCCATGTGTCAGTTCCCATAATTGCATACCGGTTCATCCTGAACAAATATGCCGCTTCACTTTGGCATATAAACCAGTTCATACATATGTTGGTTCCTCTCTCTTTTCACCTATCACATGTGCCGGTTCACACCATGTCACATATTGACATCAATGACAACATACAATATCATTATGTCTTCATGCCAGTTCACATAATGCCAACAAGTCAGGACCCCATTCATACTCGTTTGAATCAATCTCTGAATCATCTACTTGTTTCCTGCCAGTATATGTGACTAGAACTTTTAATGGTGAAAACAATTCTCTGATTCTTACAACTTCATCTTTTATATCCTTAGGAACCTCAACTTTTTGTATTATCGTAGTTGATACCATCGAAGCCTGGGCACTGACTATTTCTTCTTTCTTCACTATTGATTCCTCTTTCTCTTTTCTACACTCTACTTTTGTTTGTTTAGTGTCTGCTTCATGTAATGTTAAAGGCGATATCTTTTTTGAGCACTTAGACTTAGAAACATGTTTTTGGTCTGATGTCTTTTTCGAATTGTATCCCAGTCCAGCCTTATCATGTGTGGATTTGGTTTGTAGCTGAATTGGTTCAGTAATACCTTCTTTTTGTTTGCCCAAAGTACCAGTACCTAAGTACCCCATGCACTGAATCATTTTGTAACCATGACCATATTGGTTTGAGGAAATCTCACAATGTCATACCTCCTCATTTGGACTATCTTCCTTAAAGAGCCAGTTAAGCACAACATCCTCTTCTATTTCATCCACCAAGGAGGTAGAAGACTGTATAAAGAGACCATCATATATAGTATTTGGAGCTAAAGTTCATGTTCTCATAGCCTTTGATGGTTTGCCCAACTGTCTTGGTGATGGAGGGAGAGAAACTAATGATAGTACCGGTTCTATCTTGTAGCCATCCATGTCGGTATCTGTAATCTTCAATCTCTTTTTTAAGTCTTTCATCAATGTTTCTGGATCTTCATTTGGAGAGGTTGCCCTATTATGAGGCACAAAACTATCTGCACCTTTTTTCAATGCATTATAGATGACATTTGTATCAACAAGAATACTGACTTCAGCTCCATTATAAGGAAACTTTAAGCATTGGTGATATGTTGACGGTACTGCCTTCATTTCATGAATCTGTGGCCTGCCCAGTAATATATTGTATGACAATGGAATATTGAGAACCTAGAAAAGGACATCTCTCTCTATTGGTCCCACTCTGATTGGTAATGATACTAGACCTTTGGATGTCCTTTCTTCCTCATCATAGGCTTTTATGGTTATTTTCTTGCCGAGATCAATAACATTTTCAGAGAATCCTAGTTGTGCAAGAAGATGATAAGTACAGATATTCAACCTTGTGCCTCCATCTATCAAAACACATTTTACTCTGTGTTTGTGGATCATGGCCTCAATATGCAATGGTTGGTTATGTGGATGATTTAATGAATTGTCATCTTCTTCAGAGAAGGTCAAATAGTGAGGTGAAGTCAGATGACCCACCATAGACTAAAACCGATCAATGTCTAAATCTTTTGGAATGTTGGTAGTGAGCAATGCTTTGTCTAGGATTTCCTTGTGAGCAGATGAGAGTTGTAGCAATTCAAAAATTGAAATTTGAGCATTTGTCTTTTTTAACTGTTCAACCATGCTGTATCTAGAGGATGATGATGAAGTTAACCTTTTAAATTTGTCCAAGGTTGATTCCTTTTGTTTGTTTGGCAAGGCTATTGGATTTGATGTTTCTTGAGCTGGGTTGGAAGAACTAGCTCCTTGGAGGGTAACTTTCTTTTGAGATTGGGTCAGAGCTCTTGCATATCGTGATTCATTTGGTTTATCTTGAACTATAATCACATTGCAATATTCCAAGTGTGAAGGCTCAATCATGTTGATAACGTTGTCCTGGCTGGCATAAGTATAATTTACCTTGGCACCTCCTTTGGTCTTTGAGGAATCACCTTGTTCGTAAGCAGGCAAAGGGTCTTTAAATGCTTTATGATCAGCATTGGTTGGATGATTCCCAACAACAACTTTACCAGCGTCTATGAGATCTTGAATCTCATGTTTTAGCTTCATGCAATTGTTTATGTTATGACCCTTATTCTGATGGAAGTCACAGTACTCATTTTCTCTCCACCATCTTGGTTTGACATCTAGATCATATGGTCTGGAGTTATCTAGTAGTGTTATCAAGTTGTTTTCCAATAGAGTTTTGAAAGCGGATTCATATGATTCTTCAAGAGAAGTAAAATCACGCTTAGGTTTGGAAAGCGAAGGCTTTTCTTTGAACCATTCCTTTGTTTTCTTTGGCGGATTCTTTATTGCAATCTCAACAGCTTTAAGTGCTTGTGTACCACTAGCCAAGTTGAATATTATGGATTTTTAGTTGGTTTTGACAGTTTCTACTACTCCATCATTAACAACATTCTTGTTGTTGTCTTTGGCAAATTTCCAATACTTGTTCTTGTCTTTAGAGCTAGATCCTGTTTGTGTTTCTTTCCAAGGCGTGATATCTCATTTCTTTATGAGCACATCTTCCATTCGAATGGAATTATCTACCATTTTGTTAAATGATGGGTGTACTTGCATTTGTATGCTATATTTCAATTCGGGGACCAAGTTATTGACAAATATATCCATTTTCTCAGAGTCTGGAATAGGTCATGGGTACCTAGAGAACATCTTTCTCCAGCATTGGAGAAAAGTAAGAAGAGGTTCCCCTATTTTCTGTTGAGTATTACAAAGATCGATCATAGTCACAGGATGTCGAATTTTGTATGAGTATTGTTGTAAAAATAGTTGGATTATTTCTTCAAATGTTTTTATTCCTTTGGGTAAACTTGAGAACCATTCCATTGCTTGACCCCCTAAAATCCTTGGGAAGAGACGCATGAGGTACGTTTGATCGTGCATAAACTCCATATAAGCAGCACTAAATTCCCTAACATGATCTTGAGGATCTGAGGTACCATCATATTTGTCAAATTTTGGGATTTCCACTCATGGAGGAAATGGAGGCATGTGTAGATTCTTGTCAAATGGAAAGGGACATATTGTTTCCAGAGAATATTGTTTTGGGGACTTGTCCTTATTCTTTAGTTCTGTGACCTCCATCCGCAAAGCTAGTAATTGTTTGTGTACCATGAGTATAGGTGAGTCTTCCTTTTTAGTAACAAGTGTCTGGACATCATATCCAATAGGAATTTTGGCACCTTGTTTTGCTAGTTCTAAGAAATAGTCTTCCTTCTCTCGGGTTGTGATAGTTTTCATCATTTTTCTAAAGTTTTTGTCTTTCTGACAGTCAAGGATTTCTTTTTCTGGAGGTTCAGCATCTTCATCAATCTCACTTGATGATGAGGAGTCATTATGATTTTTTGGAATATTATGGTCATTTTTGTTTCCATCATTGTATTCCATCTCATATATGGTGGGAGATTCAAGTTCATCAAAAATCGGTCCGCCTAATGACGATGGCATGTCAGTGAGTGGATCCTTCACGTAGAATGGATTATCTTGATATTTGATGGGTTGTTATTTGCCTTTGGCTTCTTTCTTACAAGAACTCCTAGTTTGAATAGGCATCTTTATGGATTTGTGTGACCTAAAGTTGTTTGTGATGCAGAGGTCAAGATCAATTTCAGAGCTAGTTGTTCTGTTTAGAGTATTGTTTAGGAGAAACAACTGAGATTTAGTTTGATTTCAGGAATGATCTATGATGTCTAAGATGTTATCTAAGTTGATTCTAAGCATAGTGTAAGATTCAGTCTAGTTTCAGGAACGATCTATCCTGTATAAGACGTTATCTAAGTGACTAAAATTTGATAGGTAGTTGATTAAACTAGCTGAAAGGTGATCGACCAAATTGTGCAATGCAAATGGCAGAGGTACATTGTCTTGATCTTTTTACGCTTAGGAAAATGATAACCAGTATTATGTTCGTTGTAAGCTATTTTTAGGCAAGTTTGATTGTTCTGTTCTGACAAAACCAGAGACTCATACGATAGTATTTTCTGGACCGGACGACAATTTAGCAGCTACAGGATGACAATAGTTCTATTTCGTACGAGTTACTGCCTCGTACCGTACGAAAAATGGGTATGTGCAGGAAGACAAAAGACTGAGGGCAATTTTGTCTTGTACGAGACAGGATACAGTGTTGGATGATAGATGACTCAGCCTCGTATGACAAATAATATGGTATAGGATGACAAACTAGTAGACTCATACGACACAAGACCTGGTGCAGCACGATGGATTATCAGACTCGTATGACTGTTCATAGGACAGAGTCTAGAAATTTTGAGTTTTTTTGATTGTTGAGTATGATAACTGAGTATGACTAATTCTGAGATGGACTGATTTTTTACCAGGATAAACTAGTTTCTGACACAGACAAATTTCCAACTTAAAATGGACTAGTTTCTGACACGGACAGAGTTTTGACTTAGGATGGACTAGTTTCTGACATGGACAGAGTTTTGACTTAAAATGGACTAGTTTCTGACACGGACAGAGTTTTGACTTAGGATGGACTAGTTTCTGACATGAACAGAGTTTCGACCCACTAAGTTGTTTCTGGTCTTCACCAATTTTTGGTATTTCAATTTTTGTTCTGGGGATGAAAACACAGAAAACAAGTAGTATGTATAGTGACTCCAATCACAGCATGCAAACCCAAAGGAATTTGGTGAGGAAAGAAAACCTTTGATTGTAGACTCAGGTACACACCCAATAGCTAATCAGAATATGGCTACTGAGTCTCATGCAATGGATTCTCAATGTCGTATTATCTGAATCCAAATGCTAATGGGGGCACGAAATGACAAGTATCTTGGGAGAGTTACTATCTCTCTTGCACAAAGATTATCCCCCTTTCGGAGGTGAACCAGGTAGCTTCTAATTTTAAATTGGATTTAGTCAGAGATCCATTTGGCACGTCGAGGTATAAACTCAATTAAGAGGTCTCCCAACCTTGAAAACCAAGGTTTAATATACCCAAAGGTACAGAGGAGAGCTATTCCTGAGCACTGTCGTTGACTTGATTTTCATCAAATCACGTTTATTTTATAGTGGGTTGGAGTACTTGGCGTCTAGCCATTCCCACTTAGGTCATTCCCCTCACACCGGCCGTAACGGCTTTAAGAGTTTTTCAACCCCTTGGGAGGGCAAGCCTACTAAAGATGTACTAATCTCAAACAAAGAAAAAGCTTCAAGGGTCTGGATTTCTAATTGTCTAGAAAAAGACAAGAGCATACTTTCCTACCTCTCAGAATCTTCTAAAAGCACGAAAGACAAATTTGTTCTTTAACCAAATAGCAAGTTAGGTTCCTAAAAATGAATTTAAAGAATACACAATGTTTAGTCGATTCTCCTTAGGCAACCTGCAAAGACAACGAATCAGTAGTCATATTGTCTTTGTACGACAAGCGTTCTGCAAAAACTAGTTAGGCTGTGAAAAATTCTGAGATAGACAGATAAACAGTCAGGGTCAGTCGTCAAAATAATCAATCAGAAATGAGAAAATTATGAAATTTGCCTCTTTTACCAAAAAATACAGAATCGTATGATAGATACTTGACTTGTACGAGACAGGATTTAGTATTGTACGAAAGAAGATTGTTGATGATGTTTTCTCATACAACAGAGGATATTTGCTCGTACGACAAAGGATTTGCTCGTACAACAGAGGATATGCTCGTTCGATAGGATATTTGCAATTCGTGCGACACCTGCAGTTTGTTGTTTCAGCCTATAAAAATTGTCGTACGAGATGTACAGACGAAAAAAGAATGAAAAAAGTGTAGTCTTCGGGCCCCACGATGGGTGCCAGATATGTGTGTGCGAAAAAGTGAACCTGTAGCTGTAAGCACAACACTTCAATTAAGTCATTATATGCATGGTTAGTAATCAAGAATCAATAAGTAATAAACCATAGCAAAGCGACCAATTGTCTTCTAAAAGATGCGAGTATAAGATTGCTCTCAGATTTTTATAACCAATACCAGTGACTAGACTACACCAAGACGAAGGATTTAATCTATATGATATTTAACTATATGGATGCAAGATGAATGAATAATTCAAGCAATAATCAATTCAAGCAACAATGAATGCAAGCAATAATTGATGCAAAATGGATGCAAATAATCTAAAAAAGCACAATAATCTTCAATGACTCCAAAGCAAAATTAGCGTGATAATAATCTCCAAGTGTGTTCTCAAAAATCTCTGGGGTGAATTGGAATGAGAGCTGAAGACTGAATTTATAGAGAATCACAAAAAAAAAGCTCAATTTAGGATTAATTGAAAATAATTGAGAAATCATGTTCAGTTAACCTTGAGATAGATTCCAATTATAGTTTAATTGAAATGCATTAAAATTAGAAGTCCAAGTTGCATTGGAATATAATAATAAATTAATTCCATGCATATATGATGAAAATAGATAATTCCATGCACATATTTGATTTATTCAAGAAAAAGGTCTTTTCAATGCAACTGAACTTGTTTTTTCCTGAAAAGCTTTGAGTTCCAATTTTAGAGAATAATTCAATAATTCAATTAAATTGCTTTTTTGATTTCAAGTTCTAAATTTAGAAAAAGAAATAATATCTCAAGTTTGATTTCTCTCTCAATTCAATTCTTTTTGTTTTATTTTCAATTCAACTCTTTGTAATAAATTAATTCATCTTTTGTAATAAATTAATCCTTTTTGCATGATTGAATGGCAAATTTATTAATTAATTAAATATGCAAGGATATTTAATAAATTAAAATGGGATAATTGATGAAAATGATATTATTGGAAATGATTTGATTAATTACATAAATATTTAATTAATATTGAGTAGTTGATTTGCCATGTGATATTTGATGATTAAAGAATTAATAATGTGCTCAAGATTGATTTAATTGCCTTTGGTTAGAACCTTGGTGATGTTGTCGAGATTAGAGGCCCATGGTTTAGATGACCAATTTTAGGGTATTACAACAGTACATCAACCTTGCAATGCCTTAAGTATCTCAACTGCTTATAACATGCATTTTTAGGGCAACAAACAAAGTCGGTCTTTTTAGGGTTTTATTACAATGTCGATTTTCTGATCAATCGCCACATATCAACAGTTGGTACCCACAAGATTCACTATCTGTAGAATAGAAATCTTGACTAGTTAAGGTCTTACAACTATGCCCTGTTAGGAGCTAACCCGATTAAGAGTCACCCAGTTAAGGAATTTGAATGATAAACCCTGTTAGGAGAAATAACCTATTAGGATCAACCTCGCAAGAGGATTTAAGAATCTGATTCAGAGCTACCCTGTTAGGGGATTTACAGATTAAGTCTTGTTAGGACCTACCCAGTTAGGGGATTTTGTTGTTGCAAACTATTAGGAAAACAACAGTGATAAGATCTTCAAATAACACCTTCTATGTCTGATAAGATCCACTTATAATCCTTTGTAGAGCCCCTCCCCGATCAAGCTCCAGTTAACTTAGTTGACCATGGTTGACCTTACTAATAAATGCTATAATTCAATAGGATGGGCTATGTTAAGACAGATAGATTGGTGAGAAAAGTAATTGAACCAAGTTACGAAATCATTTCACCTTGAGGTGTACATTTTGATGTGTTATGGATACATAACTTTATATGGTTCTAGAATAGGATAACTTTGAGATGATGTATGTCATTATTGGATTTGCAGGACTTTACTATGATGATAGAAATAGGATGCATGTCTTATGTATGGATCAAAATTATGAGGATTATGATAATTGCTTATGTGAATTTATTTGGATATAAGATATATCGATTTGTTTAAATGTAAATTGTATGCAGAGTGTTTGACGTGTATTCATATTCATGTGTTTAATATTATATGAGGTTATTTGGATTTACTAATGTGTAATTGAGATGCGCAAGAAAATTCTCCATGTGACCATGGAAACATTATGGAGAACCAAACCTAGACCTATGTACGTCCATAAAGCCAAGGGTTGTCTATTTGGAGAGACAACACCCCATATGTATCTTATTTTATTTGTAATAGTAAATGATGCATGTGTGTTAAATGTTATTTATTGATTTATTTAAATCCAACAAGAGACAATTTCCATGTGTAATTTTGTAATGTATTTTATTGTGTCGCTTGACACATGTGTTGATTTATGTCTTGAATTTTGACTTGTCTCTTGAAGGAAGTTGTTCAACTATAGCTTCTTCAAAACATTTGAATGTGGTTCTAAATTTTCCTTGGATAGAGAGTCTTTGGAGTGGTCAACACGGGTTAGACCCGAAATTTAACTTTAGATGGGTTTATAAGGGGTCAAATGGACTCCTAGGGGTAGTTTAAAGGTGTTTCCTAAAGCCCATAAGGTATACCTATGGGTTAGGAGTGTTTTTAGGCATGTGTATACTCCTATGTGACTGTTTAGTCACCTCAAAAAGTGAGTTTTCTAAGATGTGCGAAAATTCAAAACTAGAAGGTGCCATCTAGGTTAGATAGCCTTCCCTTTTGATGAGAGATCCTTTTTTGATCCTTTTCTTACTTTTTCTTTTTTTAGTTTTAGAAACCTGTGAGAACTCTCACTGAGGTCTTCTTAGGCAATGATGAGAGATTTTGCGGGTAATCACCCACTCTCCATTTTTTGAGATATTGCATTTTTTTGAAAAGTTAGTTTTTGGATTCGAAATTTGGCTAAGTGTAGAAGGGAGGATTATGGATTTGGGCTGCTCATCCTCAAACTAAGTTCTATCACACCTTTGGGTAGATTGAAGGTTGGTTCATCCACTTCTTTTGTTTTCTTTTAAGTTGCATGTTTATGTTGGAAAGATTGTTTGAATGAAAAGGTTGTTGTCTTGTATTTTCTTTTGTAAAGATTATTATGCGACTCTTCTTTTATTCTTTTATGCATTTCCTATGATTTGGGAGTAACCAAGGCCTTCTACTCTTGGGAGAGTAGGGTGGTCTTGCGGGTGGTAGGAGTTTGACAGCCCTCGAGTGAAAGACTCTCATTATGAGAGCGAACTCAAGGGGCGTATATGTGACCCTTGCTGCATGGCCTGGTTTGTGCATTTGGGAGTCATAAGGGGAGAAAGTATGGCATGAATGCCTTGGGGGGCATAAGGAATGTGGGGTTAATGAACTTATGATATATCTTTGTTTGCCATGAGGTGGCTTTGTGATTTACTATTCTTGCAATCTCCTTAGGGTATTTGGTCCACTACCACCCATGTAAAATCATCACATTTTGTGATGGAGTGTAGCCTTGGTTGGGAAAGTGTTTGCTATATCTTTTTCCCTTGCTTGTTGTGCTTGCATGTCTGTAACTTGTCTAGGGCTTGGTTCTCCAAGCTCGAGGGTGGCTTCTAGTAAGCCTAGGCTGGGAGGTGAGCACTCCATGGTCACAGCCTATTATTTATTTGCAGGTTGTTTGGAAGAAAAGAAAAGGACAAGTAGAAGTTGCTAGATTTATTTGTTTGCAGAAAAAGATTTGGGAATGGAATATTTTATATTTTAAGTTCAGCAATGTAAAGGGAAACTACATGTTGTATCTATTTTTGTATCTATTTTATTTAAAGTCCTCATTTAATAGAAATGAGGGACTAGTTTGGGTATCTCACCCTCTTGTAATGATGACTATATTGTATTCTAAAAATGCCTTAAATAAACGCATTATTTCTGTTAAATTAGTATAGCATGAATGAAATATTGTTGTTGGGCTTTAGCTATGAAATGTTCTTAAAATATTAATGGTTGTGTGCATCTTACTTTAGAAACCTAAAAGTTCATTTTACCCCTTTAAGCATATGAATTATTGGAAAAGAATGAAACAGGGAAGCTTGCATGTTAGTGAAAGAAAAATTAAGCATCTAGTCATAACCATTTATTCTCCAATACAAATCATGGTTTAAAGAATTTACATGCATATCTCTAAGGTTAAATTCAAATGATTCTAGATTAATATAGTTGTTGTTTAAATTTATTTAATTCTGTCATTTACTTCTTTGCAGAAATTAAAATCTAAAGTTAAATAGTCTATCTAATTTAAATAAAAACATATTTATATAGTTGTTGTATAAATTTATTGAATTTTGTCAATTATTTATTTGCAGGAAATAAATCTAGGGTTATATAGTTTATCTCAGATTTTAGCAACATGGAATTTAAAATAAAGAAAAAAAATATATACATTGATCTAAATCTGAATATTTTAATTAATCTGTCAAAAAGTTCAAAAAATATATATATATATATATACTGCATAGTAAAGTTACCTCTAGTATTCATATGCATCAAATATATATATATATATATATATATATATAATACTTTTATATATATAAATATATATATATATATATATTATATTTTTTATAAATTAAAAAAAAAGAAATTAATTTTTAAGAAAAAAAAAAGGGACTTTAGGTTTCGGGGAGCTCGCCCCACCCCCCACCCCCACCCCACATAGTGGGCGGCGACCCCCAGCGGTAGCCGCAACCCACAGTTGGGGAGGCTTCGGTCCCCCTCTGTGGGCGGCGCTGCCGAGCTACGGGCCGCGTCCCACAGCGGTGGCCAAGGCCGCCTCTATGGGTCGTGACCCGCAGGCTCGGCAGTGGCCGTCCCTGCGGGGAGCCCCCACAGTCACTACCGCCGCGTCCACCTGCAAAAAAATTGTGGCTACCTCAAAACCCTACGCCATGTCTTCGGCCCTCCTCCCTGCAACACCAAGAAAAAATATATATATAAAACCAAGAAACCCTAACCTGGTTGGGTTAGGGTAATTCAGATATTATAAAAAGAACAAAAGGAAAGGTTAGGATAATACCTTTTATTTATAACATTAAGATTTTAAGGTAGGGTTTTAATATAAAGAAAATAAGGTAGAGGGTGGAGTAGTTCTATAATATTTTTAATTAGATTTTCATTATTATTTAAATATTTTAGTTAATTTATATGAGATATTTATATTTTAGAAAATAAATATTTTCATATATAAGTGTTTTAATATATATATATATATATATATATAGTTTAAAATATGAATGTATAGGTCAAATTGAAAATTAATCATTTTGTTAAGATGTTTACATTATATATATGTTTTTAATAAACATATGGGTATATTTAAAAATGATTTTTTAAATTCTAATTAATTCGGAGTTTAATCCCTTAAGAACTTATAATAACTGTATAAGTTATTTTGACTCAAAGGGATTATTTAGTCTACCCAAATTTAGGCTATTCCAGGCTAAATTTTATAGGAAAATTTTCATTATGGATTTAATTTACCCTTTAGTCGAAATAGTTTAATCACATTTTAATTATTGTAAAATAAAATATAGACATTTATAAACTAAGTGCTAGGACTAATTTATTTAGTTCCTTAATATTATCTTTGTCAATTAATTTAGAGATTTTTGCTTAAATGAGTTTATTTATTTATTTAATGGTGGGATTATAATAAGTTCCTTGGAAGATGATATCGTGGTGGAATTACATACTTTCGAAAATAAGTCCAAGACCTTGATCTTGCGAACTCATTTAGTCTAGATGGAATCTTATACTAAATAAAGCAATTAACATTTTAACGTTTGACACTTCAATTTTCAATTGCTCGATTAATTAATATTATTACGATAAAATCATATTAATAATTAATTTATAGATGCAAGATTTAATCAAGTATAAAGGAAGGATGTTTTATCACGGATGGAGGAAACTTGTTAGGAGATAAATAATTATTATTGAATCAAGTAGTTATATTAATGCCTATTTAGTAGAAGTCGATCTAATTAAGATTTATTATTTTCAACTGTAATAAAAGGGACATTCGATGTGAATTTATTATTGTCCTTATAAAATCATATTGTTCCATTTGATTATAGGAGTTATCGCAATTTGTTAAGTTAGGAATACCCTAACTTTGTCGTCTAGGAGTTTCATAGAAACCTAAGGCTTCTAGATAAATTTGTTCTATTCATCGCTCACGTTAAAAGAACGTTTTATTATAATTTAAGGTTCCGCTTGAAGCAACCTGTTAAGTTGTCACATCTAATTAAGCATAGGTTGCATGTAATTAAGTGGTTCAAAAAAAAAATTTGTTGTGCGTGTTTTTGCCCAAAAATTTGGGCATGACATCCTTAAAACATCAACAACACTTCATTATAGAACTTCCCTAATCACCACACAATCACAATATTCGCTCATGAATTCTCTCTTCACACACATACAGACTTTATACCTCATCACACTTTTTATAAACATTTACATTTAGTCAACTATAACCTTGGAACAATTTCCTAGGTTCAATGAATCTAGACAAACTTACATTGCATGCTTTACATTTGTCGGCCACCGACAAAAAATTAAAACTCGTGTCGTGTTACCAATTTAAGTGATTATATCACTACTGGTTAAGTGGTCTACCAGTTTGTTTGTTTTGTAAATTAAATCTTGCTCACCCAGTTGAATCTGCCAGTGAGGTTGTGGACATAGCTCCAAATACCAGTCACCAACATTGTTGTGAAACCGTACCATCCAACTCTTCATGAATCTCATGTACCAGTTGTCAGAGTGTAACTCTATCTTAGTTTACCACTTGAGATCCTAATTACCGGTTCTCTACAATGGTGGCATTTCAGTAGAAAGAAAGATTGTTGGCATTTCAGTCGAAAGAAAGATTGTTGATATTCATTAAGGATATTGAGAAGGTTGTTGGAGATTATTTGATATAACTGAAGAAGGATGATAACTATCTTTATAACATTATTTTGTCATTGATGTCAAGAAATTAATTTTCTGATTTAGTATGATGTTGCCATATCTTGAGAAGATTGATTTGAAGAGAATTAAGATGTTGGTAAAAGACACATAAAGAATGTCATGAATAAGGGGAGAAATAAGATATTGAATGGGCAACTATTACCGAGTTACACAATGATGAGATCATGATGTTTAGATTGTTTTGATATCCTACATATGTTGTTGATTCTAAGGTTAATACTATACTATTATTACCGAGCAAAGAACATAGTTGGTAAACCCTAAGGAACCTAGTCGGTAAACCCTAAGGTTATCGATATCGGTTAATGAAGGCGGAATGTCTACTGAGTAAAGTTTAGTATTTACCGAGTTGCAACCGAGTTACGATAGATCGCATTGGATGGATAAAAGCATTATTTAATGAAGGACAATGATTAGCTAGAGATGTATAAATGATTGGTATGTCATGCATGAAGTTTGTTAAGGATCTATGGCAAAGGAAAATCGACAGGAAGATCTACAGCTCAGATTGAACCACAATAACCTTGTGCAAGTTCCAAGAAAGGAATGCAAGTCCCTAGGCAAGGTAAAACATTTTTAGATCGAAAGGATACATTAAACCTAGTCAAGTTTGAAGATCTGACGGCTAAGATTAATCTTGGGAAATGTGATCAAGGAGATTAAGTGGTTAGCAATTGTTTATAAATAAGGAATTGTTGATAAACAATGTATGTGGGCAAGTGTAAGCACAAGGATGCTACATAATGATTACCGAGCACAGAATCTTGAAGACCTGTTTGAATAACAGAGTAGGGAGCCCAGCAGAGGGACAAGATAAGTCCTATGACAAGATTGTTTTGAGCAAATAAGAATCTACTTTAGCATTTTAGATGTGAAGTTGCGGATATATTTTTCTTACTGTTATTTTCTAAGTGACAGGAAATCTCTTAACTGAGTGGACTTAATAGTCTTATTTGTAAACCCTCTAGCAAGGTAACATTCTAAATGAGTGTTTGAAATCCTTTGACAAGGTCACTTCTAACAAAGTGAAGATCCTAACAGATTTGAGGGAAATCTCTTAACCAAGTCACATCTAGGAATGTGTTTGTAATCTTTAACAGGATTTTCTTTTAATCGAGAATACTCTAGAAGAGTATATTTCTTAGTGGGTCCGAAATCCCACAGTGGTTTTTCCCTATTTGGGTTTCCACATTAAATCTGGTGTTATATGTGTTATGATGATTATGTGTTCATGAGTTAGCATGTTTAGCAGTTTTTCGTTATATTGCTAAAGTATAAGTTACCGAGGTTGAATATGTTGATTTTATGAAAGATTAAGTTTGTATGATTCACCCCCCCCACCCCTCTCATCTTGTTAGCTATTGGCATCTGTCCTTTACATTTAGTATCAGAACTTACAATTGGTATCAGAGCTTTGGACTTTGGAAGAAAAGTTTAAAGGAACTTGAGGTAAAGATTCGAAGATGTATAAAAGGGATGCACCAAAGCTGAACAAGTCAAGTTTCTCCACATGGCAGAAAAGGATGAAGCTGCATTTATCAGGAATTAGAGAATATGCAACATATTATCTGGAGAATGATTACATTGCACCAAGCACCAACCCTATGACCTTGGAAGAGATAAAGACAAAGCAAGAACATATTCAAGCTATGATTGAAATAACATCAGCATTGACCGACTCAGAGTTTAATGACCTAGAAGGCTATATTGATGCAAAAGCAATATGGACTAAGCTCATATCTATGTATGGAGGTGATGAACATGTTCAAAGAGAAAAAGTAGATAGTCTAAGAGGACAACTTGAATCCATGAGAATGAATGAAGGTGAGAACATAAGCCAATACAGTACAAGGCTAAAGGAGATTGTCAATCAAATTAAAGGAGCAGGAGGAACTATTGAAGAAAAGGATGTAACAAGTAAGTTGTTGAGAACCCTTCTACTAGCTTATGCTATTCGAGTCTCTGCAATCAATGAATCAAGGTCTGTACCCAACATGCTAGTTTCTTTGGATGCTACTATTGGTAAGCTACATGCATTTGAGTTAAGTAATTTTGATAACAGTGGGTGTTCGGTAAATAAAGTAGAATCTGCATTCAGTTCTTTTCATATTAGTGAATCTGATGATTACAATGATAGAATGAGTAATTACTCTGAAGGGAATCACAGTGGAGCAAGTGAAATAATTTTGTAAGAACATGGAAGAAGTGCACAAACTGTATGAGAAAATCAAGAAGCAAGAAGAGTTTGAAGCATTATTAGCCAGAAGGTTACCAAGACGAAAAGGTAAGTATAAAGGAAAGCTACCTTTAAAATGTTTCAATTGTGATAAGATAGGACATATGGCTTCTAACTACCCTAACAAAGAATCTAGTAAAAAGAGAGAATACCGAGATAATAGGCAGAAAGACAACTAATATAGAGGACACCGAGACTTGAGAAGGAGAGATAGAAAGACATGTCTAGTAGCTGATGAGGAATCCAACGATGACAAATCTGATGAAATTGATATAGAGGAAGTTGTTTATGTGGCTATTAAAGATGGATCTGATGAAAAAAGGTATGAAGAAAAATCTCTAATATCTCACATAAATAATAATGATTCTTGGACAATAGACAGTGGATGCTCACATCACATGACAGGTGATAAACACAAGTTTGTTAAATTAGAAGACAATGATGGAGGCTATGTAAGATTTGGTAATGATGCACCATGTCTGGTGAAAGGTAAAGGATCTATAACACTTCTTGACAATGCTAAATGTGATGATGTATACTGGGTTGAAGGTTTGAAATACAATTTGTTGAATGTAGCACAGCTAGACAATATAGGATACCAAAAAGAATTTTAGAAAGGAATTATCAAAGTTCATGACAAGCATGGGAAGTTAGTTGCTACAGTGACACAAACAAAATGTAATACATTCCATCTTGACTCAACTCGGAACAAGTGTCTTTATGCTAAGATAGATGATACCTGGTTATGGCATAAAAGGTTTTGTCATGTAAATTTTGATAATCTGAGCAAAATAAGTAAGAAGCACCGAGTAAGAGGTCTACCGAGTCTGGAAAAACTTGAGAATGCTATGTGTTGAGGATACCAAATGGGTAAGATGACAAGATCAAGCTTTACAAGTAAGTCCTACACTTCTAAGGGAATTTTAGATCTAGTACATACTGACCTTTGTGGTCCCATGAAAGTTCAAAGTTATTATGGTGATAAGTATTTCATACTATATGTGGATGATTACTCAAGGATGATGTCAATTATGTTTTTAAAAGAAAAATCAGAAGCTTTCCAAATGTTTAAATGGTACAAGGCAAGAGTTGAAAATGAAACAGGAAGATAGTTGAAATGTCTTAGATTTGATAGAGGAGGAGAATTCACTTCTGATGAATTTAACTTATTCTGCAATGATCATGGTATAAAAAGGCAAGTGTCTGCACTAAGAACACCTCAACAAAATGGGATAGTCGAGAGAAGAAACAGATCAATTGTGGATTGTGCCAGAACCCTGATGAGAGAAAAGAGGGTACCTCAAACATTTTGGAGAGAAGCAATCAGCACTGCAGTTTACACCCTGGACCGAGTTCAACTAAAAAAAGGAACTATGAAGACACCATATGAGATCTGGTATAACAAGAAACCTAATGTAAGTTATTTTAAAATCTTTGGAATTAGATGCTATGTTCACAAAGATGACAGAAATGGAAAGTTTGATTAGAAAAGTGAAGAAGGAACATTTCCTGGTTATTCTTCTAGAAGTAAAGCATTTAAATGTCTGATCAAATCATCTAACAAAATAGTAGAAAGTGCAAATGTCAAAATTGATGAATTTGCAGAAAGAAATGATGAAAGAAATTCCAAAGAACTAGAAGATTATGAAGAATTTGTTTATGTTCAACCGAGAAGTCCTACCGAGAAAGCTGCTGAAGAAAATGAAGATAATATCCAGTTACCGAGTGATGAAGAAGATCATACTGAACCTACTGAGCCTATATTAGCCAAATATGTCAGAAGACATCATGCATCAATTTATATTATAGGAGATAAGGATGATCCAGTGATGACAAGGAAAAAACTGAGACAGAACATGTCTGATATCTGAATTTGAACCAAGAATAGTGAAAGAGGCATTTAACAACGAAGATTGGGTAAATGCTATGATAGAAGAGATTGATCAAATCAAGAAGAATGACACATGGACACTAATCCCAAGACTGAAGGACAAAAATGTAATCGGTACTAAGTGGATTTTCAGAAACAAGCTAAATGAAAAAGGTGAGGTCATTCGCAACAAAGCAAGACTAGTTTGCAAAGGTTATGCTCAAGAAGAAGGAATAGATTATGGTGAGACTTTTTCACATGTGGCTAGACTTGAGGGAGTAAGAACATTGTTATCATATGTTGCTTTCAAAACTTTCAAGGTATATCAATTGGATGTTAAATCTGCATTTTTGAATGGTATACTAGAAGAAGAAGTTTACATTGAACAACCTGAAGGATTTGTTGAAGACAAGAGTAAAGAGCGGGTATGTAAACTAAACAAAGCTTTATATGGTTTGAAACAAGCACCTAGAGCATGGTATGAGAGACTGCACTCTTACTTAATCAAGATTGGTTTTATAAGGACAAGTGAAAATAGCAATATGTACATGAAGAATGATGAGGACAATGGAATACTAATCTCAGCCATATTTGTTGATGATATTATTTTTTGTGGTAATGACTCCTTATGTAAAAACTTTGGTAATGAAATGTGCAAAGAATTTGAGATGTCACTAATTGGTGAGATAAAGTATTTTATGGGTTTACAAATACTATAAATGAAAGATGAGATTTTCATTACTCAATCCAAGTACATAAAAGAAATCTTGAAGAAATTTGGAATGGAGGATTCTAAACCAATAAGTACTCCTATGACTACCAACTGTAAACTATCAAAGAATGATGAATCTACATCTGTTGATGAGACACTTTACTGATCTATGATTGGGAAGTTGCAATATGTTGTGCATTGTAGACCGGATATAGCACATGCAGTAGGTATTGTTGCAAGATTTTCTACAGATCCCAAGGAAACACATATGATAGCAATCAAGAGAATTTTTAGATACCTGAGAGGCACTGAAGATTATGGCTTAGTATATGAAAAGAGGAATGATTTTTATTTAAAATTTTATACTGATGTTGATTGGGCAGGCAACATAGATGATAGGAAAAGCACGAGTGGTGGAGCTTTCTTTTTAGGAGAAAGACTAGTGAGTTGGCTTAGCAAGAAACAAAGATGTATCTCACAGTCAACAGCAAAAGCTGAATATGTTGCTGCAGCATTGAATTGTACCAATATAGCATGGATCAAACAACTGTTGGAAGGTATAAATGAGAAAGTTACTGAGCCAGTAACTATATTCTGTGGTAATACTAGTGCCATTAACATTTCAAAGAATCCAGTAATGCACTCTAAGACAAAGCATATATATATAAAGTATCATTATCTTAGAGAAGAATTTCAAGACAAGAAAGTTGTGTTGGAATATATCAGTTCAAAGGAGCAATTAGTAGACATCTTCACAAAGCCATTGCCAAGGGACACTTTTGAGTATCTCAAAAGCAAGTTAGGGGTCCTACCCTTATCTTCTACTCACTGACAAAGTTTGGTGAAAGCATCAATTCGATGAATCTATAGAATATTATGTGTGGATTGATGTTGATTTATACACTTTAGAAGGTTTTCTAAAGGTGTGCAGGAAATAGTGAATAGAGACAAGTTGCTCTAATCGAGACTGAGATGATACATAGCAAGGCAAATCACTTCACAAGGGAAGAAATCATGATTTAGTTCTTTTACTTTTTGGCATTGTTGTCAAAGGGGGAGAAGACTAAATGGTTGACTGAATAGTAAAATCCTAAATGAAGAAGATAATAGAAGACTAATGACAGGCAGAGAAGATTACTGCAAAAGGGAGAAGACTAAATTCAAGGCAACAGCTTAGGAGCCTAATAAAAAAGGGAGAAGACTTTAGAAGATTTTAACAGCTCAAGGATAACAGGAGAAGTCTAATAGCAATATGAATCCGAATCAATTTGAATATCCTGTTGGTATTACCATTTAAAAGTTGGTTTTTCCATCAATGCCAAAGGGGGATATTGTTGGCATTTCAGTAGAAAGAAATATTGTTTGCATTTCAATAGAAAGAAAGATTGTTGATATTCATTAAGGATATTGAGAAGGTTGTTGGAGATTATTTGATATAACTGAAGAAGGATGATAACTATCTTTATAACATTATTTTGTCATTGATGTCAAGAAATTGATTATCTGATTCAGTATGATGTTTCCATATCTTGAGAAGATTGATTTGAAGAGAATTAAGATGTCGGTAAAAGACACAGAAAGAATGTGATGAATAAGGGGAGAAATAAGATATTGAATGGGCAACTATTGCCGAGTTAGACAATGATGAGATCATGATGTTTAGATTGTTTTTATATCCTACATATGTTGTTGATTGTAAGGTTAATACTATACTATGATTACCGAGCAAAGAACCTAGTCGATAAACCCTAAGGAACCTAGTCAGTAAACCCTAAGGTTATCGATATCGGTTAATGAAGGTAGAATGTCTACCGAGTAAAGTTTAGTATTTACTGAATTGCAACCGAGTTATGACAGATCGCATTGGATGGATAAAAGCATTATTTAATGAAGGACAATGATTAGCTGGAGATGTATAAATGATTGGTATGTCATGCATGAAGTTTGTTAAGGATCTATAGCAAAGGAAAATTGGCAGGAAGATCTACAGCTCAGATTGAACCGCAATAACCTTGTGCAAGTTCCAAGAAAGGAATGCAAGTCCCTAGGCAAGGTGAAACATTTTCAGATCGAAAGGATACATTGAACCTAGTCAAGTTTGAAGATCTGACGGCTAAGATTGATCATGGGAAACGTGATCAAGGAGATTAAGCGGTTAGCAATTGTTTATAAATAAGGAATTGTTGATAAACAATGTATGCGGGCAAGTGTAAGCACAGGGATGCTACATAGTGATTACTGAGCATAGAAGCTTGAAGACCTGTTTGAATAATAGAGTAGGGAGCCCAGCAGAGGGATAAGATAAGTCCTATGACAAGATTGTTTTGAGCAAATAAGAATCTGCTTTAGCATTTTAGATGTGAAGCTGCAAGTATATTTTTATTGCTGTTATTTTGTAAGTGACGGGAAATCTCTTAATCGAGTGGACTTAATAGTCTTATTTGTAAACCCTCTAGCAAGGTAACACTCTAAATGAGTATTTGAAATCCTTTGACAAGGTCACTTCTAACAAAGTGAAGATCCTAATAGATCTGAGGGAAATCCCTTAACCAGGTCACATCTAGCAATGTGTTTGTAGTCTTTAACAGGATTTTCTTTTAACCGAGCATACTCTAGAAGAGTATAGTTCTTAGTGGGTCCGAAATCCCACAGTTGTTTTTCCCTATTTAGGCTTCCATGTTAAATCTGGTGTTATATGTGTTATGATGATTATGTGTTCATGAGTTAGCATGTTTAGTAGTTTTTGGTTATATTGCTGAAGTATAAGTTACCGAGGTTGAATCTGTTGATTTTATGAAAGATTAAGTTTGTATGATTCACCCCCCCTCTCTCATCTTGTTAACTATTGGCATCTATACTTTACATTTAGTATCAGAACTTACATACAAAACTATCTTTTGTACCAGTTAAACCTTACCGGTTGTCTTCCAAGACTTAGATGACTAAAAAAACATTCGTGTCGTCAATGACAACACAAAAATTAGTCATCAAACATGAATCTCAATATCTTCATCACATTTACTAACTAATCATATACTGGTTGCATAACAACAACAATCTTTACCGGTTCAGTCAAATGACAACAATCTCCCCCTTTGGCATTGATGGCAATGCTTAGGAAAAAATTTGTTAACTAAGTGTGCAAAACAAAAATTGACTACATGAAGACTACATGACATATACTCCCCCTTAGCAATTGCATGCTATAAAAAAATATAATATACAATTACATACAAAATTTTGACTCAACTCTTACTCCTCCTTTGACAACAATGCCTAATGAAATACAAATACATGTGATATCAAAATTTGCATCAAAGCATATACAGAGATATAAGAGTCATAAAGTATTTACACAGGAATTTTGTAAAAAACATCACTAAAATGAGACTTCAAATTTTTAAAGTCATTATGACATGTCTCTAAAATTATGCTTGCAATCTCCACAAGAGTCTTGATTTGTCCAACTAGCTCCTCCATAGCATCAGCAGTGCTCATTTTCGGTGTAGCGAGAATAGCTTCACATTCCTTTTATGCTCTCTATAAAATTTCAACCTTTGGTAAGAGTTGTGTTTAAAGTTCCTACAGGGATCTGACTCTCTTTACATGTTCCTTCTCATATACTTTCAGCTTGTGCTGAAGTTCTACAATTGATCTTCCAAAATCAATAGTAGAGTCATTAAGGGGCTTAAATGACTCACAACCTCAACTTCATGCTCAACTTCTTCTCTTTTCTTCTTCAAATCAGAACAAAATAAAGAAAATGTTGAAACAGTAGAGAGGATTTTACCTCTGGTTTCTAGTACTTCCTTCAAAGAATCCTTATTAACAGTGAGAGCCACTTTACCTTTATCAATTTCATACATCAGGTGCTCTATCCTCTTCTTCTTGTATTTTTTGTCCACATTGACATAAGTTGCATCCTCTAATGAGTTTATCTGCTCTCCGGCATCAGAAACAAGTTGTCCAAGCTTGTCAATAGGTGTGGCAAAATTTCTTGTATCAGTCTCCGGTAGGAGACTACACAAAATATCTACTGCACTCCTTATGGTCTTTACCTCCTTCTTTTGTTCTTTCATCCTCTTCTTTTTAGCTTGGGATTGTATGGTAGTTGCAATCTCCATTAACTCAATAGAACTCATTTTATCCATGTCAAGAGGTCCTTAGATGCTTAATGCATCATCGTCATCTTCTTCATCAACACCTTTCTTTTTGGAATCAAGTGACAAAGGTGTCACTATGGGTTCATTCTTTTCTGCCTTATTCTCCTTTGTTCCCTCTTGATTTTCAGTTTTCTCTCCTTCATTCTTCTCTTTTGCTTTCTTTTCTTCATTACTTTCCATTACCAATGGAGGTTCAGTATCTATAGTCTGATTATCTACCAGTGGCTCCTCATCCTTCTTTTCTTCTTCATCTTTCTTTCCTTCGTGTTCCTGATCCTGCTCATGTTGTTCAGACATCTAAACATCTACATCATACACATCTATGTTGTCAGTAGTATTATCAACATTATCACCAGCATCATCATCAAGAATAAACATCGGTTATGTTTGTGTGTTCACAGGTTGGTCCTCTAACACAATGTCATCAAGTTTAAAATAAGTAGGTTTAATACCCTCTAGAAAATCTTCACCCTTAAGCTTTATAGGTTCAACATCCTTATCATATTCCTCTTCAGTAGGAATTAGACCCAAAGCCTTCTTTAACAAAATTTCAGTCTCTTGCTAGACTAATTGAGTCTCACCGATTAGCATCCTTGTCAATCTTTTCTTAGATTTGAAGGAAGATTTTGTTTTCAACAAAATATCATCTAATTCTTCCTTTTTGGCTTCTAATTTAAGACTTTTGAGTGTATACTCAATAAATTCTTTGTCCTGCTTCTTCACAACCTGCCAGCTTGCATCAATTTTGTTATATAATGAATTTGAAATTTGCCCTTGCAGCTCAATAAGGGCTTTACTATATTTATTCATCATATACACAACTGCATCTTTTATTAATCTTTGTTTATTTTCACCAAGATTGTCATACAATTTGTTTAATCCCTTAAAAACACCATATTCCATAATATTTTTAAACAATTTATCAAGAGCGGTAGGTTTATTTACCGGTTTCTCCACATATTTGACAGTGGAGGTTCCAACAACCTTTGATTTCTTGCGACTAGTCCTTAGGACTTTCTTCTCTTTCTCAGATTCAGTTTCTTCATCATCTGCATCTATCAGTGCTGGTTTCTAAGCTTTTTGCTTCTTTCTTTTACCAGTTTTAACCGATTCAGTTGGATGATCAACAACCTTTCCTCCTTTCTGGAACTAAACCTTTGAAGATTTTGCTGTTAGTTTCTCTTTCTTTAAAGCTGCTGGTTTTTCTTTTTCTGTAACTTTCCCTTTTTCATCTCTTGTTTGCATACCAGTGGGGGTGCCAGTTGGAGTACTAGATGTTCCAGCCCTTTGAGCAGCATGCTTTTCTCTAGCTTTAGCAATGGCTTCCTTTGTGAATCCATCTTGCTCAGCAAAGACTTCAAATTATTTTCTCACTTTCTTGGCTATCACCGATTGGTTAAGTTATTACTGTACTTGTAGGTATTTCTCCTTGTAAGTACCAAACCTCTCTATTGTGGTATCAACTGGTTGACCAAGTAGATGGCCAGCATATGCAATCAATAGATCTTTATCAACTTCATACCCCATGGGCATAACCCAAGTAGTCTGGGGTTCTACAGCTTCCATCATACAAGTATATGTGTCCACCATAAAACAAATTGTTTTCTCATATCGGTTAACTACCTCTACTGGTATCCTTTCTCTTACATGCATTTTCTTCTGAAAATCCTTTAAGTATCCCCATGCAGTCTTATCAAAATCATTACGTAGCATCCTAATGCTATTCTTCATTTGCATCAAAGCAGGATATCACCAATACTAGGAAAAGAATTTTAAAAATAAAAGAATAGACCAAGAATGAGTTGACCAAATTTGAACCTCAATCTTTTGTCCTTCTTAATAGCCTTGAGGTTTAGCATCAATTGAATTCTCAATGCTTCAAATAGATCATAATCAACATCTTCTTTGATCATCCAATTAGTATGAATAGCAGCTATCAGTACATTGTTCATCCTGCTAGAGTAGTATGCTATGTATCCAATTATCATTGATGCATATTTCACTGTTGGATCACTAATATTGTTCATTGTCATAGCTCTACCATCCCATTTGGATCCTCTTAGTTTTTCTACATCATTCTTTGGAACGGATCTCAGTAAAGGTACCTCACCGATTGCACAGAGTTCGGTGACTACGTGAATAGCTTCCTTAGAGATTTTATGTGGTCTGCCAAGCCACATAAACTGATCATGTAGCCTGCTAAGCACATATCTAACATGTTCATCAATAAAGTTAAGTGCATGATGAAACCCTTTGTCGATAACCTTCTTGTATTGTTCCTTCAAGATACCATTTCATCACACAGTGCTCTATATTGATAAAAAATAGAAACTGCACCCAAATCTTCTACTTTTCAATGGTAAAATGATCTAACATCTTCAACATGTAATACTCCATAGGGTACTCCGGATAGGGCTCCGACAGGATCAGTTTCTTTAGATTTAAATACATGTCTTTTGAATTCATGTCATGGCCTGTCGGTAACATCAACTAGATGTGGTGTATCCATTTTCAATAAATCAATCTTCAGAAACAGATAACTAGATTTCTAAAAAAATACCTTTTCTCGCTTCTACACTATGGTTTCAGACACCGACGAAGTTCTCTAAATGAATTGTCGATCGCGGATCATACCAAAGCACTTTAATCTCTGTCAAACAGGTTAGATTCTACAAACACAAGTTTTTTTTTTCTCTATTCTCTCTCCAAATGCTCATACAAATGCAATGTGACAAATAAAATTCAAAAAGTTCCTTTTATTTGCCCATTATCTACTGCATTAAATGCCTTTACCAATAAAACCATAAAATGTCTTAAAAAACAATAGCGGTTCACATAATAAATCAAACCTACTAAAGAGGGGGAAATGGATTAGAAGGTCAAATGATCAAAAACACAATGAAATAAACATGAAAATGCTAAAACATCAAGAGATCTTTTTACCTTCCTATTTTACCTTCTCCTTCGGATTGAGCTTGATGAAGTGAAGGTGCCCTTTGATGATGCTCCACTTGATATGCTCCTTTGATTGATTTGGACGTGGATTGATCTCCTTTGTGCTCAACAAGATAGATTGAAGGATTTGATAGGATTGTATTTGAGTGATGGATAGGAGGATTTGAATTAGAAGAGGATGAGAGAAGAAATAGACAACATGACAATGCATGAGAGAAGAATATGATGAATAAGGGGAGGAATAATTTATTCAATGGGAAACTATTACCAAGTTAGACAATGATGAGATCATGATGTTTAGATTGTTTTGATATCATACATATGTTATTGATTGTAAGGTTAATACTATACTATGTTACCAAGCAAAGAACCTAGTCGGTAAACCCTAAGGAACCTAGTCAGTAAACCCTAAGGTTATCGTTATTGGTTAATGAAGGCGGTATGTCTACCGAGTAAAGTTTAGTATTTACCAAGTTGCAACCGAGTAGTAACAGAATGCATTGAGTGAATAAAAGCATTATTTAATGAAGGAAGCTGATGAGCTGGCTATGATTAAATGATTGGTATGCCATGAATAAAGTTTGTTAAAGAATCTATGGCAAAGGAAAATCGGCAAGAAGATCTACAGCTCAGATTGAACTGCAATACCCTAGCACAAGTTCCAAGATGGGGTAAAACATTTTCAGATCGAAGGATACATTGAACCTAGTCAAAGTTTGAAGATCTGATGGCTATGATTGATCATCGGAAATGTGATCAAGGAGATTAAGCGATTGGCGAATTGTTTATAAATAAGGAACTGTTGATAAACAATGTATGCAGGTAAGTGTATGCATAGGGATGCTACATAGTGATTACTGAGCACAGAAGCTTGAAGACCTATTTGAATAACAGAGTATAGAGCCCAGCAGATGGACAAGATAAGTCCTATATTGTATTGAGAAAATAAGAATCTGCTTTAGCATTTTAGATGTGAAGTTGCAGATAGATTTTTATTATTGTTAATTTGTAAAGTGACAAAAAATCTCTTAACCGAGTGTACTTAACTGTCTTATTTGTAAAACCCTCTAGCAAGGTGACATTCTGATTGAGTGTTTGAAATCCTTTAACAAGGTCACTTCTAACAAGGTGAAGATCCTAACAGATCTGAGGGAAATCCCTTAACTGGGTCACATCTAGCAACGTGTTTGTAATCTTTAACAGGATTTGCTTTTAACCAAGCATACTTTAGCAGAGTATATTTCTTAGTGGGTCTGAAATCCCACAGTGGTTTTTCCCTATTTGGGTTTCCATGTTAAATCCGGTGTTATGAGTGTTATGATGTTTATATGCTTTTGAGTTTGCATGTTTAGCAGTTTTGGTTATATTACTAAAGTATATGTTACCAAGGTTGAATCTGTTGTTTTTATGGAAGATTAAGTTTGTATCATTCACCCCCCCCCCCCTCTCATCTTATTGGCTTGGCATCTATACTTACATTAAGTATCAGAACTATCAATTGGTATCAAAGCCTTGGACTCGAGAAGAAAAAGTTTAAAGGTACTTGAGGAAAAGATCCAAAGATGTATAAGAGGGATGCATCGAAGCTGAACAAGTCAAGTTTCTCTACATGGCAGAAAAGGATGAAGTTGCACCTATCAGGAGTTGGAGAATATGTTGTATATTATCTGGAGAATGATTTCATCACACCAAGCACCTATCCATTGAAAATGGAAGAGATAAAGGCAAAGCAAGAACATATTCAAGCAATGATTGAAATAACATCTGCATTGACCGATTTAGAGTTTAATGATCTAGAAGGTTGCAATGATGCAAAGGCAATGTGGGACAAGCTCATATCTGTGTATGGTGGAGATGAACATGTTCAAAGAGCAAAAGTGGATAGTCTAAGAGGACAACTTGAATCTATGAGGATGAATGAAGGTGAGAACATAACCCAATATAGTACAAGACTAAAGGAGATTGTTAATCAAATCAAAGGAGCGGGTGGAACTATCGAAGAAAAGGATATAATAAGTAAGTTGTTCAGAACCCTTCTACCGGCTTATGCAATCCGAGTCTCTACAATCAATGAATAGAGGTATGTACCCAATATGTCAGTTTCTTTAGATCCTACTATTGGTAAGCTACATGCATTTGAGTTAAGTAACTTTGATAACAGTGGATCATCGGTAAATAAAGTTGAATCTGCATTTAGTTCTTTTTATATTAGTGAATCTGATGATTACAATGATAGAATGAGTAAGTACACTAAAGGGGATCACAGTGGAGCAAGTGAAAGATTTCACAAGAACATGGAGGAAGTACATAAACTATATGAGGAAATCAGAAAGCAAGAAGAGTTTGAAGTACTTTTAGCCAGAAGGCTATCGAGAGGCAAAGGTAAGGATAAAGGAAAACTACCTTTGAAATGTTTCAATTGTGATAAGATAGGACATATGGCTTCTAACTATCCTGACAAAGATTCTACTGAAAAGAGAGATTACTGAGATGATAGATAGAAAGATAATCATTACAGAGGACACTGAGACTTCAGAAGAAGAGATAGAAAGTCATGCTTAATAGCCGATGAGGAATCCAATGATGATAAATCAGATGAAACTGATACAGAGGAAGTAGTTTATGTGGCTATCAAAGATGGATCAGATGAAGAAAGGTATGAAGAAAAAGCCCTAATATCTCACATAAATACTAATGATTCTTGGATCATAGATAGTGGATGCTCACATCACATGACAGGTGATAAACACAAGTTTGTTATGTTAGAAGACTATGATGGAGGCTATGTAAGATTTGGTAATGATGCACCATGTCCGGTAAAAGGTAAAGGATCCATAAAACTTCTTAACAATGCAAGATGCAATGATGTTTATTGGGTTGAAGGTTTGAAATACAATTTGTTGAGTGTAGCACAGCTAAACAATACAGGATACCGAATATAATTTTAGAAAGGAATTGTCAAAGTTCATGACAAGAATGGAAAGTTAGCTACTACCGAGACACAAACAAAAGGTAACACATTTCACCTTGACTCAACTTGGAATAAATGTCTGTATGCAAAGATAGATGATATCTGGTTATGGCATAAAAGGTTTTGTCATGTAAATTTTGATAATTTGATCAAAATAAGCAAGAAGCACTGAGTAAGAGGTCTACCGAGTCTTGAAAAACCTGAGAATGCTATGTGCCGAGGATGCCAGATGGGTAAAATGACAAGATCAAGCTTTACAAGTAAGTCCTACACTTCCAAGGGAATTTTAGATATTGTGCACACTGAACTTTGTGGTCCTATGAAAGTTCAAAGTTATTATGGTGATAAATATTTCATATTATTTGTGGATGATTATTCAAGGATGATGTTAGTTATGTTTTTAAAAGAAAAATCAGAAGCTTTTCAAATGTTTAAATGGTACAAGGCAAGAGTTGAAAATGAAATAGGAAGACAACTAAAATGTCTTAGATCAGATAGAGGAGGAGAGTTCACATCTGATGAGTTCAACTTATTCTGCAATGATCATGGTATAAAAAGACAAGTCTCTGCACCGAGAACTCCACAACAAAATGGAATTGCTGACAGAAGAAACATATCTATTGTGGATTGTGCTAGAACCCTGATGATTGAAAAGAAAGTGCCACAAACATTTTGGAGAGAAGCAATAAGCACAGCAGTTTACACCCTGAACCGAGTACAACTGAAGAAAGGAACTTTGAAGACACCATATGAAATCTGGTATGACATGAAACCTAATGTAAGTTATTTTAAAATATTTGGAAGTAGATGCTATGTATACAAAGATGATAGAAATGGCAAGTTTGATCAGAAAAGTGAAGAAGGAACATTTCTTGGTTATTCTTCTAGAAGTAGAGCATTTAAATGTCTGATCAAATCATGTAACAAAATAGTAGAAAGTACAAATGTGAAAATTGATGAATTTGCAGAAAGAAATGATGAAAGAAATTCCAAAGAACCAAAAGATTATGATGAATTTGTCTATGTTCAACCAACAAGTCCTACCGAGAAAATTGCAGAAGGAAATGAAGAAAATATTTAGTTACCGAGTGATGAAGAAGATCATACAGAGCCTACTGAGCCTGTATTAGCCAGGTATGTTAGAAGACATCATGCATCAAGTCAGATTATAGGAGATAAGGATGATCAAGTGATGACAAGGAACAAACTGAGATAGAACACATGTTTGATATCTGAATTTGAACCGAGAATAGTGAAAGAGGCATTTAACAGTGAAGATTGGATAAATGCTATGACAGAAGAGATTGATCAAATCAAGAAGAATGACACATGGACTCTAATCCCAAGACTGAAGGACAAAAATGTAATCGGTACAAAGTGGATTTTCAGAAACAAGCTGAATGAAAAAGGTGAGGTCATTCGAAAATAAAGCAAGACTAGTTTGCAAAGGTTATGCTCAAGAAGAAGGAATTGATTATGGTGAAACTTTTGCACCTGTGGCTAGACTTGAAGGAGTAAGAACATTGTTGGCATATGCTACTTTCAAAAATTTCAAGGTATATCAAATGGATGTCAAATCTGCATTTCTGAATGGTATATTAGAAGAAGAAGTTTTTATTGAACAACCTGAAGGATTTGTTGAAGACAAGAATAAAGATCAGGTATGTAAATTGAACAAAGCCTTATATGGTCTGAAACAAGCACCTAGAACATGGTATGAAATATTTCACTCTTATTTGGTCAAGATTGGTTTTATAAGAACAAGTGAAAATAGCAATGTGTACATGAAGAATGATGAAAATGGAATACTGATCTCAGCCATATTTGTTGATGATATTATCTTTTGTGGAAATGACTCTTTATGCAAGAACTTTGGAAATGAAATGAGAAAAGAATTTGAGATGTCACTAATCGGTGAGATAAAGTATTTTATAGGTTTACAGATATTGAAAATGAAAGATGAGATTTTCATTACTCAATCCAAGTACATAAAGGAAATCTTGAAGAAATTTGGAATGGAGGATTCAAAACCAGTAAGTACTCCTATGACTACCAATTGTAAACTATCAAAGAATGATGAATCTACATCTGTTGATGAGACACTTTACTGATCCATGATTGGAAAGTTGCAATACAGCAGGCCAGACATAGCACATGCAGTAGGTATAGTTGCAAGATTCTCTGCAGATCCTAAGGAAACACACTTGATAGCAATCAAGATAATTTTCAGATACTTGAAAGGCACTAAGGATTATGGCTTAGTATATCAGAAAGGAAATGACTTTGATTTAAAAGTTTATACTGATGCTGATTGGGCAGGCAACATTGATGATAGGAAAAGCACAAGTGGAGGAGCTTTCTTTTTAGGACAAAGACTAGTGAGTTGGCTTAGCAAGAAACAAGGATGTGTTTCACAGTCAACAGCAGAAGCTGAATATGTTGTTGCAACATTGAATTGTACCAACATAGCATGGATCAAACAATTGTTGGAAGGTATAAATGAGAAAGTTACCGAGCCAGTAACTATATTTTGTGACAATACTAGTGCCATTAACATTTCAAAGAATCCTATTATGCACTCTAAGACAAAGCACATCTCTATCAAATATCATTATCTTAGAGAAGAAGCTCAAGAGAAGAAAGTGGTGTTGGAGTATGTTAGCACAAAGGAACAAATAGCAGATATCTTCACCTACCCCTATCTTCTACTCACTGACCGAGTTTGGTGAAAGCATCAATTCGATGACTCTACAGAATATCTTTTAGGAGTTGATGCTGATTTACACACTTTAGGATGTTTTCTAAAGGTGTGCAGGAAACAATATAGGGAACAGGAATTGAAGACATAAATGCTCTGACTGAGACTAAGTTGACACATAACAGAAGGAAAACACTTCATACAGGAAGGAATTATGTTTTAGTTGTTTACTTTTTGGCATTGTTGTCAAAGGGGGAGAAGACTCGAGAAAAGGAGTGGATACTAATGTATGGGGGAGAATTCTGATGATAGGGGGAGAGCATTTCAGCATTTCAGAATCTCACAGCAATCTGAATCAATTAGGTCAAATCAATTGGTTTTTCCATCAATGCCAAAGGGGGAGATTGTTAGCATTATAATAAACAAGGAGAGATTGTTGGCATTTCAATAAGGATATTGAGAAGGTTGTTGACGATTATGGATATAACTGATTAAGGATGTTTACTGTCTTAATATTATTATTTTGTCATTGATGTCAAGAAAATGATTTTCTAATTCAGTATGATGTTGCCATATCTTGAGAAGTATGATTTGATGAGTATAAAGTTGTTGGTAAAAGACACAGAAAGAATATGATGAATAAGGGGAGGAATAAGTTATTCAATGGGAAACTATTACCGAGTTAGACAATGATGAGATCATGATGTTTAGATTGTTCTAATATCATACATATGTTATTGATTGTAAGGTTAATACTATACTATGTTACCGAGCAAAGAACCTAGTCGGTAAACCCTAAGGTTATTGCTATCAATTAATGAAGGCGTTATGTCTACCAAGTGAAGTTTAGTATTTACCGAGTTGCAACCGAGTAGTAACAGAATGCATTGAATGAATAAAAGCATTATTTAATGAAGGAAGCTGATGAGCTGGCTATGATTAAATTATTGGTATGCCATGAATAAAGTTTGTTAAAGAATCTATGGCAAAGGAAAATCGGCAGGAAGATCTACAGCTCAGATTGAACCGCAATACCCTAGCACAAGTTCCAAGAAATGTATGCAAGTTCCAAGATGAGGTAAAACATTTTCAGATCGAAGGATACATTGAACCTGGTCAAAGTTTGAAGATCCGATGGCTATGATTGATCATGGGAAATGTGATCAAGGAGATTAAGTGGTTGGTGAATTGTTTATAAATAAGGAACTGTTGATAAACAATGTATGCGGGCAAGTGTATGCACAGGGATGCTACATAGTGATTACCGAGCACAGAAGCTTGAAGACCTGTTTGAATAACAGAGTATAGAGCCCAACAAATGGACAAGATAATTCCTATATTGTATTGAGCAAATAAGAATCTGCTTTAGCATTTTAGATGTGAAGTTGCAGATAGATTTTTATTATTGTTATTTTGTAAAGTGACAAAAAATCTCTTAACCGAGCAGACTTAATAGTCTTATTTGTAAAACCCTCTAGCAAGGTGACATTCTGATTGAGTGTTTGAAATCCTTTAACAAGGTAACTTCTAACAACAAGGTGAAGATCCGAATAGATCTAAGGGAAATCCCTTAACCGGGTCACATCTAGCAATGTGTTTGTAATCTTTAACAAGATTTGCTTTTAACCGAGCATACTCTAGAAGAGTATATTTCTTAGTGGGTCCAAAATCCCATAGTGGTTTTTCCCTATTTGGGTTTCCACATTAAATATGGTGTTATGAGTGTTATGATGATTATATGCTTGTGACTTTGTATGTTTAGCAGTTTTGGTTATATTGCTGAAGCATAAGTTATCGAGGTTGAATCTGTTGTTTTTATGGAAGATTAAGTTTGTATGATTCAACCCCCCCCCCCCTCTCATCTTGTTAGCTATTGGCATCTATACTTTACATTAAGTATCAGAACTATCACCTTTGAAGATGAAATCAAGTCCCTTAAAGTTTCCAGAGTTGCACATGCTAGGAGAAATTACAACTTGAGGAATAGAGTTATAAATTCAGATCAAGGCAAGATTGAAAGTTTTTTGGTGAAAGAAAATAAAAATGATAATAAATTTTCACTAGTAGTTCAAAGAAATGAAGACAGGAAAAAATCAACTAAAACTCGGGCTACTCAGCAATACATGCCAAAAGGAACACAAAAGTGTGATGGGATGGAGACTAAAGCTTCTATATATTCTAATCCTAAACATCAAATTTCTACAAAAGATATAAAGTTTTCAAAAATTGAGGTGATTAAATTAGACACTTTACCAAGCATACCTCCTTTTGATATGGCTCAAGTTGTATTTCAAATCAAGGTATTTGTGTCTCTCTTAGAAATGATGAGGGTTGAAGAGTATAGAATTAGTGCATTGACACTAATTTCAAATTCTTCAAATAAACTTTTTGGTTGTCATAACAATGATGATACATTTCAAAAGGTTAACAAACAAGTGAATGATGTGAAAGGAGAAGTTATGAAAACCCTTGAGGTTTATCTAGGGACTACTTTGACCAAGAATCCTTCCCAAATTGTCCCATTTTATATAAGTTTGTTGATTAACAATAGGATGGTAATAAATCATGTGTTTGATTTAGGAGTTGCAATAAATGTTATGCCTATGGGAGTTATGAAAGAATCGGGCATGTGGGTTGATAGTGCGTATGAAAAATGTTAAGTCATGGATAATAAATATATCCCTATTATTGGTATCATGAAGGTTATGGAGTTGAAATTGGATTTGTACACATCCAAAATAAATTAAATTAAGATTTAATTAATTTATCCCTTATCGCATAATTAATCATATTAATTATGTTAGTCCTCATTTTTCTCAAAATTAATTAAATTATATTTTAATTAATTTTGTCATTTTAGCCATATAGTTAATTTGTTAATTAATTGTATAAATTCTCAATTCTTTTAAAATCCAATTAATTCTCAACCTTAGACAATTTCTTCAATATTCCCTTCTAATATTGATTAGTTAATTAATCCTAATTAATTAACTAATATCTTGATTCCTACAAATCCTTCTCCTAATCCCTGTCACTTAGCCTAATTAATCTAAGTCTAACCTTCATTATCATTTCTTCTAATTTAAAATTCCTCCACTCATTCTCTCTCCTCATGTCACATCCTTCTAACTCACCTACTTGCAACCTAATCCTCCATTATTTAGCCTAATTATCCTCACTAATCACTTGCACAGTCCTAATCTTCATTATTAGGGAATGGTCAACCTCTTGCCATAAATGGTTTTCCCATCTCATCTCCCAACCTTAAATGCCACCCATTTTTGTCTATCCAAATAATTTTGGATTCTTTGAATAACCCCATGCCCCCTCTTCCTAAGTAATTTTTAATTCCTTTTCACTTTCCCAAGGAATTTTTGATTCCTTGTTTCTCTTTCCAATGTACTTGGGATATTTTCCCCATGTCCTTGAGGGGTGTGGAGACAAGAAATACCTTTATAGAAAGGATCTATTCAATCTCACACTTGTCCTCTCCAATCCACCTCACTCTCCTTCAATCTTGGCCCTCCATTTCCTTTTAATCTCAACCGTCCAATTTGGGCCCCTCAAATCTATAAATTAGAGTCTTCTCCCTTCACAATCCATCCACTTCATTTACATTTTCACGTTGCTAAGTTGAGTCCAATAATTCATCCATTTTACTGACATTATGCTCAAATTTATCCTTATCCAACCTTCATGATAATCCATCATCTATTCACCACATTGTTCCATATTTGGAGAGAAAACCATATCAATCCATCCAAAGGAGAAAATCAAGTGGAGAAAGGGTGTGTCTACATCAAGCTCAATCAGATGGAGTTAGAAAAGGTATAATATTAGTTGTTTTACATGTTTTCATTAGTTTTATGAATTGCATATGCTCAACTAACCTTGCAATTTTTCTTGCTTTCATTTTGGCATGCCTGGTGGGACCGCAAGTCCCTAAATTTAACATATTTATGAGTTTTCTTATGATTAGCTCACACAAGTAGCGCAACACCATCTCCGCCCCTTATCACCGTCTGGGTTTGCAAAATGTCATCTATGATCCTCAAGCAACATCTTCACTCTGTGATTTTTCCTAACAAGTTTTTTTCTTGCAAGTTCTATGGATCGGTGTCTGCGATTGAAGAACATCATCTCTACCTCAGAAAAGGCATCTTTACAACTATAAAATGTTGTCTCCATCTTAACTACTTTCATTGTAGGCTTTTTCCTTTTTTCAGAAAATTTAATATTTTAGCAAGTTTTAAAAGTCTTAAAAATCTAAATAAAAAGAGGGTAAAAAATTATCTCTTATTACTTTCTGGTTTTTACTATCTACAGAATCCAACAGCTCTGACTTTTCTATCTATTTTGTGTATTTCTAATAAATTTTAATTTTTTATTCTATAAACTAACTATTTTGTACAGTATCCTGAAACAACGTTTGCACTTCTACATCAGTGTCTCCATTTTGGTGTCTACATAGACAAATAACTAACTTCATCTACTAATCGACGTCTCTACCTTTAGTATAGTTTTAGATTTTTTCTAATCATCCTGTGTTTGCAACTTGTTTTGATCATCCAAGACAAAAATATATGCAAACTACTAACTGATTTCCTACAAGATCGCTTGTCCAAGATTGATTTTCTACTAACTGCTTGATTAGGACTTTTTTATTTTTCACATAAGTAGTTGAATAAAATCTTTCATCTTATTTTTCGCATAAGTAGTTGATTCCAAGTCTGCAACTTTTCATCTTATTTGACTCTCTTCATCCTGATGATGGATCACGGAGTGTGATCCGAAACGTTTTTTTTTTTTTTATTAATTAGATGCAAAAATATTTGACACAATCGAATCCAGAAATCTCTTGATAATTATAAAATCTTGTTTGTCATGCTTGTGTGGGGTAGTAGGTATATGCTCTCCCCTTGCAAAAGCTTGGGTGACCAAAAATCCAGACCTAATGCCATTTTTGTTGTACTTAGAACTCGAAACACTTTGGTGTATTCTTCCCTCTTTGATGGGTAAGGATAAAACATAATGTTTCTATAGAACCCGCCTTCCTCCCAAAGTATTTGTGCAAGTGAGAGGGAATGACCCAAGCAGTAATTTCTTTCAATCCACTATTCAAATAATCATGGGTGTGATGAAAGTCATCAACCACATGGTACTACTATTCTATATCGATAGAAGTCTCCCTCAGTATCCATTTGATGCATTAAAACCCTTGTTCTAAGGACTAGGAGGCCTCTTAAATGAGAAAATCATTGCATGTATAAACACCTGTATTACCCCAAAATCTAACTAGACACCTTTGTTGTAGTGGCCAAAATCCCATACTTTCTAATATTGGAGAAGTGGATTGTACCCCGTAGTTAACCCTTACGTTATCCCTTCATTGTGAGACACAAAATTCCTCAACCAAAAGGTCTTTCGGCGTTCAGGGTAAGAGATTCGATGTGCCCATATCATGGTGGGGGAGCCAGTGTCACCAAGTCTTTATGTGTCTGCTTTGTCTGATGTATTACTAGTTATAACAAAGGGCCTTAGAAAGTAGTATCCACTTTCTAGCCTAGACCGTACATGCTTACAAGTATCTTCAAATGTGGAAACCCATGATGTTTAAATTGGGCTAATCCAAGCCCTCCATTATCTCATTCTTGTTTCAAGCAACCAACTTGGCCAATGTGTATTATTGTTTGACATCTCTTGCCAAGAGGACAACTTACCCATTCCAACTTTCACCAAAATTTTCCAAAATCTATCAAATATTTCCAAGTCCCTATCAAAAAACTATCTTTCACCATCTATACCTCTAATTTACTATCTCCACTCATAAAATGTCATCTCCATTTTAACTACAGAACCCCATCTCCATCAATGAATTGGTGTCTCCATCTCGGATTCACCATCTCCTCTTGAGTCAAATTTCTAATCAGATATTGTCCAAACATCAATGCACCATATACAAAAGTCTCTTAAGCATCCCAAGAATTCAATCTACCACCAAGTCAAGAAAAGGAAGCCCAGTTTAAAGAAGATCCTAAAGAGACAAAGCTTTCTATACAATAATCACAAGCTTTTGTTAAAACACCGAGTCTTCCTACATCATTTTCACGATTACCTTCATGGCTTTAACAATGAATTTTATTGGGATCCCTTGAGAACATGAACCTTTGAACAATGAATTTCCTTGTCCCAACAAATCAATAGGAGTGATTGCATTCTTTTGTCTAGCATTCCTCATCTAGAGATCTCACACTAGTGATTTTTCCATCTTGGGTAGCCTCCATCCTTTACCATTCTTCCATTGAGGACCCATTCTTCCATAGTCACTCTTTCTTGATCCTTGAGGACTTAGTACATTGATCAAAATCGATTCTCAATCTAAATCTCATTTGTTATTAATTGACCCCTAAAACCAAGGTTAGAACTTTGCAATGTTTGATTTAGATCTTTTATCCTTTGTTTATCTATAATTGGTATAGTAATTGAAAAACCATCTATCTCAAGTACCTTTCTTAATTAGCCTTAATCACTTGGGTTGATCTAACCCTCATCCTTGTCAAATATTTCTTAGGAACTTAGCCTATCCTAAGTTGGAGAAGACAACATTGATCAAATTTTAATCAAAATATCTAGATTTAACCCAGCTTGGTTGTTGCCTCGCTCTTGGGCCGCATCAGTGATCTCTACACCTTTCCTAATCCTAACCTAAGGACTAAGGTATTATACTAATCCAACCTAACCTAATCCTAATCTAAGGACCAAGGTTTTTGTCCAACCCAATCCTACTCTAAGGATCAAATCTTTCAATCATCAAACCAAACTACTAAGATTAAATTTCTATCATCATTTTGTATTTTGTCGTATCTCCTTGATAGTTCCATCTCCATAATATTCCAATCCTTTTCCATTCTCACCATTTTTAGGTTACCCTTGTATGGTCTACACATGTGCATAAAAGAAAAAGATAGTTGCTCAAAGAGATGAACTTCTTGATCTTAAGTCCTACCTTCAACATGAAAATCAAGAGGAAGAGGAAGTCTTTTTGGACCAACCCAAACATTCACCATGCTTGCAAACCTTTGTGGATGATCCCTATAATAGGGAAATGATATAAAAGCTTATCAATATGGATCCAAGAATTTTCCTAAATGAGCTTATAAAACAAGGGGCTATATTACCTCCGAACTTTGATAGATTTGTCCTTGACACTCCTATGGAAAATGATTTTGTATATCGGCCTATCCTTGACTCCATTCTCAATCCACAACCTACCACTACCACACTTGTTATCACTTAGCATCCTACTACTCAACCACCTATAACATTCACACCCTTACATAATTCTGCTAATTACATCAATACTAGTCTATCACATGTTAGCGTGATGCCCACATTGTGTCCTCTGATCACTTCCCAATTGCCTATTTCTTCCTATCAATATATTGGTGGTGGTATCCTGGTCGTGTCCACTTATATCCTAGCCTCTAACTTGGGTCAAGGGTTCTCTAGTGTCCAACATCAACCACTGACCTAGTGAAAGAAATCCAGGATATGAAAGACCTAATCAAGAACCTAAAAGGAGGGACACACAATAAATCCTATACCTTCGATGAAATGTGTCCTTGTCCTTTTGATCTGTCACTCTCAATGGCTCCCTATACACTTGGTTTTGAGATCCCAAAGTTTGATAAATATAAGGGTAAAGGAGATCCTAGGAAACATGTAAGGGAATCTATATTGCATGTTAAGAGGACTCTTATAGTGACATCTACCTATGAAATATTTTCCTAAAGAGCCTAAGTGTACATGCCCTTTCTTGGTTCTTGAACTTACCTCATGGTTCCATCAAGTCATTCCCTAACCTTGTTGAAATTTTTTTAGATCATTAAGCATATATTGAGAATGAAACATCCATGATAGACCTATGCAATACAAAACAAAGGCCTCGAGAGACCTTCGCTAATTTTTAACAAAGGTGGTGACATCATATTAGGAACATCCCTTGGGATATCCCTAAGTGTTATCAAGTGGAGTTGTTTCAACACAACCTTGTACTGGAAATGCCCCATCCTTTGAGCTGCCAATGTTTGGAAAGATTTAATTAATTCACTTAGAAAGGTCTACACCTAGAGAGAGTTCTTCTTGAACAAAGTGTCCTTAAGCCCTGTCAGAAATATTCCTAGGGGTCGTCATCTCATGAAAAACTGAAGTATTGGTCCAAAAATAAAAATGTTGTTAATGATGGAGTGACTGATGCCAAGCATGTCCAAGTTGTGACCATACCAACCAAACCAACCATCACCAATAACCCATCCAATAACCAATCCAGTTTCCAAAATCCCTCCAAACCTCACCATAATATATTCATCCCCGGTCAATCATCCCATCCCAACAACCAACCTCAATGAGAATACACTCCATTTGTCGACCCTATTGAGGTTTTTTTCTAGAAGCTTATCAAGGCTAGTCTTGTGGTCTTTCCTATGACCCGTCTGTATGAACCCAACCAACCCAAACCCCAATGGTATAATGAGATTGAATATTGTGACTACCATCATGTCCAAGGTCATGATTCAAGGAAATGCATGAAACTTAAGAATTATATTCAGGACCTTATTGTCAAGGGTGATGTTGAGGTTTGGGTTGCAAAGACCAAATATTCTAATGCTAAGCTCAAAATGTATCAGGACCCCTTTCCTAGGCATGGAAAGGACAAAGGCTCATCATCTCATGTCATTCATTATGACTATACCAACAATATCATTGGATTTGACTCTCTGGTAGGACACATCGAGCCTGCTAAAAATTATGTCAATACCATAACCATCCAAGGAGTTGACCCCACATCTACCCCTTGTAGGGAAAGGGTAACCATTCAGGAGGCCCCTCCCTCTTAGTCATCCAACATACCAACCCAAGCAAAAATACTCATCCAAGGTGCTTCACCCTCAAATCTACCTCTCCTAAATTATTGAAATGTCACCACTTGTAGAGGGAGAGTAACTATTCAAGGAGCTACTCCTCCTCCACCTCTAGTTTCCACATTCTCTACTAATTGCTATAACATTCTTGATCACCTTGGTAAGATACCTACACAAATATCCATTCTTGAACTTCTCAAGACCTCTCTTGTTCATAAAAAAATCCTAGAAAAGGCCATGTTAGAATCACGTGTACTCAATAATATCAATGTTTCACAGTTCCAGGCCTTGATAGGAAATCTCATCGCACATCATCACCTTGTCTTTACCTCCAAATATATTGTATCCACTAACCCTTTGCATAAAAAATCCCTCCACATCGAAGCCATTATACATAAATATAAAATCAAGCAATTTCTTATAGATGGTGGATCCGAGTTAAATCTATGTACACATAAGTTAATTAAACAAATGGGATTCTTTCAAGATCTTGTGGATCCCTCTAGTAAAATCACAATAAAAGCATACAATGATGTTGAGCGAGTCTCTAAAGGTACAATCACACTTCTCCTTCAAGTGGGCCAAACAAAAGTTGAGACTACATGTCATGTTTTGGACCTTGATCTCCCCTACAATATTCTCCTTGGCTAACCCTAGATATAGTTCCCTCCACCTACCAACAATGTCTGAAATTATCATACAATGGTAGAGAGATCACTATCCCTACTAATCTGTAGCCTTTTCAATATTGCAAACTTCTTGAAGGCAAACATTCCTACCATTGCCCACTTAACACACCTATGTGTGTGAAAATTGGAATAAGTATCTGCAACCTATAAGACACAACACTTCAATTAAGTCATTACATGTATGGTTAGACAAATATAAGCAAGAATAATAAAACCATCACAAATCAACCAATTTCCTTCTAAAATATACGAGTATAGACTTGCTCTCAAATTTGTATAAGCAATACCAGTTACTAGACTACACCAAGATGAAGGATTTAATCTATATGAGCATGATATTAAGCTAAATGGGTGCAAGATTATGCTAGATGGATGAATAGTAAGCTATATGAATTCAAGAAATCATAATTGAACTAAATATGCAAAAAGGATAAACTAAGATGCAATAATCTCAAAAAAGCAAGCATAATATCTTCAATGACTCCAGAGCAAAAACTGTATAATAATAATAAATATCCAGAGTGTTTTGAATGAGAGATGAAAGTTGAATTTATAGAGAATCACAAGAGAGACCAATGGTCAAGATCAATTAGCAATGAGCGATTGAGATTATTCAAGAAAAAGCACAATTTAGGATAATTGAAATAATTGAGAGGTCAGATTCAATTAACCTTAAGATAGATTCCAATTATGGTTTGATTGAAATGCATTCAGATTATAAGTTTGAGTTTGCATTGGAGATAAAATTCAACTAATTCCATGCACTTGAGATAAAAATAGCTAATTCCATGCATATTTCTTTGATTTATTCAAGAAAAAACTCCTTTCAATGCAACTGAACTTCTTTTCTCAAAAGCTTTGAGTTCCAATTTTAGAGAATGATTAATAATTCATTTTGATTGTTTTTCTGATTTCAAGTTATCTCAATTTAGAAGAAGAAATAATATCTCAAGTTTGATTTCTCTCTCAATTCAATTCTTTATTTTATTTTCAATTTAACTCTTGCTTTTCATATTGATCCCTCTTTTGTAATAAATTAATTCCTTTTTATGATTAATGGCAATTTTATTAATTAATTAAAGATTCTAGGATATTTAATAAATTAAATAGGATAATTGATCAAAATGATTTTCTTTGAATGATTTAATTAATTAAATAAATATTTAATTAATATAGAATAATTCACTTGCCATGTGACATTTAATGATTGAAGAATTAATTAATTGTGTGCTCAAAGTTGATTTAATTGCCTTTGGTTAGGACCTTGGTGATGTTGTCGAGATTAGGGGCCCATGGTTTAGGTGACCATTTTTAGGGTATTACATTTGCCCCTCTTTGAATCAATGTGCAAGCAGCGCATTGGTTCAAAGAATAGTTGATGTCTAGAAGATACCAGTTCTGAACTTGATTGATCATGAACCAGTTGAAGAGCGAGGTGTTTAGCTTATTTTGAAGCGATGAAACTGAACAGAGTTAATTAAAGCGATACTGATCCCAAACTTGATTGAACTAGGACCAATGAAGAGAAAAGATACTGAACTTGAACTTATTGATCAAGAAGCGGATCTTACTGATCTAGAACTTGATTTAACTAGACACAGTGAGAGAAGATAAAATCGATCTTGAACTTGATGGATCAAGACACGATGAGGGAAGATAAATTGTCCAGATTGATTTGAAGTGATGAAACTGAACACCTGCTTAGATTGAGCGTGTGTTCAAAGATACTCTTTAAACTTTTGATTGAGTTCAAACTGTAGACACCCAAAATTGTCCAATCTAATTAAATAAATATTTTATTTATTTAATTATTTAAGCCTAATTCTTCTATTAATTAAATAAATCTTTATTTATTTAATTAATTCATTTATCCTCTTCTAGCCTTATTTCTCATTTAAATAAATACATTTATTTATTTAAATTATCCTCTTCTTAAATTAAATAAATATTTAATTTATTTAATTATCCCACTTCTACTATTAATTAAATAAATCTTTATTTATTTAATTAATTCATTAACCTTTTCTACACATGACACATGTCATTCATCTCTTAATTCATACACTACCTACCCCTTTCATTATTTTATTATTTCTTATACCTACCCTCTAATCCTAGCCGACCTCCTTTTTACACCTCTCAATCTTAACCCTCCATTTCATATTATGTCTTCTATTTAAGAAGATGCTTTCTTCATTGTCAAACCCTAATCGACAATTTGGAGGACTTGACTACACTACGATCCTACTTGCAACCACATTTCGTTCTTTGTTGAGCTCTTGTGCATACAAAAATCTGAGAGCAAATATATCAAGCAAGATCAATGGAGATAGGAAGAATGGAGATCAAAACCCTATTGGACATGTGATGGTATAATCTTTGTGATTTCATTTGATTTGCATTGTCTTAGGTAATCTTCATATGTTATGGTGGATCTTTGTTGATTGTTAGGCTAGAGTTTTGTGGTTGAATTCATTTAGCCTTTCAATATTTGTTATTATTGTATCCATTTTCACCATAAACATTTTGGCACGTCCGGTGGGACTCTTGTCCCTTTGCATTTAACCTTTTTGTTGCAGATTTTGCGTTTTTGAAGTTGCAGATCAGACATTTTTTCGACGACATTTTAGGTATTTCCGCGTCTGCGAGTGTTCGGATCACGTCTCTGAGTTTTAGGAGCGTCTGCGGAGGCGAGAATCGCGTCTGTGTTTTCAACAAATTTTGTTTTGCAGGTCTCAGACAAGGGCGTCTGTGTTACATAATCGCGTCTGCGTTACTTTTGATCGCGTCTGTGTCCGAGAAGGGTGTCTGTGTATTTTGGCCGCGTCTGTGTCTGGTATAACAGCGTCTATGTTTTACTGTTTCGAAATTTTAAATTTTTCTTTGGTTCAATTTTCGGATTTCGTACTTAGGGTTTCAGATCTGGTTTATTTTTGGACTAACCCTTGCAGATCTAGCTAACCAAATTTGTGCAGCTTGTCTTGGAAGCAAAAACGTTTTTGTTGAAGGCCCCTTTTTCACAAAGTCTTTTTGGGTTTTTCTAAAATTTACCTAACTTGTGTGCTTGCAGGAAGGGGTGATCATTTGAAACAACCCAAACTACTAACAAATTTTGTTGCAGGTCCTTGGCTAGGGTTTTGTAATTTTGTTGTGTGCCTTGTTTTCATAGACTAGCAAACACTTCCATTGGTGCACTAAAATTGAATCATTGTCTTTTGTGTCTTGAGCAATAGGCTCTTTTTGTTTAATCTTTAGAGGGTCTGTCTTCCCGTGTGGTCATTAGGACTACTAGTGAGAAGAAGACGACCCAAGTGGTAGCGAGGAAAACCCACCTCATCCGAACCACTAGAATCAAATGTATTCATGGTGAAAACTATGGATAACGTGTGCTGATTAGTTCATACCGACACTATGTCTCCCCATAAACCCGTTTGATCAAATTTATTTGATCATTTGTAGGGCGTAACCCCTACCGGCTGGGAGCCTTCTGTATTTATAGAGCTGAAAGTGCCGCATGTATGGCCACACGAGCGGATGCCCTTACTAGCACCATTTTGTTTTAGAGGCCCAAATCCTTCTAGTTGTTGGGGCAGGAGGTCGGACCTCTGGTAGCGGCCCACACACATACGGTTCTTAGTAGAGATACAAAGTTCGCCATGGGGAGTTTTCATGGGAACTGATGCTTGGCTGACCCGAGAAGTGAGTGCCAAGGGTGGAGCTAGTGAGGTCAAGCATCTAAGTATCCGCTTTGAATAGCGTAGCCTCGGGGGTAAAACCCCATGTGGGATCAACAACTATTGTCTTGGCCAGCCATAAGAATTGTGCTTGACTTATGTTAAACATTCAAAACATTCAAGACCAAACAACAAAACATTGTGTCTTTTGTGTCTTCAAGTGTATGCAAAACAATTTTACACCAAACAACACACTTTTCTTGGAGTCATTTTTGGAGTCTAAACACTAGCAAACATTGAGTCCTCATCAACATTGTGTCCTCTTGTCACGAAAAACAGTCAAACAGTCAGATTTGGTCACAACAAAAACGATTTCACAGATTGGAAAAATTGCACGAAGTTTACAGAAATGCGTCTGTGTCTATTTTAACCGCGTCTAGGTAATCTAAGCGCGTCTGTGAAGGGAAGAATAGCGTCTGTGTTTTTAGAAGCGTCTGTGTCGAACAGAGACACGTTTGTGCCTGGGAATCGCGTTTGTGAAGTATACAGAAGCGTCTGTGTCCAGAATTGCAAAAAAAAAAAACTTTACAGTCCAACAAACATAAACAAGAAAATCTCAGAAGCGCATCTGGGTTAAACAGAGTAGCGTCTGTGTCAGGAAACCGCGTCTGTGTTCAAAATTGCAAGAAAAAAAATTTCAGAGTCCAACAAACAAGAGAAATCAGTTTCAGAATACTTGAGCTTCCTAGGTTGTTTCTTCAGGTTTCATTTAGCATTCAACCTGTCTCTGGGTCTCATACAGTCCATCATTGCTTCACATCTCATTTTACATTCATACTTGTCTAAACTTGAGTCAAAAGGTCACTTGCTTGTCCTCATCATACTTTGTCAACATACTACATACAACTACACTTTGCTAAGTGGTCCCTCATCAAGGTTTCTTACCTTTGGGTCTCATTTGGTCTTACTTAGGGTCAAGGTCAGCTTACCTCATCAAGAGAAACTATCCTCTCTTTGGGAGTCACACCTACTCTACTACTTACATACTTGGTCTTACACTTTGGACATTGCAAGTACAGCTCAAGATTCATTTACACTCCATACAACTCTTGGTCTTCCATACTCTTTTCATTTTTCATCTAGTCTCTCACATCTTGGTCAAACACCTAGTTCATGGTTGAAACCCGTCTTCAAAAATCTAGGAGAAAAGCTAAAGAAGCTCAAGAGTCCACCAACATGAGTTCTTATGAGTATGACAATGATTTATTTTTCAATCCTGAGCACACTACATTACCTGACATGGAGGTTTATAGAAACAATCCAAATGTTGAAAACACAGACACTACAAACAACAATGCTACACACAATGACAATGTGGACAACTTTTCAATACAATCAGCAGATATAGAAGAATCCATAATGAATCCTCATTTCAATAGATTGGTTGAAGAGATAATGAGGAGAGATCGACAATACTTCTTACACATGATGGCACAAAGTGGAGCTAAAATACCTCATGACTTTGACATGTCTCAACTTATGGAAAATCGACCCTCGCAACAAACTCACTCCAACATGGATCAAAGGAGACCCAATAGTGGGGGAAATAGAGGACCAAATATGATGCCTGAGTCACCATCAGTTTTGCTTCAAAAACCAGAAATCCCACATACACAAGCTCAAACATATGATACTTACCTTCGAAGACCATTATGGAAGCCTTATGCAGATAGATATGCTCAATCACATACTCCAGCTATGGATCAATCAAAACAAGTGGATACTCAAAGGCATCCTCAAAATTTGGACATAAGGAAACCTCATGTCAAATTTGGGGGCAACAAAATGGAAAATGAAATGCCTATTGAATATGGTATATATGCACAAAATAGATATGGGGTTCCTCAACATGAAGCTATACCAAGTGCTCCATATATGCCGCATCAATATAGACCTCCATATGGACATGTCTACGATCAGTATCATCCATACATGCAACAAGCTCCTCCTCAAATTGGCGTCCCAAACATGGGGTATGCTACAAGAAATAGATCTCCTCCCAAGAGCAATTTGGAGCAACAAATAAGAGATTTACAAAAGAAAATGGAGGACATGAGTGCACCAAAACCAACATACACTATGAGAGACATATGTCCTTATCCATTTGATAAGAGCATCCCAATGCCTCCATTTCCTGCACACTTTGTGACGCCAAAATTTGACAAGTATAGAGGAAAAGGAGACCCCAAGGCACACATACGATAATTTTTCATAGCCTGCATTGAGGTAGCGACAGAAGAAACATATTTGATGAGGTTGTTTCCGCAGAGCTTAGGAGATCAAGCTATGGAATGGTTTTCTCAATTACCTCCCGGTATTAAGTCATGGGGCGACTTAGCAGAGGCATTCATTCAGCATTTCTCCTACAATATAGAAACAGATATCTCATTCACTACTTTGTGCAACACCAAGCAAAAGGAGGGAGAATCTTTTGCATCATTTTTACAAAGATGGAGAAATCTAGCCAACAGATGCTCTTGTGAAATTCCCCAAAAACAAATGGTAGAAATGTTCACTCAAAACGTTAACAAGGATATTGGCTATGATCTAAGGAAAGCTTGTTTGTCCACATTCAAGGATGTTATTGAAAAGGGCTTAGCAATAGAAAAGGTCTTAATTGAACAAGGAGTCATCAAGCTATTCAAGGAAAACAAAGATGACTTTAAAGGAAAAGACAAGCCAAGATTTTGGAATAAAAACAAGAACACAGTCAACGATGGTGTTGTTGATGCCAATACAGTGAGACCCAAGTTCATCTTTTCAGGATCAAGTTCTACAAACAATCAAGTGAATACTCAAACAACTTCCAGATCACGAAGGAAGTACACTCCATTGGGAGAACCACTTGAATCAGTCTTCAAAAAGCTAGTGGCAAACAAAGTGATCACAGTTCCAGATTTTCCTCCATATGAACCAAAAGTCAAACCAAATTGGTGGAATGATGATGAGTATTGTGAGTTTCATAAGAGCAAGGGACATAAGACAGGAAATTGCCATCGACTGAAGAATATTGTGCAAGATCTCATTGATAGAGGTGACATTGAGATTGAGGGACATTCGTCTAATCAAGAACATGAGATGTTCAAGGAACCATTCCCAAAGCATGACAAAGGAAAAGCCCAAGTCACAGATGATCAGGCCAACTATACTAGAGCACCTTACAACTATGAATCAACTATCAATCACATCTCAATGGACAATCATATCTCTACTATTACCATCAAGAACAAAAATCCTGAGAATCCTCCTCAAAGACCCAAGATTGTCCTAAGAGGTGTTGGATCTTCTTTCGAGCCTACATCTGAATGTCATGTTACAACTCGTCGAGGTAAGATTACTTTTCCAGGTGCCTCCACTAAAAACACTTCTTCTTCATCTACTAAACCTGAGTATGACCTTGTAGAACAGTTAGGGAAGACACCCGCGCTCATTTCAATCCTTGAACTATTACGCATATCTCCCGCACATAAAGCCATTCTTGATAAAATCTTGAGAGACACCGCCGTTCCTACTGATCTGAACGTGGACCAGTTTCAAGCCATGGTGGGATACCTATCATTCCACATTCCCTTACATTTACAGAAGCTGATGACGCCTCCATAAGTCAGCCACATAATGCACCATTACATATTGAAGCCTTCATACACAAACATCGAATAAAGCGAGTCCTCATAGATGGAGGAGCTGGTCTAAACATTTGTACATTGAGCACCATTAAACAATTGGGATATTCCGATAAAGCTGTGAATTCAAAAAATCAAATTACCATCAAGGCATATGATGATGAAGAAAGCTCATCCAAGGGCACGGTCACCTTACCTTTAAGAATTGGGCCAGTTGCAAAGGATGTGGTTTGTCAGGTCCTGGATTTAGATCTCACATACAACATATTGCTAGGACGTCCTTGGATTCATGAAATGAGGGCAGTCCCATCAACATATCATCAATGCATTAAGTTTCCTCATAATGGAGTCGAGGTAACAGTCAACGGTGATCCAAATCCATTCATATATTGCAATAACTTGAGATCACATACTGAGACTATCATTCCCAGTAATCGTGAAGTTGTTCCTTCTTCGGCATACATTGACCCTGAGTCATTAAAACCTTTGACATCAAAACAAGGTGAACTTAAAGGCAAATTTCAAGACAAAGGCATGGGAGAATACACTCTAAATCAGACAATGTATTTACGACAAGTCGTGAGCTCTCCAAAAGAATATGGAAGGCCACATCCTAACAAACAAATCTCCATCATGGCATTCAAATGGGATCCTACTACCTTTCAAAGATGGGGCGAACTGGAAGAGGAAAATTTATACAAAATGCTCTATAAAGACATTGAAGAGGACACACATGATCAGATCAATATACCTTGTGAGAACTATGGCAAAGGCTTCAAGATTCTACAAAAATTTGGGTATGATGGAAAAATCCCTCTTGGGTTACGCAAAGAAGGCGTCATGGAACCCCTACAACCTGAATTGACCATAAGAAGAGAACGCTCAAAGGGACTTGGTTTTCTGACTTCTAAGATCCACACTAAAAGGACAGAAGAGGCATCACGAATCAAAGTTGCCAAAGTTCAACAAGAAGATTGGTATTCCACAGATTCCAACGAATGGGAATGGGGTTCAGACAAATCCTCCAGTGACTACGAGCTCACCGAGACATTCAGAGAGCCAGATGAACCCACAGAAGAAGAGGAGTTTTATAACAAATTTAGAGTTGGTCAAGAAACAACCCATGAGGAGTCTACACAGTCCTTGTCTCGAGGTTCTAGGTTGAAATCACATAGGATGAGAACACCTGTTCCGGAATGCGCTACTAGTGATGACAATTTGGATTCGCTTGCGATCGAAACTGACGAGGAGAGTGCCATCGATGACCTCGACGATTGCCTCGATATACCCGAATATAACCATATCTTCACTCTTAGCCCTGCAAACTCTGAAAACATTAAAGGCCTTCCCCTTGTTCATCCCCAACTCATTGACTGAGATTATGAAGGATCAGCACAATTTGACACATTTCAAAATGACGAAGCTATTATCGACTATCTTGGCATACGAGACGATCTTCCCCCTGGAGACCACAAAGCAGGATACACCATAGAACTCAACAACATGGCATATTTTGGTGAGGGTGTCGGACCTTCCAGTCGCAAAAATGTGAAAATAAGAACAAATCAAGGATCTTATGGCGAAAACCACACTGTGGCGCTATCTGACCCCAAAAAAGTAAAAAGAAAGGACGTATCTGAGGGCGAAAACCTCTCTGAGGCACCCGAAGATGGAAGGCTCGACATTCTCCCATCATCATATGAGGAAAAATCATCCATGTTGGTAGAGGAGACTATCAAGACAAACATTGGTACAGAAGAGATTCCACACAACATATTCCTGGCTCAATCATTAACAAAGTCCGAAAGATCAAAATTCATAAGCTTCTTCAAAGAACGACAAATCAACTTTGCATGGTCATACGCTGATATGCCTGGACTGGATCCGGATTTGGTAATGCATCATTTGACAGTCAAACTGGGGGCAAAGCCAGTGAAATAGAAATTAAGGAAAATGCATCCACAAGTGGCACTACTAGTCAAAGCAGAGCTTGAGAAATTACTCGATGTCGGATTCATACGCCCAATTGATTACCCTGAATGGATCTCCAATTTGGTACCTGTCAGTAAACCAGATCGCAGCATTAGAATTTGCACAGATTTCAGAGACATCAACAAAGCTTGTCCAAAAGATGACTTCCCATTACCAAATATCGACTTGATCATTGATCTCATAGCAGGTCATGAAATGCTATCATTAATGGATGGATTCTCTGGCTATAATCAGATAAGAATTGCACCCGAGGATCAACATAAAACATCATTCACTTGTCCGTGGGGAACTTTCTGTTGGAATGTCATGCCCTTTGGGCTAAAAAATGCAGGTGCTACATATCAAAGAGCAATGACTACTATTTTTCATGATCTCATGCATGTAACTGTGGAAGATTATGTTGATGATCTCTTGGTCAAATCGATAGACAGAAATACACATTTGGACATACTTTCAGTTGTCTTTGATCGGTTGGAAAAATACAAGGTAAGATTAAACCCCAAGAAATGTGTCTTTGGAGTAACCTCCGGGAAGCTCCTAGGATTCATTGTGTCTAAAAGAGGAATCGAAGCCGATCCAGCAAAAGTCAAGGCTATCTTGGACATGCTGCCACCCAGAAATATCAGTCAACTTCGATCCTTACAAGGGAGACTCCAGTCCATACGAAGATTCATAGCACAACTGACGGATAAGTGTAATCCTTTTCAACACTTGCTACATAAAAACATCAAGTTCAAATGGGATGATAACTGTCAACAGGCTTTCCAGACGCTCAAAGATTATCTCCTAAATCCACTGGTTCTGATGCCACCAGTTCCAGATCAACCACTGTTACTATACATTTCAGCTACTCCAACAGCACTGGGGGCACTCTTGGCGCAACAAATTGCTGACGGTAAGGAAAAAGCAGTATACTATATCAGTCGCACATTGGTGGGATATGAGCTAAACTACACACCAATCGAGCGGGCATGTCTCGTCGTGGTCTTTGCTTCACAGAAATTATGACATTATATGCTCACTCACAAGACTAAGTTGATTGCAAGAATTGATCCATTAAAATATCTTCTCAACAAAGCTACACTTACTGGGCGACTGGCCAAATGGGTAATGATCCTGAGTGAGTTCGACATCGAGTATGTGGACAGAAAAGCAATAAAAGGACAAGCAATTGCGGATCAATTAGCAGATGCTCCCATGATAGATGATGTTCCTTTAAATTCAGAATTTCCAAATGAATCCATTTTAACAGTGTCACATGCAAAGCCATGGCAATTATACTTTGATGGTTCATACACATAGCATGGGGCAGGAGCTGGTATTCTTTTTATAACTCCTCAAGGTGATTCTATACCAAAATCATACCGCTTATCATTTCCTTGCACCAACAATATAGCGGAATATGAGGCATTAACAACAGGATTACGAATTGCAGTTCAATGGAAGATCCAGGAACTTCGTGTTTTTGGAGACTCCCAACTTGTTATCCGTCAAGCAACTGATAATTACCAAACAAAAGATGAAAAATTACTGCCTTATAAACAAATGGTGGATAATCTAAAACAGCACTTTACAAAGATAGATTTTGAGCAGATACCAAGAGAGCAGAATCGCGCCGCAGATGCCATCGCTACAACTTCACTAATTGATCTACCTCAAAATGAGACCTGCTATGAGTTCCTGGTAGACAACCTATTGGTTCCGTCATATGAGATCACTCCTACTGAAATGATATGTGTTGTTGGTCCCAAATCCCAGTTATATGGTTCCATCTTCACATACCTTCGCGACAATATCTTACCTCCTAATATATCAAACAACCAACGCCGCACTTTCATTCGACAATCCTCTCGATATGTCATTCTAGCTGATATCCTATACCGACGAGGTCTAGATGGCACTCTTCTTAGATGTCTAGAAAGCGACGAAGCTCAGATTGCGTTACGTAAAGTGCATGAAGGGATATGTGGTCCACATGCTAGTGGTCCTACCTTGGCCAAGAAACTCATCAGGACTGGATATTATTGGCCCAATATGGAAAAAGACTCATATCAGTTTGTCAAGAAATGTAAGCAATGTCAAATTCATGGAGACCTCATACATGCGCCAGCACAAGAACTAAAACCACTTGCGTCTCCTTGGCCCTTTTGTCAGTGGGGACTCGATCTCATAGGCAAGATTCACCCTCCTTCATCTAATGGTCATAAATTCATTATCACTGCCATAGAGTATTTTACAAAATGGATTGAAGTCGTGCCTCTCACACAAGTCACTGGAAAACAAATTGCTACTTTCATCCTTAACTATATCATTTGTCGATATGGTATTCCTAAGTCCATTATTACTGATAACGGGCGTCCCTTCAAAAATCAGGATGTTCGTGAACTCTGTGAGCGCTTCCATATCTCCCATCATTTCTCCACACCATATTACCCCCAGGGTAATAGCCAAGCTGAGGCGTCTAATAAAACAATTCTTAAAATCCTCAAAAAGACAGTCGACGACGCTGGCCGTAACTGGCATATCCAACTCAATCCTGCACTTTGGGCCTACCGCACAAGTGTTCGCACACCTACAGGAGCTACACCCTACTCACTTGTCTACGGCACTGAAGCCATCTTGCCTATTGAGGTCGAGTTACCTTCTTTACGGGTCTCTTTGCGAAACATCATCAACGATGAAGATTACAGGGTCTCCCGCTTACAAGAATTAGAACTGTTGGATGAACGGAGACAAACTTCTTTTAATCATCTTAAGGCTTACCAACAGCGAATGAGTCGCGGCTACAATCACAAAGTCAAGCCTCGCACATTTGAGGTAGGTGACTTAGTCCTCAGAGAAAACCCCAAGAATCAGCAAGATAGAGAGAAGAAGGGCAAGTTTGAACCAAACTGGCTTGGTCCTTACATCGTTACAGCAGTCTATGGATCTGGGGCATATCAGCTCTCTACTACCAAAGGTGAACCTTTGGAGGATCCTATCAACAGCATGCACCTTCGCAGGTTCTACACATAGCTCATCAGAATATCCTAATTCAAAAATACAAAAATTTCAAAAAAAATACAAAAAAAATTATAAAATAAAAAAAAATCGTTACTTGGTGAAAACCTGGCAAACAGGCGCCTTGTGACACAAAAACATTGAAAAAATTTGAAAAAATTAAAGAGAAATAATTTCGTCCAACGGTGAAAACCACTTCGGTGGCGCCCTGGGCAAGTACCATGGTGAAAACTGGGTCACCAGCGCCATGCGTAGAGACTTTGCTCCTCTCTCCTTCGGGATTCTCTTTCATCCTTCACTTTGCACACACTCACAACCTATTCACTCACAATAAACTTACCCATTCCTATCATGGCTTGTTATTGATCTACCCAAGATTGGTTAGCCATTCATAATAAACCTCCCTTTCCATCCATAATAAATCAGATCCTATCTGTGGCTAAGGCAAAATCCTACATCTAGTGATGGGTGTGGAACTGAGAACATCACATGTTTCAAGGAGTACAGTTTCTTCCAGCTTCCTTCAGTCTATTCGCGCACAATCTGCAATAAAGCAGCATCTGCATCATAGATCCGCAATAAAGTTTCATCTTCTCCGCAATAAAGTATCAGTTTCATGGATTCAGTCAGTTTTAGATAAGACACAGCAGCAACAATGGGCTTCAACAAAATCAAATCTTTCAACAGACTCAGACAACATTATGGTTCAGTGTTAATCTATCCCTTTTGTGAAAGTGAACATTGTGACCACAATCAAACATGACTTATACAAGTGACAAGAGACACTAAACTTGAGGACTACAGTGGATGTTGGTGTCGAGTCTTGGTTTTCTTTTGATTTTATCTTTTTTCTTGGTGACATGTCTTTTAGCTTTTCCGGGATGTCTTTGACTAGAGATTCTATCTCCAGGATGTCTTTGACTAGAAAGGCGAGGATGGGGTATCGTCACCCATGTTCTTTTGCTGTCTATGGATTGTCTCTTAGTAATGCTATGACTTGTCCAAGGATATGAGGACACTGTGAGTCTAGTAAGAACTGGGGCATTCCTTGTTTGTGACTGTCTTATCTCCATGCAAACAGGTACAATGACTTTCTGGGTCAAACATATGCCTCGATTGTCATAACCTATCTTGCCATAATAAAGCTCAATGATGATAACGCACAAGAAGCTCTTTCACTTTCATATCTTCTATCTTCCATCCCCCTTTCTTGATTGACTTCCATCATCCTTCTCGAGTCCGCGTAGCCTACTATCACATGACTGAGTATAATGACACACCAAAAATATTTGCATTTCATGTAGTTGCACCTGCATTACCACATATAAGCATTTCATACATACATATAGATATCACAATTGCATCACATCCTGCACACAACACCTGTTAGCATAATTTACGTTTGCATTATCATATTCATCTGCATTACATACATTCACATTTGCATTTGCATCACATATAAAACATAAAAGAACAAAAATATTGCATTGCATCATATGCATATTTGCATCCATCACATAAAACATACATCATAGAAACATACATCACATAAGGTACACATGCATATAGCTGCCGCAAAAATGAATCATCTCTCATATATAACCAAATGTGTCATGATACAATGATGCCAAAAATCATATGGCTACAAAATCACCCGCAGGTGTCTACAATACAAAAATGGTACATATACTGATACAAGGGAGCCCTCTATGGCTATGATGAACTCCCTCCCTCGGAGCCGCCTGGCCTCGACGGAGTCTAAGCTCTAGAAGGACCCGCTCCAAGATCACCCTGCCTATCTGGTGGTGGTGGAGGACCCATGACCCCACCACTCGATGCCTGTCTCCTCCGGCTCCCTCCCGTAGCCATTGTTGTCCGCGATGGTCTATGGAAGCTCCTCGCCCGCTGATCCGCTAGCATTGCACCATAGTACAGGTCCCTCCAGTAGCCTATCTCCTCTTCGGCTCGCAAGACATATGCGTAGCCTGCCCCTGCGTCCTCTGCCGCCTGTCTCCCCGCCCTCAGAGCTGTCTCGGCCTTCGTATAACGCTGGATAGCCTGGTCTCTCTCCCGCTCAGTATCTCTGAGCCTGATCCTGAGCCGATCCCTCTCCCTCTCCAACTCCTGGATCTCATCTGCCTGGCCCTGGCAGATCTCCCTTAGCTCCAGCAGCTCATCCTCCTCAGGATCCCCACCCTCAGCCTCTGCCTGTGGCTCTCCCTCTGCGGGTGCCTGCCCCTGTATCTGCCCCTGTACCTGTCTCGGTGCCTGAACAGGTACCTGTCTCTGTGCATTCCTGGGTACCTGCACCTGTCTCTGTCCCTGTGCCTATACTGGCACCTATCCCTGTCTCGGTCCTTGTGCTCTAGGACCCTGTGCTGCTGGTACCTGCAGGGGCACTCCACCGTGACCCCTCACCACCTGAGCCTGTCCCTCCTGTCCACCCTCCCTCCGAGGTGCCACCCTCCTTTCCCCAACTACTCCCCTCCGCCGCCGTCAGCCTCTACCCCCATCACCCCCACCATCATCATCATCATCTCCTCCTCCATCTCCATCCAGTAGCTCCCCTGGATCTGTCAGTCGAGGGAATGGATGCTCCACCCAGTAAGTTGTGTACTCTGCATCCATACCTGCATCCTCAATCTCAGGCCACATATCCCAGGGTAGGGGTATCATCTCTGCCAGCTGTGTAATTGCCTAATCATATGACAACAGCGGTCCAAACTGCGCCTGATCCTTGACTGTACGGGCATACATACCCGAGCCTCGTGGCATCCTCTGGATCCTGCCAAACTGTCTGCCTACCCTGTCCACAAGCTGTCTCTCCAGTATGTAAGGCGTCTGCCCAATCAGATATCTGCTCCTGAATGTATACGGTAGCTCCACTACGTCATCCTCCCACTCCTCGCACCCCAGGTACGGCCTCCAGATGACCATATCAATGTCATCTATCACACGCCTCCAGTGCTCTAACCTGCCAATCTGAGGCTGTGAAGTGATCATATCGTAAAAATGAACAAAACTCCATCCGTGACTCCTGCCTCTGAAGTGTATCGGCCGTGTGATAGGCAGATGCTCGTATGCCCACACCTGTAGCAGTGTCACTCCACAACCCAGTCCCACTGATCCATGGTAGACGAACTGGTGAAGCTCATAATACAGGTGTGCCAAGACATAGGGACCCCATGCATATCTGGTGTGCTCAGTCACCAATGTCTCTAGTGCTCCTCCCCAGCCAACTGCCAACCCCCGTGTAGCCCTGTCCGGACACAAGAACCCACTGATAACTCCTCCAATCACAACTGGCAAAGCTAACCCTGTCGCAGTCATGGTATCCCATGCCACATGCCCTGCTCTCATCTCTAGTCCGGGATCCTGGAATACCCGTCTCAAAGCCTCTCTGTCTCCATCTCGATCATATGGGATCAGCTCTCCATCGATCGGTATATGCAATATCCTGTAAACATCCTCGAGGGTCACTGTCATCTCCCCCATCGGCAAATGAAAAGTGCAAGTCTCAGAGTGCCATCTCTCCGCCAGCGCAGTCAGCAAACCCATGTTTGCCCGAAACTCAGGCACATATAATACGTGTCTCAATCCCATCTCCTCGATGGCAGCTCTATCCTGAAATGACAACTCTGGTCGCAACCTCTGTGTGGACGGGAATCTCTCCCGTGACTCTAGCATAGGCAGATACTCCTGCAGTCAAACAAATCAATCATGTCAGTCATGGTGGCATTCACTGTTCATCACAAAATGCTACTCGCTATCTAAATGCATATGGTTATCTATCCTAGTGACACTCACTGTTCATCACAAAGTGTTGCTATCTATCCTAGTAGTGCTCCCTGTTCATCACAAAGTACTACGTGTGTGACATTCCCTGTTCATCACAAAGTGTTACTCACATTTAGCACTCCCTGTTCATCACAAAGTGCTCCTCATCCTTTGGGTACTCCATGTTCATCACAAAGTACTCTATCTTGGTGCTCCCTATTCATCACAAAGTGCCTTGATTTATCCTAGTCTTCCTCGAGGACCTGCTTGAGTGTATCCTCTTAGCAGCTTATCCAATTGACAGCGTATGTTCATCACAGAACTGCCGATTTGACCTAGAAGACTAAAAACCATGCATTTTCAAACATAAACGCGCTTTAAACTCACAAACGCGCCTCTTGACTGCATAGACGTGCCTGTACAACGCAGACGCACCTGTTTGACATAAACATGCCTAAATTAATCACAGATGCACCTTTGGAACATAAACGCCCCTACAGGACATAAACGCGCCCGCATCAAGCACAAACGCGGTTCCAGACGCAGACGCGCCTGGCACCGACACAGACGCGCCTGGCGGACACAGACGTGCCTGGCACCGACACAGACGCGGTTGCACGTTTTTGCACTTTTTTGTGCCCTATTCCTAAGCGCATTTATTGCTAAACTACCATGCATTAATGATAAAATTGAAATGCGTCAAAGTACGAGGAGGTTTGGTGGTACTTACCGGCTCTCCTGCCTCTGCTGGCCGCTGAAATCGGCGAACACGGTCGAATCTGTATACGAAGGCCATCGCTGCTGACTGCTCCTACTCTTTTCTCGCTCTGCACTATGATCCCGTGAGGGTGTAGATGACAATGAGGATGTCTTTTGCCCGTGGTCTATCTTATAGCCTACCCTAGCCCTCGCATTCATTTTCCCGAGTCAGTCTTCTTCATCCCGTGACTCTGTCACTTTATTCGGTTAGTCCATTCTAGCCTTTTTGCTTATCGAGAGATTGTCTGCAATCTTTTCAGACATTTTCATCCAATCTCTCGAGGGGGCATATCATTCCCATCCTGGGGCAACTCTGTATCAGTTCATCTTATCTTCTTTGAAACAATGCGACAAGCCGCATTGTCTCAAAGAGGGGCAAAATGTAGACACCCAAAATTGTCCAATCTAATTAAATAAATATTTTATTTATTTAATTATTTAAGCCTAATTCTTCTATTAATTAAATAAATCTTTATTTATTTAATTAATTCATTTATCCTCTTCTAGCCTTATTTCTCATTTAAATAAATACATTTATTTATTTAAATTATCCTCTTCTTAAATTAAATAAATATTTAATTTATTTAATTATCCCACTTCTACTATTAATTAAATAAATCTTTATTTATTTAATTAATTCATTAACCTTTTCTACACATGACACATGTCATTCATCTCTTAATTCATACACTACCTACCCCTTTCATTATTTTATTATTTCTTATACCTACCCTCTAATCCTAGCGGACCTCCTTTTTACACCTCTCAATCTTAACCCTCCATTTCATATTGTGTCTTCTATTTAAGAAGATGCTTTCTTCATTGTCAAACCCTAATCGACAATTTGGAGGACTTGACTACACTACGATCCTACTTGCAACCACATTCCGTTCTTTGTTGAGCTCTTGTGCATACAAAAATCTGAGAGCAAATATATCAAGCAAGATCAATGGAGATAGGAAGAATGGAGATCAAAACCCTATTGGACATGTGATGGTATAATCTTTGTGATTTCATTTGATTTGCATTGTCTTAGGTAATCTTCATATGTTATGGTGGATCTTTGTTGATTGTTAGGCTAGAGTTTTGTGGTTGAATTCATTTAGCCTTTCAATATTTGTTATTATTGTATCCATTTTCACCATAAACACAAACAAATAATCAGCTTGATGAAAAGTGATGAAACTGATTAACGTTAAGAGACTGATTCAGATGAAGGCAATATCAGCTTAAATTGAAGCGATGAAACTGATATGCCCCTAGCGATTAATTTGATTTAGACGATCGAGAGATCTAAACTTGATATGAAGCGATGAAGTTGAGATACCCCTAGCGATAAGAATTTGTTTGATTTTCTTTAGTTAAAAAATATTTTTGCTTGACTTTTGATGAATTGAAAATTCTCTCAACATTGAAGATGTGAGGTCATGAGCTCATGAGTATGCCCCCTTGGGGGTGAAACTGAAAGATAGAGAGGGTACATGATTTTAGGCAATTGTTGGCGATGATGATGACTTGAGAACAAAGATTGAGTTAGAGGATCATTTGAAGATTTAGCAATGATTAATGTGAAATTCAGCGCAAATTGAAGAAAAGAATGAGAATATGATGAAAGTGCTAAGTGGTCATAGTTGTGCAAAATTGACTAGTAGAATGATCTCATATTTTGATTTCGATCCCAAAAATGGAATCAAGACAGGCGAATTAGCTAAGGGTACAATTTTCATGTCCATCGAAGCAAGTTGAAAAATTAGGGTTTGGGCTATATAAGGGCTCCAAGTGTCATTTTCAATTCATTTTAACCTCTCCAAGTTTGAAATTTGAAAAGCCTTCTGTGAAGAAAAATGGTCATTATGATCTAGGAGCATCGATTCGAGCGCTAGAGACATCACAATAGATTGCGGAACTACGAACCAGTGGTAAGTAATCAGTTTTAAGCCTTTGCATTTCATCAATTTTGAATTTTGGCTCAGTTTTTTTGCTTATTCATGTCATTCAAAACCGGTTCATTGTTGTTTTGTCGTGCAAGATGATACTGTCTCTCATACAACAAACTGTCCTTGTGTGGTTTGTCATATTAAGCCATATATTATCGTCTAGGGTCATCCCATGTATCATACGAGAGTTTTCTTGAGAGCCCATTGTATCGTGTGACTGCATGTCTTTTATCGAATGGGAGTCTTTTATCGTGCTACATGAATTCCTGACTCGTATGAGTTTCTTCTTACACTGTGAAATGTTATATGAAAAACAGTGAGCTTTTTAAAGGGTCAAAACATGAAATTTTTATTTGGCATTTGGTATATTTGGATTTGCGTGATGTTTAACATGTCGTATAGCATAATTTGAATGACTTGTTGATTCTTTGTTGTTTGATTCTTGTAGGTTTGACTACCAAATATCATGTTTCGATGTGTCTATCCTCCTATGATGAGGCTAGTTTGTGAGCTATCAGATATAGATAGAGCACCTATTGATTTGTACAGCTTTACTCACCTTTTACAGATGCCTGATATTCATGTGAATCACGAGATGCTTACTACACTTGTTGAGCGGTTCCATTCATAGCATAACACCTTTCATCTACCAGTGGGAGAGATGACTATTACTCCAGAGGATGTTTACAAGATTTTGAGGATTCTGTTTGCTGGGGATAAGGTTGACTATGTTCTACTCAGCGACCTGGTATCTTAGCCTTGAGATGCATATTTCATGATGAGGACATTCTTGAGCGGGCTATCACCTGGGATGATATGATGGCTAGGTATAGTGAGAAGTCTTCGTTGGCATGTGTATTAGCAGGGTTCATTGGTTGTTTCGATATGCCAAACAGGGGACACCAGGGCTTCTTCTATGGTTGGGTCAGGATGCTCAAGAGACTACTGATTCAGCCTAAGAGATTGGGGTGAGGATCATGTTTGTTAGCCCACATGTCTCATGAGATGCATGAGATTATATACAGGGATAGGAAGATCATGGCAGCAGGAGTGTTGGTTCTATAGATTTGGGCCTGGGAGCATATCCCAGTTTGTAGACCTATTATGGATGATGTCAGAGATTCACACCAGTTGATCATTTATGCATATTCTGGATATGTTACTCAACCCCATCTGGGAAAGATAGAGTATTGGCGACATCAGATGGATGATCTGATCATTGTTGTATGGAGACCGTACAAGGGTTTAGAGTTATGGGATGACTGGAGAGCGCAGCGGAGAGATATGTTCATGACCCGTCCTCTTATTGGCAAATATGTGACCATTATTGAGTGATTTGTTGTATCTCGAGTGTTACTACTTATCAAATTGCCATTAGTTTTTATATTCAAAGTCATACTATATACTCTAGTCGGTTAACACTACCAAATCATGCAGTCGGTATACACAGAGAAGTCGGTATGCACAGTCTAGTCGGTTACAGAGGAAAGCAGTCACAGAATGCAGTATACACCGAGCTGTCTATCGAGTATCTTTTTATGTCTACCAAGTAGCAAAGATGACACACCGAGTTGATATACACCGAGTGAAACATGTTACTAGATACATTGAACCTGGACATACATATGAATACGTGTTACAAGATCAAGGCACATCTAACCATTATTACATTGAAAATTGCACTAGAAGATTGTGTATGATTTTAAGATCAATCTAACCAATGAAATATTTTGTATAGTTATTCATTCGAGGAATCATGTTTGTAAGATCGAAGCAATGAATTGGATCACCATCTTAAGAGATCTATTTATATAGCATGAGTTAAGGGTGTATGCATGAGTGTAAGAAGACTGTTACAAAGACACAGAGGTCACCGAGAAGGTTTTCAGAGAACAGTCAAAGAACATAGTAAACAGAAGGGTTTATAGAGTTACTATATGGGTTACCGAGGTATGCTATAAGCAAGGTAATCTATTCTAAGCACATAGAATCTACTATAACATTTCAGATGTAAAGTTGCAGATATTTGTAATGATTTTCTTGTAATATTGTGAAGTTGTAAGAGAAACCTTTAACAGGGTAAAAGACTCTAATCAAGTCTATAAATTGTAAAGCCTCTAACCAGGTGTAGCATTTAGATTAAATGTTGTGAAATCCTTTAGCAAGGTAGATCTAACAGATCTTGTTACTCCTAACAGGGTAAGCTATCAGAAATAGCTAATATGTAGCTCTAACCGAGCACTCTTTATTATTGCATTAGTGAAGTTGTGGGTGCCATCCCCACCGTAGTTTTTCTCTCTAACCAAGAGTTTCTGCGTAACCAAAATATATGTGTTATGGAGTGAATCATGTATGATTGTTATCTATTTGTTTTAGCTTTATTTTATGTTACTGCACTATTCTATTTATGCATAACAGTAAAGTTATTATTCAAGAAAAGTTTTGGAGTACTGATTCACCCCTCCCCTCTTAGTACATTAGCTTTCCATATTGGGCCTAACAATTGGTATCAGAGCTTGAATCTTGGAAAAGGGTTTAACTACCTAAAGAGAAAGATCTTATCAATGGAAGGCTACAAACAATCTCAGAGGATTGTATATCTGCAAAAAGAGTTGGATCATGCTAATCAAGTGATTGCAGACATGCAAAGGCAAATGCAAAAATCTCTAAAAGTAAGAAGAAGATTATCTGATGATTTGCAGGATTCTCAAGAATTAGTGGAACAAATTGAGACATCATCTAATAACAAAGCACTGGTTGATCAACTAAAAGCAATGAAAAGAGAACATGAACATTTCAGCACACAAATGACTAAAAATCTAGATGCACTAAGGACAACTAAGGATAAAGCAAGAGATCTAGAAAGAGAGAAACAATAAATTGAAGTCTTAGTATCTGATAAAAATGATGAAATCATAAGGTTGATTGGGATTCAACAAAATATGACAGATCAACTAGGTTATGCACATCATGAAGCAATTCTGAAGAATGATGAAAATCAAGCATTGAAACTTGAAGTATCAAGGTTGACCAATGAACTTGAAACAGAGAAGAAATCCAAAGAAACACTGAAGAAGAGTTATGAAGCATCAAAGATGTTGGATGTGCAACTGAATACAAGAAGACCCAACAAAGATGCAGGACTCGGTTACAAAGGAAAAGATGCTACTGAGAAAGGAATTCATACTACCGAGAAAGGAGAATCATCAAAGCAAGCTGGAAACAGGAATAACATCAAAAGAAAGAAGCCTATTTGCTACTACCATGGAAATCAAGGTCATACTGCCAACATATGCCAAATCAGAAAAGGTAAGCAACCGAATTTCACTAAGTCCAATGGTTATTGTTACAATTGCAATAAATATGATCACACATCTAATCAATGTAGGAAAAAGTCTATTAACAACTATCAGAAGGCAAAATTCAAAGGGTTTTGTAGAAACTGCAATAGATATGGACATAGTACTGAGAAGTGCTGGCTTAAGCAAAACAACTACATGTGGATTGCACACCGAGCAAACACTAGAGGCTACCGAACTCACACAGATCCTTACCGACAATATGTAGCAGTACCATGGGATTACAATACAAGGATATGGTGTGAATGTTGTGGAAGATATGGACATATTAGTGCCAACTATTTTATAAGGTTTGGAATGAACAAACGAAGATCATGGAGAAATCTTGGTATGGCATGTTTTCATTGTCACAAAGTTGGACAGTTGGCTAGAGATTGCAGAGATCAACCTAGAAAAGACACTGAAGAAATAAAAGAAAAATTAAAGATGATTTGGAAAAAGAAGGAAATTGTGTCAAATGAAGAAAGCACCTTACCTACTGAGTTAGGTGCACCTATTCCAAATTAATCAATAAAGGTATTAAGGGATTGCATTCTCTGAAGGTTAAAATTATAACAGTTCCTATTCTATTATGTACTAAATTCAAAATCTGCATAGTTAAGATGCATTAGTAAGTCTGAAATTCTATCAAAAGTACTTTACAGGAAACCTGTCAAGTCGGTGAATACAAGAAGCCTGTCAAATCGGTAAATGAAGGAAATTTGGTTACTCGGTTAAAACAAAAAGGAGAGTAAATCGGTTAAAGGTGAACCGAGTGCATTTAATGTTTTTGACCTAACCCGCACAGAGCTTGATAAGGTATTTTGTGTACTTAAAAGCATTTTCATGGTCATTTACACTTACCAAGTTTTTGAAAGAGCAGAGCAGAGCGATTCCAAGGCGATCAAACCTCATTCAAAGTGAATTCAAGGTATTTACATCAAATCTCATTGCACTGTTAAGCTAGCTTACCGATCTTATCAAATTGTTATTATCTGCTGAGTGTGAAGTGTCTGGCGTTTGTAAACCATCAAACCCTAAGGATAGTTTGCTAAGTTTTTACCTGAAATCTTCAATGGCACCCAAGATCCAAGATCCCATTGTTGTCAAGAATGTAGAGAAGCCCTCACTGAAATACTCTTTGACTCCTAAAGTTGCCTTTGAACCGGATGACAAAACCGCCTTTTCACTCATCTCAGATTGAGTCTTGTTAGTTGAAGATGTTAGATTCTTCACCAAATGACGTGTTGAAGAACTCGGTCATGTTGAGATAAGAGACACCTATGATGAACTATGTACCGATGGTGTATTAAACAGCAAGTATGAACACATCAAAATCAAAGGATTGACTGAAGCCCTAACCTATCCTCGTGTGTTCAAGCCCCAATGGGTCAAGTTTGTTTTGAGCAGAGTTCACGATGATTTCATGTGGCTAGAAGAGCAACCATTCAAAATCACCAAGGAAATCATTCATGTGATCACTGGTTATCCTATCTATGATCATGCATGAGCTCAAAAGATGATATCACAAAAGGAATTGATCAATTTAACCAGAGTTGAATCTGATTACAGAGGACTAAAACTAAACAATGTCACTGATGCAGAACTTAAGTTTGCCATTAGAGTAATTGGTTACTGTTTCTTCCGATCAGCAAGGGAAAATAGTGTACCCTGTGCAACAGTTGACATAGCCTATAAAATTGTGAAAAAGGGAATGAAAATTGACTTATGTGAAGTGTTACTGAAAAACCTGCTTGAGAATCTGAACACAATAAGGAAGCCGAAGAAGAACAACTTGGAAAATACTCTAAAGTGTGGTTCACTTCTTGTATGCATGTTTTTCTACTTTGAAAAATTATTTCCATCAGTCGGTAAAGTAGTTTGGGAGCTACACCGACAAATCACCCATCAGATTAATGACTTTATCAAGAAACTAGGTGATGATTTCAATGACATAATGGATGATTATATCAGTAAATTTCAAGAGAAGATGCACAACAGGTACCGAATTCCACCTCAGCTAGTGGAGAAATATAAAGATGATATATGCTTTGAGGTAGACACTGACAACTGTTATGTGAATGTTGTGGAACCGAGGACTCAATCTTTGCCACCTATGGGTTACGAGATTTACCTTGACATCACACAACAGAAAATTGATAAATTTCTTACATTACCAAGGCATGCTACCGAGCTGAGGTATGGAACCTATGAAGAAGTGAAGGGAAAAGTAAAAATGAGCATTGTAGTACCCAAAGCTACAAGAAAAGCAACAAAGATGATAAAGGTTTTAATGGAGAAATTTAGAGAAGATTCTTCCTCCACACCTATCAAAGGCACTCTTTCCATCACTGAAGAGGAATCAGAAGCTCAAGAGGCAACTATAACACTGAGCACCGAATTGCCTAAGGGTAAAGTGTTAAAAAAAAAAGAAACAGGACACTTTAAAGGCCCTACCGACTCCTCCAACAAAGAGACCTAACATTAGAGCATCAGATGCATCACTGAGTAAGAAACAAAAGAGTGTTACTTACTCAGTGATAACTAAGACTTACAAGAAGTCTACTCGGAGACTCATTTTGGCAAAAGAGTCTAGTGATACAGAATCTAAAGATGCAAACAAATTCCAGATTGTCAAGAGCAAGAAGGTAAATATACATAGTGTTGAAAACTTCTGTGCCAATCTGAAAGAATATGGCGGATTTGGTTCATTTAGATATGTCAAGTATGAAACAAGAAATAATGATGAGAAGAGATAAATTGAAGAAGCTGTCATCTGCACACTTCTAAAGTTTTGGTTAGCTCCATTGGAACTAGTAAAGTCACTACCAAATGAACTTTACTTGCATATTGATAATAGGTGGAAGTATGCAATGGACTCAGAGAAACAAATCAGAGAAAGAAGTCTAGTCCATCTATTTCCTGATATGTCTGTAGTAGAAATAAAGGAACATTTGACAACCTACAATTCAAAATTTCTTGTCAAATAGAGAGCCTTAAAACTGATGAATGGGCTATCTATTGACATAGAGAATGAGACAAAAGCAAAATGGCAGGAAATATTCAAAATCAAAGATGTCGGTGAACAATCTACAGTTGAAATCGTTGATGTCACCAAGCACGATGTCACCGAGCACGGTCCTAATGTTACCAAACAAGACCCGGCTGACACTATTCAAATAGATGAAGATGTCATGGATACAGAGGAATAGGAGCAGGAAATGATATAAGGCACTACATATGCAAAACTTGTATCTAATGAATCCGTATTAGAACAAGTTCAGCCTTATCCACCGATCACTCAACCTGTCTCTACCGAAGCTCCTTAGGATAGACCACAAGGCACCAAAGGTCACAAGTCTACAATAGGAGAAGATACTACTCTAGAAAAGACCTCTCAAGCACCTTCGAGCATTGAAAATGTAGTAGCTGAGACACCCAATACTGAGACACCAAAAGACACCACAGCGGCTACCGAAACTGACCAAAGTGTTGCCTCTACGCAGCAACCTACCGAGGGTCAGCAAGCCTCTCAAGCTATTGTCTTGGTCCAATCGACCAAAGGTAAAGAAAAGAAAGTGAAAAAGCATAGTTTCAAAGTTGATTTATCTAAACCAATAGTGTTGCCCAATGTGGATATATCAAAATTAAAGGGGCAAGCACTCATTGATTTCGGTTAACTATGCAAAGCAAAGGCTGAACAAGAAAAGCAGATGGCCATACAAAAGAAGAATAAAGTACTTCAGAAGGTGAAGACACTGCTATCAGATATGCTATCTATAGCTACAATGTCAACCGATGCAGCCATCCACATTCAACTGGATGAACTCCTTAATCAAATAGAAACATCCGGAGTTGATGCATATGAGTATTTGAGCAAGCTAAAAGACAAAGAGCTTACTACAAAAATGATAGAAGAGGTATAGAAAGCTCTAGCTATTAGCAAAGTCAAACTTGTCAAATTCATTGTTGAGTTGTCCCCTCAACTCACGCACATTCTTTATTTATTTCAGAAACTCTGTACATTTTCTATATTCATTAAAGACATCAAGAATAAAACTGATGCAATTGAGAAAGAGATCACCGATCTCTCAAATAAGTTGACCCCAGAGCCCAATTCAGTTCAGAATTTTTATACCAAGCTTCAACAGCTCATGGCTCAACAATTGGAACTCAGAAATGAAGAACATAAGATCAGGATGGATATAATGACACTCCTGACATTATTCCTTCCTCATCTTTCATCAGTTCAAGAACAGATTGACCAAGCCACGCGCCTATCTACTACACAAGAGGGAAGCACTCTTGATGGCTTAATATCACTATTGGCTGATATTCAAGCACAAAATTCTTTAATGGAAAGTGTAAAGGATGCACTCTCTGTCGCTCTCACCGAAGCCCGGAAAAAGTACAAATTCATTTTTGACCAGTTACCACCCCCGGATGGAAATTAAGTTTTTGATGTTTGTCAAAAAGGGGGAGTAATACAATATATTTGGTGATACTATATATTTGGGGAGTAATATAGTTTTGGTGATACAATTTTGATATAGTATTTGGAGTATTGTATACAGGGGGAGTATACCGAGCAGAGTATGCAAAGTATCCAAGCAGAGCACACAAGCCCAGAACCGAGCATGCAAAGTCAGAGTAATGTACAGTATAATGATAAGGGGAGTATATCTGAATATACTATTTCATTGACTATTGTATATACTATCAAGTATAGTCATTTTGCAAAGTATATAGATTTTTGAGTTATGACTTTGAAAGTAGTTTTTGTTAAACATCTCAACTAATGTCAAAAGGGGAGATTATTACTACTTATCAAATTGCCATTAGTTTTTATATTCAAAGTCATACTATATACTCTAGTCGGTTAACACTACCAAATCATGCAGTCGGTATACACAGAGAAGTCGGTATGCACAGTCTAGTCGGTTACAAAGGAAAGCAGTCACAGAACGCAGTATACACCGAGTTGTCTACCGAGTATCTTTTTATGTCTACCAAGCAGCAAAGATGACATACCGAGTTGATATACACCGAGTGAAACATGTTACTAGATACATTGAACCTGGACATGCATATGAATACGTGTTACAAGATCAAGGCACATCTAACCATTATTATATTGGAAATTGCACTAGAAGATTGTGTATGATTTCGAGATCAATCTAACCAATGAAATATTTTGTATAGTTATTCATTCGAGGAATCATGTTTGTAAGATCGAAGCAATGAATTGGATCATCATCTTAAGAGATCTATTTATACACCATGAGTTAAGGGTGTATGCATGAGTGTAAGAAGACTGTTACAGAGACACAAAGGTCACTGAGAAGGTTTTCAGAGAACAGTCGAAGAACAGAGTAAACAGAAGGGTTTACCGAGTTACTATATGGGTTATCGAGGTATGCTATAAGCAAGGTAATCTATTCTGAGCACATAGAATCTGCTATAACATTTAAGATGTAAAGTTGCGGATATTTGTAATGATTTTATTGTAATATTGTGAAGTTTTAAGAGAAACCTTTAACAGGGTAAAAAACTCTAATCAAATCTATAAATTGTAAAGCCTCTAACCAGGTGTAGCATTTAGATTAAATGTTGTGAAATCCTTTAGCAAGGTAGATCTAATAGATCTTGGTACTCCTAATAGGGTAAGCTATCAGAAATAGCTAATATGTAGCTCTAACCGAGCACTCTTTATTATTGTAGTAGTGAAGTTGTGGGTGCCATCCCCACCATAGTTTTTCTCTCTAACCAAGAGTTTCTGCGTAACCAAAATATATGTGTTATGGAGTGAATCATGTATGATTGTTATCTATTTGTTTTAACTTTATTTTATGTTACTGCACTATTCTATTTATGCATAATAGTAAAGTTATTATTCAAGAAAAGTTTTGGAGTACTGATTCACCCCTCCCCTCTCAGTACATTGGCTTTCCATATTGGGCCTAACATCGAGTAATGAAGCAGTATGGTAGGCCTCAGGGGATTTCATAGGATTTCACCGCCTATGCACGTTATGGGGAGGAGGAGAGATGAGGATGGGCCCCTAGGTTGTCATACACATTGAGCATGTAGGTGCTTATCGGATTACAATCTCTTTGATGGGACTATCTGGAGGATATTGAAAATGCGGGGGTATTGCCCCAGTACAGGGATTTGTTTCAGAGTCATCCCTTTCCTAGATTTACAGATTCAACTAAGCATGTGCTTTTCATAGAGGAGGTTGAGTATGAGGACCCTGCATAGGCACAGGTATAGGGACAGGCACAGGGACAAAGAGCGGTAGGTCCTAGGCGGGCAGGTGGTGATCCTACTATGAGCAGCAATAGGGTACCAGCCGGGGGGAGATAGCAGCAGAGAGGGGAGGGTGGATCCTTTGGAGCTATTTTTGTGGGGGCTAGTGGTGCCAGGATAGCGGAGGGTGGGGGAGAGGAGGATCAAGCAGCTCCTAGACAGGTGCGACAGCGGAGGGATGAGAAGGGTGGAGAGGGAGGCAGAGATGGAGGTGGAGAGCTTGTGAGGGAGCAGGGGGCATCTGATATAGCACGATCTATGAGATCCAAATTAGTAGGTTTGCAGTCACAGTTGATAGAGGCTCAGACAGAGACCAATAGCTGACGGAGGTCAAAGCTGAGCGTGATCGGCATCTCACTGAGATGAGGGCAAAGAGAGATCGATAGTTGGCTGAGGTCAGGGCAGAGTGAGACACTCTTCAGTAGGAGGTTTTGCATCAGACTAGTCGAGCGGCTTATTATATTGCAACTTATAGTGTAGCAGTTCCTATAGCGCAGCAGGTTGTCCCATATTCTCAGTATATGGTGTGATCTAAGGGAGCTCGGGCACCTAGGCAGGATGTTGGTCAACAGGTTCCACCTCCTCTACCACATGGCGATGAGGGAGGGGCAGAGAGCTTGATTTTTTATATCTTAGATTTTGTTATACACCCCATCTTTTTGTAGCCCATATGATTCTTACTTTGATGAGAGATTGTAGATGATAGTTAATATCATTTGTACCATGAAACTTTTATTTGTACTCCAAGATATTTATGATGGTATATACAAGATCTTGGTTTGATTTCATTGTACTTGTGTTGATTGATTTATGAGATGTTTTTCTATATGCTTTATTCTATATGTATACATATTTGTTCAATTTGGATGTATGTAATGCAGATGAACATGGATGTTTATTATTTTTTTATTTCTTTTCATATGCAAATAAATGATGAAAATGAGTAACTAGTAATGCAAAAAATTTAGTTTCTATGCAATAAGATGAATGCAAATAAGTATATAATGAAATGTATGGATCTATATAATATGCTTATGTATGCAGCTAACATCTCAATACGCAAGTACTCAATCGGAGAAATGATGAAAAGGAGACCACTTAGCCGAGAAATGATGATACTTCAAATTCTCATTCAGAAGATAAAGAGATCATTGTTATCATACCAAAATCACTTGAAATGCATAAAATGTAGAATGAATGCAACCTAAAAACCTAGTCAGTGGATTTGGAATGCTTAATTTTTGTTACTGACTATTTACAAACATAGCAGGCAGAATGGAGTTCCTTCCTTTTCATGTGCAATATTAATTATCTTGTCCGCAATGACCCTTTTTTTGTTCATATCCTTGGACAGATTATGCATGCATCTGGATTGCACATTTAAAGAAATTCCCTCAAAATAGACAAAGAAATGATGCCAACCTCCCTGTAGCATATTTGTCGAGGTATGTGTGGAAATTTCACCTTAATGTGAAGGCACTTATTATAGACACCCAGTTGATTAGATGTTTCCAGATCATCGGAATCATTCCTACAAGCAAAAAACAAAGAAAATATTATGCCCCCAATCCTTGCTCCTATTAGTCAAGATAGACTTCCTCGAGTTACTCAGAGGGAATAATAATTGAAAACCAATATAAAAGACAGCACACAAAGAAAATTTCAAGCATATCTCAAACAGTTTAGTGATTGTTTTTAGTAATGTTGTTTTGCTTGTTTACTCAATTATAAAACTCTTTAGTAGTTAGGAGACAAGTGACTGACTCAGATTGGATGACTGGGTATCACTGACAGAATGATGACTTGGTTGATACTGCTTAGGACACATAAATTGCTCAGTTGATTACCCTAAGACTAGGACATTGATCAGTTTCAAGCCATGAGGGTTCTAAAAGAACCAGGGTGTCACAAAAGCGACTAAAAGATATGTACAAGTGAAATCAAAGATGCAGGAAAGTGGGAAATGCCAACATTGTGTTGATAGATGGAGCGCTTGAGTACAAGAGGTGCCTGTTTGCCAAGTTTTCACCTACTTGGCAAAGATTTTATTTTTTCAGGACATTTTAGGATTTTTAGGATTTTTTTTTAGGACTTTTTTAGCTGTACAGGTTGTTGGAGTAGAGAATATTGATTGAAGAATTTTTTCAATTGGATGGTGTTAATCGGTTTACGAAATTGTTCTCCTTCCGATGTTGAGAGTTGATAGGCACTAGAGCCAAAGACTGCAGTAATGATGTAGGGACCCAGCCAATTGGGTTCAAACTTCCCTTTGTTGTCTCAAAACTGTTGATTTTTAGGATTTTCTCTCAAAACAAGGTCACCAACCTGAAATTCTCATTGTCGAACCTTCTTGTTATATCCTTTAGACATTCTCTTTTGATACACTCTCAGATGATCAAACGCAACTTGTCGATGTTCATCCAGCAACTCGAGTTCTTGCAATCTAGATATTTTGTAGTCTTCATCAGTAACAAGACCTTGCAAAGAAACTCTCAAAGATGGTATTTCCACCTCAATAGGTTAGACTGATTCGGATCCATACACCAAAGAAAAAGGTGTAGCCCTAGTAGGTGTTCTAATACTTGTTCTATAAGCCCATAGGTGCAGGAGTGAGCTGCAGATGTCAATCCTTCCCAGATTTGTTTACTATTTTGTGTAAGATAGTCAGCAGATTTTTGTTAGATGCTTCAGCTTGTCCATTACCTTGAGGGTAATATATGGATGACCAGTGCTGTTTGATTTTGAATTTTTCATAGAGCTCATCTAGATCTTTGTTCTTAAACTACCCTCCATTGTTAATCACAATGGATGAAGGTATCCCATACCTGCAGATGATATAGTTAAGGATGAACAAAGATACTTGTTTACCAATTGCTTTGATGAGCAGAACCGCTTCTACCCACTTAGTGAAGTACTCAGTGGCAGTTATGATAAACTTGTGTTTGTTAAATGATGTAGGATATATTTGGCCAATGAGATCAAATGCCAATTCCTGAAAAGACCAATTTGTAATGAAGGGTATGAGATCCCTTGTTGGAGCATGTATGAGATTCCCATTTAGCTGACACTTCTCACAAGTTTTAGAAAACTTTGTAGCATCTTTCTCCATGTCTGGCCAGTAGTAGTCAGCTCTTAGTAGTTTCTGAGCTAAAGCTAGACCGTTTGAATGAGATCCACAAATACCTTCATAGACTTCAGATAATACGTGTTGGGACTCTTCAGTTTGAAGACACCTAAGCAAATTACTATCCAAACCTCACCTAAATAGATCATTAGCAATGATGACATACCGTGAAGCATTTTGGATTAGGTTCCTTTTCTCATTATGGGTAAGATTTTCTAGGATAATTTGGTCTTGTAGATAAGAGTAAATGTGGTTGTAGCGAGATGAGTCATGTCCAATAATAGAATAGACCATCTGGGACTCAGGAGAATCATAGGCATGGTAATGTAACTCTTCCACTAGGAATTCTTGTAACTCTGGTATAGATGCCAAGGTGGCCATAGCATCTGTTGCTCTGTTTGTTGATCTGGGGATCTGCTGAAATGATACAAAATTAAAATATTTATTGAGATGATCCTTCATTCTCTTATAAGGAATTAGTTTCTCATCTCGAGCTTGATATGTATCATTCATTTGGTTGATGATTAGTTGAGAATCTCCATAGATGTGTAATTCTAGAACCTTCCATTCAATAGCCAACTTGATCCTGTTTACCAAAGCTTCATACTCTACAATGTTGTTTGTGCAAGGGAAGAGAATCTTGTAAGCCTTCAGGATTGAATATTTTTTATGAGTAATAAAAATTATTCTAGCACTGGAACCATGTTGAGTGAAAGACCCATCAAAGAACATCTTCCATGATTGTTGAGTAAGGTGCATGATAGATTCATCCAGAAATTCTATATGCCAAGGTTGAGTGTCTTCAAGTGGAGCATCAACAAGTTGATCTGCAATTACCTATCCTTTGATCACTTTACGTTCTACATATTCAATATCAAATTCTGTAAGAAACATGACCCATTTAACCAATCTTCCTTTAAGTGTTGCTTTGCTAAGAAGATATTTGAGTGGATCAATCTTAGCCACTAGCTTGATGGAATGTGCTAACATGTAGTGTCTCAATTTTTGTGATGCAAAGACTAATGCCAAACATGATTTTTCTATGATAGTATAGTTCATTTCATAAGACACCAAGGTTTTGCTGATATAATATGTATCTCTTTCCTTTTTATTTTCATCTTGTTGTGCCAAAAGTGCCCCCGGTGATGAATAAGTAGCTAATATGTATAGAATCAATGGTTTACCTTGAATTGGTGGCATCAGTATTAGTGTATTAGACATGTATTCTTTGATTTGTTGAAGGTGTTGTTCACATTCTTGATCCCAGTTGTATGTTACTCCTTTCCTTTATACTTTTGTGAAGGGTTGAGCTTTATCTGCTAGCTGAGAAATAAAGTGTCTTATTGACTGGAGACGTCCTTGTAAACTTCTCATTTGACTAATGATCTTTGGAGGTGGCATTTCCATTATAGCTTGGACCTTCTCAGGATCAACCTCAATTCCTTTCTTTGAAATATTGTAACCAAGTAATTTCCCTGATGTCACTCCGAATGCACACTTTTTAGGATTTAGTCAGAGCTTGAATTTTTCCATTCTATCTAGTATGAGGCCTATCTCTTGAATATGTGTGGATCTCTTCATAGTCTTTACTAAGGTATCACCAACATAATCTTCCATGTTTTTATGCATCATATCATGAAAGATAGTGGTTACTTCTCTTTGGTAAATTTCTCCTGCATTCTTTAGCTCAAATGGCATGACATTCCAGCAAAAGGTTCCCCATGCATAGGTGAAAGTTGTCTTTTCTTGATCTCCGAGAGCTATTTTGATTTTATTATAACCAAAAAATCCATCCATTAATGGGTACATCTCATATCTAGCAGTCATATCCACTATCATATCAATGTTAGGCGATAGAAAATTATCTTTCAGACATGCTTTGTTGAGATCTCTGAAGTCTGTGCAAACCCTAATAGATTTGTCTGCCTTTGATATAGGTACTATGTTTGAAATCCATTTTGCATAGTCTATAGCTCTGATAAATCCAGCTTTTAGCAATTTTTCTAACTCAGCCTTGACTAGAAGTGCCACATGAGGGTGCATCTTACGGAGTTTTTGCTTGAGTGGTTTAACTCCTAGTGTAATAGAAAGATGGTGCATGATAAGATCAGGATCTAGGCCTATCATATAGGAGTATGTCCATGCAAAGTTGATTTTTTTTCTAAAAAGAGATTGCTGAAATCTTTTAACTCTTCTACTGATAGTGATTGAGCTAAGTGGATGATATGTGGTGTCTCTTGACTCCCAATATTTACTAGCTGAGTTGGTTCAATCAATATAGAAGACCTTTCCTGGAAGTGACTTGGCATTAAATCAAGTATCTCACCTTCAGGTGCCTCAAAGAGGTTTTCACCCTTAGGTACATCCTTTATTTTTTCTACTTTTGATTCTGACACCACCACAATGTGGTTTTCACCATCAGATCTTTTTTTTTTTAATTTTTGCGACTAAGATACTTGATATTTATTTCAGTCATGTTCTCACTTTGTTCGTTGGTGGAAGAGTCCATTGGTTTGACTGCATTAAGGTAGTAGGCTAACATGTAGTCATTGGCAAAGATAGGTACATTCATAGGTTGGTTTTAGAGACTACAGTCAATTAGTTCAAGATGTACCAAGGATAAAGTTTGAACAGATTCGAGGGAGTTCATAGTATTATCATCATAACTTCGGTCTAACAAGTTGAGTTACAGAAGACTACCTTGAGTAAATGTCTCAAGACCAGGAAGAGTTACAACATGATCATTGAAGTGCAAGTTAATATTTAGTTGACCAAATCCAATAGACCTACTTCTAGCATCGTTCTCTATGCCAGACTGGACTACATATCATGGCTTGATAGTAACAAGATCAGTAGACAGATTCTCAACATCCATGATAGAGGAGTCAGAGTTTGATGTTGAATAGGTATTGTAATAAATAGGACTGTTGTCAGAGCCATCAAAGTCATAAGAGGAAGTTTCCGACTCATCGTCAAGTGATTGAGTGAATGTATGTATAGTGTCAACACCTACATCTTTGATGCTGCAAGTTCCTTCATGATTTGGTTCATTTATCACTTGTATCTAACATACTTGTTGACATAACCTTGATGGCACTATGAATTTTTGTCTTCTACTCCATTCAGCTTCTTCTGGATGAATTATTGGCTCTGTTTTTGTAGCTTCCAATTATTCTTGTGTAGTTCCATACCTAATTTATTATGTCCTATTAGAGGGAGACATAGTAGGTGAAGAATTTTCTTGTGTTCATCCTTCTTTCAGCTTTTGTTCATAGTCTTCTTGTCTTTTTAGTCTGATTTCTTCTATCTCCTTTTGCAACTCTAAGTGCATCAGCTCTTGTGTGTCATCTATGATATCATTAAATTCTTCTAAGGTTTCTATAGTAGATGTATCTAAGAGATAATTTGGACCCCATTCATACTCGTTCGTGTCAATTTCTGAATCATCTACTTGTTGTCTACCAGTGTATGTGACTAGGATTTTCAGTGGTGCAAACAATTCTCTGATTCTTTCTACCTCTTCTCGCATATCTCCTTGTAGTGTTGCAACTGATACCACTGGAACTTGAGTACCGGTTGTTTCCTCTCTCTTGATTTCTAGTTTTTCTTGTTCTTTTTCATACTCTTCTTGAGTCTGTTGAGTTTTTACTTCTTGTGATGTTGAAGGTAGTATCTTTTTCCTCCACTTAGACTGATGATGGGAAGTATGTTTCTGGTCTGACGTCTTTCCTGGATTGTATCCCAGTCCAGCTTTATGATTTGTAGACTTAGTTTGTAGTTGAATAGGTTCAACAATACCATCTTGATGTTTTCCTAGAGGACCAGTACCTGAATATCCCATGCGTTGAATCATCTTCTATCCTAGACCATATTGTGTCGGGAAAATCTCACAATGTTGTACTTCTTTGTTTTCACTGTCTTCTTTGAATAACCATTTGAGAACAACATCCTCTTCTATTCCATCTGCAAGGGAAGTAGAGGATTGTACAAAGAGACCATCATATATGACATTTGGAGTTGAATTTTGTGGCTTCATTACCTCTGATCGTTTTCCTGATTGTCTTGGTGATGAAGGAAGAGAGATTAGTGAAAGTATTGGTTCTATCTTGTATCCATCCATGCCAGTATTTGTGATTTTCAATTTCTTTTCTAAGTCCTTCATCAATATTTATGAACTTTCAGATGTAGAGGTTTCTCTATTATGAGGCACAAATGTATCAGCACTCTTTGTCAATACATTATAGGGGGAGTTTGTATCAACAAGAATATTGACTTCAACTCTGTTATAAGGAAATTTTAAGCATTGATGATATGTAGATGGAACTGCCTTCATTTTGTGAATCCATGGCCTGCCCAGTAAGATGTTGTGTGACAGAGGAAGATCAAGCACCTGGAAAATAACATCTCTTTCTACAGGTCCTACCCTGATTGGTAATAGTACCATACCTTTAGAGGCACTTTCTTTTTCATCATAAGCTTTGATTGTTATTTTCTTGGCTGGATCAATGACATTTTCAGAAAAGCCCAGTTGTGTAAGCAGATTATAGGTACAAATATTTAACCCAGTGCCTCCATCTATCAAAACACATTTAACTCAGTGTTTATGGTTCATAGCTTCAATGTGCAATGGCTGGTTATGTGGGTAATTCAGCAAGTTGTCATCTTCTTTAGAGAAAGTGAGATATGAGGCGAAGTCGGGTGACCAACCATAGATTGAAACTGATTGATATTTAAATCTTTTGGGACATTAGTTGTGAGCAACACTTTGTCCAGGATCTCTTTATGAGCAAAAGAGATTTTGAGCAATTCAAAGATGGAGATTTGAGCGTTCGTTCTTTTCAATTGTTTGACAATGCTATAACTAGGAGAGAATGATGAAGCGAGCTGTTTGGATTTAGCCATGGTTGTATTTGTTTGTCTGTTTGAAGAAGTTGGTAGGTTTGATGTTGTTTGAGCAGGAGTTGAAGAACTAGCTCCTTGGAGAGTGACTTTCTTTTGAGCGCGGGTCACAGCATTTACATTTTGTGATTCATTTTGTTTATCTTTGATTATGATCACATTACAATATTTAGGTTGGGAAGACTCAATCATGTTGATCACATTGTCATTGTTGGTATAGGTGTAATTAACTTTGGCACCTCCTTTTGACTTTAAGGAGTCACCTTGTTCATAAACAGGTAAGGGATCCTTAAAAGATTTATGATCAACATTAGTTGTGTGATTTCCAACAACAATTTTGCCAAAGTCAATGAGATCTTGAATCTCATGCTTGAGCTTCATGCAGTTGTTTGTGTTATGACCTTTGTTTTGATGGTATTCACAGTATTCGTTCTCTCTCCACCATTTTGGTTTGACTTCAGGATCATGTGGCCTAGAATTGTTTGGTAAGGTTATCAGATCATTTACCAATAAAGTTTTGAAAGCGGATTCATATAATTCCTCCAGAGGAGTGAAGTCACGTTTAGGTTTCAAAAGCCAAGGTTTCTCTTTAAACCACTCTTTTACTTTCTTTGGAGGATGTTCTGCTACAATTTCAACAGCTTTGAGTGCTTGTGTGCCACTAGCCTGATTAAATATTGTGGATTTTGATTTTGCTTTAATAGTGTCTACCACTCCATCATTAACAACGTTTTTGTTGTTGTCTTTGCCATATTTCCAATATTTATTCTTTTCTCTGGAACTAGAACCTTGTTGTGTTTCTTTCCAAAGTTAAATATCTCCTTTCTTTATAAGCACATATTCCATTCTAAGGGCATTGTCTACCATTTTGTTGAATCAAGGGTATACTTGCATTTGGATACTGTATTTCAATTCAAGGATCAAGTTGTTGATGAAGATATCCATCTTCTCAGAATCTGGAATAGGTCGTGAATATCTAGAGTACATCTTTCTCCATCGTTGTAGGAAAGTGAGAAAGGGCTCTCCTATTTTTCTGTTTGGTATTGCAAAACTCTATCATAGTGACTGGGTGATGAATTTTATAGGAGTATTGTTGTAGAAATAGTTGGATTAATTCTTCAAAAGTTTTTATTCCCATAGGAAGGCTTGAGAACCATTTCATAGCTTGCCCTCCTAAACTTCTCAGGAAAAGGTGCATGAGATATGTTTGTTCATGCATGAACTCCATACATAAAGAACAAAATTCTCTAACATGGTCTTGAGGATCTAAGTTGCCATCGTATTTGTCAAATTTTTGAATCTCCACTCGTGAAGGAAATGAAAGCATGTAAAGGTTTTTATCAAATGGAAATGGGCATATCGTGTCCAGGGAATATTGTTTTGATGATTTATCCTTGTTTTTTGGTTATGTAATCTCAGTCTGTAATGCGTGTAATTGTTTATTTACCATTGCTAAGGGTGTCTCTTCCTCTTTAATGATGAGGGCCTCAACGTTATAACTAGTAGGAAGTTTAGCGCCTTGCTTTGCTAGTTCTAGAAAATAGTCTTCTTTTTCTCTAGCCAAGATAACCTTCATCAGTTTTTTGGAAATCTTTATCCTTTTGACATTTATGAATATCAGTTTTGGTAGGTTTTGAGGCTTCATATTCATCTGATGAGGAATCACTATCAGTAGCCTGGATAATGAGATCGTCATAAGCATTGTGTTTAGCAGCTCATATTTCTTGTTTTGTTCTAGATATGGTGGGAGACAAGGGTAGATCATAAACTGGTATATCTGATGATGAAGGTTTATTAATGATAGGGTCCTCTACATAAAATGGATTATCTTAATATGAAAAGGATGGTCCTTTGACTTTGTCGGCTTTCTTATGAGAACTTCTGGTTTGAGTAGGCATTTTTATTGACTGATGTGACCTAGAGTTGTTTGTGATGCAGAAGTTAAGATCAAATTTGGAGCTAGTTGTTCATTTAACGTATTGATTGAGAGAAGCAACTAAGATTTAGTCTAGTTTCAGGAAAGATCTATCATGTGTAAGACATGATCTAAGTTACCTAGTTTGATTTGAGAGACGTGACTAAGACTCAGTGTAGTTTCAGGAATGATATATCATGTGTAAGACGTTATCTAAGTACCTTAAGTTTGATAAATGGTTGATTGAAGTAGCTGAAAGATGATCGACATAATCTTGTAACACAATGGCAGAAGTACACTATTTAGATTTGTTTATGCTCAGGATGATGATAACCAGTTTTATGCTTGTTGTAGACTATTTTTAAGCAAGTTTGATTGTTCTAGACTGACCAAATCAGAGATTCGTACGACAGGGTTTACATGACCAAACAACAGTTTAATAGCTTCAGGACAATGAAAACAGTATTTTGTATGAGTTGTTTCCTAGGTTCATACGACAGGTGGGTATACCTCAGATGATAAACTGATGAATGTGATTTTTTCTCGTACGACATAGGACTAGGGCTCAGACGATACTTCCCTAAGCAGGATGACAGTTTATCTGATTTCATATGACATAGAATAGAGGCTCAGACGACACACTGTAAGACTTGATGAAATTTTGTACAAAAATAGGTATTTAGCAGGATGATAAATCAGAAGACTCATACGACAGTTTACTGGACAGAGACAAAATTTTGACAGATAGAGTTTTCAATGACTGACGATGACCAATTTTGAGATGGACTGAGATTTTGATAGCTGATGTAGACTAGTTTGTGACATGGACAGAGTTTTAACGACTAAGGTAGACTAGTTTTTGATATGGATAGAGTTTTGACGACTGAGTTGTTTATTGTTTTCTCTAGTTTTGGTATTCCAGTTTCAGTTTCAAGGATGAAAACACAGTAAACATGCAATATGATAATGACTTCAATCACAACATGCTAACCCTATGGAAATTGGTGAGAGAAGAAAACCTTTGCTTGCAAACTCAGGTACACACCTAATAGCTAATAAGAATACAAGCATTAAGTCTCACGCAATGGATTCTCAACATCGTATTAGCCAACTCCAAATGCTAATGGGGGCACGAAATGGCAAGTATCTTGGGAGAGTTACTATCTCTCTTGTACAAAGATTATCCCCCCTTTCAGAGGTGAACCAGGCAGCCTCTATGTTATAGTTCTTAGTCAGGAATTCCATTCAAAATTACCCCTTGAAGTCACGCAAGCATGATTGAGGCCTATAGCCCGACAAGGTACTGAAACAAGTTGTAGTCACATAAACGTGATTGAGACCACGGGGCCCTATAAAATGCTCGATATGAGAGATCTCAAAGAGAAAACTCAAATAATCTCATCCTCTGAGGCTTTAATCAACAAGAGGCATGTTTATTATAGTGAGTTAGAATGCCCAGGTTTGGTTGTACTCACTTGGGTCATTCTCATAGGGTGATTACTTTTTCCCACTGTGACAAGCCCGCTAAAGGTACACAAATCTCAAACTTAGAAAAATCCTCAAGGGTCTGGATTTCTGATTGTTTGTGCAGACAAGAGCATACTCTCCTACCTCTCAGAATTTTCTTAAACACAAAAGATAGATTTGTTCATTAACTAGATAGCAATTTAGGTGCCTAAAAATGAATTTAAAGAATACACGATGTTTACTTGAATCTCCTCAGGCAACCTGCAAAGACAACGAATTAGTAGTCATATTGTCCTTGTTTGACAAGCATATTCTTCGACAAGCGTTCTACAAAAAAACTGATTAAAGGATGTGTAAATTCTTCAAACAAATGAACAACAAGCCAGGGTCAGCGTTAGTATGATAAAAATTGAACAAGAAAACCTGAAGAATGAAATCTGCTTTAACCCAAAAACACAAAATACCATACGACGATTATCACTGAGTCGTACGATAATTCATATGAGATCGCATGATATCTGCAGTTTGTCATTCGGGCATATGGGAAATCTTGTACGATATTTTGTAGTAACTGTATGGACAAAAAACCGGAAAAAAAAAATAAAAAAATTAGTCTTCGAGGCCAAAAAGATGTAGTCTTCTTCCCCACAGTGGGCACCAGAAATGTGTGTGTGAAAAGTGGAATAAGTATCTGCAACCTATAAGACACAACACTTCAATTAAGTCATTACATGTATGGTTAGACAGATATAAGCATGAATAATAAAACCATCACAAATCGACCAATTGCCTTCTAAAAGATGTGAGTATAGACTTGCTCTTAGATTTGTATAAGCAATACCAGTGACTAGACTACACCAAAATGAAGGATTTAATCTATATGAGCATGATATTAAGCTAAACGGATGCAAGATTATGCTAGATGGATGAATAGTAAGCTATATGAATTCAAGCAATCATAATTGAACTAAATATGCAAAAAGGCTAAACTAAGATGTAATAATCTCAAAAAAGCAAGCACAATATCTTCAATGACTCCAGAGCAAAAACTGTATAATAATAATAAATATCCAGAGTGTTTTGAATGAGAGATGAAAGTTGAATTTATAGAGAATCACAAGAGAGACCAATGGTCAAGATCAATTAGCAACGAGCGGTTGAGATTATTCAAGAAAAAGCACAAATTAGGATAATTGAAATAATTGAGAGATCAGATTCAGTTAACCTTAAGATAGATTCCAATTATAGTTTGATTGAAATGCATTCAGATTATAAGTTTGAGTTTGCATTGGAGATAAAATTCAATTAATTCTATGCAGTTGAGATAAAAATAGGTAATTCCATGCATATTTCTTTGATTCATTCAAGAAAAAAGTATTTTCAATGGAACTGAACTTCTTTTCTCAAAAGCTTTGAGTTCCAATTTTAGAGAATGATTAATAATTCATTTTAATTGTTTTTTTTTATTTCAAGTTATCTCAAATTTAGAAGAAGAAATAATATCTCAAGTTTGATTTCTCTCAATTCAATTCTTTATTTTATTTTCAATTTAACTCTTGCTTTGCATATTGATTCCTCTTTTGTAATAAATTAATTACTTTTTTATGATTAATGACAATTTTATTAATTAATTAAATATGCTAGGATATTTAATAAATTAAATAGGATAATTGATCAAAATGATTTTCTTTGAATGATTTAATTAAATAAATAAATATTTAATTAATATAGAATAATTCACTTGCCATGTGACATTTAATGATTGAAGAATTAATTAATTGTGATCTCAAAGTTGATTTAATTGCCTTTGGTTAGGACCTTGGTGATATTGTCGAGATTAGGAGCCTATGGTTTAGGTGACCATTTTTAGGGTATTACAACACCCACTTCAGCTCCAACAAATGACACCTCCAATGTCACTTCCACTTCCACCCATCCCGAGATCAAGGTCAAAATCATTGACAACAAATATGGAGAATACACCCTTTAGAATGCATTTTATGTGGTACATCTCCCTCCTTCTCCTAAGTCCTATGGCAGGCCCAAAGAAATTGAGATTTAGAAGAAGCCTACAATAAAATATAAGAAAACAACATTTCAGCAATGGCACCCACTTCATGAGGAAAGTTTTGGAATTTATGTGACCTCCTAGCTCTATAGAGAAGAGAATGAAGCACCTACAAACATCCCCAAGGAGATGTATCCAAAAGCATCCACTATAGTGGAAAAGATGGGCTACAAAGGACATGGTCTTGGACCTAAAGAACAAGGAAGGAAAACACCCATCTCACCAACTTCATACAAGCACAACAGAGGTCTGGGTTACTCCCTAGTAATTAAAGCTACTATCATTGGTTTTCGGATAGATCCTCCATCTAATGTTGAGGACTCCAATGAAGAGGAATTCTACAAAGTGCCCTTTGAATACCTCAATGACCTTTTCGATGATTCCTACGTAAACGCTATCACTCTCTCCACTTTATTAGACCTCCCACGTGTATACCTTGAACTAATTGATTGGGACCAACAAGGGCCACCGACTCTTGACATTTGTGTTGATGATAATGCCCTCTTGGAACTATTAAACATGCATTACCTTGAAGATCACATGATCATCAATGGCATTCATCTTAATGGGGAGGCATGCTTTGGTAGTCAAGTCAACTACCTTAGTCACAAAAGTGAAAATAAAAATGAAGTCCCTTGGTGAAAACCTCAATGAGGCACCATCGAACATGGAAAAAGTAAAAAGAAAGGACAATCCACTAGTGAAAGCCTGGAAAAGGTGCTAGAGGATGAGGGAACTTACTTTCCTACCATGGTTCCCCCCTTACATGAAAAATATTCCTTATTGATAGAGGAGACTGAGACAGTCAACATGGGTACAAAAGAAAATCTAAAGAATGTGTTCATTGCACAAACCATGAAAAGAAGAATATTGTGAACTTTCTCAAGGAAACACGTTAACTTCACTTGGTGATATTCTTACATCCCAGGCCTGGATCTAGAATTAGCAGTGCATAATCTTGTAGTACACCTCAATGCAAAACCTGTCAAGCAAAAAAATTAAAAGATGCACCCTCAGATTTCTTTATTGGTCTAACTAGAGCTACAAAATATGTTAGATGTTGATTTCATCATACCCATTGACAATCCAAAATGCCCATCTCAAATATAGTCCTAGTTGGAAAACCATCTGGGGGCATCTGCATATTCACAGACTTTAGAGATTTTAACAAAGCATGCCCGAAGGATGATTTTCCTCTTTCAAACATTATCATGATAGTTGATTTCACAGTAGGACATGTTATACTCTCCTTAATGGATGGTTTCTTGGGATAAAACAAGGTCAAAATCATTGCTAAAGACCAACACAAGACAACTTTCACTACTCCACGCGAAACATTTTTCTATCAATGCATGCCCTTTGGACTAAAGAACGTTGGAGCCACTTATCAAAGAGCAATGACCAAAATCTTCTATAATTTACTCCATGACATTATGGAAGACTATGTGGATGGCCTCCTAGGAAAATCAAAGATGTGAGAAGGCAATATCATCATCCTAAAAAAAATCTTTGAATGGATAGATAAGTACAAGTTATACCTTAATCCTAAGAAATGTGTTAAATTCAGGGTCACTTCCGACAAACTCCTAGGTTACATTGTATCACAAAGAGGAATTGAAGTAGATCCATCTAAGGTGAAATCCATCATAGACATGTCACCTCCAAAGACTCTCAAGAAGCTTTGTATCCTCCAAGGCAAGCTCCAGTCCATCCATAGATTCATTGCTCAGCTTGCAGACATATGTCATCCATCTGCTCATCTTTTGTGAAAGGACACTAAATTTTAGTGGGATTGTTTGTGTCAAAAGGCATTTGATAAACTCAAAGAATACTTAGCTTCTCCATTGGTATAGATTCATCCTATTCCTAGATAATCCCTTTTATATATTTCATCTACATCAGTGGCTCTGGGGGTATTATTGGGACAAGTTGATGAACAAGGGAAAGAGCATGCAATATACTACATTAGTTGCAAATAGTAAGATATGTGCTTAATTATACCCCTTTGAATGAGCATGCCTTTATGTAGTTTTCAGCACTCATAAATGATGCCACTACATGCTTAATCATAAGAGTAAGCTCATTGCAAAGATTAACCCTCTCAAGTACATACTCTCAAAAGTCACTCTTACAGGAAGAACTACTAAATGGGGTATGTTTCTAAGTGAATTTGACATTGAGTATGTAGATCAAAAAGCAATAGAAGGACAAGTCATCATTGATCAACTGTTTAATGCCCCTTTATAAGGAGAACACCCCTTGATTGCAGAGTTCTCATAAGATGCCATCATGATGTAATCACGCAGTCTACTAAGTGGTAGCTCTACTTTGATGGGTCTTGCACACATGGATCGGGGGTAGGCATTCTTTTGGTAACCCCTTAAGGTGATTGCATACCTAAGTCATATAAAATAACCTTTCCATGCACAAACAACATTGTAAAATATGAAGCTCTCATCATTGGTCTCTGCCTGGCCATTCAATGAAAGATCATTGATCTCCATTTATATGGTGATTCACAAATGGTCATTAAAAAATTAAATGATAAATACTAAACAAAAGATGACAAGTTGCTCCCCTATCATTTTATGGTGGAAGACTTGAAACAACTCTTTTCTTCTATCCAGTTTGAGCAGATTCCCTAATCAAACAATAAAGTTGTTTATGCTATGGCTACTATTGGTTCCTCTTGCAAATGCTTGATAACAATCCTTGCTATGAATTCTTGATTGAGCATCTCCTGGTTCCAGTGTATGATGTCCCTGAATTTGAAATAGTATGTGACCTTATTGGTCTTGATTCTCCCTAGTATCAAGACACCATTTCCTACCTTAACAACAACATCATCCTAGCCCACCTTACCAAAGGCCAACAACAAACATTCATTCATCAATCTACTCAATACACTATTCTCAGTGATATCTTATTTCGAAGGCACTTTGATGGAACCCTCTTGCGTTGTTTAGACAAAGAAGAGTTTGAACAAGCACTATGAGAGGTATAAGAAGGTATCTGTGGGGAACACTCAGTTGGTCTCACGTTAGCTAAAAAGTTACTTTGCATGGGATACTATTGGCCTACAATGGAACAAGATGTGTATCATTATATAAATAAATATATTCATTGTTAGAAACATGGTGATAAGATTCATGTGCCATCATAAGAATTGTAGCCGCTCATTACACCCTAGCCCTTCTCACAATGGGGGCTCGATCTAATTGGTAAAATCTATCCCACCTCTTCCAATGGCCAAAATTTCATTATCACCGCCATTGAATATTTCACTAAGTGGGTAAAAGCCATACCACTCGCCTTTACCACTGTCAAATAAACTGCAAAGTTTATATCCCACCTCCTCCAATGGCCAAAATTTCATTATCACCACCATTGAATATTTCACTAAGTGGGTAAAAACCATACCACTCACCTTTACCACTGTCAAACAAATTGCAAAGTTTATCCTGAATTACCTAATTTGTTGCAATGGAATCCCAAAATTTATCATCATAGACAGAAGAAAGTTGGAAGTATGTGTTGTTGTGGTTGTCATTGATGTAAAACTTTTTGTTCTAGATAATTGTTGGCTCAAAATGTCTATGGTGTAGAGATATCTTTTTATGTTAGGGTTACAATTGTTCTATTGGTTGTTCCAGCAGTGTTCGGGTGAAAAAAGTGTTGTTGATGTTGTTTGATGTTGTTATCTTCTTTGGTTATGTTTTTGGTATTATGGATGAGTTAGTTTTGTGGTCTGAAAATATCTTTGTGTTCTTTGAAAGTCATGGTATATGTCATAGTAGGTTGTGATATTCTATGTTAAACCTATATTTTGGTCTGGATATGATTTGTGGAAGGTTATTTCATACGTTATGGGCCTCATTGTAGTGTGTGGAGATTTGGATAAGAGTAATTTGCATTGGAGAGTTTTTTTTACTGTTAATTATGTATATGGACGCATTGTAATGCCTGCCAAAATAACCTAAAGAAAATAACTAAACTAACCAACAAATAGAGATAATTTCTTTTAAAATCATCTATTAATGCAACATAGTAAACCATCATAAATCCAAAACATGGATTATCTCCATAAGAATGCATAAAACATCCTGAAGATAACCATAACAAAATACAACATATAATGCAAGAAGATTTAACATCTTAACCATAACATATATCCATTCATTATTTCCCTAAGGTATCTTAATGCCACTACTTTCTATCAACATAACAATAACACATTCATACCATATTAACATTCATTCCATTTAATATACAAATGTCATTTTTTAGCTAGAAATTTGAATGGAGAGCTCGCGTGGAGGAGGAGAAGTGACAATGGTAGAATTCAAATTTTAAATTCTCTGCAAGGCGGGAACTCTAGTTCCAATGGAGGAAGCGGCCATATCGATGGGGTTGGCCAGATGGGGGAGAAGGACAAGCCTCCGGATATTCTACAAGCTAACAAAACTCTGCCAGAGAATAATGCGGGTCCTGGAAACATGGTTGGGGGGTCCAACCAACGTGAAGCGGTTTTTGAGAATGGACAAGAAACTAGAAAGTGGTCAACCCTCTTTGGAACTAGACCATCTAGGAAATCTTCCCTGCCTCTTGTCAAGAATGTATCAGATCCGAATGGTGGTAATTTTTCCATCTCTATCCCTGAATCGATAGTGGACCATAACATAAGCAGCATGTCAAACTCTCTGGTGGGTAAATTTATGGGACCATGTCCAAACATTGAGGTTGTTAGGGCCTATGTTAAACGAAAATGGGCTTTGAAAGGTAATGTTGAAATTTCAGATCTGAAGAAGACAAAATAAGGATCCTCTATGGTAGCCCTTGGTTGGTTGGAAAGATAGCTCTGGTCCTCCAGAAATGGCACCTGAATCTAAATATAAGTGAATCTCTTCTAGTGCAAGTCCCAGTTTGGGTTAAGTTACCAGTGAAGAGGGGGAAATGGATTAGAAGGTCAAATTATCAAAACATAATGAAATAAACATGAAAATGCTAAAAACATCAAGAGACCATTTTACCTTGCTATTTTACCTTCTCCTTTGGATTGAGCTTGATGAAGTGAAGGCACCCCTTGATGATGTTCCACTTGATATGCTCCTTGCTTGATTTTAGATGTGGAATGCTCTCCTTTGTGCTCAACAAGGTGGATTGAAGGATTTGATAGGATTGGATTTGAATGATGGATTAAGGATTTGATAGATTTGAGAAAGGATTAGAAGAGGATGAGAGAAGAAATAGGAAGCATGACAATGCATGAGAAGTGGATGATTTGTGAGGATAATAAGCTCCAATTTATAGATTGGAGGATGCCAATGGAGGGCCAAGATTGATTTGATTATGAATGGTTGAGATTGATTTTAGATAGAAGGCATGGATCAAGGGTGCCTTGGGAAAATAAACAAGAATATAAAATTCCTTTGGAAAAAGGGGGGAGAAATTTGAATTTCAAACTTGAGGAATTAAAAATTCCAAAATAACGATGCATTGAGGGATTCAAAGAAATTTGAATTTCTTTGAAAGGCTCAATGTTGATGTGACATGAGTGGGAATTAAAAATAGGAGAATAATGATAAGCATGATTATGAGAGATTCTAGAAGGATTAATTAGGTTGAGTGGGATTAGGAAAAATGATTTGTAGGAATCACATGACTACGTTAATTAATTAGAATTAATTAACTGAGTGGGTTTAGAGGAAATAATTATTGAGATGACTTTAGAAGAATAGGGGAATAATTAATTTATTTGATAAATTAATTATAAGACAATAGTGACAAGATTAATTAAACTAGATTTAATTGATTCTAAGAGGGATAAGGATAACACAATTAAGTTAATTAATTATGTTGATAGGCTTAAATTAATTAAATATTAATTTTAGGTGTCTACAACCAGGTCTACCTCTTGAGTATTGGGTAGAAAGTATTTTCTCAGGTATAGAAAACTCTTTTGGTGAGCTCCTCTCAATTCATCTAGTCGTAGCTTCAAGAAGGAGGCTCGCTCATGCCAGATTTTGTGTAGGGATCGTCCACGATGCAGATATGCCTGAGCAGATTAATATTGTGTCTAAGTTGGGTACTTGGAAACAACATATTGATATGAATCCATCCCCTTTGCTTGCTTTCATTGTAAAAAAGTAGGTCACTAGGCTAAACATTTCCCTCTCAAGCCAAAACTATAGTAGAAAGTAGAAAGGCTTCGAAGAAAAAGGTCTGGCAAGTCAAAAATTTAGAAAATAAAGAAACTGACCCAGTTGAGATCAACTATTTTGGGCCCTTGGGGTAGAATAAGGATGTGGTCTCCTCAGCCTCTATTTCTAAACATCTTGCCCCCAAGGAAGCTCTGAGAAAGGAATGACTGAAAGCAAACAACCCCCTGGGAGGGCAGATATGAAAAGAGGAAATAATATATCAGAATGAATCTTCTAAAGAAAATACCCAGATGGTGATTGCTGACACCTTGGCCAGTAAGGAAGCTTCCAATGAAGAGGATCAAAAGCATAAGGATATTAAGGAAGTGGAACAATCTGAGGAAGGGGAGATCACTGGATCACAAGAAGAAAAGGTTGACTCTTCCCCTCTCACAATCAGTTCTGATTTTCAAGAGGCCCAAAAATGAGCTATTTTGGGTTTGAACCTTTCTGATTCAGATCAAGCCTCTAAAAAAGTCAATAGCTCTTCACATGAATCCAGGTCACCTAAATGGGGTAATGAAGAGGAAATTTCTAGAATCCTTAGCAATCCTAAAGCGGATTTTGAGAAAGAAGTCGAGTGGAAAATTCCAAAACACAGGAACAAAAAAGGATCCACTCCCTCTACTACCCAATCAAGGAAGTCTAGCAGAATTGCTCAAGTTGATGTAGGGTATGTCTCCTCATCCCCAGGATGACCTTCAAACCACAAAGTCAGAGATAAGGAGGCCAGCAAGAACATAGCAGATGGGACTCTAAGGACTCTAAAGGAGTTAGGAATTGGTAAGTAATTATGAAGATTGTTTCTTGGAACATTAGGGGACTTAAGAATTCCCATAAGCATGATATTATTAGGAATATGATTAGGGATAATAAACTTGATATTTTTCTTATTCAAGAAACTAATATGAGTAGAGAAAAGGTTGAAGCTTTGAATTTCTTTAAATCTGGGAGCATCTATGGTGGTAACTCAGAAGGTGCCTCTGGAGCCATTGCAACAATTTAGAATCTCAATAGTGTTAGAGGTCAAGTTCTTATTCAAGAAAGAAATTTTTCTTGCATTAAATTTGAGCATTTCAAAGATGAAACCTCCTGGGTCCTCACAAACATTTATGCTCCTAACACATTGAAAGCCAGAAGCAATTTTTGGAAAAAACTTATGGAAATAAGGGCCAGCTTCAAGAACCTCAGTTGGCTGGTTATGGGAGACTTCAATACCCCTTTGAGAGAGGAGGAAAAATTTGGTGGATGCCCTTCTCAGTTGGATAGCAGACTGGCCCTCATAGATTTTGTAAACACCTAGGCTCTTAATGATGTGGCGATGTGGGGTTTCAATTACACTTGGACTAATAGGAGGGCTGGAAATGACCTTATTCAAGTTTGCATTGATAGGGCTCTTATTTCTAATGATTGGTACAGACACTACTTCTACTCTTTGTCTTCTCACATTCGTGTTGGGTCTGACCACTATCCCATAACTCTTATTGCTAACCCCATTAATAGGAGAAGGAATTTTCCTTTTAGGTTTGAAAAAATGTGGACTTTACATCCGGATCTTACTCATAAAATTTAGGAATGGTGGAACATTCAAGTTGAGGGTACTGGCATGTATAGAGTTGTGAAGAAACTTAAAAGCATAAAAGATAGCATAATGACTTGGAATAAATCTAGCTTTGGGAATATTTTTGAGGCCAAAGGAAAAATTCAGGAAGACCTCAATAAAATTCAAGTCCAAATTCAGAAGGATGGATTCTCTACTGTGACCATTGTTGAATAAAATGAGATCCTCAAAAGATACCATGAAATCATTTCTAAAGAAGAAGCTTTTTGGAAGCAGAGGTCTAGATATATTTGGCTGAAGGAGGGGGATAAGAATACCAGATTCTTCCACATGTCAACTATCAAACATAAAGCAGCTAATAGGATCAAAAAACTGATGGTGGACAATGTGGAGCTAGTTAAGGAGGAGGAGATAAGAAATGAGGTGAAAAGTTTCTTCTCTGATCTTCTTTGTAGGGATCAAAGCTTGGATGATGATGTTCAAAATTCCTTCCTTCAGAATATTCCTTGCCTTATTGATGAGTAGAAGAATGATTTCTTATCTTCCATGCCATCGAACTTGGAGATCAGAAATGTTGTCTTTTATTTTGAAGGCAACAAATACCCTGGACTTGATGACTTCCCTATGTTCTTTTTCCAAGAATTTTGGGATATTGTTGGGAAAGATGTCTCCAATGGGGTTAAAGAATATTTTGGGGCAAGAAAACTTCTGAAAGAAATTAATGGCACCTTCATTGCTTTGATCCCCAAAATTCAAGGAGCTGACTCCATGGATAAATTCAAGCCAATCAGTTTATGCAACTCTTTGTATAAGATCATTTCCAAGGTCCTAACCTCCAGACTCTTGAATGTCCTTCCCTCTTTGATCAGTCAAGAGAAAAATGGTTTTGTGCCAGGAAGGCAAATTATTGATTCCATCATTATTGTCCATGAGGACATCCACTCCCTTGTTATGGTTAAGAAGCAGGGTTTTATTCTCAAGCTTGATCTATCTAAGGCCTGTGACCGGGTCAATTGATCTTTCCTCATGAAGGTTCTTTTGGCTTTTGGATTCTCTAATAAATGTGTGGACCTCTTCAAGCAGCTTATCTCCTCTACCTCCTTTTTTGTTCTTGTTAACGGTTCACCCTCCTCCTTCTTTAAAGCCTTCAAAGGCTTGAGGCAAGGGGATCCCATATCCCCTATTCTCTTCATCATTATGGCTGAATGTTTTGGTAGGTTCATGGAAAGCATGGTGACTACAGGTATTTTAAAGGTCTCCAACCCTCCTCTGCAGATCATACTTTCTCCCACCATCAATTTGTGGATGATACCATCATTATGGGGGACTCAAGCATTTCGAAATCTAGAATCCTGAAGGACACCCTTTGCAAGTTTGCATCTGCTTCTGGCTAGCTTATCAACTGGGTTAAAAGTGAAGTTTTTTTCATCAACACTCTAGAGATAAGACAACATAGAATTAGCAGAATTTTGGAATGTCGGATTGCTGATCTCCCTACTACCTACCTTGGCCTCCCCCTAGGCATTGCTCCCCCTGATTTCTTCTGGAGCTCTTTGGTGGATAAATTTCAAAGAAAGCTTGTTGGTTGTGTTGGTGCCTATTGACTCTAAATTTTACCTTGGAAGAAAACAGCCTTATGGGAAATTAAGTGATGGGGGACCAATTGTGCAAGGTTCACTGAATGACCTCCAGGATTGAGAAGTTGGCTCTTCCTTATGGTTTTGAGAAAAGGGGAAAAGGAGGAAACACTCAAAACAATAAAAACTAAACTATTGAGGTGATGCCCTAGAGAAGAAGACATGAGTATACAAAAACCCTAGTACGTATGGTTTTTCAGCCCATTCAACAATCTACAAGTCCGAATCAAAAATGCAACTAAGACACAATTAAATTTTCTTGTAACATAAAGAAATACCTATCATGCATCTACCAGATAACAAGTGCAAAACATAGTTTAATCAAAAGAATCTTAGATATATATTTCCAAAGTTATTGGAATTCTAATAGAAAGCACAGAAAAAATCATCAGAGCATGCTGAAAGAGATATCACAAAGGCCATAGGCACAGTTTGATTAATTTTCTTCAGAAAACAGTAATAGTTTTAAAAGGCCAAAATTCGTGCTAAGAAAACTTAATTGCTTTTCTTGAAAAGTTTTGAACCCCTACAACAGGGAGAAAACAAGCATAAAAAGAGCTCACGGCTCTAGAAACAGCTCCCAAATACTCCAAACAAGCATAACCACCCCTAAAATGAAATCTCCAGCCATATCACCTTGAAAATCACACCGAGCAAAATGACCCCAAGACTCCAATCCCTCTCAGCAATGATCTTCATACCAGCACAAACCAAAAAGATTTTGCTAACCACAGAGGAAAATGCGGTAGACTAGGAAATCTCTTCAAACAGAAGTGTGTGGCGCTACAAGGTGGGCCTTTGAAAAGAAGCCTATCGGCAATATCCTTCCATTTGTCACCATCATGCTACTCCAAAACCAAAATGCCAAATACAGACCGTCGGGGTAACACCGAGCTGACAATTGTCTTGTACGCCTTACACTGCTAGAAAGCTTGAAAGGGCAAAATAATCAACCCGGTCAAAAACTTAATTCTGGGAATTTTAATGTGAAGATTTTTTGGTGACTAACAGGGGAAATTCTATCTGTGGAATATGGGAACCCAAAACTATTGGCTCACAGACCAGACCTTATATTAAGATAGGATGGAATATTTTGACAGCGTTGATCCAGACAGATGACCTCATCAAAAGGCAACCCTATGGGTTCATCATAGACCAGTTTCAAAAGAGCATAGAGTTGGGCAAGGAGATGCAGAAGGAGTTCCACGTCCTTGGTTGAGACAAGGTCATTTAGGTTCTGGGTGAAGGATCTATCTTTCTATATGTGCTCAATCTGACTCAACAATTGTTCAATCCTTAATATTGAACCATCAGCAGAGAAAGGGGAAGGAAAGCCCAATGAAACAAACCTCTGTATTTGTTGCTTGATGGTTGAGACAACAATTTGTAATGGCTCTAATGCAGCTGATATGTGCACGGCCATTCTATGGTGATTGATAAAAGCATTTGTTTTCTTGATTAGTTGCTTGTGATCATTATTCCTTTCTCTCTTAGTTCATCAACCTAAGCTGCATATAGCATCTGAATCAAGTCTTGAGCTACGGGGATCTTCAGGGACAAGACTACCATCAAACTATCAACCAGAGCTTCTGCCTCTACATAAAGGGATTGTTCTTCTTGAATGAATCTCAGTGCAGGCTGTAGCGAGGGACTATATTGATTGATCTTTTCCCAATGTGAAACATACAGTTCTATTAGAATGGTCGAAAAGTCCTGGGGAACTTGCACTGGAGGTGGAATGCTCAGCAATCACAAAATTTCATCATCCTTCGCAACCATCTCCTACTAAAACCTACTACATTTTCTTTGTTCAGTGGCCACTTGATTTTCTAGGGTGAGGATCCTGGCCTCTCCATCTCGCACAGTTTGTTGCAGCTATGATGTATGATCTTGTTCATGCCACAAAAGAGTCTCCACCTCTAAGATGCCTTTAATTGTTGTATCTTTGAATCCATCTCCTGCAACTCCTTCAAAGCCACCTTTCTTGTTGCCTCTTGGCATTTTAACTAAGAACTCACATTGTTGAAAGTCGACTACAGCTTCCCTTTCTCTGAATTATCTTGGGCCAGTAGGCTTTGCAGACCATTGATTTCTAAGCTCCGGGCTTTATCCTCCTTTCTCTGCTGGGTGAGGGAATCTCAGAGACTAGCATTCTCTGCCTGGATTTTTTCCAAATGGAAACTCTTCTTGATAAAATCCATGCATACAAATTTTGAAGTATCCTCTATCATCTCTACTTTGTCTGATGCTATGGCACTTTGAAGGCTAACATCGATAGCATGTAATGTGTAATCATTTGGTCCCATCTGAGATTCTGACTTGTCAACTTTGGGGAAAAGATGTCCAAAGTAAAGGCAATCCTTTTCCTCATTGAAATCCGTCTGTAGGTGAGGGTGGTCTAGATGTGCACCTTCCTTTTCTTTTCACTTATCCATCCTACCAAGTTGAACAGTTCTAGAATAAGCAACCTGTTGCTAAAACTCATCTAGGTTATCAATAACCTGGTCTGCAAAAGTTGCGCCTAGGGGAACCACGAAAGGGAATTGTGAAATAGGCCCAGCGAAAGCAATCTAGATGGGGTGAGCCAGAGTCAACAAGGAAAATAATGGGACAAAGGGGGAAGCTCCTAATGGGAAAGGGCTTGAGGATGCTACTCCCATAACCTGAGGAGAGGACTCTCCAAAACCTATCCTACGCAACACGGAGGTTGCTTCTGATATTGGCGAGGGAAAAGTTGTGGAGATAAAAGCTGAGGCCAGGAAAGGAATAGAGGCCTATGGGAATACATCTTGGGGATCAACTAGCATACCTGTCGAGGCTAAGGTGAGAGCAATAGGGACTGGGGCTTGCATTGCGGCAAGGGGAATAGCAGAAGAAACAACCTGAGCAAGAGATGAGGGAAAAAAAGGACATACCTGAGTAGTGGAAGGTGCTGGATGCTGAAGATCTGAAGATGTTTCCAGGGTTTGAGAGGGCGAGCTCCTCCTGGACGTGCTCCTCCCAAATGCGCTAGGATGCTGCCTCTTTTTCAGAGGGGAGTCATGTGACTGCTTCTCGAACCGCCTTTTACTAGCTTGCGAACAAGGTCTACAAGTTGAACCATCCAAGGGAAGGAGAATTTATGGCTCTAGACCTTTCCCTTCAATATTTATAACCTCCACCCCCTACCACGGGGCAACCTCGGGAGAGGAGTCCACGCATGAGGAACTGTCACCTGTCTCATCATCAGATTTATTAAACTTACACCACTCCTGCTCAAAACGTTCATCCAAAGGGGCATTTCCAATGTTGGCTCTAGGTTGACTCACCTCTTGCCGGTAGACCCAAAAGTCTTCCCTTTTCTTCCTGGGCCAGGCTAACGTCCTCATAGTTTCTAACATCACCCAAGGAATAGGCTTTGTGGGGTTGAATTTTTGCAGAGCGGAATAAAACTTTAACCATGGGAGGCATTTTAAGATAGGAAAGTCATCAGGGCCCACATACAAGCTCAGGTCATCAACCCGAGGGTTCATATGCTCCACCCATGAATTTTGAGGCTCATACTTAACAACATTCTTTCTTTTGCTGAGGCACCCATCAAGTTCGTAACTCCAAGAGTCATCAATCACCACTAAACCGAGTTGCACCATTTTTGACATCAGGACCTCTTCTGCAATGTTCCTCCACCCTAGAGTGATTGGGCCAATAGCCTTGTGGTCTTCAGTGATGGAGGTATCATGCTTACCTACTCCAATGGCCCTTTTGATTCTCACCAACTGCCTTGCAATTGCAAGAGCCAGGGTCCATTTAGTGACATAAGTAGGTAGCCAGAAAGGTTCTTCACAAAAACCATGCACTCGGATGAAAGAAAAGTCAAGACCCAAGAACTAGTCGCAAGGGGGACGCTCATTCTGCATCCAGTTCATCTGAACCTGGGAGAAATGGTCAAATGGTTCATTTGGGATTACACTGAGATCCTTGAGCATAAGAGTCATGAAAAGAACTAAAAACTGGTATGAATCATATGAGGCTAGCAAAAGGGGTGTCTAGCAAGACACCGGCATTCTACTTCTAGACTCGTCACAAATAGCCAATCGCATGAACTGACCAAAGAAGGCCTCATTTTGGTGCAATAGCAGGTGGACTAATACTAAGGAAAACTTGAAGCGTCGCAACTATTGGAACTCTGATAATTGCTTGACTATGGCCCTAGAAATAGTTACAGAGAAGTCAAAATGAAACAACTCCCTTTGTTTCCTGCACTTGAAGAGAAACCCCATCATTACGTCTGTGATATCCCGGTCGTTGTCATGACCACACAGCTAGGAAAGGGAAGAAGAAAAATCCTTGAGGTCCTCTTGCCTTAGATCACTATAGGACAAGGGAAACTTCAGAAGTCCGGAAGATGGACTTTGATTGAGAGTGCTTTGACAAAATGTCAAAGCATCTCTCCTAGTGCTCCAGAATTCTTCCATTGAGCTTTCTGAGAAAACCTATGTCCCTCGGGCAGCACATCATATCCCTTATGGCCTCTGGAGATACTACCAACCTCAAGAGGGAGTCATTGACAAAGCATGTGGTGGGATCAAAAACCTTAGTGCAAGCTGCAATGAGATCAGGGCAGTATGGGACCATAGGAACCACGAATTGGGGAGCTCCACTATTCCAGAAATGAACTACCATGGATTGAGGGTCGGTTCTATGATGAAGCATCCTCAAGCATGCATCCTCTCTAAGGCTCTTAGGCTTCTTATGAACCTCAGGCTCAAAAATATTCTCCAAGGAGTCCAGAATAGTGGATGCATTTTGAGTGGTCGTCTTTGTTGTTGGATACTCCACCCTTGGAGGAATGGCATGAGAAGAATAGGACAATTCTCTGAAGAATCAACCCAAAAACTTACAGGAACAAAAACTACGGAAGCTGCTTTGGACTCCATTACAGTCAAATTGCTTATTTCTTTCTGTTGAAACCTTCTAAAGCTAGGAGAGAGAAACACTTGGGTTTTAAAAGACAGATGAAGAATAGGGAGTAACTTTAGGCCTTAAATGCAATGCACACCTAGATTTTCGCAATAGCGAATGTTTAATGGCAAATGCCCACTTACACGCGTGTCAACTCAATTTGCAGCTACAATAAACTCCTGAGGATGACGAGTGTCATCTTTCCCGCTTTCCAAGATTGCATTTGGTTAACCCACCATTGCTTGAGAACAATACATTCGGGCAAATCTTTTCTTTGATCGAGAGAATCGACAGGCATTAAAGTTCATGTGAGCTGAGACAGTTTGGCAAAACTTGATATTTAAAATGCAATGTACATGTACATACATGTGGCTCTTGGTTGTATCGACCCTTTCTTCAAGGTACTTGACAGGACATCAGCATCCTAAAACCAAGCTCATTCGCTTGATGTGAATTAATGGAAACATGATAGAAGCATTGGGGTTTGGGAAGGTATGTGCCTTAAGCATTCGTCATCTCCTGCTGAAATTCTGCTATAAATATGTCTTTTCAGACAATCCTTCTGCACAGTACAAGTTTTAATGATGGAGCTTCTATAACCATGGATACTCCAATTAGGCTTGTCAGTAGTAAAGCACAGGTTGCTTTCTTAGGGAATATCTTTGATCGGAGACTATAGTCGATGACACATAGGAAAAGCCCACTGATAATAGTCGCCATTAAGTGGATACTTGGAGAAGACTTCATTGATAATGTGGACCAGTAAGGAGTGAACATAGATATCTGCTCGTGGTTCATAGCATCACTACTGGATTGCAGTCAGCCTAGGTTGCTAGCTTCGTAGATGACCAAGGCTCTCTTTTCTCGAGATTACTTAGGCGGACTGGAAGATGTGATTGCCTATTACATCCCTTTCTAAGGGCTTCCACTACCATCTGACCTAGAGCGGCTCATCACTTGCAACGAGGAGGTAGCTTGGCACCCACTCATCGATGGGCTAAAAACAATGACACTATCCTCTCATCGATATCACGTCGAGCTTGTCGTGGAGTTCCTGCTATGAGTTAATTTGATAGTTCTGGTCCCAGAAGATATAGACTGGTATACCAAATTTAGGGACTACATCTTCTCGAGGATTCTGAAGCCAGATCAACAACCAAACCTGGTTGTTGTCTTCATGCCCAGGGAGCCTGAGAGTGTCTCTGACCCTGAGTGGTTGGGAGAAGACTCTTCTGATGATGATGAGGATGAGACTAGACAAAGCTGATGAGCCTGCGACGAACCGTCACCTTGAACTTTCACAAAATGAATGTAGAAAAGGGTGGGCCAAGAGCCAGCTCATTTTGTAATGGAAATATCAAAATGTTTAATATAATGAAATTTTCTATTTTCTTCTATTTTGGCATTCTTTGTGATCTTTCTCTTACTTGGCACTAGGAGGGAATAAATGAGATAAATAGGCATGAAAAGAACTATTCACAATATATACACTTAAATGGGCAAAGAACACTTAGTGAAAAGGTTTGAGGTGGAAACCATTAACCAGAATAGGGAGGGGGTCCTCATTAATGTCTTCAAGTTTGAATGCGTTGAAACCTTTGCAATGCAAAATGCAAAAAGGTCCATCCCATAGAAAATTGAACTTGGCGTGCTGGCGAGACTATGCTACCTTCTCATTGTATTTCAACACAAGGTCCCCGAGGCTGAAAACCAAATTAGAGCTCTTTTTGCTATCAAACCACCTTTTGGTGACTTCTTGCATGTCTTGGAGAGCCGCGAAGGCTGCCTCCTTCACTTCGTCCAGCTCCATAATCTCCGCCAATCTTGCAGTCATAGGGTCATTTTCAGCCACTTCCATGGATTTTAGTAGTTGCAGTACTGGGATCTCTAGAGACATAGGGAAAAGTGCATCATTTCCATACACCAGCTTATATGGGGAGGTTTTTAGGATTTTTTTAGGTGTTATGCAGTCTGCCCATAATGCACTTCTCAAGTGATGGTGCCACTCCTGCTTATATTCAGAACCTATCCTTCTAATAAGTCTGATCAAATTCTTGTTAGTGGATTCAGCATGTCCATTCCCTTGAGGATAATAGTTAGAAGAGGTTTTGAGATAGATACCTTTGTCAAGGGAAAATTGGGTAATTCACGAGCCGGTGAATGCACGCGTATTATCTGATATAATGGTTTTGGGAGAACCGTACCGACATGCCAGGTCCTCTAGGAAAGCCAGCACTTCACTTTCTGATGAATTCTTTAAACGAATGGCTTCGGACCATCTAGTGAAATAATCGATAGCAGTCAGGATCCAGTTGTGTCCATCCGAACTAGGGGGATTGATCATTCTGATAAAATTGAGACCCCATTGAGCGAAAGGCTCTTCTACTGATACGGGCCTGAGTGGCATTACAGCTTTCTTGCCCCCTCCTATGTAGTACTGGCACTCCTTGTACTCCCTTACTAAATTGTGTGTGTCTTTGAACATCGAAGGCCAAAAATACCCAACTTGAGTAATCTTGATAGCAATCGTTGGTGCAGAGAAATGGCCTCCTGAGGAGCCGTAGTGGAATTCATGTAGGAGTTTATCTGCCTAGCTCTGATCTACACAATGGAGCAGGATTCCATCAAAATTCCTTTTGAAAATAATTCTACCTATCAAACGGAAACCGTTGTTTTGGAGTCTATAAAACCTTCTCTTTGCATGAGGGAGACCTTCGAGAAAAATCTTGTTCTTCATGAATTGCTTTTTTTTCTCAATCCAGACTTCATGAGGAGCGTCTGGAACAAACATAATTGTTTCCTCTGTGGTCGCTTCATCATCGCGAGAATTGCATCTTTGAACTATATATTCGCATAGGCCTCTTTCACGAATGAGCTTCGTTGGCTAGATGTTGACGTCATATTCCAGAATCTAAGTGATCCAATTTGCCCTTTTTTCTATGATGTCACCCTGCATAATGTATTCCCGCACTACAGGATGAGCTACGTACACCATGGTTTTATTATAGGTGATGAAATGCCTCAATTTTTTTAGTCCTTTTACTACAGCTAAGGCCTACTTATCGATAAAGTTGTATCTAGTCTCATAATCCTTAAGAGTCTTTGAATGGAAAGCTATCGGATGCTCACCTCCTTTTTGGGCATCTTTTTGGGTTAGAACCATGGCGATGCTATGTTGGCTAGAAAAAACATACATTATGAAGTCTTTTGACATGTATGGGTTAGACAACACGGAAGCTGAACAGATGGCGTCTTTAATTTCATCAAAAGTTTTTTTGGCCTCAGTAGTCCATTTGAAATGGATATCTTTTTTTAACATGAGGGTGATGGGTCTTATTATTCCGGCAAAGTGAGAAATAAAATGACTAACAAAATTGACTTACCCTAAAAAAGATTGGACTCCCTTTTTGTTGACTGAGAGGCGAAGGTCTTTAATTGCTTTGATTATGTCTGGGTCAATGGAAACACTCTCCTTTGAAACTATATGCCCGAGCAACTTTCCTTGAGGAACCCCAAAGATACACTTCTTTGGGTTCAAGAAAATCCCAAATTCAAGACATTTTTGGAGTACTAATTTGAGATGGTCAAAATGATCCTCTCGGTGCTTGGAAAATATAGTTAGGTCATATAGGTATATTAAGATGATCCTATTAATGAGTTCCTTAAAAGCTAAATACATGGCCCTTCAAAAAGTTGCCCTGGAATTTGACAATCTGAAGGGCATCTTTTGGTATGCAAGCGTTCCCCACTTGGTGGTGAACATCATCTTGTGTTGATCCTCGGGTTTCACACATACTTGGTTATATTCTGAAAAACCGTCAAGCATCAAGAACATCTCCGATCCTGCCACCGTGCTCAGTAATTGTTCCATTGATGGCAAAGGATAGTGATCCTTGAGAGACACTTGATTCAGATCCTGAAAATCCACACAGAGCTGGATATCTCCATTCTTTTTCCTTACGAACACTAAATTTGACACCTATGTACTATGTTTTATGCGGTAAATGATCCTTGATTCGATCAGCTTTTTCAACTCTTGGGCCATGAGAGATTCAATTTTTGGGTTAACTGGCCTTTGCTTCTGTCAGACTGGCTTGGCTTCATTTGCAAGCTCGATGGTATGTTGAATGATGTTAGGATTGTATCCTTTTAAATCATCATAAGACCAAGCCAATATGCCTTCATACTCATCACAGTATCAGGCCAATTTCTTTCTGTCTTCACGGGAAATATCTTTTCCTACCTTGAGAACTCTTCCACTGCCTACCAAAATTTTGGTGTAATCCCCTTTGTTTGATGTGAGCTTCTGCTTATCCTTTTTGACATCCTCGTGGTCAAACAAGTTCTCCAAAGTGATCAAACCATTGGGGAGCTTGTTAGACCTCAATTGGATGACCTGATTTCCATAGGCTTCCTTTACCCTAGGCTGCAGTTGATCAGCAAATTCTCCTGAATTTTGGATGAATAAAGAAATCTATTCATCACTCTCGAAAACCTGCTAGTGAGTATCATTATCAAGGATAGCTGGGCAGACAACCACACTGATCACTTGGGAGCTAGTGAGTAAGTCGGTGGCAAGATCAAATTGTGCTCCGATTGTAGCCATTTGGTCAACTGTGGTATTTAGTTTCCGAGGAATGCTTATGATATTAAAAGCATCAAAAATTTCTATTAGATCCCATGTCCTGGTGTGGTAAGACCTCATGCGGATGTGCTTGGCACTAGATATCCCTCAAACTTGATGGACCACTAGCTCAGAATCACCAAGGACTTTCAACTTTTTTATGCCCATCCTTTCCACCATGCTCAAACCTTGGATCAGTCCTTCATATTCTACTTCGTTGTTAGAGCATGCAAACTGCAATCAAAAAGGCTTTAGGATTTGTTCACCCAAAGGGGGGGTGAGACAAATTCCCACTCCAGAGCCCATCTTGCATTTGGCATCATCGAAGTGCAGGGTCCATAGTGCCAAAGATAACTTCTCTTCAGAGAACGATTCTTTAGTGAGCTTTGGGATGATCCGGTTCTCTTCAAAAATGCAATAGGTACCCAGGCTAGTGGCGTGGTAGTTAGAGAAGGGGTCTAAATTTATAAACTCATTCAAGAAGACTATTTGCTCGAGTGGAATCTCTCCAGTTACGTTTTCATCTTCTAATAACTCTACCACTTTCCGCTCATCATTGATATAGAGGTGTGTGTAGGCTCAAAATTGATCATGGCCTGGTCAGCTACATGTTCAGCGTAGAGGGATTCTAAGAGGATTTTTAACTTGGCATTGTGTTGGGTGTAGAGGATGAGATGAGACCAATATAATGACATATAGCCTCCTATTTTGCGGTGAAGTCTCGGCAGAGATAGAGCCCAAAGACAGGCGGGATGTTGATGACCACCACTTCTTGAGACACCGTAATGCTCGGACATGCAAACAAAGTCAGAGGGAGGCTCTTAATAAGACCTACCATCTGGACCTTTTTCCCATCGAGCTGCATAACCTCTTTATTCAAAGGGTCATACCTGATGTTCAATACCTCGGTGATTTGTTTAGGCATGACGACAGTGATAGCCCTGAAATCTATCATGAAATTATGCAATAGTTTATCTCCAACTATGAGGGTAAGGTAGAAAGGATTTGGCTTAGCTTACCTTCTCTTTAAACATCAGGGGGCGAGTCTTCATTTGTCAATACGGCTGGAGAGTACATTTTTCTTATTGCGGGTTGGAGACCCATCTCGTCAGTCCAAAGAGATTGTGGAATTATCCCACTTTCATCCTTCCCACCATAAGGCAGGGCCTCTCTTAGTCGATTCTTTTGCTTTGGAATACTCGGGAGGTCCCACAGAGATACATGAGCTAGGGCCTTCTTCAATTGTTCCACCACATCCAACACCTGAGGTGTGAGAATCTTCAGCTCCTTTGGCTTATGAGGGATGAACTCTTTTCTCGGATAGGTCGAGTTAATGGCCAGTTGTTTAGGGGACTTGTACACGAGAATTGCTCTCAAATTGTTGGTACTTTCCCTGATCAAACGCCTTTTAGAGCGGAGGTTATAATCTGAGTGTACAAGAGGGTTTCCATCCTTTAAGGTAGTTGCATCATTGGTCAGCATTTCATCCTCGTCTTCTATCCATGAAAAAAGTGCATGATCGGGGGCAATCTCTGCTTCTTGCTGCAATGACATCCCTTGCATCTAAGCAACAAATGTCGTATTATCCATACCTAGAGATATATATGCAGACTCATCTGGCATCATGCCTGAATTCCTTTGTTCTGCGACCTTATGTCATAAATTCCCTCTTGGATAGTTCCTTGGAGTATGAGCATTGTTGCATGGAAAACACCAAGAATTGGTGTCATCTGCCAAGTTATTTTGACCCACTATCAGCGCCCTACCAGTGGTTGGGTAGACAGTTTGCAATGGATTTGGAACCGAGACTATTTGGCCATTCGGCTACGAAGATTTGTCAGCACGTTGATTCATATGTTGGTATGGAGGTCGATTCCCTTGGAAATTTTGCTGAAAAGGGGGTTTGGCGGGTGAGACCCAGGCTCTTTTTAGGTTGACAATCTCATTGGAGAAGGACCTCAGGGGATTCTTCATATCACTAACTTTGGTAGCCAAAGAGGACATTTGGGGAGCAGGAAATGAATACATAGACTGCGGAGCAGACGTACTGGGAGTAGCTTCTTCTAAGACTTGAGTGGATATCTCAGGGAATACTGGCATGGTAGGGCAAGGGGCTAGCTTCCCGGCATCGATAAGGTTATTTTCCGCTTGGACTGCTATGTCAAATGCTTGTGGGAGAGTACTGCCTCCTAAAGATTGAATCATCACTGATATGTCAGAATTGAAAGCTTTTAAATAGAATACGAAAGCCATATCCATCGGAGGGATAGAAGACAAAGGTATCCTCTGCCAGGTTCACTGAAACCTCATATTAAAATCAGTTAGTGCTTCCGCTAGAGCCCTCTTTATTGTGATCAATTGGTGCATCAAGGACGACCTGTCGACCTTATCCGAGAATCTCTAAAAAAAGAAATCTCCCAGCTGATCCCAATCTCCTCTAGTGCTGGGGGCCTAAGGACCTGAACCAATCCAAAGCTCTTCCTTTGAAAGAGGCTACGAGCAATCTTACAGCCACATTCTGTTTGGTAATCCCATGGATATTGCAGACAATGGCTACATCCTGCAAATGCTCCTAGGGAGTTTTATGACATTCTCCTGTGAACTTGGGTACGGCTTTGAGCGCAGCTACAGGGATGGATCCCCAAACCACGCGTGGAGTTGGGGGAATGAGAGGGATCACATTATCCCAGGTCACAAAATTTATGTGGGGAACGTGTGCCATTGCAGCGTGGATGACTGTGGGAAAACTCTGTGAGGATGAAGTTGTGGCTGAATGAATGGTCACTAGACGTGGAAAGAGAAGGTGAGGATTTAAAGTTGTTTGACTCCTGGTGATAGGCTTATGACTCATAAACTAGCTCAGGATTATATTTGAACTTCGGGTCCCATTGGGCATGCCTGAAAAAGAACTATTGACTCTAAATTTTACCTTGGAGGCAAACAACCTTATGTGAAATTCAGTGATGGGGGACCAATTGTGCAGGGTTCACTGAATGACCTTTGGGATTGAGAAGCCGGCTCTTCCTTATGGTTTTGAGAAAAGGGGAAAAAGAGGAAACACTCAAAACAATAAAAACTAAACTACTGAGGCGATGCGCTTGAGCATTTTCCTAAGAAGACATGAGTATACAAAAACCCAAGTACGTATGGTTTTTGAGCCCATTCAACAATCTACAAGTCTGAATCAGAAATGCAACTAAGACACAGTTAAATTTTCTTGTCACATAAAGAAATACCCATCATGCATCTACCAAATAAAAAGTGCAAAACATAGTTTAATCGATAGAATCTTAGATATATATTTTCAAAGTTATTGGAATTCTAATAGAAAGCACAGAAAAAACCATCAAAGCATGCTGAAGGAAATATCACAAAGGCCGTAGGCACAGTTTGATTAATTTTTTCAGAAAACAGTAATAGTTTAAAAAGGCCGAAATTCCTGCTAAGAAAACTTAATTGCTTTTCTTCAAAAGTTCTAAACCCCTATAACAGGGAGAAAAAAAAAGCATAAATAGAGCCTGCGGCTCTTGAAACAGCTCCCAAATACGCCAAACAAGCATAACCACCCCTGAACAGAAAACTCTAGCTGTGTCACCCTGAAAATCACACCCAGCAAAATGGCCCCAAGTCTCCAATCCTTGTCAGCAACAATCTTCATACCGGTGCAAACCAAAAAGATTTTGCTAACCGCAGAGGAAAATGCAGCAGACTAGGAAATATCTTCAAACAGAAATGTGTGGCGCTACAAGGTGGGCCCCAAAAAAGAAGCCTAGTCAGCAACATCCTTCCATTTGTCACCATCGCGCTACTCCAAAACCAAAATGCCAAATACAGACCGTTGGGGTAACGCCGAGCTGACAATTGTCTTGTACGCCTTGCACTGCTGGAAAGCTTGAAAGGGCAAAATAATCAACCCGGTCGAAAACTTAATTCTGGGAATTTTAATGTGAACATTTTTTGGCGACTATAAGGGGAAATTCTACCTACGAAATATGGGAACCCAAAATTGTTGGCTCGCGGACCAGACCTTATATTAAGACAGGATGGAACGGATTAGAGACCTGTTGTAGCATCGACCAATCCTCCTTCGAAGGCAACGCTTACGCATCAAAATTTTGATAGTGTTGATCCAGATAGATGACCTCATCGAAAGGCAACATCCACTTAAAAAATGGGTCTTCATCAAATTTGATATTTGCATACATTTTCATTCCAAGTCGACATCTTCTTTCATGCAGGTCGAAATAACAGGCTTTTTAGCCTTTTTACGGTCTTTTGTATGGTCTACAGCCAACAACAGATTGTACAGATCTAATATTTTTACTAGAGCTTGGAAAGTTAATTTTCTGAAATGGGTATTTCTTATATTTTCATGTTTCATTCATTTTAATTCTCTATTCATATCATATTTTCTATAGATCAAAAATACTAGTCTTTCATGGGGTCCATTGGAATTAATTTATTCATATCTTCCTGTAGACACCTAAAAATGTCTCATTGATCATGTACTAATTATTCGTATAATTAGTTAAATAATTATTTAATTATTTAATTAATTTAATTAATCTTATTCTTCTAATTTCATATTTCCTCATAATCTTACTAATTATTCTATTTCTTATTTTTTCATCATTTAATCATTTAATCATTTTAATCATTTTCTAAATATTAATTAAATATTTATTATTTAATTAATTATGGTTAATTCCCCAGTTTAAATAATCTTTATTATTTAAATAAATTAATTATTCAATTTCTATCTCTAATCATCTAATCATTCAACCCTCTTCTAAATATTAATTAAATATTTATTATTTAATTAATTATGATTTAATCCTTTAATTTAAATAATCTTTATTTTTAATTAAATTCCATTTTTAAATAATTAAATAGTTTCTTTAAATTATTTAATTAGCTAATTAATTCTTCCATTTCCAAATCCCCAAATTTTAATTTCATTTAATTTCATATTCTTCTAAATTCTTCCAAATTCAAATACATGTGCATGATTTCAAAAACCAGATTGAAAATCAAAGTCAAGTTCTAAATATATTCAAATACTAAATTGAATTAATAAATTCAATTATTTGAATTAAAATCTCATGCAAAGATTAAATTAAAAATCTAAATCTAAATGCAAGCACATGCTAAATTAAATAATTCGATCAATTAATTAATTTAATCATTTATCTCTCCAAATCTCTATTTCTATCTTTCAGTTAGCTTTTTCTAAATTAAGCTTTCTTTGTCATCTTCTTTATTTCCTTCAATCATTCTTTTTCTTCCTTTAGTCGGCTTTTTCTCAATCAGTTGACTCAATTAATCTATTCAATCTATTGAGTTTCACTCCTACAATCAGCAGTTCAACTATCAATTTTCATTTGAGCTCACCTAAGTTCACACCTCTTGATCAATCCGTTCCACCTTTCAATCAATCTTCTCCAATTTTCTATAAATTGAGCATCCAATCTCAATTTTCAATGATCACGAACTTTGAATCTTTGTATCACTTGCCGATTACCAATGCAATATCTTAGAGTCATCATACCATGAAGAGGAGAAGAGCAATGGAAGTTCTACGCACTCACGGAATAGGGAGTTTTTGATTTGATTTGATGATTTATAATTCTTATTTCTTAATTGCGTTATTCTATTGTATTGTTTGTTAAATTCGGATTAGGATAGGGATTCATGATTTCCCTTGTTTCTAATTGATTACTTTGCTAATAGAAGATGAATTTTTCATCCCACATTTTGGTGAACCCGACGTGAACTAACAACAATTTAACCTTTTCTATGTTCTGTGTTATTTTTGTAGATTGTGAGGATTTTTCATTTTTTTCAGGTTGCACGAATTTCGAGAAAATATTTTTCATCACATAATCGAGCTTACATCGTCATGCAGTCACATAGACAGTATCATGCATTTGATCCTTCAGGGTCATGCATTCGTTTAGACAAGGTCACGCAATCGCCCTGTCCAAATCACGCAATTGCCCTTTTGGGATCACGCATTCGTAGGAAGCTTTGCTGTTTAATTTTTTCTTCCATTTGTTATCTGTTTTGTTTAATTTTGTCTTAAAATTGGTTAATCTGGGATCAAATTGCTTTTTATTTCATAATTTGATTAACATGTTTATGGCAAGAAAAGTTCAGTTTAAGATTTCAAGTGCAAGAAGGACGAAACAACAAAGGAGAGAAGCCAAACGATATCAAAAAGTTCTCCAGGCAGAAAAATTGATACAGGATTTGGAGGAACAACTGGCCTTAGACAAATATAATAGCCTAGTTCTTTCTTATATAGTTAAATATGATCTAATCAATATTGAATGGATGATGAGGGATTTGGCTAGGGCTTCACAATTGGTTTCGCAGGTTCCTGATCGGATTTAGTTTTCTTGTATTTTTCTAACTTTTTTTGTTGTATGCATTCTATCACGCAATCGAGTTGTTTGTGCTACACAATCGACTAGATACCATCAAGCATTCGGTCTGTTAGATTTACGCATTCGGTCTGTCAGATTTATGCATTTGGTCTGTAAGTATCACGCAATCGCTCAGGTAGTATCACGCAATCGCCTATGTCAAGTTTTGAGTTTCTATTTTTTGTTGGTTTAATTTTACTACTAATCTTCTATTTGCAGCCTGTGGCGGATTCGTAGAGAGGATTAGATTAGTAATTTTGCATGCACACTTCACACTTCAATTTTTAGTGCTTAAAATCAACAACAGTTAAAAAGGACATGCATGGATAATCTCACACTTCAATTTTTTAGTGCTTAAAATCAACAACAGTTAAAAAGGACATGCATGGATAATCTCACACTTCGTTGTTGGTGTTTAAAATGAACATGGGCTAAAATTGACATGTGTGTATCTCACACTTGGTTTTTAGTGCTTAAAAATCAAACAAATGGTTAAAATTGACATGTATGCCTTCATTCTTGGATTTGGTGTTTAAAATTGGCATGCACATGCGGATCTAACACCTAAATTTCGGCTATAAAATGAACATGAATCAGGCTGCATTAGATTAAATCATTTTCTATTTTTTAAGGTAAAGAAATTTTCATTGTGTCTAGGGTGGGCCTACAATTGCACTAACTAACTTTCTACCCGCCATCGGGCTCTTGGGAGAAAGAAGGAAGGTGACAACGACATCAAAATTTTCTTTTGTTCTACATAGTGAGGGGTATCTTTGACTGGGGATTTCATCACCCCACAGAGGTACTTTGAATTGGGATGCATTGGGGATATCATCTCTCCCAGCATACTCTCGAGCGGGTTTTTTGAGCCGCTATATAAATATACTGGTCAGGTGGCTAGAGTGTTGAGTGAATTTGATGCATGTGGGGGCCTTCCCTGCACTGATAATCTCAACTAAAGCCTTAAATGGCTTGCTCTGAGAATCCATCGTTGGATCGGGACCCCTCGAAACCTAATACTAAGAACCAATTTAGTTGCCAAAAATCCTACATTCAGTGGTTCTGGGAGTGTGGATCGTACCCCATAGATACCCCTCATGTACCTTACATTATGAGATAGAAATCCCCTAGTGATAAGATCTTCGGATCTTCGGGGTAAGAGAGACTGGCATGCCCGAGAAGTGTGTACCGTGGAGTGGAGCCAGTGCTGCCAGACTCTCTATCTGTCCATCTTGTTTCGGTATTTTGTTGCGGGGGCCTCACTGAATGGTGTCCACTATCTAGCCTAAGATTGTATTTCATGCTTTTTTATGTATCGTTGTGCTAGACCAGTATTGAGTCAGTCCCTTGGGCTATTTCAGGCCCTATCCCACGTATCTCTGAATTTTCTGAGATTGTATGAAAATTGAGTCAGTCAGCTTTACATACCTACCAGCAATTGTTCTTAGATTTGGAAAACTATAAAAACATTGTCCTACACATGAAGTTACAGAAAATAAAGTCCATTTTGAAACCAAAACTCAAAATTCCTTAAATACTTTGACCCTAGGCAGTCTTTTACATAGTCTTTTGCATAGTCCTACTTACATCCTCATTATTGTCCTACGTCTTTTGCATAGTCCTACTTATGTCCACATTATCATCCTATGTCTTTTGCATAGTCCCACTTACGTCCTCATTACCATCCTACATCTTTCACATAGTCCCACTTATGTCCTCATTATCTTCCTACGTCTTTTGCATAGTCCCACTTACGTCCTCATTATCGTCCTAAGTCTTTTGCATTATCATCCATATTAGTTACATTATCACATACGTCTTCATCTAGACCTCATATACGTCTGTGTTAGTTCATCATCATTTGCATAATTATCCTAGAAAATCATACCCCAAACATCCAAAACACAATCAAAGGATCAGTCAAACTCAACCTCAACTCAAACAAGTTGGTCAAGTTCAATCAAACATTGTCACATTCAGAGAAATGGAGAAAATATCTTACATGTTGTGATCCTAGGTCCAAACCAAACAAGCAAACATCATGGATTGGAATTATACATTTCGTAGGGAAGGTGGAGGATTCATCCCTTCCATTCCTATTCCATCGCCATCCATAGAAATATTAGCGCAACAAATCAAAACTTTGCAACAACAAGTGACAGACATGGCTAGTCCTGACAACCATAGGGGCTGGTTAGAAAACATGATGAGAGAAGTGATGGCCACAAGGGAATCAGTATTAGACCAACCTTCTTATTCTTGTGAGACCATTCAAACATGCCAACCTTTAGTCTTCAACAAAATCGTTCCTACCTCAGTTCAACCAACATTAGAGTCATGTAAACCTTCTTTTTCTTTCAACCCACTACATCAATCATACCAATCAAATCAACCCAACATTTAAAGTACCTCTTTCAACCAAAATCACACCCCTTTCAACCAAAGTCCAAATCAAAATTCACATCAATCCAAAATTCAAATCTCTTTCAACCAAAATCACACCCCTTTCAACCAAAGTCCAAATCAAAATTCATTCAACCAAAATCAAACCTCTTTCACCCAAAGTCATACTCCTTTCAACCAAAATCAAATCCCTTTCAAACAAATCACAAATCAACCATACCTATCCACCATTTCATCATCCCCTAAAGTCATGCAAGACCAATCCACACCATCTCTATCTAATAACACAACCTCCCAAGGGGTATCCATAGCACAAAACAAATCCAATCCAAGTCATGATTTAGAGAGTCTCATTCAAAATCCTTTCTCATCAAGTCAAAAGGTTGAAACATTCCAAGAATCTCCCATGAATATCCAAACTCCTTCCCTGTGTCAAGATGATGATCCAAAATCAGAAGAAATGAGTCCTAAAACAAATAAAGATCAAGAACAACCACTTCCATCCTACCCAATTTTTTATCAAGATCCCACCGACCAAGAATCTTATGATGATCCCCTCACTATTTTCTATTCCATTCATAATCAAACCCTTCCATCTCAAGAACAAAGTGTCATTTCAAGTCCCATCCAACATCCACCTCCTAAACAAGATCAGGACATCTCTTCCATCCTTCATAATAATCATTTTCCAATACAAGATCAAAGCATACCTTTTCCTTCATGTTCTAAACAAGATCCCATTATTTCTCCAAATCCTTATCAAGATCTCTCCATCCCTTCATCTCCATGTCATAATCCTCCATGTTCTTCACAAGATTTCCTCTCAAATAAACTTGTCATTTCTCCTCATGATCCCAATCCCTATACACAAGTTGTTCATGAACCCCTTATAAATCAAATCACCAATCCAGATCATACTACACAGAGTAACTTGTCAACAATTGTTTCATCATCCTCTTCAAGTGCATCAAAAAAAATAGACATAACACCCGCTCATGTCATAACTTTGAAACCAATTTGTCTCATACACCTGCACTTGAAAGACTGGGGGCAAGAGAACCTACCACAACTAGATTTCTTTGAAAATGATAATGCTATTGCTGAATTCATGGGTTTTGGAAATGGATTTCCCTCCGATGATCCACAAAATCCAAAAACTAAAGAAATCAACATTGGAGATGTTGGACGTGTACACTTAGCTGAGTCCTTATATCCTATTGGAAAAGACATCTTTATCTGACTTTTCAAACAAAGACCAATGAACTACCTACACGATATTATACCTAAGGGCTGAGTTAGTTTATGTTTTACTTCCTGCATTGCATATCATATCATTCAAAACACTCCATTACAAATAGTTTCTTTTCCAAAATGCATCTCATTTGCAAAATTTTCTGCATTTTCATATAGTAGCACCAATAAAACAAGGCAATTGTCCAAGTTTATCATCTGTTTGCATCCAAGAGAAACAAGGGTCATCTCCTTTCTTAGATATTCAGACATGAAGTCTATGAGGTCCTAAGATCATTCATTTTCAACATTACCCTATGACGACGCTTTACTTATGGTTGGGTAGTGATTTCACTATTTGAGACTTGTTAACCCACAATCTATCAATTGTTATATCTCACACATTAAGAAGATCTCTAATTCATTTTAGACACCTAGTTGATCATATGACTAGTGAAAAATCTAAAATTCTGCTTCAACGCCGTTGTAATTGTCACACCCAAGTAGGTTTCATTACTTACAAGTCAAGGCAAGAAAATAAAAAGAAAGAGAGCTATGCCAAATATCCATCTAAAGGCAAATAGAGCAATGATATATAACTGAAATATCATGTATACAAATGTGATAAAAAGCTTGACTATGGGGACATACAAGTAACTCCATCAGGGCTATGAATGCCTACTAGCAATGGAGCAATATTTGGGTAATTACAGTCTATAACCTTGTCAGAGCTCTCAAGCTTCTGGCAACGAGGCTCTATTCGGGATGCTTTTGAAGTTAGAAAAATCATGTAGCTAGCCATATAGGATGCTAAGGATCTTTAGTGAACATAAGAGCGGGAATTAACGCATTTGCACACACATGGACAAAAGAAGATCAAAGTTTCAAGAACCAATGGGGAAGTTTTCCACGTCTCCATTTGTAAATCCTAGTCATTAAGTGTGTTGAGATGAATGTTCTGAAGGGCCTTAGAGATCGATTGATCGATTATCTAGGAAATGTTTTGCACCTCCATTGGTGTATTCAAATGCAAAAACAAACACAGTCAACCTTGTTCGAATAGGAAATGCATCTTCATCCTGCACGTTGCATTCAAATAGGTCATGTCAAAAATTCATTTGTCTCCACATACATTCTGCAGATCATCATGTCATACAGGTCTGCACACTGGGGGCATAACTAAAAAAATCCTAAAAATCAGATAAAGTCCTGAAAAAATCCAAAAAATCAAATAAAGTTCTGAAAAAATCCAAAAAATCGTATAAAGTATTGAAAAAAAATCCAAAAAATCGAAAACCACAAAAATCCAAAAACATTGAAAACTAAAAATACCAAAAACATCCATATAATGTCTTGAAAAAATACCAAAAACATCCATATAACGTTTTGAAAAAAAAAAATCAACCAAAAACATTCAAATACGATCCTGAAAAAATCAACCAAAAACATTCAAATATCGATCTACATAATCCAAAAACATCAAAAAAATCTATTGGAAAAGAACTAAAAATTGAAAAATCAATCAATTAGAAAAACTTGCAATAAAATGTCTTGTGAGAAACAAATACTCTAGCAGATATCCAACAAACGCTTCGCATGAAGTTAACAAAGGATACGACTATCCAGTCAAACATCTGCAATCAACTGATCAAACTGTCTTATCAATCATATCATATCCATATCAAAGTGATCATTATCTTGTCTTAAACAGAAGAGGATACACTCGAAATCAGACAGGTCAGTCTTAAACGGGGTCCACAACTTTCTGAGATCAGACATTATCATGTTAGGCCCAATATGGAAAGCTAATGTACTAAGAGGGGAGGGGTGAATCAGTACTTCAAAACCTTTTGACAACAATATCTTTACTGTTATGCATAAACCAAAAACTGCTGCAACATAACATAAAGCTAAAACAAATAGATAACAATCATACATGATTCACTCCATAACACATATATTTTGGTTACGCAGAAACTCTTGGTTAGAGAGAAAAACTGTGATGGGGATGGCACCCACAACTCCACTACTGCAATAATAAAGAGTGCTCAGTTAGAGCTACATGTTTAACTATTTCTGATAGCTTACCCTGTTAGGAGTATCAAGATCTTTAGATCTACCTTGCTAAAGGATTTTACAAGACTTATTCTAAATGATGCACCTGGTTAAAGGCTTTACAATTTATAGACTTTGTTAGAGTCTTTTACCCTGTTAAAGGTTTCTCTTACAACTTCAAAATATTACAATAAAATCTTTACAAATATCTACAACTTTACATCTGAAATGTTATAGCAGATTCTATGTGCTCAAAGTGAGATTACCTTGCTTATAGCATACCTCGGTAACCCATAAAGTAACTTGGTAAACCCTTCTGTTTACTCTCTTCTTTGACTATTCTCTAAAATCCTTCTCGGTGACCTTTATGTCTCTGTAACAGTCATAACACTCAGTCCTTTCTTCATACACCTCTATATCTCTTCTTTGTCTATATTCTCTGATCTCAATCCATGCTATATAAATAGATCTCTTATGTTAGTGTTTTGGTTCATTGCTTCGATCTTACAAACATGATTTATCGAATGAATAACCATACAAAATATTTCATTGGATAGATGACCTCAAAATCATACACAATCCTTAAGTGCAATTTCCAATGTGATAACGGTTCTTTGTTCCTTGATCTTGTAACACGTTTCCACATGTGTGTCTAGGTTCAATGAATCTGGTAAAATATTTCACTCGGTGTATATCAACTCGGTGTATCATTATTGCTGCTCGGTAGACATACAGTGTTACTCGGTAGACAGCTCGATGTATACTGGGCTCTGTGAATACTTTCTTCTATAACCGACTGTTCTGTGCATACCAACTGAATGTTTCGGTAGAGGTAACCGACTACAGTATATAGAATGACTTTGGATATAAAACTAATGGCAACTTAATAAGTAGTAACAATCTCCCCTTTTGACATTAGTTGAGATGTTTGACAAAACTACTTTCAAAGTCATAACTCAAAAATCTATATACTTGCAAAATTTGACTAAACAGATAGTATATACATTAGTCAATGAAATAGTATATTTAGATATACTCCCCTTATCACTATACTGTACAAAATTCTGATTTTGCATGCTCGGTGGTCAATGTTCTATGATAACTACTCAGTTCATTGCTCTTCTGTCAAAATTAACTGTGCATAAGAATACTTTGTTCTGCTCGGTATACTCCCCCTGTATACTACATTTTGCCTTTGATACTTTGATGCTATACTCACTCCCCCTTTTTAACAAACATCAAAACTTAGTTACCATTCGGGGGTGGAAACTGGTCAAAAATGGATTTGTACTTTGTCTTGGCATCGGTGAGAGTGGCAGAGAGGGCATCCTTGACACTATCCATAAGTGAATTCTGAGCTGTAATGTCAGCTAACAGTGAAATTAGTCCATGTAAGGTGCTTCCCTCTTGCTGAGTGGATAGGGAGGTAGCCTTGTTGATCTGTTCTTGGACGGATGAAAGATGAGGAATGAATAATTTCTAAAGTGTCATTATGTCCATCCTTATCTTGTGCTCTTCATTCCTTAGTTCCAATTGTTGAGCCATGAGTTGTTGTAGCTTCGTATAAAAATTCTGAATAGAGTGTGGCTCAGTGGTCAACTTATTAGAGAGATTGGTGATCTCTTTCTCAATTACTTATGTTTCATTTTTGATGTCCTTAATGAATAGAGAGAATGTACAAAGTTTCTGAAATAAATAAAGAATGTGCTTGAGTTGAGGGGACAACTTAGCAATAAATTTGACAAGTTTAACTTTGCCAATAGCAATAGCTTTCTGTACCTCTTCAATCATTTTACCAGTGAACTCCTTGTCCTTTAACTTGCTCAAATATTCAGATGCATCTACTCCAAATGTCTCTATCTTGGTTAAGAGTTCATCCAGTTGAATGTGGATGGCGGCATCTTTTGTCACTATTGCTTTAGGTAGGATATCGGTTAAGAGTGCTTTCACCTTCTGAAGTACTTTATTTTTCTTTTGAATAGCCATTTGCTTCTCCTGTTCAGCTTTGGCTTTGCATAGTTCACCGAATTCAATGAGTGCTTGCCCTTTTAATTTGGATATATCAACATTGGGAAACACTATTGGTTTTGACAAATCTAATTTGAAACTATGTTTTTTCATCTTCTTTTCTTTACCTTTCACTGGTTGAACTTAAACAATGGCTTGTGAGGCTTGTTGACCCTCGGTAGGTTGCTCGGTAGAGGCAACACTTTGGTCGGTTTCTTTAGCCTCTGATGTAGTCTATGTTGTGTCAGTCGGTGCTTTTGTGCTTGTGGTCTCAGTTGTAACATTTTCAGTGCTAGAAGGAGCTTGAGATGTTTGTCCTTTGGTGGCCTGAGAAGCAGTTTCTCCTTCTGTAGACTTGTGACCTTTTGTTCCTTGTTCAGTGTCTTGAGGGGCCTCGATTGAAATAGACTGAGTGATCAGATGATAGGGCTAAACTTGCTCCAAAACTGACTCACTGGATACCAGTTTGGCATATGCATTCCCTTCTATCATTTCCTGTTCTGGTGCCTCGGTGTCCATGATATCCTCATCAATTTGTATAGTGTCAGCAGGGTCTTGCTTGGTGATATCAGGATCTTCCTCGGTAACATCAATTGTTTCAACTTCAGCTTGTTCACCAGCATTCTTGATTCAAAATATTTCCTGCCATTTTTCCTTGGTCTCATTCTCTACATCCAAGTAAAGGCCATTCATCAATTTCAAGGCTCTTTGCTTGACTAGGAATTTTGTGTGGCAGTTTTTCAGATGTTCGGTGATCTCATCTACCGACATGTCTGGGAAAAGATGTACCAGACTTCTTTCTCTCATCTATTTCTCTAAGTCCATGGCATACTTCCACCTATTGTCAATATGCAAATATAATTCATTTGGATGAGATTTAGATAATTCCAATGGGGCCAATTGGAATTTCAATAGTGTGCAGATGACAGCTTCTTCTATTTGTCTCTTTTCATCATCAGATTTGGATTCATATTTAACATATCTGAATGCTCCAAATCCACCATATTGCTTCATATTAGCACAAAAATTTTCAACACTATGTACATTTACCTTTTTACTCTTGACAATCTAAAATTTGCTTGCATCTTCAGATTCAGTGTCACTAGACTCTTTAGCCAAAATGAGTCTCTAAGTAGATTTCTTGTAAGTTTTTGTTACCTTTGGTGTGGCAACATTCTTTGGTTTCTTACTCGGTGATGTTGCAGATGATCTTGTGTTTGGTCGCTTTGCTGGAGGAGTCGGTGATACCTTTGATGTATCTTGTTTCTTTCTTTTCAAAACTTTCCCTTTAGGCAATTCGGTGCTCAGTGTTATAGCTGCCTCTTGGGCTTCAGATTCCTCTTTGGTGATGGCTATAGTGCCCTTGACAGGTGCAGAGGAAGAACCTTCTCCAAATTTCTCTGTTAATACCTTGATCATTTTTGTTGCCTTCCTTGTAGCCTTGGGTACTACAATGCTCATCTTAACTTTCTCTTTTACTTCTTAATATGTTCCATACCTCAGCTTAGTAGCATGCCTTGGCAATGTAAGAAAAGCATATATCTGTTGTTGTGTGATGCCAAAGTCAATCTCATAACCCATAGGTGGCAAAGATTGAGTTCTCGGTTCCACAATATTAACATAGCAGTAATCGGTGTCCACTTCAAAACATATGTAATCCTTGTATTTCTCTACTAACTGGGGTGGGATCCGGTATCTGTTATGCATCCTTTCCTGAAACTTGCTAAAGTAATCATCCATAATATCATTAAAATTATCACCTAGCTTCTTGATGAAGTCATTGATTTGATGGGTGATTGGTCGGTGTAGCTCCCAAACTACATTACCGACTGATGGAAAGAATTTCTCAAAATAGAAAAACATGCATACTAGAAGTGATCCAAACTTCAGTGTTAGCCGAGTTGTTCTTCTTTGGCTTCCTTATGGTATTGAGATTCTCAAACAGGTTTTTTCAGCAATACTTCACAAAGATCAATTTTCATTCCTTTCTTCACAATTTTATAGGCTAAGTCAACTGTTGCAAAGGGTACACTATTTTCCCTTGTCGATTGGAAGAAACAATAACCTATTACTCTAATGGAAAACTTTTGCTTTGCATCTGTTACATTGTTCAATTTCAGTCCTCTGCAATCTGATTCAACTTTGGTTAAACTGATCAATTCCTTCTGTGATATCATTTTTTGAGCTCAGGCATGATCAAAGATAGGGTAACCAATGATCAAATGAATGATTTCCTTGGTGATTTTGAATGTTTTCTCCGCTAACCACATGAAATCATCATGAACTCTACTCAGAACAAACTTGACCCACTGGGGTTTGAATACACGGGGATAGGTTAGGGCTTTGATCAATCCCTTGATTTTGATGTGCTCATACTTGCTATCCAATTTCCCATCGGTACACAATTCATCATATGTGTCCTTGATTTCAACATGACCTAGTTCCTCAACACAACACTTAGTGAAGAATCTTACATCCTCGACTAATAAAACTCTATCCGAAATGAGTGAAAATGCAATTTTATCATCCGATTCAGAAGCTACTTTGGGAGTTAAAGAGTATTTCAGTGGGGACTTTTCGATGTTCTCAACAACAATGGGATTATGGATCTTAGGTGCCATTGTAGATTTCGGATAAACACTTAACAAAAGATCCCTAGGTTTTGAAAACTTTCAAACGGCATATGCTTTCTACTTAGCAAATAATAACAACTTGATATAATCGATAAACTATCTTGATAATGCGTTGTGATTGATGTAAATACCTTCAAATTCACTCGGGAGGTGGTTTGATCACCTTTGATTCGCTTTGCTCTGCTTTCTTGAAAACTTGGTGAGTGAAAAATGACCACGCAATAGCTTTAAGTACATAATATACCTTATCAGGCTTCGTGCAGTTAGGTTAAAAGACATTAAATGCACTCGGTACCACTTCCTTTCTATGCTTTTACCGAGTGGCCAGTCTTCCTGTAATCACTGACTAGACAAGCTTCCAAAAGACTTGAGAGAATTTCAAATTTTCTAATGCATCTTTAACTATGCGGATTTTGAATTAAGTGCATGATAAAATAGGAACTGTTAAGATTTAACCTTTGAGAGAATGCGGTCCCTTCATACCTTTACCGATTAATTTGGAATAGGTGCACCTAACTCGGTAGGTAAGGTGCTTTCTTCATTTGACACAATTTCCTTCTTTTTCCAAATCATTTGTAATTTGCCTTTTATTTCTTCAGTATCTCCTCTAGGTTGATCTCTGCAATCTCTAGCCAAGTGTCCAATTTTGTGACAATGAAAACATGCCATACTAGGATTTCTCCATGATCTTTGGTTGTTCATTCCAAACCTTATAAAGTAGTTGGCAATTTATGTCCATATCTTCCACAACATTCACACCATATCCTTGTATTGTAATCCCATGGTACTGCATAATACTGTCGGTAAGGATCTGTGTGAGTTCGGTAACCTCTAGCATTTGCTCGGTGTGCAGACCACATATAGTTCTTTTGCTTAAGCCAACACTTCTCGGTACTATGTCCATATCTATTACAGTTTTTACAAAACCCTTTGAATTTTTCCTTCTAATAATTGTTAACAGTCTTTGTCCTACACCGATTAGATGTGTGACCATATTTATTGCAATTGTAACAATAACCATTAGACTTAGTGACATTTGGTTGCTTACCTTTTCTGATTTGGCACAAGTTAGCAGTATGACCTTGATTTCCATAGTAGTTGCAAATAGGCTTCTTTCCTTTGATATTCTTCTTATTTCCAGCTTGCTTTGATGATTCTCCTCTCTCGGCTGTATGAATTCCCTTCTCGGTAGAGTTTTTTCCTTTGTAACCGAGTCTTGCATCTTTGTTGGGTCTTCTTGTATTGAGTTGTTCATCCAATATCTTTGATGCTTCATAACTCTTCTTCAGTGTTTCTTTGGATTTCTTCTCTTTTTCAAGTTCATTGGTCAACCTTGATACTTCAAGTTTCAATGCTTGATTCTGATTATCCTTTAGATTTGCTTCATGATGTGCATAGCCCAATTGATCTGACAGATTACTTTGTATTCCAATCATCCTAGTGATTTCATCATTCTTTTCAGATACTAATGCTTCAAGCTGTTGTTTTTCTCTTTCTATATCTCTTACTTTATCCTCAGCTGTCCTCAATGCATCAATATTTTCAGTCATCTGTGTGCTAAAATGTTCATATCCTCTTTTCATTGCTTTTAGCTGATCAGTCAGTGCTTTGTTCTTCTCTTTCTGTTCTCCAATCATCTCTTCAGTCTCTTCAGATATACTATTCTCAGATGATGTCTCAATCTGTTCCACTAGCTCTTGAGAGTCTTGCAAATCATCAGACAATCTTCTTCTAACTTTCAATGATTTTTGCATTTGTCTTTGCATGTCTACAATCACTTGATTAGCATGATCCAATTCTTCTTGCAAATACACAATTCTCCGAGATTGTTTATAGCCTTCCATTGATAAGATCTTTTTCCTTAGGTTGTTAAACCCTTTTCCAAGATTGAAGCTCTGATACCAATTGTTAGGCCCAATATGGAAAGCTAATGTACTGAGAGGGGAGGAGTGAATCAGTACTTCAAAACCTTTTGACAACAATATCTTTACTGTTATGCATAAACCAAAAACTGCTGCAACATAACATAAAGCTAAAACAAATAGATAACAATCATACATGATTCACTCCATAACACATATATTTTGGTTACGCAGAAACTCTTGGTTAGAGAGAAAAATTGCGGTGGGGATGGAACCCACAACTTCACTACTGCAATAATAAAGAGTGCTCGGTTAGAGCTATATGTTTAGCTATTTCTAATAGCTTACCCTGTTAGGAGTATCAAGATCTTTAGATCTACCTTGCTAAAGGATTTTAAAACACTTATTCTAAATGTTGCACCTGGTTAAAGGCTTTACAATTTATAGACTTTGTTAGAGTCTTTTACCCTGTTAAAGGTTTCTCTTACAACTTCAAAATATTACAATAAAATCTTTACAAATATCTGCAACTTTACATCTGAAATGTTATAGAAGATTCTATGTGCTCAAAGTGAGATTACCTTGCTTATAGCATACCTCAGTAACCCATAAAGTAACTCGGTAAACCCTTCTGTTTACTTTGTTCTTTGACTGCTCTCTGAAATCCTTCTCGGTGACCTCTGTGTCTCTATAACAGTCATAACACTCAGTGCTTTCTTCATACACCTCTATATCTCTTCTTTGTCTATATTCTCTGATCTCAATCCATGCTGTATAAATAGATCTCTTATGTCAGTGTTCTGGTTCATTGCTTCGATCTTACAAACATGATTTATCGAATGAATAACCATACAAAATATTTCATTGGATAGATGACCTCAAAATCATACACAATCCTTAAGTGCAATTTCCAATGTGATAATGGTTCTTTGTTCCTCGATCTTGTAACACGTTTCCACATGTGTGTCTTTGTTCAATGAAATTGTGTAAAACATTTCGCTTGGTGTATCATTATTGTTGCTCGATAGACATATAGTGTTACTCGGTAGACAGCTTAGTGTATACGGGGCTCTGTGAATACTTTCTTCTATAACCGATTGTTTTGTACATACCGACTGAATGTTTCAATAGAGGTAACCGACTAGAGTATATAGAATGACTTTGGATATAAAACTAATGGCAACTTAATAAGTAGTAACATATCAACCATCACATCAAGCAACTAAGAATGAAGGCACAAGGTCAGTATAGCTGCTGAATTTTGTCTGGGTCAGTCTTTATCTTTTATCATTTGGCAACAAAATATGTTCCTATGCTACTCAATGATGTCCACAAGTGACTAGAGGAGCCATGATGGGCATTATCTTTTTCTTTGTTTATTGCTTGTCTGCTACGTGTTTGTTTCTTCAATGAGATATCTTTACATCTTGGTTCCTTATACCCTGATGTGCTAAGCTTCATTGTTCAATAATAAGGCTCAATGATGAATATATATTGACGCAATAAAATATGTGACACAGGTTCGTGATTCATTCAATTTCATTCTCATCTCATCTATTTCTTGATAGTTTGTTGATTTCCCATCTTCTTTCTAAATCATTTTCTTATCATCTCATATCAATCATCTTCAATTGCTTCTAATTCTCATCTAACATTATTATATTTCATTATAAGGTTCATTCTCTCATATTCTATCTCAATATCATCTTCACATCACCTCTCTCTATCTCTAATCAACTAACCATTCTTCTATCTTTCATCTCACATTCTTCTTTTTTCGAGAGATCATTCATGTTTTTAATGCACAAACAATCTCTCGAGGGGGCATTACACCCTAAGTATCACCGAGGCATACTAGGGCAGAATTTTTCATTTTCTTTGAAACAACATCGTTCTGACATTGTCTCAAAGAGGGGCAAATGTAGACACCTAAAAATGTCTCATTGATCATGTACTAATTATTCGTCTAATTAGTTAAATAATTCTTTAATTATTTAATTAATTTAATTAATCTTATTCTTCTAATTTCATATTTCCTCATAATCTTACTAATTATTCTATTTCTTATTCTTTCGTCATTTAATCATTTTAATCATTTTCTAAATATTAATTAAATATTTATTATTTAATTAATTATGGTTAATTCCCCAATTTAAATTATCTTTATTATTTAAATAAATTAATTATTCAATTTCTATCTCTAATCATCTAATCATTCAACCCTCTTCTAAATATTAATTAAATATTTATTATTTAATTAATTGTGATTTAATCCTTTAATTTAAATAATCTTTATTATTTAATTAAATTCCATTTTTAAATAATTAAATAGTTTCTTTAAATTATTTAATTAGCTAATTAATTCTTCCATTTCCAAATCCCCAAATTCTAATTTCATTTAATTTCATATTCTTCTAAATTCTTCCAAATTCAAATACATGTGCATGATTTCAAAAACCAAATTGAAAATCAAAGTCAAGTTCTAAATATATTCAAATACTAAATTGAATTAATAAATTCAATTATTTGAATTAAAATCTCATGCAAAGATTAAATTAAAAATCTAAATCTAAATGCAAGCACATGCTAAATTAATTAATTCGATCAATTAATTAATTAAATCATTTATCTCTCCAAATCTCTATTTCTATCTTTCAGTTAGCTTTTTCTAAATTAAGCTTTCTTTGTCATCTTCTTTATTTCCTCCAATCATTCTTTTTCTCAATCAGTTGACTCAATTAATCTATTCAATCTATTGAGTTTCACTCCTACAATCAGCAGTTCAACTATCAATTTTCATTTGAGCTCACCTGAGTTCACACCTCTTGATCAATCTGTTCCACCTTTCAATCAATCTTCTCCAATTTTCTATAAATTGAGCATCCAATCTCCATTTTCAACGATCACGAACTTTGAATCTTTGTGTCACTTGCAGGTTACCAGCGCAATATCTGAGAGCCATCATACCACAAAGAGGAGAAGAGCAATGGAAGTTCTACGCAGTCATGGAATAGGGAGTTTTTTATTTGATTTGATTATTTATAATTCTTATTTCTTAATTGCATTATTCTATTGTATTGTTTCTTAAATTCTGATTAGAATAGGGATTCGTGATTTCCCTTGTTTCTAATTGATTACTTTGCTAATAGAAGATGAATTTTGCAATCCCACACCTTCTTTACTCTAGTTGTTCAAATCATTAATCATCCATTATGTGTCATTTCCATGAAGTGACCACCACTTTTAATAGTAGGGTGCTTGAAATTATTTGGAAATTTGAAGCCCCAGCAGTGGCTCTGTCTCGGGATGTATGCCCCTTATGGGCATAGCAAGAATCTAGTTTTCTCTGGTAGAGTAGACCATTTCCAATCACCTCCCTTCTGTAGATTATGTTAAAACTACATCTGGTGGCCACTAGGTCCCAAAAACATGAACACTCATTTTTCCTAGATCAAACACCTGGTTCTCATCATGCAAAAATATTCCAATTTGGCACATATCATCAACCAATCCAATTTCATCGCAAATCTTATCAATTGTCATATTTTCATGTTTACCATATATGTTGTAATATATTTTATTTTTGTCTTGATATTCCATGCTAAAAGAATCACAACAATATCCTTTTGCTTTCACCACACAGGGCATCAAATTTTTATAAATCGTTATATCGTTTGATTTATAAAGTTTTATCTTTTGAGACTTTATAATATTTTTAAATATCACATTATCTCTCCTTACTTTATGGACACGCTCCAAATCATCCCCGACATATTGCTTTTTACCCCTCCTTCTTGAATTTACCATATAGGAAATCAAATTCCTCGAAACCATCATGCTTTTATCCTTATAAGGGTTTTTCCTTTGAAATACTCCTATATTTGGAAATACATCAATATTCATCCCTATTTTATAGGGTTTATCCATTTCTCCCCAGATATGTTGGCTTTCAACCTTTATTTCCTTGTTGTGATTAGGTGAAATCATACTAATAATATCAACATCAAAATTTGGAGAGTTTTTAATTTTTTTTGTTACTCCCCTACGTGATTTATGTAAACCTAAAGTCAAAAATTCATACTTAGGCTTACTTTTCAATTGTACCTTTTGTTGGAGAGAGATTATTTAGAAACCCTAAACTTTTCTCATGAACATTTTCTTTTATTTTTGAAAAATTTATATCACCAATTTTATTTGTCTGAGTGTGCTTTGGAGAATGCAACTTTTTTGATCCATAACAATGCTCCCAATTATCCTCATTGTTATTTATGTCATTGCTCAATAAGATCTCCTGATCATCTGGAGATATATCTTGTTCTTCATATAGTGGATTTGAAAACACATAGAGATCTTTGTTAGACATACTCTGGCAGTATGTCATTTCATCATTTATATCTGCATTATTATAAAGAGGATTTGTAAAACATTTAAAATGATCTTGATAGTTATATGACTCTTCAATTTTTTGGTCATCATATGTGCTCTCACTGTCATTAATGTATTTATCAGAGAAATGGGAGGACTCATCACATAAAGTTTTTTTCTGAATGGCAGCCATTCTTTGTCATGTCATCACACAACTTATTTGAAAAAGATTTTAACCTATTTCCAAGTGCATTTGCACATTCTATATGTTGTCCATGACACACCTCTTTTTCCTTTGCTACATTTCTTTGATACTCTATCCAGAAGATCTAAAATTTGTTCACTACTAAGCAGACAATCTTCCTTTTGATATTGCATATTGTCTATTTCCACACAGGTCTCATCAACAATGGATTCTTCTTCAATCTGATCCAAACTTCCCTCTTCATTAAGGTTTTGTGTTCCCTATGTAGATCTCATCCTGCATCCATTATCTTCTGCAACAATTTCATCATTTAGATACCTAAGAAAGCTATACAACTGAGACTCATACCCTAACTTATATATTTTATTTAATAACTCATAAAATGGAGGCTTGACATCTGAAGGTATATCCTGATAAATATTGAACATCCTCGTGAAGAAATTTACTGTAGATTCATCTTCTTGTTTTTTTATATTTAAAAATTCATCCAAGGGAGACGCGCAGAATTTTGTTTCCATAGTGTATTCTTGGTCTTCCTCTAGCTCATAGCACATGCTTCCTTCTTCACCTGCATCATGAAACACATCAAGGAACAATTGCTCCAACTCCCTCCATTATGATATGCTTTGTGTAGGAAGTGATTCATAGGCTTCTCTTGCATTATCCTTCAATGTCCTGACGAATAACTTCATCACATAATCTTCTGCATAAATTTCATAATCCTTTGTAAATGTATGAAATGAGCCCAAATGATCAAGTGTTAATTCATCATATTCCCCATGGAATTTTGGTACAAGTTGTGAAAGCTTAGGGAACAACTTGTTTGGGATACATTGAAAGCTTCTGAGATCCAGTGGCTTGATGCCATCTAGAATAAATGGCTTTCTTTGAAACATTCTAAACCAAAATTGCTATTTCTTTCAAAAAGGAAAATTTTCATCTCCTTCTAGATCTTCTCCCTCAGTAGAGTCACCAACTGAAATAGATCTTGTTATGTAGAATAGAGTCGCCACCTCCTGTGGAGGAAAATATTACATACTGATCTCCTGGGTTCTTCCTTCTAGTAGAGCACACCTTAACAGAGATTCTGGAATTGAAATTCTGTAGACAACTCCCTAGCAAAGTCGCCAATCTGTTGGTGCCCAAAATCACAAATTGGAAAACCAAAAGACTTGCCAAATCCTCAAGTAGTCTAATCAGCCTTGGCCAGCGAACAGGGATAGTCAAGGACTAGATCCCTTTGCACTTTAGGCTCCACTGAACCTAGGTGGATGTGTCTCTTCCTCTTAGCATAAAAGAGGTTATTTATAGTGGATTTAAATCTTTTAGCAAGTTTACACAACTGGCAAATTATTGTTCTGCAACTATGCTTTATTATGTTCTTTAACTGAATGCTTTGAAAAGAAATGATTGTGAATGTATATTGAAAATGAGATTTCTTTTAGGACTTAAATGAAATCTACATAGATCAATTCATATAGGATTTGGGAAGAACATTTCTATCAAGGACCTTGAATGCATACAGATCAAAACCTTAAAAGATCAATAACAAACCAGTGCCTCTATCCGGGGATATATATGACACTTTATGGACAAAATATCTTATCAACTCAAGAGACAATTTCTCATCAACTATGAAGGTTCATTATGTATTATACAAACAATAAGAATTCAATCTTTCACTTAATACAACGACATGTGATTCACATCATAGAAAATCTATAAACAGATTTATCAAGAGGATAAAGATAACTTATCAACATAAAAGTGTACACAATATTTGGAAAAAGAGACGGTGAACCTTGTATATTAATCTTCATGAAATAATTGCATACATAAGCTACACTTATAAATACTTCATTACAGCTTGCTTGCACAAAATGATACTTCTTCTTCCTATAGACTTCTCTAATACAAAATGATATTCAATCCTTACAGCATTATGTGGTTCTTATGACTCTCCCCCCATATCTATATTTTTTAACCACTTATATATGTGGTTGAATGGGCACCATACCCCTTTTGGGGTGAAAATTCACCATTTTACATTAAAATTAACAAAACCCTTTGAAATTAATATGCAAACTAGTTAGTCAATAACCTTGCTTTAAGCTATCTTTAGGGTTTTTTTTTAATCGGCTGCCTTAAACTTTAGATACGAATCTGAAAAAAAATTGGTAGTAGGAAACATCCACTTATAAAATGGATCTTAATTAGATTTGATATTTTCATACATTTTCATTCCAAGTCGACATCTTCTTTCATGCAAGTCAAAATAACAGGCTTTTCGGCCTTCTTACGGTCTTCTATATGGTCTATAGCCAAAAACACATTGTACAAATCTAATATTTTTACTGGAGCTTGGAAACTTAATTTTTTGAAATGGGTGTTTCTTATATTTTCATGTTTCATTCATTTTAATTCTCTGTTCATATCATCCTTTCTACATATCAAAAACACTAGTCTTTCATGGGGTCCATTGGAATTAATTTATTCATATCCTCCTTTACTCTAATTGTTCAAATCATTAATCATCCATTATGTGTCATTTCCATGAAGTGACCACCATTTTGAATAGTAGAGTTCTTGAAATTATTTGGAAATTTGAAGCCCCAACAGGTTGGAAAGGTGCTCTCTTAAGTCAAGCTGGCAAGCTACAACTTCTTAAAGTTTCCCTTCAAATCATTCCTATTTATGCCCTCGGTCTCTTTAGAATTCCAGTTAAATTTGTTGATGCTATTGAAAAAATTCAAAAAAAAAGTATTTGGTATGGGGTTGAGGAAAAGAAAATAATGGCATTAGTGGCTTGGGACAAGGTTTGTAGATCGAAAAGCAAAGGTGGTTTGGGTATGAGGAGAATTCGGACCCTCAATGAAGCTCTTTTGTCCAAACAGGTTTGGAGATTGTTCCACTCTGATAGTGAGTGGTGTGAAATTTGGAGAAGTAAGTATCCTCTTTTGCCTTCATCTCTTTCCTCTTTCATTAATTTTGATTTCAGTATCAATGGATCTCACATTTGGAATCATGCCTATAAGTGTAAAGACAGTATTGCCAAAGGGGTGAAATGGAGAGTTGGTAATGGTAGGAAAGTTAGATTTTGGGAAGATCCATGGTTGCTTGATAAGCCTCTGCTAGAAATCCCTGATTGGGCCCCTTTTGTCGTCCCTTGCAAAATATTTTTTGGTTCCTTGGTTGAGGGGTATTGGGTAGGTGATAAATGGCAGAACATTGAAGGTATCCACCCTGACCTCATCAATCTTTAGAAACATTTGTCTTCTTCTTGGTTGAACAATGAAGAAGATATTCTAATTTAGAAATTTGAACCCAAAGGCAACATTACTATTTCTTCCATGTATGGATTGCTATCCCCAGCCCCCTCAGAGAACCCCTTCTGGTCTAAATCCTGGATAAAGGGTCTTATTTGAAAGATCAATATTTTCTACTGGACCATCCTCCAAAACAAAATTTTGACTTTAGACAACCTGAAGGTTATAGGTTTTATCTTCCCTAATAGGTGTGCTTTATGTCTTGAGGAGGAAGAGTCTGTGGACCACTTGGCAATCCATTGTTCTTTTACTATTTCAATTTGGGAAAGCTTTCTTAAGATGTTCTGTATGAAATGGGTGTTTCGTAGCTCTATCCAAGATTTGTTCCATTCTTGGATTTATCATTGGTCTAATCCCACTTTGAGATCTTTGTGGCAGCTCTCTCTCCCTCGCATCCTGTGGGGGATCTGGAAAGAAAGAAACAACCGCATCTTCAGGGATACTTCTCTCACCCAGGCTGTTGTTTTTCAGAAAATTCAAAGGGCTATTATGGAGAACATCAGGAACATTGGAGAACCATGCAATCCTGTCAATTGTCTAGAAACTCACATCCTCAACTCTTGGAATCTGAAGAGTGTTGTTAGTATTGATTCTAAACAAATCAAGAGACTTGAAGCTAAATGGCACTCTCCCCCTCATGGATAGCTAAAAATCAACTTTGACGGAGCTGCCAAAGGCAATCCTGGACCAGCGAGATGTGGGCGATTCTCAGAGATGAATATGGCATTTGTAAGGAAATGGTAGTTGTTCCTATAGGTTTCCAAACTAACCACATGGCAGAAGCTATGGCTTCTCTCCAAGGCATCCTCCTAGCTAAAAGGTGGAACTGTCCATATCTATGGATTGAGGGGGACTCTAATAATATCATTAAATGCCTTAAAGGAATTTATAAGCCCTCATGGACTATCAACAACATTATAAAGGTTGCTAGAGATCTCATTAACACCTTCAATAAATGTTTTATTTCCCACATTTATTGTGAAGCAAATGGGCCCCACTGACTGGGAAGCCAACGTGGCAGTCACTCACGACAACATGGTTACCTGGAAGGGTAAAGAGGATCTCCTCAATGACGCCAAATCAATCATTTTCATGGATCGATATAACTGCAATCCAAAGATCTTAAATGGATTATATAATGATTTATAGCATTACTTGGAGGGCTATTACTACTTATCATTGTGTCAGTATCATTAATGACAAGATGAATACCACCTTTTCCCACGCTTTTTGGGTCTTTGGGGTTGATTTGAAAAATCTTTCCTATAGCTTTCAGCAACTCTTGGTTTTTTGTTTTGAGCTATGAAACTATGGGAGGTAATAGGCATCGCTATGAGCCCAGCAATTGTAAGGAGTGGAAACAAAAGGAGGAAATATGGAGCATCTTGCAGAAGGGCGGACTTACGAATTATATGGAGAGACTCCATGGGAGGGATGCCAAAATCACTAATTTTTTCAGCAAAAAATGGAGGAAGGGCACCCTGAAGAAGGGATATCAAACTATCCCCATTGATGAAGACCTCATTGCTCAAGTGACGGGTCTCTGTAGGGAGGGAATTAATTTCTACAGGGACAAAAATCTTAGCAAGGAGGCTATCGAGCAATAACCTGAAACTGCTAAGGAGAAGAAGTGGCTGGTGAAGCTTAGCAAGACCTACTACCCTCTCAGGGCTTATGCTAAGACTTGGAGGGAGTTTCTATTTTCCATTATGTGATATATTACCTTGGATGGTAGATTCACCAAAGTTTATGGCTATCATTTTGTGCTGCTCAACCATTTCAGGTATGATGAAAAAGTTAACATACCCTATATCCTGATTTGTTCAATGAATGCTACTATTAAAGCCCATAGAGAGAACCCTAAGGGAGACACAACCATGCACCAAGGTCTTATGGTTTTAATCTATGACCATTTAAAATCTAATCAAATTGCCTGCCCTCAGCTTTCTATCTCTGATTCTGAGGAGGAAGGGTCAGATTCTGATTTTTCTATGGGTGATGAATCTGAAAGTGATTCAAAAAGTGAGACAGAGGAGAGTCTAGAAGAATCTGAAGCTGAACTTGGTAAGAAAAGAAAACAAATGAGCATTAAGCCATCCTCTTCTAAGGGCAAGAAAAAAAGAAAAGAGAAGGTCTTCCAAATTCATTCCTCAGAGGAGGAGGTCTCTAAGGACTCTGAAAAGGATGAAAACTAAAACTTTCATTCAGAAAAGGAAAAAATAGAAAAGGCAGGGCAATTCTGAGTTGGAGTTGGAGGACAAACTACAGAGAAAGGATCCTGACGTTGACCAAAAATTGGAGGAGATTACGGGGGAACGTTGTAACCAGAGTGATGATGGAAATTTCGAATAGATTACTGGTGCCAATACTGAACAGGTCAAGACTGGTGAGAAAACCCCCCCTTCAAATCCTCCTACTGAGGGTTTGAAAGGGTTTGTGGACACCTTTGACAAGCTCATTAACAGTCAAAAGAAAGTTGTGGAGGATAATAAGAAGCTGAGCCATAGGGTTCAAATTCTGGAGACAATCAGCATTAGTGAAGGTAAATCCATGGCTCAATATGTTAATGACTTGGGTAAAACTGTTGCTAAAGCTGAAGATGTTAGGGATGCCTTCAACCCAAGGTTTGAGCAAGTGGAGAAGGCCCTGGAAGAGATAAAAACCAATGACAATGATACAAACCAGAGAATGGCGAACACTGACAACAAACTCAACAAAATTGAAAACTGTCTCAGAAGCATTGTGGAATAAAGCCATAACATTCTAAAGGCCTCAGCTGACAACACCAAAGTTCTTATCAGCAAGCTAGAGAACGAGAAGGAATCCCTTGAGCTAGAACCTGACATGGAAGGCACGGGATATGTGCAAGGACCCAAAACAAGGACCAGAGGCAAGAAGAAGGAGAAAAAGCCAAACAAGGAAATTGAAGAGCTTAAAGCTGCTTCGGCAAATTATGACCTGTTGGTCATTAAGGCAGTTGATCTTCTTAAGTCTTTGTAGTTGTTGTTAGCTATCTAGGCCTTTAATCTGGTTTTTTCTCTTTGTTGTTCCTTTATTTTGTTGTCCGTTCAGTTTACTGGCCTTTTTGCCAGTCTTTTGTATGTTGTTTCATTGCTAGACTTGTTGTTCTCTGTTGAACTATCTTTTTCTCCTTTGTTAAAGGTTTCGGGTCCTTAAAACCTGTTTTTCATATTAATCAGAACATTCATTCTATTTAAGATCTTCTCAATAATTTTCCTATCATGATATTATAAGCTATCAATGCATATCATCCTATCCCATCAACTATCTAAGTTCATTTTAAATCACCAAATCAAATGTTCCTAATTCCAATAATAATACATCATGAAACTATCTACATCTTCCTCCTACATATGGAACTAGATTATTTCATCAAAGATAACCATTACACATATGCAAGATTATAACAACAAGCACTTATCTACTTTCAAATAGGATTCCATATGCTATGAAAAAAATCCAAGAATTCATATGATACTACAAGAACAAACATAATCTAATCATTCAATCCTCTAATATAGCATAGGATCCCAATCTTAACATAATGAAAATTTCTACAAGATGAACCATATGTTATTAAATCATCTTATTTCATTACAAATCATAGTCTCTACATCATCAAGTCCTATTATATAAGAGTACATGGTACAATTACATAGTCCCTTCTACTACATCATAACCTAATGCATAATAATACAAGTTACATAAGTGCATATTCTTCTTTCACATTTACAAGTTATTGTGATACAATCTTATCTCTAATACATAAAAAGCAGCTCCATAGATCATCTGCATAATAGAGAACCATAGAATCCATATCCATGCACACTAGCATCCATAGAAGAACATCCCAATTGAAGAAGGCATCAAACCACCTAACCATATGGAACCAAATAGGAACCACCCTATATGCTAGGAGATGACATGGGGTTCCAACTCACACTCAAGACCTAGGCTGACACCTAACAACCAAGGGACTCAACATGACAATCATAAAACAACAATCAAGAACAATGTATCCAATGACATCACAAGCCTAATCATAAATCAATAAACTCCCAGAGGCATAATCAACAACAAAGGAATAAGGATAATGGACACGTGTAGGGAAGAGAGTCATCACATGCTATCCTCACAAAGAAGGGGTCACACCACACCTTGATAGACATGTAGATCCATCTCAACCTATGAACAACCAAGGGAGTTTGGCTCACTTTTCCAACGGTCTTCCCAATCCCATCCCGAGTCTATCCTCAAGGGCTATGAGTGGGGCATCAAAAACCAATAAAATTATCTTGATTGAGTGAATTCCTAATTACCCAAAATGACTAATCAATTATTATGGTTATCACTTGCAATTAATTGTAAACTCTTCATGTGGTCCCATGATAGGTCTAGACCCTAAGCATCCTCTCTAGGAACCTCTTAGAGCCTATTGCTCATGACCCCGATCCTACACATTCAAGAGCCCACTCTCCCAACCATGGACCATAACCTTAGGGTGAAAACACACATTAAAGTAACATCACAACAACATCATGAAGGCTCACTGATGACCTAAACATCATCACAACATCATTGATACAATCTGAAGTATAAGATGAAACATGCGCTCAAAGACTAAGCAAGAGCCTCCACCAAAACAATGTAAAAATGAACCAAAGAATAAACATGAGATCAAAGACTAATCCAAAAGCAATTACAATCCTCAGTGGTGAGGAAAACTCATCCCACTGGAGATTTCATAACCATTCCTCAACAATGAGGATTCCTTCATCTCGCTGGAGCATATCAGCATAAGAACAATAACCTCAACGGTAAGGCACATAACCTCTTACCAAAGCATAAAATCATCATTAAAAGGTCAATATGACACCATAGAAAACTATAAGGAACTCAATGCAATCACAAAATGCCTTTGGAAAAAGCACAAAATCCAGAAAACCACTCATACCAAATAAAATTGTCAAATTTGCATCCCTAAAGCAATTCAATGGTCCCATGAGCCATATTAGCACTCTTAGGACATACGTTAGTGATCTGGGTCTAAACTTTAGCGTTCTGGGTCCCAACAATAACGTTTTGGGTCCAAAATGCAGAAAACAAGGAAAATGAACAAAACATGAAATGAAACTTGCTCAAATTTGCATAAGGACCCACATATGACCAAGAGACACTCCCAGAAGGTGTAGGAGGGTGAAATAACATTAATAAAACACAAGAATAAAACATTATGAACATACAAATAATAATTGACATCAATCTTCAGTCACAACCGCACTCAGATGTGCACAGAACTTCACCAAATCTTGCACAACAACAAGGGAATATGAAATAAGACTAAGAAAGATAAAATAAAATAAAATTCAAAGGAGTTATAAAACCCAAACACCACTCAATGCCAACTACAAGATAAACTAAGACAATATTAATACTCACAAAACTTAGGAAACAACTTCCGTAAAAATCTGAGACACTTTCAACCTTGCTAATGTACACATAATCATAAGGAGATACAAAAAGAGACATAATAAAATATAATATCATTCCACAAACTTATTAAACTCAAACAAAATGACAAAGAAAGGAGAACAAGGATTATTTAGGGAAAAATATAGAACATGCATTCCCGACAATTCATCATTCCCAGATTTTACAATACTTCAAATTTTATTTCAAATCATCCTTAAATTTCTCCCCAAAAACCAAATTGAAAACTCAAACATAAAAAACATTCCCCAAACCAAATTTCAGCAATTGCAATGCAGACAATCTTTTCAAAATAAATTGCAAAGAGAAGCAAAACTCCAACTGGAAAACACAATCCAAAGCAAGTTCAACTTACAAATAGAAATAAAATCCAGCAACTCCAGTCCAAAAATCTTCAACCAACTCCAGCAATCCAAAACCAGTCAATCAAAAATCCAAAATCTTTCAATTCAAAATCTGCAAAGATGCCAACCCCAACAACGCTAATAGAAAATTAAACTCAAAACTATAGAAATCCACTGGCCAATCAGAAAAATCTAATAAGCTATATATTATACCTACCATGCATGAATACGAGGTAAATAATATTAAACTATATAATTTACTTACCCTCACTGAAAACAACTAATCAGAATAGGGGGTAGGTAAACTTTATATCATAACCAATTATGCAAATAATAGTAATAAGGTAGTAGTATAAACATAAATGGGATAATAACAAATCAAATCCCCATAACAAATAAATAAATAAAAGCTTAATAAATAGAAACTTATAATAAATCATAAAATCAAATCAACAATTAAGAATAAACAATAAATAATTATCAAACCAATTAATAATAAATAATAACCATTAAACAATAAATAAATAATTAGATAATCAATTAAGCAATAAATCAAATAAATTGATAAATTAATCTTAATTAAATATTTATGAAATCTCAACAATAAATTAAATATCAAATAGTCAATTAAACTCTAAATAAATCAAAAGAATTAATAGCCATGCTATGTAATAAATTAATATAAATATTAATAAATTATATAAACCCGATTATTAATTAAATAATAACCACACAACCACATCTCCTCAAGCAACCTGACAAAGGGAAAACACCGACACGAGACTCTAACCACCAACTTACACCACAACACAACTGACAAGGTGAACATCTAGGTCTAAAGTATGAGAGGGAAACATATGCCATCTCCGACAACTTGCCTTTGGGATGAGACACGCTCAAACCTGTGGAACTAGGTGGAACTGGAGTCGATGCCTACTACCTACAAATTTTCAATCACCACAAAACACAATACAACACATACAATATAAATACATCATAAATAATCAAGCAAGTGATAGAGAATCGCAACGCCATATCATGCTCGCAATGAGTGATATGACATCATCTCTAATCACAAAGACACTAGAAGACAATCACATACACCATAATATCAAATCAAACACCATGATCATATAATAGAGTTAGTGTAACCAAGATATCATCAAAATCTCATAAGCAATATGATCCATCATAAACAATAAGCATATATAAACCATCTAATATAGATCCATCATCAATATAGTCTAACGTGTATCAATCATCCTCATGAATCATCAAAAAGCATATGTCCATATAAGGTATCTAGCATCATCAATATCATCTGAGATAGAAATAGAGTCATAAGTAATCATCAAAACATCAATCACATGTCTAAATAAGTCCATCGATGCATAAATCAAAATGCAAATCTAGGAGGGACACTACATGTGTTGCATATTAGAATGTTGAAGTTTTTGTTCTGATAATTGTGAGTCAGTGGATATTTGATCTTTGGAAGATGTGTTTTGGTCCCCTCTTTCTTCTGTAGTGGATCAACATGTGTATTTTTGGTTCAGAAGGTGTGTTGTATTTCAATCCAACTTGGTTCAAGATTTATGGTCTCTCTTGTATATAAAGGATGTATATGATTAAGTTGTATGGACATAAGGAAAGTAAGAGGATGAGGGGAAGTATGTGATGTGAAGATAATCAACAAAATTTAGAGCATAGAAGAAGAGTTGTGTTCAAATGATATGACAGCTATTTGAGACTATGGCAGAGGTATGAGATGAATTGTTGATAGATGTGGTCTGAGTTGTGTGTGTTGATGTTGGTCACTTGATTTAGAGTTCGAGGACAACTTCATGATCAAGAGATCCTTCTTTTCAAATCATTTTTGTTTCTTGTCCTATTGCAATTAGCTTCAGGTTTGCAAGTTTTCTTTTGTATCTTTCCCCAAGCGCAGTTAGCCTTGGTTTGCAAGTTTGTAGCAGTGAGCTCGTTCATTATAATCTAATACACATATTAGATATATTTCATGGGCAAGTGCTCATCGTGGTTTTTCCCTATTTGGGTTTTCCACATAGAAAATCTTGGTGTTCCTATGTTGGATATGTGTTTTATATTAATGGTTTTTATGTTTCATTGATTTTGTCTAAGACTAATTCACCCCCCCCCCCCTCTCAATCCTTTCTTGGGTTCAATAATTGGTATCAGCACAAGGTTCCTCTTGAGTAAGTTTAACTTCTTGAGGTAGATCCAATATGGCACAGGACATGCATTACAAGGTTTTGATCTTTGATAGTACAAACTTTTCATATTGGAAGGAGAGAATGGAATCGCATTTGGAGACATTACAGAATGGAATATGAGAATTCATTCAGACTTGATATACACCCCCATAGGATGGTCCTCAGACTCCAAATGAGATAAAGTTGAAGGAGACTAAAGAGAAAGTTGGAGCTATAATTTTCAATTGTATCAGTGATTCAGTGTTTGGAAGAGTAAAAGGATTGAAAGAAGCTAAACCGGTGTGGAATAAGCTGTGTTTGGAATTTGAAGGTGATCTGAAGACAAAATAGGCTAGGCATCTGAGAATGCTTGAAGATGAAGGTGTTGAGAACCATATTCATAGAGTAACTGCTCTTGCTGATGGTTTTAGAGCTACCAGTGGACATTTGGATTAATGTGATGTTCTTCAAAATATCTTGCTAACCCTACTAATGTCCTACAAAGCAAAAAGGTATTCCATACAAGAAAGAAATGATTTAAGAAAGTATACTATTGACCAGCTTGTCAGTACCTTAGTAGTTTTTAAAATTTCAGAAATGGAGGAAGAGAAAAGAGAAAAGAAAGAGGTAGAATTTAATGTTTCAAGACATGAAGATCCGGAATGAAGTGGAGACTTGGATGAAGCTGAAGAAAACTTTGTGAGAAGATTGTAGTGAGGCATTGGAAAACACAAAGGTAAGTTACCTCTGAAATGTTTTTCTTGTGGTAGAATTGGACATTATGCTTCCCACTGCACTTACAAGGAATATTATAAGAGATTGGATGATGATGAGAAGAGAAATAAAACTAGGAAGCACAACTTTAACATAAGAGAGAAGAAGGGATTATGTTCTATACATGAACATACATCTGAAGATGAAATTGATGATGATTCAAATTAAGAATCCTTGTTTCTAGCAATAGTAGAAAAGGTGAATTTGTCAGAGAAACCAAAAGAGGATAAGACAATCAAGATTGCATTCCATGCTAAGATAGAATCAAATACATGGATTATCAACTTCAGATATCAAACCATATGACTGGTGATAAAGAGGGGTTTATTAATCTCAAGAGATATGATGGTGGATCAGTGAAATTTGCCAAAGAAGATGGAGTAGCTATTTGAGGTATTGGATGTGTTTATATTGATGGTAAGTATAAAATTAATGATTTTTATTATGTTGGAGGATTAAGACATAGTTTGTTAAGTGTTAGTTAGATGTGTAGAAAAGGTTATGAAGTTTTGTTTAGTAGTAGTGGATGTGTGATCAGAAAAGAAAAGATAGGTTAAAGAGTTGTAGAAGGAATTAGAACAAGTGGAAATCTATACTAAATCAAGGATAAGAGAGAAAGCAAATGTTTTCTAAAATAGAAGGTGGAGATTATTCTGACTATTACAAAGAAGACAAGTGATTTGAAAGAGAATAAGGAGAAGGAACCAAATGATGATGATGATTTTAGTCAAGTGTTGTCATCAATGACAAAGGGGGAGATTGTTTGAAGTATGTGTTGTTGTGGTTGTCATTGATGTCAAACTTGTTATTTCAAATAGAAGTATTGGTCTAAAATGTTTGTGTAGAGATATCTTGCTATGTCAGGGTTGCAGTTGTTCTATTGGTTTTTTCGAAAGTGTTGTTCATGTCTTTTGATGTTGTTATCTTCTTTGGTTGTGTTTTTGACATTATGGATGAGTTAGTTTTGTGGTTCAAAAATATCTTTGTGTTCTTCGAAATTCATGGTATATTTTGTAGCAAGTTGTGACATTCTATGTTAAACCTATTTTTGGGGCTAGATATAATTTTTGAAAGGTTACTTGATATATTATGGGTCTCATCATAGTGTGTATGGATCCAAATAAGAGTAATTTGAATTGGAGAGTTTGTTTTGACTGTTAATTGTCTATATGGATGCCTTGCATGTTGGGATGGTGAAGTTTTTGTTTTGATAATTGTAGATCACTAGATTGATCTTTGGAAGATGTGTTTTGGTTCCCTCTTTCTCCCAGAGTGGATCAACATGTGTATCATTGGTTCAGAAGGTGTATTGTGTTTCAAGCCAACTTGGTTCAAGCTTTGATGATCTATCTTGTATATTAAGGTTGTATGTGATTAAGTTGTATGGACATAAAGAAAGTAAGAGGGTGAGAGGAAGTATGTGATGTGAAGATAATTAATGAAATTCAAAGCTGAGAAGAAGAGTTGTGTTCAAATGATATGATATCTATTTGAGACTGTGGCAGAGGTATGAGACAGAGTGTTCAAAGATGAGGTCTAAGTTGTGTGTGTTGCTATTGGTCTCTTGATGCAAAGTTCATGGACAGCTTCATGATCAAGAGATCCTTCTTTTCAAATTATTTTTGTATCTTGCCTTATTATGTATAGTTTCAGGTTTGCAAGTCCTCTTTTGTATCTTTCCCCAAGAGCAGTTAGCCTTGGTTTGCAAGTTCAGAGCAGTGAACTCATTCATTATGATTTGATGCATAGTAGATATATTGTGTGGGCAAGTGCTCACTGTGGTTTTTCCCTCTTTGGATTTTCCCTATAAAAAATCTTGGTGTTCATGTGTTGGATATGTGTTGTAAATTAACTATTTATGTGTTGCATTGAGTTTTTTTAATATTTATTTAGCCCCCCCTCTCATTCCTACCTTGGATTCAACATGAAAAACCTTTCAAAAATTAGGATGTCAGAGAGTTATGCAAGAAATTTGTCATCCAACACCATTTTTCTACCTCATATTACCCACAAGGTAATGGTAAAGTTGAGGCTTTGAATGAAACTCTTATCAAAATCCTTAAGAAGACGGTCAATTAAACTGGCTATGTTTGGCACTTGCAATGCCATATTTCCCTTTGGGCCTATCACACAATAATTTGCACACCCATAGGAGCCACACCATATTCCCTCGTCTTTGTCTCTAAATTCATTCTCCCTCTTGAGATCAAGCTCCCTTCGCTATGGGTGTCCCTGCAAAACATTTTTCCTGATGAAGAATACAGAGTCGCTAGACTACAAGAGCTTGAATTATTGGATGAATGGTGCCTCAAGGTCTTGAACCATCTCTAAGTTTACCAGAATCATCTTCACCTCAACTACAACTAGAAATTCATAACCTAAGAATTTGACATTGGTGATCTTGTCTTTATGGAAAATCAAAAGAATCTTCAAGATTGTGAAAAGAAGGATAAGTTTGAACCTAAATGGTTGGGACCCTACATCATCACCACTAAATATGTCTCTAGAGCCTATCGGTTCACCACACCTAAAAGAGAACCATTGGATGAACCAATGAATATCATCTATTTGAAGAGATTCTATGCCTAATCTTCAGAAAATCCCAAATTTCAAATAAAATAAAAATAAAATAAAATAAAATAACATATAAAATACAAAAAAAAAAAATTTAATTGAAAAAAGTAAAAAATAAAAAAACCTTTTCGTCCATCAATAAAAACCACTATGTGGTGCTATGGGAAAGTACCTTGATGAAAACCTATTTTTAGGTGCCAGGGTAAATAAGTCGGATCCACCATATTTTTGGACGCTTACTGCTCCCTGCATCCATATTCATATTTCTTTTAGTGGTGTAAGAAATTTATTCTCCATCCAACCTCACTTCTTGCATCACTACTCCACCTCCATATTATTTAGTGTTGTAAGTCATTGATTCACCATTCATCCTTACTATACGCACCCCCCCTTCCATCAATACATGCACTCTTCACCCTAGTCACACGCCATCATCGCCCCTCACTTGCCTACCATTACCTTCTCCTCCTAATTAAGATGATGAGCTACATTCACTGCTATGAATAAGGATTATCCCATCACATTTATCTTTACCCCATCAAACTGAGCTTTTCCCCATCATTTGAGATTATATCGACTTGTGCATAGACCAAACATCTATCCACATCATGCTACCCCAATCTGAGCAAAAATCCTCTTATTTGTAGACCCCATAAAACCATCTTGTCTTTTGTCATCCCTTAATCTATCCACTATGCCCCTCGAGATGCATCCTTCCCATACCTAGCAGTCTATCCAAATTCATATCATACTCTTGGCAAGAGATGTTTGTTGGCCATGTGTGTTATTCGCATTATTGATCTTTTCACTTTGATTTTCATTTTGTGTCCCATGTCTATACCTATTTGGGTCTTCCTTGATCATCTTATATCTCGGTATGTCTTAGTTGGTGCCTGTTGGGACATTATTTTCATGGTATGACATGTTTGACATTTTTTCTTGCATGATCCAACAAGTCTTGCATAAATCCTATTGTGGTTATTTGCGAACATGTGTGCATTGAGATAACCTATTATTTGAAAGTCTAGTCCATGCATCAGATATTCATAACATCTCAACTTCTATAGCCAATGGTGTAGATAATTGGTTGTAATATCAAAAACTAGGAATGCTACATCCACATATTAAACAATAATCAAATCCATCCACCCCCCATTCATGCTTTCACTTTCCTCGAGACCAATTTATTCATTCTTTCCCCTTCTTCTATTTCACCTATTTTGTTGTAGTATGATTGACACGTCTTAAAACATAGAACACCACATACACATCCTCATTCACATGTCTACCTCATCCTATATACTTACATTGCATTTGTTCATTATGTTGTATCCATTCAGATTATATTCATTCATTAAGGTAAATTCATTCAGCTTGCATTTGTTTACATTGCATTCATTCCTTAGGGTGACCTTATTTAGCTTGCCTTTGTTCAGATTACATGCATTCATAAGGGTGAATTCATTTAGATTGCATTTATTTACATTGAATTCATTCCATAGCATTTCTTTAGTTTCCTATGTTCATTTGCATTATATGCCTTATTTTTCATTTATTTAAAGTTCACTTAGTGTTCATTAACCAATACATATTTTTCATTTTAGGGTTCCTTGCATTTAATATGTTTTTTACATCATTTATTTCCTATATCTTTAGCTCATTTATTTCTTATGATTTCCATTTTATCTCATATTAGCTCATTTTAGGGTTCATATCATTTTATCTACATTTATATTTCACCTTATTCTAGGATCCATGTCATTTCATTTTTCACATATCTACATTCATAACATCTTATTTTATGATTTTCTTTTTGGGTTCATTATCCTTTCTGCATTCATTTCATTATCATTTTCTCAAATGCATCCATTACCATTTATTCCATATACATACATCATATTATGCACATCCATATCATCACAATAACAATCATCACAAGTGCATCACCATATCCATATGCATTACCATATATCATATTCACAATCACATCACATGTACACAATGATCAACAGACAACATCACATCATATAATCATAACATATCATACATACATCATCATCCAACATGCATATATCCTCCACTTGCATCAAACATGTTAGATCCATCCTACATAGTAAATATGTGTTAGCATCATATAATCATAACAAAATCATATAGGTATATACATGTATACATTCATCCTGCATCACACATATGTTAGGAGCATCATAATAATTATAATCATAATAACATGAGCATAACCAAAAATCGTCATCCATAAATCCATCATATAGTCCATCACAATCCATAATAAATGTCCATATCATAGCATAAACATCATGTGTCTCTTCCAAAAATCATGTCATCTCATATGTACCAAAAAATAAAGATGTGTCTAATCATGGTACAATAAAATCTCCTTGAAGAGTCATCAAAAACTGTATGATTATATGAGCTACCTAGTTCTCTCCCTATTGGTAGCTAGATCTACCCATCCTCTTTAAGGTCCTACTAGTGGAGGTTGTGGCACACGTGTACTAAATGATCCACTTGAAGTATGGGACCTAGTACCCCTAGAACTAGTGTTCTTTAGGAAGGATGGTCCTCTCTAGTCCACAAGGACTACTTGCTCATACAAGTCCCTATCATATTAGGCCTCTTGGGTCACTCACTCAGCATGTGTCCTAGAAGCCATTGCATCATTGAAGACCTAACCGAAACCTATGAGTACAAGAATATGCCTCTTTATGTCCCACTCTCCCCTCAGTTGGGTAACGTCTACCTGGATTTGTGCTAGTTGTGCTCTCAACCTATCTAATTTAGATGTCATCTGCTCCATCTCCTCAATCATCTCTCCACCTCAGGCCTCCTATAAGACATCTATAATAGCATCCGTCGGGGTCTTGTAAGCATCTCTCTCTATTGTCATGGTCTCAAGGGCCACCTATAGTGTGCCCTACTCCACCTATAACCTATCCCACTCAACCTATAGGCTGTCTACTCTAGCTTTCTCTCTATCCACCTCGGCCCTCTCTCAGCCTACCTCATCCCTCAAGCTCGCTACTCAAGCTCTCTGTGTCTATGGGGGTAAGAAATTAGGGTTTCCACCATTAGATGTAGTAAACTGCTAATTCTTACTTAAGAAACCATCACATTCAAAAGAGGGTTTCAATCTAATAGATCTAGTCACAAACCCGCATGGATTATGATTGAGAATTCTGAGTGGATCAAGTTTTTAATCATTTGAATTAATTAAACCTCTTTTGTAAATTGAATTGGGAAAATTAGGGTATAAGTGTTGGAAATTGAAGTAAAAATGCATAAACAATAAGCTACATCATGAGATTGAGCCACAAACCTGGATCTGAGCAATGTAAGTAGATTCGAACTTGTTCCCAGAAAGACCTCCTAAAATGTTGGGACCATGGTGCCCGTCGTCTTGGTCCTCTAAAATTTTTGCACTCTAATGGGGGATCAATTTGTCACTATAAATAATGCTTAATCTAAAGATCACAACTCCATACATGTTTTATACACATAGAAAGAAAAGGAAATAGATTGGGAATAGGAGCTTGCTTGAGTAAAACCCTGGTTTAGGAATTAACCTTGAATGAAATATTGCAAATACCAAAATAAATGATGGAAAGATATACCTTAAATTTGCAATGATTGATAATGATGCTATGCTTCTTGAATGTAACCATATATTGTATGAAATGGCATGAACATGACAAAACCCTAATCACACACGCACGCTTGCATATGAATAGTGCAATGTTGCTCCACAATGGTTGAATGAAGGAAATGTAACCTTAAAGACCTCTATAAATGCTTGATGATGAATTCTTGAATGATATATTACTTGAATACAAATTTATTGGATGCCTTATGATTCTCGTGTGATTATGAAATGAGAGGGATGGACCTCCTTTTATACTTTCCTATAGAAAAACATCTTAATTTTCTAACATGGGCTGACATAGAGATCACATTCCTACTAGCTCATTGTGACCGTTAAGGGGGGGGAAATTAAGGTACTAATTGAGAGGAGCAAGGTGCCACACCCTGGTCCCAATAAGGATTAAGGTGCCACACCCTGGCCCCATTGAGGACCAAGGTGCCATGCCCTAGTGCCATTGAGGACTAGGGCGCCATGCCCTAGTCCTGCCCCATTTAAGGGCCATAAACAAAAGGCCATGTGATGTGCAAAGAGAAAAGGAGGCTATATTTGAATGGTATGAGCAAAATTAGGTCCTAGTCCAGCTTAGGGACATGAACGCTAAGACGAGGGCACAAATATGGACTACATTTAGCCCCCACTTTGGTAGGAGTATGAGCCTATGCAAATATTCATGGTAAAGTAGACGAAAGAGAGATGAATAAGAGGAGCAACAAGGAGTATAAGATATCACTAATTTTGAGGGATCAAGCCCCCAATCTTAGGATCTTAACTCACACAAACATATGCAAGGGCACAAAAAACAAGACAAAAACAAAAAGAACAAAAAAAGATGAAAAGATAAACAAAGGCAAAAGACAAAAAACACACAAACTAAAGACTAAAACAAGACATCAAGTCAACTATCTGAAGAGACAAGTGATATCAAAATATCTTAACCACTAATATCATTCTTGAAAAATGCCATCTCAAGAACACAAGTGATCACATAAAAGAGAAAAGCACACATCATATACGAACCATAAATAAGAAAGCTATGAGTTCATGAGAAGAAGGAAAGAGAGGGCATGGATACATGCTAGATGTGTTTTTCTAGGTGATCCATGATAAGAATGATAATAAAGGACATGGATACTTGCCCCCAGATATGTTTTTCTAGGTGATCTATGTTTGGGAGGAGAGTAGGAATAGTCTAGTTGTGTTCCATGCATGTGTGCAAGTGATGTTTAGTTTTAAGTGTATAACACCATGTATAAGAGTTTTTTTCCTCTGGTTTCGAGTGTGCTTCAACATGTTTAAGACATACAATTCAAATGCAAATGCCAAGGGGTGAATGTGTTAGTTTCAAGGGGCAAACGTCTAGTTTTGGGAACATCTCTTTAAAGTGTTTGTTTACTCTGGTTTTGAGAATGTGTAGCCCCATTTAAGCCAGATACATGCCTAGTTTCAAGGAAATCTTGTGTAAGAGTTTGTTTTCTCTGGTTTTAGGAATGTATACTCATCTAAGACATATATCAAATGTTGTGTCTAGTTTTGGGTGTCAAGCATCTCGTATAATAGTTTGTTTTCTCTGGTTTCGAGAATGAACACCCTATTTAAGACATGCATAAATGACATTCAAAAATATGGTACAATATGTTACAAAGAGGGAAATATGGGTGCCCCCCTTAAGATGTCAACATAGCCCTATGTTGATGTCTTTAGGAAGCTAGAAACAAGGATACCCCAGCTTCAACACCAAGGAGATGTACCCTTTAGGAAACAATGTCATAAATCCAAGCTAAAGAGGGAAGAATACTATAAGCAAGGATAAGATAGTTTAAAAAGAGATATCTTGCAACAAGTGTGAAGAGGATCCTTGGAGGAGAAGAGATCTTTTCTCAAAAGAAGTCTACCTCCAAGAGGAGTTCTTAAACAAACATAACATGTTCTACCAAAAGACAAGAAGGAGAACAAGAATGCATACCTTCCCCTTAGGGGAAAGGGATTCTTGATGAAGGATGACACACTTTTTTACCCAATTTAAGGGGTAAGTTTATATTAGACATACATTTCCAAATAAAAAAGAGGTTGTAGCCAAGGATATACACCTCTTGCATAAGAGAGGATCCTTGAGTAAATAATACCTTCACACAAGGAATGACATCAAATAATAAGAAAACACCACTCAACAAAGTAAAGTGGATCCTTAGAAAGGATTGGAGAGAGAAATAATTGCCTCCCTAAGTGTAAGGATAATAAGAAGGATTACACAACTTCCAAAGAGAGATTATTCATAAGAGACATACTGTTTCAAACAAGGAATAGGTCCTAACTAAGGAACACACATGTATTTACATGAAGGATAATTCTATGCAAGGAAGGACATCACATTATGAAAAATACAACACAAGAGAAGAGGCAATCTTTAAAAAGGAGAGAGAGAAGAAAAATTCCGTCGTTGATCCCCAAGCAAGAGGACAAGGAAAAATTAGGATGAAAGATCACGCATTCCTAAGGAGAGATTATTCATAAGAGACATGTCATTTCAAACAAATAATGGGTCCTAACCAAGGAACACACATGCATTTGCATGAAGGATAATTCCATGCAAGAAAGGACAATCATGTTATGAAAAATGCAATTCATAAAGGAAATAATGAAACCTTGGAAATAGGAAAGATAGTATTCTTGCCCCCCAAGCATAGAGACAAGAATAAATAGACTATTATGTTGCTCACTAATTACGATTGCACCTGAAATTGTACCGCCATGAATGACAATGAGCCCCCAATAGGTAGGCCAACAATGTCACATAGTGAGGAGCAACATAATAGGAACTTGAAAATTATTTAAAATGATTATGAGAAATATGCTATTCATTGTCAAATGTAATTTTTATGATACCTAAATCAATATAAGGTTGTATTTTTGTTTTCAAAGCTTGACACTCATTAGTAGAATGCCCATGAATTTTATGATACTTAAAAAAAGAAGAATTTTCAATATTTTGTCTACATTTCCTTCTTTTAGACCAAAGAAGAGAGATTAAATTGGCATGGAGAATATCAGACAAAACATTATCTTGTAATACCATATTGGAATGAGAAGATGTGGATTCACTAGACAATGGAGGAGAGGATGTTGACAAAGGAAGAGGTTGGAAGCCTAGCTTTTCATTAGAATAGTGTGATTCCTCATTACTTTCAAGACTTTGTTGTACACATCCTAAAACTTGTCCATTGCATCCATGTGTAGGATCAAGAGATGGTTCACTCTTAGGTGGAATTGGATTGAAGTTTAAAGATACCCAATCAATTTCTAGACATGTATTAGGAGAAAAATTGTGAATGTCAAATTAAGCCATCTTAGATTTGCTAGAAAAAGAAGGTGTGAAATCTAATGACCCCCAATCATCCTCCAATAGTTATTCTTTAGGAACTTCTTTAGTAGGATATGGTGTACTTTTCTAAATTGGAGAGAGGATTGTAGGAACTAACAAAGCATATTGTACTTCAATTCATATGCTTTTGTCAGTTTCCAAAGCAAACACTGCATTAATAAATGTGTAAGGTACTGCATGATAATTAGGAGCAATTTTTTGTTTTTGTTGAGGTTGGGAGACATCTTGACGAAGGTGTACAACAAAATTAGGTTCCTCAAGAATATGAATGGTTTAGGTTCTTTATTTTTGGGAGAGAGATAATTGGAAACATTATAATGATGAGAATTAGTATCATCCTCTTTCTCTAAAGTATCATCATGAGCAAGATAATATTTAGGTAAGAGATCATCATATATCATTAATACTTCATCTTGAGGGGGGATATCATGAAAAGAAGGTATGGTATTGCTAGGAAAAGTAGCCACAATATCATCCTCTTGCACCAAATAATCCTTATGGGGGAGGTACATTTCAGGAGAAGGATGAATAATATTCTCCAAAGATTCATTTGTAAAAGGGAGATCTTTGAAAAAAGTGTTCATATTCTCTTCATGCACCAATGTTCCCTTATTGGTAGGACCAATTTTTGGAGAGGGTAAATCATAGCTATGAATGAAAGGGAGAACTAGGTTATCATCATATACATGAAAGGGAACATCATGGACATCTTTAATGTAACTTGAAATTGAACTAGCAAAATAAGATAAGAACTCCATATGCTCTTGTGATAAAACAAGAAACTCATATGTCATGTAAAAAATTAATGTTCACTCAATATATGCATGGAAAATTGTATAAAGGAGGGAAATTTTGAATTTCAACTTTGAAAATTGTCATTAAACAATGCAAAATTTTGTGAAAGTGATTGATTAACCAATTAATTAAGCAATTTGATTTGTGAATTTGAAAGATAATAGCATCTAGATCATAGCATAACATATCATAAAGATCAGATCTGAAAATGGATTTGAAAAATTATGCAACCCAAAAATCAAATTAATAAATTAGGGTTTTTGTGAATTAAACCTCTTAGTTTATGTAATTTAATAAGATCTATGAATAAATTTATGTTTCCAAATCAAATCTTGAAAATTATTGATCCAAATTTAGACAACTCACAAATTCAATTTCAAATTTAAAATTAGGGTTTTTTTATAAAACCTCTAAATTTTTTAAAACTTAATTGGAAATTAATCTTGTAAATGAAAATTTGAATTTAAAATTTGAAAACACCTAGATCTAAAATAATTAATCCAAATTAAGCAACCCACAAGGTTAATTTTAAATTTACAAATTAGGGTTTTTTTGTGAAATTAACCTCTAAATTTTTAAAATTTAATTGGAAATTAAACTTGTAAATGAGAATTTGAATTTTAAATGCCTAAAGAATTTATATTTGAGAATATAAAATATAAATTAAGGTGTAAGAATGTCGGGTTCACCAAAATGTGGGGGCAAACAATTAGGGTTTCCACAATTAGATGTAGTAAACTACTAATTTTTACTTAAAGAAACCATCACATTCAAAAGACAGTTGAAATCCAATAGATCTAGTCACAAACCAGCAAAGATTGGGACTAATAATTCTAACTGGATTGGGTTTTTGATAATATGAATTAATTAAACCTCTTTTATAAATTGAATTGTTGAAATTAGGGTAAAGGTGGGAAATTGAAGTAAAAATACATAAGCCGTAAGATACATCACGAGATTGAGCCACGAACTTGGATTTGAGAAATGCAAGCAGATTCAGACCTATTCCCAAAGAGATCTCCTAAAATGTTGGGACCATGGTGCCCATCGCCCTAGTCCTCCAAACTTTTTGCAATCCAATGGGGGATAATTCATCACTATAAATAATGCTTATTTTGAAGATCGCAACTCCGTACTTGTTTCCTACACACAAAAAGGGAAATAGGTTGGGAATATGGGCTTGCCTAAGTCAAATCCTGGTTTAGAAATTCACCTTGAATGAAATATTGCAAATACTGAAATAAATGATGGAAAGATATACCTCGTATCTATAATGACTGATAATGATGCTTTTCTTCTTGAATGTAACCACATATGTTGTATGAAATGGCATGAACATGACAAAACCCTAATAACACACATGCTTACATATGAATAATGTAATGTTACTCCATAATAGTTGAATGAAGGATATGCAGTCTTGAAGACCTCTAGAAATGCTTGATGATAAATGTTTCAATGCTTAAATGATAGATTGCTTGAATACAGATTGATTCGATGTCTTATGATTTTATGTGAAATGAGAGAAATGGACCTCCTTTTATAATTGCTCATTAAAAAACATCTTAATTTTCTGACATAGGCTGACATGGAGATCACATTCCTGCTAGCTCATTATGACCGTTAAGGGGAGCCAAATTAAGGTCCCAATTGAGAGGACCGAGGAGCCACACCATGGTCCTACCCCATTTAAGGGCCAAAACCAAGAGGTCGTGTGATGTGTAAAGAGAAAAGGAGGCTATATATGAATGGTTTGAGCAAAATTAGATCCTAGTCCAGCTTAGGGACATGAACACTAAGATGAGGGCCCAAATGTGGACCAAATTGTAAGGGAGTATAATTTAGGACGCTACAGTGTCCCTGTCAACCATCACCTAATCTAACATGGCCTATGTAATCATGGGTTGTGGTTGTGATTGCGGCTCTAGATATGGTTGTGGTTGTCATTGTGGTTGTACTTATGCTAGTGATACCCATATCGATTCCTGAGGTGGATCATGTCCTCTCCTGCCCTATCTCCTTGCCCGTGGTGCCTGTCTAAGTACCTACCTTCTTGCCTCTGCCATGGGGACATCCTCATCCCCTCCTTGCACCCCCTCTCCTCCAATTTCCTAATCCACCATAGGTGCTACCTCATCTGCCTTTAAGATTCCTAGTATGTTGAGCCTTGATGTCATGTTTGCCTCCCACCAAGAATTGTATGCTCATGTCATCGTCGAAACAACAATATTTACATAGAGATCCCAATCAATTGATACCATGTAAATGAATATACTCTATGCATGCTCGGGCTCCATAGAATCCCCCCAGGTGTTGTTATCATGGGTAATCCATGGATGTGTCCTCTCCTCATCCACTATGTCTTATTGATGACCTTATGAGACAAGTACTAATCAATGACATGCATTATGTACCCCATGAGCCAACATTGTGTCTAAACATATGCAATATAGTAGTGATCATTTTCCTAGACCTTACATATCCTCTAAGGCCTCCAAGTGAAATCGATCATCTCATCTATTCATTGGCGCCAAAATCCCATCACCTCCATCCATGTATAATGTAAAAGGTCACCATATCTATTGATCTATGGGTGGTCCGACTGTTGATCTCAAACTCCTATTGACCGGCAGACAACTATGTGCTCAAAAGCCCAAATATGCAGCAGCGTCACTCATATGCTTAGACTCTTGTACCCTTGATAATCATACATGTGAATATCATGGTACAACTGATCCAACATCACATATCCCTAGGCATATTGTGTGCCCATATGCATCATCATAAATAAACATCTAGACCACCTAATGGAAAACATGTGGCCTTTAAGGTCGACCATCATACGTCCACTGATCAAACTTGCAACATATAATACAAATCACGAGATCCATCAACGTCTCTCCATCATTGGCTCCAATCACATCCTAGAGCAATCCATCAGTAGGCCATTTATCCAACATAGCAGTGTAAGGTAGTTCTCTCCATCCTCTAGTCTATACTATGGGATGACTCCTCTAATGGGTACCCATAGAATCCTCCAGATGTCTAGAAGTGTAATCAACACCTCACCGATAGGAAGGTGGAATGTGCACGTATCACTATGCCACTTCTCAATCAATGTTGTCACCATTGCATTGTGCACACACATATGTGGCCACTCAAACACATGATCTAGCCCTAAGACCATAAGCACCATCTTCTTCGTAAACCATAATCTCTATCGCAAACCTCTTATAGGTGGCCAATTCTCTCTAGACTTAATCAATCCCAACACCTCCTGCATTCAACACACATACCCAATCAAATCCTTTTCTAACCCTCCCATGCCTGCTAGGGAATTCCCTTGCTTGCAATTTCCCCTCATTCTTCTCCCCTACCCTGGTTGCCTCTCCTAGGTGGAGACGTTGTTTGGTCTGATGAGATGTCGCTCTACAACCCGGGCTCCCCTTTTAGCTTGGTGCAGACTATATTTTCCTGAACCCCACCTATGCATATGCCCCTTGTTCGCGCAAACATTGAATGCCTGCATAGATGTAGCCCTCCGAGTGGAGACACCGTTTGAGGGGCATGTTGGATATTGTTGCTACTAGGATATGTCATTATCATTGATGTCAACATATTCCTATGTTTTGGTGTTGCGGAGAAATGTTTTGGTGATCCGATGATTGTAGCGAGTTGATTTGGTTGGTTTGAGGATTTGTGGTTTAGTAATGAAGTATCTATAGTATCTTTACTTAATTCTTTATTGATTCCATTATGTTATGTGATGATTTGATCGAGTTGTGGATTCCAGTATGGATACTAGTTTTCAGTGTTGCAGTGTTCTGGTATTTGATCAGTTGTGCTCTGATATGATCATATCTTGTGTTGCAGATTTGGAAGAATGTTTGGGATGTTTGTGTGTATTTTCATTTCAGATGGTTCATGATTTGATGGTCTGCAAGCTATATTTCTTACCTGAGTTGCTGTTGTTAAGTGTTCTTGAGTGTTAGCATGTTGATCAATGAAGATTTGAATAAGTGGTGTTGGTGCAGCTATTGTGGATGGTTCTAACATTCTTGTTAGTGTTTCCTAATCATTTTTTTAATTTTTTTATAGTCTGCATTGATCATCATGCGATTTCTTGATGATCTTATGGGTTCGGTGATATTCTTCGTGTTATGCGGTATTTTTGGTGGTGTAACATGTTGCAGTTGATCTTGGCAAGATCTTTGATGGTGGTGCGCATTTGACGAGTTGATTTAGGTCCATGCTATGTTGTCTATGAAATTATATTGGTCCAGTGGTTTATTTATGTATCGTGTGATGAAATTGTGTAATTAGGTATAAAGGGTTTGGCCGACCTTGTAGTCAAGGTTGATGATTTGTATAAATGGGTGTAATATTCATGTAATTTGGTGGTTGTTGTTGAGTCTGCATTATCAGAGAGTGGTGTATGTGTGATCAAGTGAATTCATCTTTTGGTATGGTGTATTAAGAAGAGATTGGTGAAAGGCAAACATGTGAGATTAACCGCAACTGTTATCAGGCATTAGTAGATGTTATTATTGAAGTCCATCCTTTCTGGATTGTAGTCCAAATATTTTTATAAGGTAGTGAACCTTCCCTAAGGGTTGTAGCATTTTGGGTCATTGTAATTTGAGCAATGAGCTCTAGTCAGTGTTCCTGAATGCATGCCCCATTATAATATTTACACATACTACTACAGAGTATTATCTCATTGTGGGTAGGTTCCCACCATGATTTTTCCCTCAACTGGGTTTTCCACGTCAAAAATATTGGTGTTATGTGTTTTGTTGTTATTATTGTTATCTTTCTTTTTGCTACAATTGATCAGATCTGAGATTATGCTTAATTTGTATGATCTAGTTAAAATTGATTAACACCCCCCCCCTCTCAGTTTTCCTTCATTGTTGTTGCTAACTGGGCGTAGACACATAAATGGTGATTAGCGTCTATGCCTCGTTAACTTTTCTACCCTATATCTTAGCATAAAATATATATTGCACCTACCTACTACAACACTAAGGTGGGATAGGGTACTCATTGAGTTCTCATGCTTGGCTAGCTACTGAAAGCATCGAACACACTCTCCCCTCTACATATGATGTGGCAAAATTTCAGCATTGTGCTCTCTATACTCTATCATTGGTATACTAGGTGTGTGAAAATGACCCTTCAATGGGCCCTATGTGGCCTATATATGCCCTTCATTTTCCCTTCTATGACTCGTTCTCCACTACATTTTCCTTCTTTTCCATCCTCATCTTCCATCCTTCCTTCCTCTCCTCCTTTTCCTTCATTTTTCCTCTTTTTTTTTTCCTTCTTTCAAGAATTTTTTTGCAAAATTTAAATTTTCTAATTAAATTCTCGAGGGGGCATCCCTTATCCATGTCCCACCTATGGTGCTCCATTTTTCACATTGAAGCATCCTTCTCTTCTTTTACCCATCATCAATTCTTGCCACCACATAAAAGGGGCAAAATGTAGACGTCCAAAATTAATTTATTCCTTCTCCCATAATTAATCATAGTAATTATGTTAGTCCTCATTTTTCTCAAAATTAATGAAATTATATTTTAATTAATTTTGTCACTTTAGCCATATAATTAATTTATTAATTAATTATATAAATTCTCAATTCTTCTAAAACCCATTTAATTCCCAACGTTGGCCAATTTCTGCAATATTAGCCTCATCCAACTCTCATAATCCATCATCTATTCACCACATGGTTGTGTATTTGGAGAGCAATCCATATCAATCCATCCAAAGGAGAAAATCAAGTAGAGAAAGGGCACTTCCACTTCAATCTCAATTAGATGAAGCTATAAAAGTTATACTTGATTAGTTGTTTTACATGTTTTCATTGGTTTTATGAATTGCATATGCTTAATAAACCTTTCAATTTTTTCTTGCTTTCATTTTGGCACCCTCGGTAGGACCCCAAGTCCCTAAATTTAACATATTTTTGAGTTTTCTGTGATTATCTCACACGTGTAGCGCAACGTCGTCTCCATCTCGTATCAACATCTGGGCCTACAAAATGTTGTCTATGATCCTCAAGCGGCATCTCCACTCTACATTTTTTGCTAAAAAGTTTGTTTTTTGTAGGTTATATGGATCAACATCTATGACTAAATAATGCCTTATCTTGGAAATGATGTCTTCATAGTTATAAAACGTCATCTCTGTCCTAACTACTTACATTGCAGCCTTTTTCATTTTTCAGTAGATCTAATATTTTAGCAAGTTTAAAAAGTCTTTAAAATCTAAAAAAAAAGAGGGTAAAATTTTAACTTTTATAACTTTCTGGTTTTTAGTATCCGTAGAATCCAACAACTCTGATTTTTCTATTTATTTTGTGCATTTCTAATAAATTTTAATTTTCTAGTTCTATAAACTAACTATTTTGCACAATAGCTTGATATGGTGTATGCACTTTTGTGTCGCTATCTCCATTTCAGTGTCTGTGCAGATGGAGCATCATCTCTATCTTCTAATCAACGTATCAACCTAGCATAGTTAGTTTCATATTTTTGCTAATCATCTTGTTCTTGTAGCTTGTTTCCATCATCCAAGACAAAAAAACCTGCAAACTACTAACTCATTTCCTACAAGTTCGCTTGTCCAAGATTGATTTTCCACTAGGTGCTTGATTAGGACTTTCCATTTTTTCACATAAGTAGATAAATAAAATCTTGTTTGTCGTACTTATTTGGGGTAGTAGGTATATTCTCTCCCCTTGCAAAACCTTGGGTGACCAAAAAGCCAAACCTACCCTTGTTTTTATTGTAGTTAGAACCCAAAACACTTTAGTGTATTCTTCCCTCTTTGGTGGGATTGGCAAGGATTATGGCCGATGTATTTTGATGGTGCTTGTAGCAAGGAAGGAAGTGGAGTAGGGGTAATCTTCATTGCACCTAGTGGAAAGATGTTCGAGTACTCCTTCTTACTATCCTTTGAATGTACCAACAATATAGTTGAGTATGAAGCCTTATTAGTAGGTTTAAACATGGCTATGAAGTATGGGACCAAATTATTAGTTTTATATGGTGACTATGAGCTTATTTTATCATAGGTCAAGTCAAAATAATCATCAAAGAATAAAAGGCTTAAGCGATATAAGTTTTTCATGTGGGATACTCTAGAGTTCTTTGATGCTTTCTCAATTGATTGGGTAGAAACATCAAAAAACTTGATGGAAGACTTTCTTGCCAATATTGCTTTGAAAAGAAATGATGTTACATTAGCTGGCATTTCAAAGATTGAAGTTAAGGTTAGATCTTATGTCCCTAATAATATATGCAGTTGGCAGGTTTTTGATGAATGATGAAAATTTGACAAAGTTCCTTCAATACATAGATCAATATGAGACCTAGGAAATAGATTTCAATGCCTTTGTCAGAGTTGTTGATGGTATAGACACCGTGTTTGGCAATGAAGTGGTGCGGTTGAAGACAAATAATATCTCGAAGGGTTTGGTAGCCCTGGAAAGAGTGTTTGATGGAAGTGAGAGGTCCATTATGAAGACAACACTTGTGAATAGGGAGCACTTGGAGGAAGTAAATTTAAGGACTGAAGCTACTCCTAAGAAGGTGTATATTATAAAAAAAAATGGTCCTTAAGTCAAATATATGATCATTGCACTACTAAGAAAGTACAAACATGTTTTTTGCCTGTTCTTATGAGGATTTAAAAGCTTACAAGGAAGACCTTTTCTAGCATGAAATTTCATTAAAGCCAAATGAAAATCCCTTCAAATAGAAATGAAAAATCCCACGTTAGCACCTAAGATGGAAGAAGAATTAACAAAGTTCAAATATGGTGGCATCATCAAGTCAATTAGGCATTCCTCATAGGTCTCTAATTTGGTACTAGTTAGAAAGAAAAATGGAGACATAAGGATATGTGTTGATTTCTGGAATTTGAACATCTCCTCATTGAAGAATAATTATTCATTACCAAATATGGAGGCTATGTTGTAAAAGGTAACATGTTGTGAATTGTTTTCTATGATGGATGGTTTTTTAAGATATAATCAAGTGAAGGTCAAAGAATTAGAATAATATAAAACATAATTCACAACTCCATGGGACACTTATGTGTGTGTGATAATTCCTTTTGGTTTCACCATTGTTGGGGCAATGTTTCAGAGAGTCATGGGCATTGCATTTGTTGATCTTATCAACATAATAATCGTGGTTTATCAAAATGAACTCACTCCATTTCCAAAGAAGGCCACGTTGGCTAGTTGGTCAACATCTCCTTCAGGATTCATGACATGTTCTTAACCACCTCCCATAGATCCTTGTCTCTGGCTATCATGGTGTTTATTGATAGCTCGACCTTTTGGCATAATGGCAGCAGTGATTCCAACAATTGGTATCCTAGTGTTGGGTTACGAGTTCAAATCCTTGGAGGTCACCCCATGGTCTCCTTAAAATAAGTTCACGGAACCCTTAGTCGATATTGAGGGGGGATTGTTGGCTAGTTGGTCAACACCTCCTTTTGGATTTGTGACATGTGCTTAACCACCTCCCGTGGATCCTTGTCTCTAGCCACTGTGGCATTCGTTAACAGCTCAAGCTTTTGGTGTAACAACAATAGTGATTCCAATAGGCCAAAGACCATTGTTTGCACTTGGAAAAGATATTTACGAAAGAAATTGAATATGGGATTTCCTTAAACCCCAAGAAATGTCATTTTATTGTAACTAAGAGTAAAATTTTAGGAAATATTGTTTCCAAAAAAGGAGTGAGGATTGATCCAAAGAGATTTGCATCCATTGATATAATTCCCATCACAAAAACCATTAAGGCTATTCAATCATTTTTTGGTCAAATCAATTTTTTCAAAAGATTCATCTCCATTTTTGTTGAGATAGTCAAGACAATATAAAAGATGTTGAAGAAAGGGGCAAAAATTAATTGGACGACAAAATATATAGAAATTTTTGTGGCCATCAAAAGATCTATCAAAGAGACTCCTATTTTGAAATCTCTTCATTTCTACAAGCCCTTTTAGATTTTTTCATTTGCTTCATTTCATACAATTGTAACAGTCATGCTTCAAAAGAATGAAGAGGGGTTTGAACAACCCATTACATTTTTCAATAAGTCTTGTCAAGCTCCAAAGATAAAATATGATATAGTGGAGAACCGGCATATGCATTGGTTAAGGTGATAAAAAAATTTAGGCCTTACCTAGTTGGGGATAGGGTAATTGCATATATGCTTAATGTGGAAATCAAAGATATATTTGTACAATCTGAGGTGCTGGAAAAAGATGCAGGTGGATTAACAAAATTTAGTAATTCAACATTAAAATTCAAATCACTAGGTTGGTTATAGGTCAAGGATTGGCAAAATTGATGGTCGAGTCTAATCTAGAAGCAGTCCAAGTAAATAATGTTGATACAAATGGGGATGAGATATGTAACATTGAAAGAACACCTTGGTATACCAATGTAATATATTTTCTTAAACATGTGAAATATTTAGATGATATATAATAGATAATCAAAGAAGGACTTTAAAGCTTCAATCAAAGGTATATGCTTTTAAATGGTGACCTATATTGGAGAGATGGGGATGGTATATTGTTATTATGTTTGGATGAAGTTCAAGTAGAGAAAATGCTAAAATAACTACATTAGGGCATATGTGGTGGAAAATTTATAGCTAAGATCACTATACACAAGATCGTAAGAGCGGGATATTATTATCCTACACTCTTTGCAGATGCACACAAATTTGTGGGGAACTGTGAAGCGTGCCAAAAAAAATTTTGGAAAGTTGAAGTATGAAGGTGCATTGCCCCTTAGAACCTTTCAGGTTGAAGCTCCTTTCTACCAATGGGGGATTGATTTTAGAGGTGATATGACAAAGAAGTCAAGTGGAGGGAAGAGGTGGACTCTAGTTTTCACATACTACTTCATTAAATGGATAGAAACTATCCCTACTAAGCAGGCCACAAGCAAAGTTGTCATCAATTTTTTGATGCATAACATATTGACCAGGTTTGGTGTGCTTATCAAATTGATTATGGATAATGCAATATGTTTCAGGTCTAATGAGTTCAAAGACTTATGTGATTCTTATGGTATAGTTGTGTCATATTCCTCACCATACCACCCATAAAGCAATTGCCAAGATGAGTCAAGTAATAATAATATTATGAAGATCATAAAACAAATCCCTAACAAAAATAAAAAGGCATGGAACTCCAAGCTAAGGTTGGTCCTATGGGTGGACAAAGGGATTATAAATAAAGCCACTAGTAAATCTTTGTTTGAGTTAGTATATGGAATTTAGGCAAGGTTACTAGTGAACAATCTCCTATCAGTATACAAATTTATTCAAGAAGAAGATTGGGATATTATAGAGCCCATGGAAGAAAGGATGGAGAAACTAGCTGAGTTGGATGAGATCAAGTATGAGGCTCAAAAAAAGAATGCAAAATTGTGACAGTAGGCCAAGTATCTGTTTTATAAGAAGAACACAAATAGGAAGTTCAAAGTTGATGATTTGGTTCTAATGTGGAATGCCAGGAAGCAAGATAAGGGTAAACATGGCTAGTTTGAAGCTTTGTGGCTTGGACCATATGTGATTATTGATAAGAATGATGAAGATCCTTATTATCTACAAAACATGGAAGGCAAAGTTTAGAAACTACCAGTGCATGAGCAAATGTGCAAGGCTGAAATTAATAAATTAATTTAATAATTTAATTAATATTAGAAGAAAAGAATAATAAATGGAATAACTAAAGAATATTTAATTAAAGTAAAATGCAGGGAAATTTTGAATTTAAATTATGAAACGATCTTAGCATTATTTAATTAATTTAAGAAGGAGAAATGATGTGAAATGATAGGAAATGCATGAGTCAATTTTTAGTGTCTACATTTTGCCCCTCTTTGAGACAATATGTTTTATATTGTTATTTCAAAGAAAAATTTAAAAAATTAGCAATGTCATTTCCTAGTGTGCCCCAGTGGACCAAGGGATGGAGGTGGGATACCCTCTTGAGAAATTGATCGAAAAATGAAAATGAGGTGAATTTGGCTATTGGATGACAAGGCTATGTAAAATGGCTACGATGGTAAAAATGAGGTGAAAAGGTCTAAAAAGAATTAAGTGATAAGATAAAACTAGGGATGGTAGGCTTATAAGGCATTGTATGGGAGGGCTAGGCCAATGAAGGGTTATAAATGGTTTGGTAAGGCTCTGTTCTCGTCATTTGCATCCTCCTAGTTTTGAAATCTTAGAGAGCTCCTAGAGGCCTTAGTAGGTAGAGTATTGGGGATGATGGTAGGGATGATGGTATGGATTTTGGTAGTAGATAATTGTACAAAGAGTGTTTGGACATATGGTTAGGGTTTTGGAGCACCTATTTCCATATGTATCTAGCTCTCATCTTTTGATTTTCCCATTTCAATGCATTTGTTAGGCCCTAAAAAGTAAAAAACTATTTACATCATATAATTTATTTTCCTCAAATGATGGTGTAAATGCTACAATGGGTGTCATTCAATGCAAATGAAGGGTGATTCACCATATTTAGCGCATTGTGATGCAATAGAATTAGCACTTTACATTTGATTTTTTGGCAGTACAATAGTAGTTTTGAACCACAAAGTAGGCCTAAAGTGTCATAAGTGATGCAAAATTACACAAATGATGGTCTAAGTGACACAATTACTTTTGTGAGCCACAAATAAAGGACTAGGTGATGAATTTGAATTTGTAGTTGACATGTGATTTGGTCAAATGATGTAATTGATTGATAAAATTAAAAAAGCATTGTAGTAAATAAATTTGGCTATCTTCTAACATGTTGACTAACATTTTGCACATGATTGGATGTAGGAGGTTTAGACACCATTGTACACGAGAGCTATGAATCTTGATGCTCTAATATTGTGATGGTAGTTGGATAAAAATGAGCATGCATTTCTAGGAGCAGTTGAATTGTGACACATCACCTATATTCATAATATTTAGGAAAATAGGGGTATGGTGACTACACCAGTGGATCAAAGGTACAATGAGACAAGCTCAATCTATTTACTTATTAAGGAGGTCACCATCATTCTTGATGATATTTGGAGGATCCTCAGGATCTTGATTCATTGGAAGTAGGTAATCTATGACCCTAATAATGGTGAGAGTGCCCTAAGCTATTTATTCTTGATAGGGGTTTTAGGGATAAGGGATTATTATATTCATTTGGAGATATTGATGAATAGGTTCAAGCCAATACTACTAGTTTTAGCAGTGGTCATATGTGGAGTCTTGTTATCAGATAAGTGATGTCATGGATTTCATATTAGTTGGGGTATGGTATTAGAGCATATGATGACTGATGGTACCATGTTTTCTACCACCTCCCTCCCCTTTGAATTTTCTATTTCACTCGTCACCCTCTCCTGACACACACAAAAGACATAGATAGCCCCTGAATCCCCAATCTCTCAACCACTCCTGCATCCCTTTTCTGCAAAAGAAAAAACACCTCACACTTAGCTTCCATTGTCTCTTGAACCATGCACAAAACTCTCAGCCAGATTTGCTACACAAGCCTCTTCTCTCCACGTAAAATTCTTTGATTATGTTCCAGCCAGATCTGCCACAATATGAAAGTAGGCCCCACATACACATCCTACATAAATGAAGTCAAAGAAGGAGGGTTACCCAATAGACCCCAAAAATCAATCAAAGAGCAAACATGAACACAAGAACTTTGCCAAACTTCCCATCAGAAATGCCAATGTTGAAGGGTGAAGGAACAACGAAAAAAAAATGAGTAGAGTTCTCCTCATCCATCCCACATAAAACACAGATAGAAGGGTGTTGAAAACCCCTCTTCTAAATATTTTCCCAGGTCAAACACTTTATTCCAAGCCAACAACCAAACAAAACAATTACATTTTGGCTAAGAGAACTTATTCCAAACCTTCATCCACCACTGCACTTCCTCTCCAACCAACCCTTAGGCTAATAACACCTGGTATCCAGCAGCAACAGTATAGACACCCTTTAGATTAGGGGACTCAAGAAAGTACATCCTCATCACAAAGAGATCTAAAATTCCTACTAGAGAGAATATTATGCAGCTGAACACAATCTTCTTCTAATCCAACATCCGACCAGGCATCCATATCTCTCCACCTTGATATCTCTATCTACCCACAAGAAGTGAAGGTTTTGAAATCACTGACCTGAGACCAACTTACATCCAGGAACCTCTGCCAAAGATTCAGCAAATTAGGGAACTGAGAGATGATGGGAGGGTATCCATCCCAAGAGTCCAACCAGAAGTGAGCCTTATTCCTCTTCTTACAAATTCAAAATAAACCTTCCTTAATAAGTGTCACCCCTTTTTCTAGAGTGCCCCAAATCACTAAACCTTTCCCCCAAGGGGATAATGGGGGATATCTCGTAGACAGGTCCTCGAGATATACCTTTGAAATAACACCCGAACCCAAACCCTCTCCTCCTCAATACACCATCGCCAATACAAATTTGTAGCTAGAGCCACTCCAACCAAAGTCATCTATCGAAGCCTAAGACCATCGAATAGCTTCAAACTGCAAACCACCTCCCACCTAACCAAGCTCCATTTGGAGGACTCCAAAGATCCAGCCCATAAAAAATGTCTAGTAACTAAATCTAATTCCTTAACAAATCCCAGCGAAGCAACCTGGATCAAACACCTATAGATGGGCAGTGCCTACAACACAAACTTAATTAAATGCACTCGCCCTGCAAAGGATAACCACCTATGAGTCTAGTGGTTAAATTTCGCCCGGAACTTATCCAAAATATTCTGCCATGCCTCCCTTCACATCCTGATAACTGCAATAGGTACATCAAGATAAGTCAAAGGGAGGGCATAAATTTGAAATCTCAATATCTAGGCTAGCCTCTACTAAATGGTGTCCTGAGTATTGAAGAAGTAAATGGAAGACATCCTCATTAATCAACTAACTGGAAGCAACTAGGTAAACGTCTAGTACCCTTTGAAGATTAGAAGCTTCTCTTACTATAGCCATAGCCATCAGGGCAATGTCATCAATAAATTGCAAATGAGACTGTGGAGGAAAGTCGCCTCCTCACTGCCATCCCTGGATGAAACTAGACTCAACATTCCTTTGAATTAGCTTCCCCGATCCTTTAGAAAGGAGAATAATCAAGTAAGGAGAGAGGGGATCCCCTTGTCGGAGTCCTCGAGATGCATCAAAGAGCTCAAAGTGTTTCCCATTAATTAACACAGAAAAGGAAGCTGAAGTAACACAACTCATAACCCATTGAATCTATTCTACCCCAAAACCATACGCACCAAGCACCTTCTCCAAGAAGGACCATCTAACTTTGTCATAAGCCTTAGCCATATCCAACTTGATGAACATTGACTTTTCCTTAGCTTTGGCCATAGAATGAATAGTCTATGAACATTGCTATAACAATCCCATCCAGAATTTACCTTCCCGCCACAAAACCACTTCATTCCTAAAAAATTAGCTCCTTAAGCTCCTTCTTCAATCTATCCACTATAATCTTAGAGATATTTTTATAAATCACATTACATGGAGAAATGGGGTGAAACTGACTTAATCTATCCTTCACCTCTCACTTAGGAATAAGTTCAAGAAAAGTAGAATTTAAATCTTGTAGCATTTGCTTATTCTTCTAAGACTCTTCAACAATTTCCAAAAGATCCACCTTGATAATATCCTATAATTCTTACAAAATTTCAATCTAGAAGCCATCTGGGCCACGGGCTTTCCCTTTCTTCATCTAAAAAATAGTCTCTTCTAGTTCTTCAAGAGTGATGTCCTTCATAAGATTTTCATTCATTTCTCTAAAAACCAAAGAAGGAAAACAAGAAAGAACTTGGGCTTCCTCGAGCAATCCCCTTGTGAATCCTCCTTAAAGAGAGAGGCAAAGTACTGCATTGCCTCACCTAAGATTTTGGGAAAAGAGGAAATCTTCTCCCCGTATCATTCACCAGAAATTGGATGGAATTTCCATGTCTTCTAGCCTTCACTAAATTAAAGAAGAATGTTGTATTTTTGTCCCCTTCTTGAAGCCACTCTATCCACGCCTTCTTCTTCCAATACACTTCCTCCCTTATCTCCCACTCCTCCAGGGCTGACATTGCTCGTGCCTCCTCCTGAAGCAAATTCTTAGTCACTCCATTTTCCCTTATCAGTCTCGTAATACTATCCAACTCCACCTGAGCCAACGCCTTTACATAAAAAAAAAATTAAAATACTATCTATTCCATTGCTTGAGCCTAGAATTCACAATTTGAAGTAGCTTAGCAAAGATGTACATATCCATACTAAAAGAAGGTCTACCACGCCTCCACCAGTCAGTCATAGAGAGAAGAGTCACACAACCACATGAGCTAGAACCTAAATGAGGGACAATGAAAAACCCAAGTAGAAAATGGAAAGTTTGATAGGCCAATGATCTGAACCTCTCCAATCCAATATTTTCAAACAAGAAGACCAGTTACCACCCACCTAGTAGCATGAAACCATAAACCAGTCCAATCTCTCAGCAATATAGTACTCCCCAACCCTACAGTTGTTCCAGGTTAATTGACCAATTCTAGTCTTGATATCCACTAAATTTAGAGTATCCATGTTATCCCGAAGAAGCAGCGTCGAGGGCTCCAACCTTGCACTACCCCCAACTTCTCAGTCAACTTAGAGATAGAATTAAAATCTCCAACCAAAATCCATGGGTGAAAGGGTACCATACTACGAATAAATCTGATATGGGACCACAACAATTGCTTTCCCCTAAAGTCAATAGGTGCATAGATATTTGAGAAAAGGATAACTTCCCCTATCTCAAAACTAGAAGCAATCATAGACATAAAATATTTAGAAGACATCAAAACCATAGGACTTATCTTCCTCGAATTCCATAAACAAGCCACACCCCAAGATGATAAAAGGGTACCAATGCACTGACACTCCCCATTTCTCCACAACTTGCATGCTAAACCAAACATAGACTCCACTAGAAGCTTTGTCTCCTGAAGAAAAAGAACATCAAGACCTTGACTTCTGATCAAATCATGAAAAAAAAATTATCTAGGGTCATTGTTCAAGCCCCTTACATTCCATGATAGAACAATCATTTTGGGGGATTCAAAAAGTGCAAATTCAAAGTCTTTACTAACCCTGACTCCACCAAACTTTCACCTATCAATTTAATTTTCTCCAAATCCTTCTTCGTATTAGTTTTAGTTACTTTCGTTGTCCCACCTTTCTTTGGGTCCTTATGCATAAGGCCTAGCTAAGAAGGAGGCTTGTTAATTTTTGTCACATCCAATACTGTGGTACACTCAAGATGTGGAGAATCCCTAGGAGCATCAGTCAAAGGAGCAATCATTTCTGAAGCTCCAAATTGTTGATCTGTATCCATTTGTAAATTCCTATCTCCCTTCATATCCAAAGAATCACTAGAAATGTGGCCCTCCTGAACAAAGCCCACCACCCCTTGGTCCAAGTTAATCAAACTTGGGTTCAATTCCTGCTGGCTGAGATCATATAGAGAATTGAGCCTGTTAAAAGTGTCCTCCTCCTGCCTTTCCCTTAATGTCCTCTTTTGACCCTGATTCTTGGCATGAGCTTTGACAGGAACAAAACCATCAGCACCCTTGACTTCACCATGTGCAATATCCTTCCCCTTGTCAACCTCAGAAGGGTTGTGAGGGGATTGTGAAGGTTGTGGCTCCACATGCTTAGCTCTTGGACATATACACTACAGGTGCCCATATTCATGACACAGACAATAGCGAAAAGGAAGAGTTTAATAATCCAATTGTCGCACCCAAGAGTAAGAACCCCTACACATATCTATTGCATCTGGAAAAGGCTTACTTACATCAATTTCAACACAGATATGAGAAAAAGTCATTACCTTTCTCCCCAGGCTTTGCGCTAAAGATCCAATAGGTTTCCCAAGCAGCAAATCTAGCATGCACAACACATCCTCTTAACAACATTCCATAGGAAACTGAGGTGACCGAACCCACACCTGGACACGATTCAAAAGCTCCTCTGAAGGGTTAAATCATGCATGCCAAGGTTTGATGAACAACCCCAACTGGTTGTAAAAATACAAGCCTCCCTCAAAGACCATTTTGCAATCATCCATGCAATTAAATGTGACCATGAAGTAATTATTTTCCAATAACATAATATCCATTTCTTCCACTGGTGCCCAAGTCCTCTGAGCTCAATTCTCTAGAAACTACAAAGAAACACTCATCCCCAAAATTTTGCAATATAACAAGTGCTTTGAAAAGTATTCAACATCTTTGGTAATCATCTCTAGAGGAATAACCAATTTCAACCTCTCTTTGCATCTCTCAAGACAACCATTAATCTTCAAAATCCGAGAACCATTGGACATACCTACACTGGAAAACCCCAAATATGGAGCAAAAAGATTATTATTAAAGGTCTTAATACCTTGGATCGAGGATTTAGAGCACAACATTGCTCAAAAATCCATGTTGGGTGATGCCCCAGAGGCCTCTCCTAGAGAAATTGACATCGCACCTGCCAACTAAACCCACACCTCAAATAGAAATGGGTGAGCAAACTAATGAATAATGATGAACAATAAATACTCAATAGATACTGAGAGAGGGGGGTGAATCAGTATAGACAAAAACTTCCTTAAACAACTTAAACTGCAAAGACTACACTGACTGGTAAACAATATCACCAATTTAAATTAGGGCACTACCGGTAAAACACAGTGAGACTATGAAAGACATAAATTGGTTACACTTAGATCTTCACAAAACCTAATAACTCATTTCCACTTCACCCATATGCATAAGCAAGTAATACATTAGAAATATAAAGGTCGTTGGATCAGCATGCTTTGCCACTTAACAGAAAACACTAAGATATCACAAGAAAAAGAATCACACATAACACACTGGTTTTTCACATGGAAACCCAATTGGGGAAAACCACGGTGGGGATGAATACCCACAAGTTGTTCTTTGAACTCTTCTAAAGTCCTCTCTGTTAGGAGCCTAGTCTGGTTAATGACTTTACAATAGGTTCTGCTAGGGATCACCCGATTAAGGGATGGCTAAATACCTGGTTAGAGGTTGAAACCCTGTTAAAGGTTACCTTGTCAGAGGATTTAAAGAACTCAATGATTTTGAGTCATCCTGTTAAAGGATTTACAAAAAGCCTGTTAAAGCTACCCGGTAAAGGGATTTTCCAACTGCTGAAATGGTTAGAAGTCAACAGGTAAAACACTGATCTGATAACACCACTAAATGCCAAGGCAGATCCACTTTAGTTCCTTTTCATCTGCAATCACACTCTGCAGATCTCTACTCACTGCACCGGTCTGGCAAGAATCAAGTATCTCTTCACTTGGATACACACACAACCATTTGCCAACAACTTCACAATGCAAATCATCATCGACCTTATAGACAACAATTAGGTCAGTAGCCAAAACCTAAAACCCTAAGCATCTAGGTTATCAATACAGTCGGTCCAATCCTAACCATTTAATCACATTACATAATGTAAAACAATCTTGAACAAATCTCAAGACATTCTCCATCATTCGTTCTTTGCCACTTCTGGAAGCTGATAACCCATCACACGCTCTCCACCATTTATTGAGACTTTGCACATTCCCAAGGTAGATAGGATCAATCTTCTTCATGCAAGATCCTCAAGGAAATCCTTCATGCGCACAAGGCTGACGTGGAAACACGATCGGATCTTCATTTCAATGCTAACCCATCACAGGATGTCGTCGGTCGAATCACACAGACTTGGAATGCATCAACCGGAAACCCTGAAGCCAAGACTACCAACCGATAGTCATATCAAATAAAAACCCTGATAAAAACTTTGCATATACTGGTTCACATTCCAACATACCGGTTCACCTTTTCACATATACCGATTCACATCATCATATCACTTCACTTCCTACCATCATATCGGTTCTCTTGCCAATTTGCTTTCTTCAATATACCGGTTCATACTTCAGCATATCGACATCAATGACAACATACAATATCATCATGTCATCAAACTTTCACATATGCCAACAATCTCCCCCTTTGGCATTGATGGCAATATACAAAGATATCTCTCCGCTTCACATCTTCTCCCCAATCTCTTCCATATTATATCTTCAAAATTGTAGATATCTTCTCTGCTTCATATCTTCTCCCCCTTTGACAATAATGACAAAGTGGAGGCACAAACATCCATGATCTACTATGTTGCTCCCCCTGAGGAGTAGCATCCTTCAACACATCAATCCTGAAAAAGATTTGATAATGCAATACCTGACTGATGTGGAGCACATACCTTTAGTTCACCTCTTGAAGGGGCAGCACCCCTAATTCACCTCTTAAATAGATAAATTTAGCCTTTTGTAGAGGTTTGGTGAATATATCTGCTAACTGCTCCTTGCTGGAAACATGTTCCAATATAACCTCTTTGTTCTGAACTTTCTCCCTCAAGAAATGATACTTCAGCTCGAAGTGCTTGGTTCTAGCATGCAATACCGGATTCTTGGAAATATTAATTACACTTGTGTCATCACAAAATATACTCACCGGTTCAAATACAGGGACTTTGAAACCACTTAATACATGCTTCATCCAAACTGTCTGAGTACAGTTCATAAATGTTGCTACATATTCTGCTTTTGTTGTAGATTGAGAGATATAACTCTGCTTCTTACTCATCCATGAAACTAGTCTACCACCGAGAAAGAATGCACCATCGGTTGTGCTCTTCTGGTCATCCACATTACCAGCCCAATCAACATCTATAAACACTTGAAGGTTGAAATCATTACTGTATGGATACCACAATCCATAATCTATAGTTCCCTTTAGATATCTAAGAATCCACTTGACTGCTACCCAGTGGGATTCTCTTTGACTTTTATGGAAATGTGCAGCAATGCCCACTGCATGTGCAATGTCCAGTCTGCTATGTACTACATAGTGCAACTTACCAATCATTGACCGGTAATCTTTCTCATTCACCAACGTTGAGTCATCTTCTTTTGATAATTTACAACCGGTCATCATCGGTGTACCAACTAGTTTGCTGTCTTCCATGCCAAAGGTCTTCAACACCTCTTTGACATACTTGGACTGAGTGATAAAGATACCATCTTTCATTTATTGAATCTATAGTCCAATGAAGAACTTAATCTCTCCGATTAGTGAAATCTCAAATTCCTTCTTCATCTCATCTGCAAATGCATGGCTCATCTGGTCATTTCCACCAAAAATTATGTCATCAACAAACACTTCACAGATCAAAATCTGATCTCCTTCTGACTTTAGATAGATATTGCTATCTTCACTTGTTCTTTCAAATCCAATCTTCATAAGATGTGAGTGTAAGCATTCATACCATGCTCTAGGTGCTTGCTTCAATCCATACAAGGCTTTATGTACTACATACCATATCACTATCTTCTGATAGGGCAAACCCATCTAGTTGCTCTATATACACTTCCTCTTCAAGTATTCCATTCAGGAATGCAGATTTCACATCCATCTGATACACTTTGAATCCCTTGAAGGCTGCATATGCAAGAAGCATTCAAACTCCTTCCAATCTAGCTACTGGAGCAAAGGTTTCTCCATAGTCTTCTCCTTCTTCTTGAGCATATCCCTTACATACCAGTCTTGCTTTGTTTCTTACCACTATGCCATCTTCATTCATCTTGTTTTTAAAAACCCATTTGGTGCCAATAACATTTTTCTACTCAGGTCTGGGTACCAAAGACCATGTACCATTCTTTTCTATCTGGTCAAGTTCCTCTTCCAAAGCCTTAATCTAGTCTTCATCTTTGTGTGCCTCTTTAAATGTTATGGGCTCAAATTCAGAAATCATGCAAGAATTTTCTCTGACCTTTCTTCTTGTAAGAATTCCAGCATCCTTATCTCCTATGATCTGCTTTGGATCATGATGTAGCTTTACATACCTAGGAATGATCTTAACAGATTCCTCTTGCTTTTCTTCTTCATCCTCATCTTCATCAGCAACTACTGCTGTAGGAGCACTGTTACTGGTACTTGGTTGTTTTGCAACTGGTTCCTAGAAGGTTACAACCGATTCATCTACCGCTTGCTCACTATCGGTTTCCTCGGGTTTCTCAGAGGTTTCATCAACTCTAACATTGATACTTTCAATAATTCTCCGAGTCTTATTATTAAAATACTTGAGAGCTTTGCTCTTGGTGGAATACCCTAGGAATATTCTCTCATCACATTTTGCATCAAACTTGCTTTGGTGTTCACTCCTCTTGATATAACACTTGCTACCAAACACTCTAAAGTAGCTTACTACAGGAGTCTTACTGGTCCAATACTCATAAGGAGTTTTATCCTTACCTTTCTTGATGAGTACCCCGTTCATAGTGTAGACTGCAATGCTCACCACTTCTCTCCAAAAGGTGTGAGCAACCTTCTCTTGAATCAGCATTGTTCTGGCTACTTCAACTACAGTCCGGTTGTTTCTTTCTACTAGGCCATTCTGTTGTGGAGTCTGGGGGGCAGACAATTGCTTCTTGATGTTGTTCTCTTCATAGTACTTATTGAATTATCCAGAGGTGAACTCACCTCCTTGATCGGTTCTAAGGCATTTGATCCTCTTACCACTTTCTTTTTCAACTAGTGCTCTGAAGGCTTTGAACTTTCCAAAAGCTTTAGACTTGTCTTTCAAGAATGTGACCCACATCATTCTTGAGCAATCATCAGTAAGAATCATAAAGTACCTATCTCCCTGAACACTCCTAGTTTTCATAGGACCACACAAATCAGTATGCACAAGATCAAGTAAATTATTTGTTGTGAAAGATTTACCTTTGAAGGTTGAAGAAGACATTTTCCCCAGTTGACATTCTCTGCATAAAGGATTCTCCAATTTGTTCAGCACAGGAAATCCTCTAACTTCCTTGATCTTACTAGCCTTCACAATATTATCAAAATTTACATGGCAGAGTCTCCTATGCCATATCCAACTATCATCAAACTTAGCCATTAGACATTGACTGATATTTGTATTTAACTAAAATAAGTTACCTTTGGTCTGCATACTAGTGGCCATCAGTTCACCACTCTTTCCCTTTATTTTGCATACTCCATCTTTGAACTCCAGAGTGAGTCCTTTATCATTCAATTGAGCAACACTCAAAAGGTTATGCTTGAGACCTTCTACCCAATACACATTATCAGCATTGTTTTTTTCCATTTAAAGAGATGGACCCTTTGCCTTTTACCATACAAGGTGCATCATTACCAAAATGGACTACATCTCCATCATACTCTTCCAGAGACAGAAACTTCCTTCGGTCACCAGTCATGTGGTGAGAATAACCACTGTCAATAATCCACTCATTGGAATTATCAAAGTGGGAGACAAGAGCCTTCTTGTCTGACACATCTTCCTTGTCCGACACATCTTCCTTAATAGCTACAAATACTATGTCTTCTCTTTCTTCATCTTCTGATTCATCATTAGTGACACCTTCATCAACTGCAACAAGACAGTTTCTCCTATTTCCTCCTTTGAACTTTTTGAACTTCTCTGGTCTATCCTTGTTATCACTATTGGGACAGTTGACAAAAATGTGTCCTATCTATTGCAAGAAAAGCATTTCAAAGGGAGCTTACCTCTGTATTTTCCAATTCCCTTAGGAAGTCTCTTGGCCAGAAGAGCTTCAAATTCCATCAGGATCTCCTCATCATCCATATCTCTGCTTTGTCTAGGTTCACAGTTGGTACTGGCTTCTTTACCCTTTCTAGATAGTGCAGCAGATGCTCTAAAGGCTGAATCAGTATTTTGAACACTGCCATCATAATTGTTTAGCTCATATGTGATCAACTTAGCAATGATGGAATCTAGGGACACCTTTGTCTTGTCAATATATCTCAACTCTTAAATAGCGGCAGCCCTTATTGCATAGACTGGTAATAAGGTTCTCAAAACTTTGCTAACAATGGTGGAATCATCCATTGTACCTCATGCACTCTTGATGTCTCCAACAACAATTTTAATCCTTATCCCATACTATTGAATGGTCTCTCCTTCAGCCATCCACATGTCTTCAAACTTTCCTCTAAGGCTTTCTATTTTAGCTTGCTTCACATGCTCATCACTGCCATAGATAGACTCCAGAGTATCCCATACATCTTTGGGATAGTCTTTTTCCTGAACATCTATAAACTCAACATTAGATAGACTGCTGATAAGAGCTTCCATGACTTGCCCATTCTCCTGAATTTCTCTTCTTTGATCATCAATGAGAGTACCGGTAGGGACAACATAAGTATTCTCAACATAGCTCCAACGTTGAGCACCCATGCTTTTAATGTATATCTTCATTCTTTCCTTTCATATCTTAAAGTTATCTCTATTGAACTTAGGACCTTCCCTCTTCATCATTAGAATAGGATCTTTTCCTCAAGCGGTTAAGCTTATAACACGGAGGACCTGGAGGATGCTCTGATACCAATTGATGAATAATGATGAACATCAAATACTCAACAAATACTGAGAGGGGGGGGTGAATCAATATAGACAAAAACTTCCTTAAACAACTTAAACTGCAAAGACTCCACTAACTGGTAAACAGTATCACCGATCTAAATCAGGGCACTACCGGTAAAACACAGTGAGACTATGAAAGACATAAACCGGTAACACTTAGATCTTAACAAAACCTAATAACTCATTTCCACTTCACCCATATGCATAAGAAAGTAATACATCAGAAATATAAAGACCACTGGATCAGCATGCTTTACCACTTAACAGAAAACACTAATACATCACATGAAAAAGCATCACACATAACACATTGGTTTTTCACGTGGAAACCCAACTGGGAAAAACCATGGTGGGGATGAATACCCACAAGTTGTTCTTTGAACTCTTTTGAAGTCTGCTCTATTAGGAGCCTAGTCCGGTTAAGGACTTTACAACAGGTTCTGCTAGGAACCAATCATGCTAGGGATCACTCAGTTAAGGGATGGCTAAATACCCGGTTAGAGGTTGAAACCCTGTTAAAGGTTACCTTGTCAGAGGATTTAAAGAAATCAATTATTTTGGGTCACCCTGTTAAAGGATTTACAAAAAGCCTATTAAAGCTACCTGGTAAAGGGATTTTCCAACTGCTGAAATGGTTAGAAGTCAACAGGTAAAACACTGATCTGATAACACCACTAAATGCCAAGGCAGATCCACTTTAGTTCCTTTTCATCTGCAATCACACTCTGCAGATCTCTACTCACTGCACCAGTCTGGAAAGAATCAAGTATCCCTTCACTTGGATACACACACAACCATTTGCCAACAACTTCACAATGCAAATAATCATCGACCTTATAGACAACAATTAGGTCGGTAGCCAAAACCTAAAACCCTAAGCATCTAGGTTATCAATATAGTCGGTCCAATCCTGACTGTTTAATCACATTGCATAATGTAAAACAATCTTGAACAAATCTCAAGACGTTCTCCATCATTCGTTCTTTGCCGCTTTTGGAAGCTAATAACCCATCACGCACTCTCCACCATTTACTGAGACTTTGCACATTCCTGAGGTAGATAGGATCAATCTTCTTCATGCAAGATCCTCAAGGAAATCCTTCACTCTCACAAGGCTGACGTGGCAACACGATCTGATCTTCATTTCAATGCTAACCCATCACAGGATGTCATCGATCGAATCACACAGACTTGGAATGCATCAACCGGAAACCTTGAAGCCAAGACTACCAACCAGTAGTCATATCAAATAAAAACCCCGATACAAACTTTGCATATACCGGTTCACATTCCAACATATCGGTTCACCTTTTCACATATACTGGTTCACATCATCATACCGGTTCACTTCCTACCATCATACCGGTTCACTTCCTACCATCATACCCGTTCTCTTGCCAGTTTACTTTCTTCAATATACTGGTTCATACTTCAGCATATTGACATCAATGACAACATACAATATCATCATGTCATCAAACTCTATACATATGCCAACAGAAACCTCACACCTTGGAAAGCACTTGCCACTCACTCCTCCTGAACACCTCCAAAGGAAGAATTCAGGCCCAAGCCCCCCTCACCCCGCAAGCTCCTCACCATACAGCCGCAAAAAACAAGACTCCTATCACATCTCGCACAAACACACCGCCCTCAAGTCACCACACCACCACCTACATCAGTCACTCGTACAAACAGAACCACCCCTCCCCGCGAAAAGCACTCACAACCCTCCCCACTGCGCACTATCTTTCACAGCCCACCCACAAGCTAGGGTGCGGATGCCCTAGCTCGAACCCATCCTCCAATATTTTTAATTTCAATTTCAGCCTTGCACATTAATTAAATAATTATTTAATTAATTATTTTTTCAATTATTCTTCTAGTTCACTATAATTAAATAGTTATTTTTTATTATTTAATCAACCAACTCTTCTATAATTAAATAAATTATTTTAATTTAATTTATTTTAAATTTTTAAACTTTAGTTCCTCTAATCCTTTCATCATGCACATGAAATTAAATTATTTATTTATTCAAATCTAATTTTATTTCTCATGCACCTCCACTTAAGCACTTCATCTAACACTTTCTCTTATTTAGTCTATTATTTTCTCATGCAACCGGTTCACTAAAATAGGCAATCAGTTAACACCTATTTTTAGCATTTAATTCTTCTCATCAATTCTTAACCATTGATCTTCAAATCAATCTCAATCGAACTCCACCGTTGATTAACATCAAAAAAATCTATAAATTAGACCTTCATTTACAATCATTCTCAAACCACAATATTCAAATTTTGTGAGATCATAATTGTGAATTGTGCTTATGCTAAAATCTAAGAGCAACATATCATTCATTCAAAGTGAGTTTCAAAGAACAATAGAGATAAACAAAATATTTGTATGAAGGTAGCTTTATTGTTGTTATTCATTTTTACACACTCTATTGGTAGATTAGAATTTGTTTCGTGAATTTGAGGGATTCATGATTAATCCTTTGATAATTCACTATGGTTTTATTTTTTATCTCACACATAGACCACCAACACCTCATAGAATATAAACAACAATGATGATCACAAGCTAGCAAGTTGTGTTATGCTAGGTGATCAAGGTGAATCATATGAATACCATTGGCCAAGTTGTGATATTTTGGGTGATTCATAGACCACCAACACCTTAGGAAGCATAAACAACAACAACAAAAATCACAAACTAGCAAGCTACATTATTCTAGGTGATCAAGGTAAATAATATGAATGCCACAGTCCAACAAGCAGTGTTATATTGGATGATTCATAGATCACCAATATTGCAAGAGATATATCGATAACCATGCTTTAGGGGGAATTAATGCAACACAAAACCACCACAAAGGGGGTACATCAATGAAAACAACAAACAAAAAAGAGACCATATGCCCCCCATTAAAATATTAGTTTTAAAGATTTTGGGAGAGAAATGAGGAGAAAACTTTACACACAAAATAATATCTTCTATTCCACTTCACACACCTCATAATAAAAATTACAAACATATATATAAGATTTTCCATATCCTATATTGTGGGAAAGTTGTTATACATCCTATCACAACTCCCTTTACATAAACATGTTGTTATAACAACTCATAAACAAATAAACCAAACTATAATAAATTTAATATTCATAATAATTATGTGAATTATAATAACAACTCACTTTTATTTTAACACGCATAATTATTCTAACCCATGTGAACATGATTTCCTAACACCCCCCCTAGTGTGAACATGGGAAGAAAGTACATTACATGAACTAGAAATAGAATCGTATGTCTGCACATACTTTCAAGTTTGCTTATTGCTAGCTATATCTTATTGCACATGATCACCTACATACAAGAACTTATCCCACTTTCACTTCCAATGAACATATCATTGGCTAACGACACTTCCAAGAAGTTTGACATTTAAAGGGTCTTTATAGTTAGTTCCTCTCCTATACAACTATTTACAATATTGATGATATCCATATTCTCCTTGTTTTAAAATTTAACACTTTCAATTAAGCCCAACTCTTGTGGCTCGTGACCTTGATTCAAATGAAAAGTAACTCTCATGAAGCTTTCATGATTTTCACAAAGGTTTACCACAATCCTATACATGAATAGGAACTCTCCCATCTTTTAACCTCATATGGTTTTTTGGATTACCACTAACCTTTTCAAGATCCATGAACTATATTACACTAGTTCTTTTTTTCAATACAATATTTTACACTAAATGGTTATATAAGTGTGATTGTGCATTTATTTTCATGTCACTTTCTAGTTTTCAAAATGTAATTTATCCCTAATTTGGTCTTCCATTCTTGAGCTACTCTTGGGAACTTTGTGGGTGTTCTACCTCTCGTGGTTATCGAGTGGACTAATATGATTATACTGGTAGCTTGCCCCATTTCTTGTGAGGAGTATAGTAGTACTTCACCTTTTGAAGCCATCATATTTATTATGCTTTTTCCCATCCCTCAATGTTGGCTCATTTGGATGTAGAGTGACACCCTATCTTTTACTTGTGTTGTGAGCATGATTGTGATGCATATTTGAATTCCATGTCTACTTTGTAATTGGTGTGAGTGTATACCTTCTCCCCATATGTTTGGGCCTTGTGATATCCCCTAGCATAGTGGGTGTGGATATTTTGATTCCATGTGGTAGGGTGGCATGGAACCACCATTGGGGATCAAATATTTGAAGATCATGGTTCAAGTTGGCTCTTGGAATATTCTCCCCTTCTTACATTTTCCTTATGTATTTAATTTCATTTATATATAAAACGTGTAATTGAGGATATTTGAGTCCCAATGCCTTGTAATTGTAATGCTTATTGGACGTGGATGGAATTTATTCATTCCATACATGTATCAATTGTATTAATTCTTTTATGTGTATTAGTGTTGGCAATGAGCACATATTTTCATGTATGTTTTTTAAACTTTAAAGCAGTAGATAAAATGAACTAAGGAAAATTCATTTGAGCTTTACAATGAGCACAATGCTTAGAAAATAGATATGGTAATGTTAATGAATGTAGGAACATATCCTTTGGGATTAAAATGAATTATTCTACTATAGTAACAAATATTTCTTGAACTTTATTTCCACAATCAAAATTGTAGAAATTATTCAAAGTGTTTTAAACTTAAATGATTAGGCTTGTGCCTTTTGAGTTTTGATTGATTTTATGAAAGGGGTGATCCTTAACCCCAAACCCTGATCACCAAAGGTCTCTTCTTCTTTTCCAAAATTCTCTAGGTGTGTCAGGTGCTAAAGATTGGACCTTCACCTTAATGCGTAAGCTATCTTCTGGTAAATAAAAAATCTCATTCCTAATCTCAGATATCAAAGTGTAATCTACGAGATTTCATTGTTGATAGTTATCAAACATTAGGAATTAGGCTTATGCTCTTCTAGTTTTCAACCCCTTAGTGAAATGAGTATGTCAAAACTTTGACCCCTAATCCCCAATAACTATATTTTTGGACTTTGGAGTTCTTGTGTTTATCGGGTTTTAGACTTCGATCTTTCTCCTTACTATTTATACATATGCTAGGTAATGATTAAGCAAGAACTTGTTAGAAATTAGGATCTTTAGGATAGTAATTATTATAAACTAAACATAAAATAGATAGTATTAAGATCATACAAACATGGATTTACACATTACACAAGATGTACATGGGGAAAACCCTTGGGGGTAAAAAAAATCCATAAAGCATCATTTTACTAAAACACTTACAAAATATAGTCAATTAAAAAATAGACATAACCTGGGATACTCCTCCTCACTTAGCCAATAATACTATAAAAATCCAAATTCACACCATCTCAAGTGAGAGAGAATCTCCTTAAATAAAGGAGAAAGGGTGGCAAATACCCAAAGCGGTATTAGTCATACCTTTTCAATAATCTCCATGCATAAATAATTAAACATCTAGTAGTTATTAGATATTACAATAATATATAAATGTAGTCACACAAATCTGTCCATTCTAATTAAATGAATATTTGCTATTTAATTTATTAAAAATCCACTGGCCATCAATTAATTAAATTAATATTTAATTAATTCATATTCAAACATTCTCCTATTAATTAAATAAATTATTCAATTTATTTTAATTAATTCATTCAACCAAAATCACAAATCAATTAAATGAATAAATCATATTTATTTCATTTAATCCTCTTTCCTCTTTTAAATAAATTAAATAATACATTTATTTAAATCATTTATCCCCCCACTTGCATTTTCCTAAAAATGCAACTTGCACACATTTATTGAAATAAATGAATTTTTATTTTAATAAAATCCTATTTTCCCTCACCCACCAAATCCACTTGCATTCCTAAACCCCCTTCTAGATTCTTCTAACCTCTTCCTAATTAGCCTAATCCATTCCCTAATTATTGTCACATTCCTAAGCAATTTTAAGTCACTTCTCAAAGACTCCAAAGTCTTTGAAAAGCATTTAATGCTTTGTGTGTTCAACAATCTAACATCCAAAGTCTTCCAAAACCACTAATGGCTCTTACATGACCACTAATGGCTCTTACATGACCACTAATGGCTCTTACATAACCATTTATGGTTATTTCAACTTGCACTCATATGTCTCCTCAAGCATTTATTGCTTTGACCATGGTTATCTCTTTTGCCTTTGCACAAGAGTTTATCCTTTGGATAAAAGCTTTATTCTTTGAATAAATAATTTATCCATTCAACTAACCTTGACCTTAACTTCCAAGTTAACCCTCAGGTCATGTCAAGCATTTAATGCTTCTTCCCTCTCCTCTCAATCCCTCTCATGTTGACACTTGTCATCCTGGGATTGGGTTGAAAGCCCTCACATGGATTGAATATCATTCAATCCTGACCCTTGTTGAGATTACTCAATCTCAACCATCCATTGCTCCATTTTTCCTATAAATAGAGCTCACATTCCTCATTTTCAAATCCTCAAGCATTTAGCATTCATAGTCATAATCCTGAAAACTTGTATGCATTTAAGCTATAGGCATTTTGAGAGAGCATTTTAGCATAATCAACTAATATCTTGTCATTTTGGATAAAATAAATCATTTTAGTATCAATAGCATAGTATTAGCTTTTTATTCATATTTAAAGCAAATACTTCAATCTCAAACCTCCATAAGCATCCATAGTGCAAAAAGCTGCTGAGAGCTACACTATTTTGGAACTTGGAGAGGAGAGGAACAAAGGAGAAGAAACCAAGAGCATGTTAGGAGGCATTTGGAGATGCCTCATCATATTTACCTTCTTAGTTAGATATTTTATCATGTTTTTTATATCTCTTTTGATATGCTTGTGTAGGAAAGTATTTTGTTTGTGATTGACACTAACAGTTTGGCTTTTCTTCTTGTTTGTGTTTTGTTATCATTGACTAACCTTCCCTTTTTGCAGAGCATCATTTGGTGAACCCGACGTGAATCCAAACACCTAAAAAACAAATTTTTTTTGACAACTAACATGTTTGAATGTTGAACTTGACACACAGGTTGCGTTTTAGCGCTATTGATCACGTTGTAGTGCTATTGCAACTTGTTGTTCTAGTGCTATTGTACCAAGTTTAGCACTATTGACATTGTTTGAGTGCTTTTGACCTTGTTTTGGCGCTATTGAGCATGTTTGAGCGCTTTTGCCTTCCCTGTCATTTTTCTTCTTTTGGCATGTTTGTGTTAAATAGCGCTTCTGTTTAAACACAGAGTAGCGCTATTGTAACAGAATGTTGTAAAAACGACCCTGTAATTGAAAAAAGAAAAATTCTTAGGCTTGTGGAAGCCCACCATAGGTTCGATTTTTACTAACTATTTGTCTCTTATGCAGGTCTAAAAACCAACCTCTTTAAAAATAAAAAACTTCCTTTTGGTGTTTTAAAAATTGAACAACACAAAATTTGCTTTCTTGCAAGCTTAGGATCAAAATTTGTTTTTGGTGCTCTAAAATTGAACAAAACAACTTTTGTTTATTGCAAGTTTAGGCTTAACTTTTCATTTGGTGCTTAAAATCAACAAAACAAATCCATTTCTAGCATCAAACTTAAGCAAAAATTTACAATCCACACTTCAATTTTTGGTGCAATTAAAACTTACAATCCACTTGTTTCAAAATTTTTACAAAGCGATTTTTCCTTCATACGTGCTTCAAATTAAGTTGACCAGGATTTTCAAAATTCTAGTTTACTTAAAATTTTGCATTTGAGGTTAAAAAGAACACCATGATTGTTGGAGCAACATCTCCAAATAGTTAGAACACATTGCGATGGCAAGTTAAAAAGAACAAGTGTTTTTCGTGCTTGGCACACTTGTGCAAAAAGTTGGTCGAGTGGTCCTACTTCTAACACACACTATCCTCTCCCTTGGCTTTCGTGGTCCTAGGTGCAAGAGAAAAGTGTTAGTAACACTCAAATTTTTATCTTTTTAAGAGAGGCCTGCCAAGAGACACATCACTCTTGGGAATGACCTCGCACGGTAAATCCTTCGAGCCACTATAGAAATCAGGTGAGAGCGAAAGCTGTAGCCTTGGGTATAGTTGTTCCTACAGTGTAACTTGCCGAAAGGACAAATAGGCCCCACCACAAGTTACAAGGCTCTTAAGTGAGTCACTGTAGAATGAACTTATGTCCAAAGACATCGAAAATGACTAAACACCTTTAAGTAGTAGCCCACCTATTCTATTGATTGAGAATATTTGAGATATAATTCAGTGCAAGAGCATTGATGGTTTTGCTCCCAAGATACTCACCATACATATTTCCTTGAGTAGAAACATAGCTTTTTGAAAAGTCACTTGTGGCTTGATAAAAGTGGTGACTCCCCCATCATAGGGATCATCTATTTGTTATATTTGTGCAAGACTTAGTATATCACATCCTTACCTGCCACAGCGGGATTCATAAGGTATGTAGTACCAAAGTCGAAGAAATATCAAGATGTGGGTTGAATTTATCACAACTGGCCATTTGACCTTGGGGATACAAAATGTTTGAGGTGTCTTCGTTTTAGTCAAGACCAAGTACAAATTGAGCTGACTTCAAGCTTTGGAAAGAAAAGCACCTAAAATACACTTAAAGGAAAGGGTCATAAAAAGTCCAAAGATTGGGTTGATCTAGACCCATACTCATTTGTGCCTTTTAAGGCAACATTCTTGTGTTTGTGTGCTTGCTTTGTTTTCTTGTCAAAGAAGAATCAAAAATCAATTCCAAAACAAGTATTCATCCAACCAAACATCTTTCAAAACAACCAAAAATATCAAAAACAAAGTGCAAACAACAAAGTATCAAACTTTATGACCATTCTTCACATCTTGCGAAAGAAGAATCATCATCAGAACATCAACTTGAAAAGAAGACCATTGAGCTCAAAGGCTTTGATCAAAAGGAGGAAATTCTTCTGTCTCAATAGACAAATCTTTGTCTCTCATATAGTTTTTCTACGTCACATGCGTCTCTACCTTCAAGGAAAAACAAACGAATTTGATTCAAAATCATTAAACCACAAAGCTTTTATGCAATATAGAGCTTTGAGTTATCACAAAAACCAAGGAGACAAGATTAATCCCAACTTCTTCCCAAATGTTTGTATCACATACAACATAACTCGAGAAACGCCACCAACGCCTGAAAGGGAAGAGGTAGAATGTGTTCCATAGGTGACACAAAGCTTTTATTGAAGTTAAAACATTTCATCCATCATCTCATTCATACATCATCACTTCATCGTCAATCCGTTCCAACTCTCAAAATATTAAAAGGTTCTTGTCATAAGTTCTCTTTTTAGATATTGCTTGAATCAAACACATCCCATCACTTTTTTAGATTGTTTCTACATCTAGGATAAGCTCATCCTAAGAGACACATCTACGTAGGTTAAAACTAGTTCATGAGTGAATTCTCTCATTACTAGGTAGTTAAATCTGTAACACATCTCAGATTTCTCTGCACCTTATCACATCAAACCTTATCAAACAAACAAGCAATTCAAAGAAGGAATTTCTATTACATCTACCTTAAAAGTGCTAGAGATCCGCATGCAACACAATTCACCAACTATCAATCTCTCATTTCATCAACAACTCATCATCATTTTCGCTCAACTTCAACAAAAACTTGTAAACAAAATGGCTCACACCCAATCACACTCAAGGCAACGAGAAGCAAAAATTGAAGAAGAAGAGGAGGAAAATATCAATGAATTTCAAGAAGAACTGGGAGGAAATGCAAATGACGAAAACCCAAGTACTCCTACTCCTGCAACAATAGAAAGGGCCCAATATAACCCTCTCTTTAACAGACTTTTTGACGAAATACTCAGGAGCAATGCAGATGCTCACTTTTTAAAGCTCGCTCAAGAAGGAGCCAAACTCCCCTCTGACTTTGATCTTGCCCAAATAAGACAAGCATCAGAACGACAAAGTCGCCATGAAGCAGAAAGAGGTAGAGATCCCATCAGATATAACATTCCTTGAGGTAACCCGCCACCTCCTCCTCCAAATGAAATGGAGATGTTGCGGCAACAAGTCAAAAATATCGCCCAACAACTTCATAGTGGTGTAAACACTAACCAATTCTCACTCAATGACATCTGTCCCTATCCCTTTGATAGGAGTCTTTATATGCCACCCTTTCCACGAGGATTCGAAACACCCAAATTCGAAAAATATAGAGGAAAGGGAGATCCTCGTGATCATGTTAGAGAATTTCATTCCACTTGCCTCGAAGTGGCATATGAAGACACATACCTAATGCGACTTTTTCCCCAAAGCTTGGGAGGAACAACCACATCATGGTTTTCCCAGCTACCAGGTGGCATTAGGACCTTTGAAGAACTAATTCAGAAGTTCTTGGCACATTACTCTCATAACATTGAACGCGACATCACCATGGCCGATCTGTGCAACACTAAATAAAAACTAGGGGAACTATTCTCAGTATTCCTGCAACAAAGGCATCAAATGTCTAGCAGACGTTCTCTTCAGTTACCTGAACGAGAACTAGTGGAAATATTCATTTCCAACTTAAACGAAGAAATGGAGTTTCACCTGGATGTCAAAGACACAGACTCTTTTAATGACATGATCACCAAGGGTTTGAAATGTGAGCGGGCCCTCATCAAGAAAGGACTTATCAAAATCTATAATGAACCAAAGGATGGTCCTCGCCTAGCTTCAATAGTGACAAACCAAGCTTCTGGAACAAAAATAAGAATATCATCAACGATGGGGTTGTGGATGCCATAACTGTCAAAAGTGCACAACTTGTGGTTCGATTTGTAGGACAGAATCCCCCACCTCAGACTAACACAATTATTCCTTCAAATCAAGGTCGCATCACATCTCACGATGAACCCAGACCTCGTCAACAGAAACAAAAATGAACATACACTCCCTTAAGGGAACCCATTGACACAGTGTTGCGACAACTGGTTTCTCAAAATTTGGTAACTCTACCTAAAACATCAAACTATGAGCCTCGGGTCAAACCTGCATGGTGGAGAGATACTGAACATTGTGACTTCCATCAAGGGAGAGGACACAAGACAAGTAATTGTCATAGATTAAAAGATCTTATTCAGGATCTTATTGACCGAGGTGAAATTTAAATCAAAGGGCATGACCCAAAAACAACAAACAATGATCATCTGATGTTCAAAAATCCACTTCCATCACAAGATCAAAAGGGTCCTTCCACTTCCAGGAGAGGCACTGATACCACGGATTATACGCAGGCTGCGTATAATTATACTATAAATCACATGTATGATGTCAGTGAACAAATTGCAACTATAACCATCAAAAATCCCAACTCCAATTGCAATGTTGTTACACGTCGCGGCAAGGTTACCATAAAGGTAGCTCCACAAGGCGCCACCTCCATACCAAAGCAGTACAATCTTGTGGAACAATTAGACAAAACACCTACGCTTATATCCATTTTAGAGCTATTGCACCTATCTCCATCTCATAAAACAATCTTGGATCAAGCTCTCCAAGAGGCATTAGTCCCTACAAACCTGAATACAGACCAATTTCAAGCCATGGTTGGAAGTCTAAAGTCATCACCTTGTCTCACTTTTTCCGAAAGTGACAACTCTTCCTTCCAGCAACCTCATAACGCTTCGCTACACATGGAGGGCTTTATCAACCAACATAGGATCAAGCGAGTCTTGATCGATAATGGAGCAGGCTTAAATATTTGTACACTACAGTTGGTCACCACTTTGGGATATGCAACAGAATCAGTGGATCCCCGTAAGAAGATCACAATCAAAGCCTATGACGATGCAAAGCGTTCATCCAAAGGAGTTGTGGTACTACCAATCCGAGTGGGCCCTATGGTAAAACACATCATCTGTCAGGTTCTGGACCTTCCTTTGCCATACAATCTATTGTTAGGAAGACCTTGGATACATGCCATGCAAGTCGTTCCATCTACCTACCATCAATGTATCAAGTTCCCACATAATGGTGTAGAGATCACAATCCTGGGCGATGCAAATCCCTTTGCATATTGTCATAATATCAGCCATCAACTAGAGATTACCGTTCCTAACAATAGAGAAGCCATTTCCTCCACATCATATATAAGTCTAGCCTCTCTTGCTAGTTCAAACACCACTATACCCAAGCAAGAAAAGCTTAAGATGAAAATAGTAGAGGAAGGTCCTAGGGAATACAATTTGAGTCAACTCTTTTGTGTGGGACAAATGCCCACTTCTCCTAGAACACATGGCAAACCCCAATAGTTACTTCAACAACCACTAATCACGCCAGCATGTGCTTTGACACCTTTCATCCTTGGAAAGAGTCAAGAAGAAGAAACCCAAGATGAGGACTTAGCGGAATGGATCTATAAAGATCCCATCACCACTGATATACCGCAAGCTACACTTCCCATGGATCAATATGGCAAAGGCCTCCTCATTATGCAAAGAATGGGGTATGATGGTCGGAGTGCTTTGGGATCTTGCAAACAAGGAAGACATGAACCACTACTGCTGGAATTAAAGCCCAAAGGTAATACAGGCCTAGGCTTTGAAAAGGAGATCTTTCCTAAGCTCTGATTCAAAGGAAAACCCAACAAACCACTATATCAGCCTATTACAAAGAGGACACCTTTCATTATCAAAGCAATATCAAACACTATCACAACTACCCCACCAAGGCTCAAAATCCCAACACAACCATCTACAATGCCAGTCATCCCATCAATCAAACTAGTAATCCCATCAGCAGCAGCAATACCATCAATAACACCATTAGCAGCAACAACTATATCAAACCCGTAGCAGCATCTACAACACCAGCAGTTCCAGCAGAAGCAACTGAGTCAACACTACTAATACTCCCCGTATCAGATTCATTAATCCCCATCATCCTTCCTGCAACACCGATCACTTCATCTACAAAGGTACATCAACCGATCACACCCGCAGTGTTTAACACAAAGGACATCCCAGTACGGTATAGTAATCGGATGCTAGAAAGTGATTCAGAGATCGACTCACATGAATGGGAATTTGATTCCATACAGCTTAACACTTCAGATGAGGAAGACACATCACCACCTTCACCTTGCAAAGACATCCCTGTTTACGGAGAAGCACAGATAAAGACTTCTTGGGTTCCTGAGTTGGAAACTTCTTCCACAAACCCTACGTCTCATCTTATGCCTGATTTTGACAGGGAGAGTACCATCAATGACCTTCACCATAACGTCTTAACCCTCACTGATATATCTAATGAACTTAACCTAATCGATGAAGTAATGTACATTATCCATCCTGAACTCGTCGAATGGAACCAACCAAATCCCCCATGTCTTGACCTCTTCCAAAACGATGAGGCCATCATTGACTTTTTGGAACTGCGGGATAACATACCAAGTAGGGATCACAAAGATGGATTCGCCATAGAACTTAATAGTGTAGCATACTTTGGGGCAGATGCCAAACCTTTCAACTACAAAAATATAACAATAAAACATGGATCTTCCAGTGAAAACCACACCATGGCACTATTTGATTCAACAAAAGTAAAAAGAAAGAGCATATCCAACGGTGAAAACCTCTCTAAGGCGCCTGAGGATGAAAGGTTTGACATCCTTCCCTACAGCACACAACGGGAATGATCAACAATTCTCATTGAAGAAACCAAAGAATACAATGTGGGGACTCCTGAAACTCCTCACCTCATACATCTGGCAACTCTTCTAACTCCAAAGGAACAATCCAAGTTTGTCAAATTCTTCCAGAAGCACCAGATTAACTTTGCATGGTCGTATGCAGACATGCTTGGTCTTGATCCATATTTAGTCATGCATCACCTTACCATAGCGGAAGGAGCCAAGCCTGTCAAGCAGAAGCTTCGTAAGATGCATCCTCAGATTGCAGTACTAGTCAAAATAGAACTCAAGAAACTCCTAGATGTTGGTTTCATTAAACCAACTGATTATGCAGATTGGATATCCAACATTGTGTCTGTCGGCAAACCAAAAGGGGGCATCCGCATTTGTACTGACTTCAGAGATCTGAATAAGGCATGTCCTAAGGATGACTTCCCCCTACCAAATATCGACATCATAGTAGATCTGATAGCAAGACATGCCATGCTTTCACTCATGGATGGCTTTTCGGGATACAATCAGATAAAAATCGCACCAGAGGATCAACATAAGACAACCTTCACATGTCCATGGGGCACATATTGCTAGAATGTAATGCCTTTCGGCCTCAAGAATGCAGGAGCAACCTATCAACGAGCAATGACCACCATCTTCCATGACATGATGCATACTATGATGGAAGATTATGTTGATGACTTACTAGCAAAATCACTCACCAGAGAAGGGCATCTCAACATATTAGATAAAAGCTTTGATAGACTGGAACAATACCATGTTCGACTCAACCCAAAGAAATGTGTCTTTGGAGTAACCTTCGGGAAGCTTCTAGGATACATTGTCTCAAGTAAAGGTATTGAGGTCGACCCAGCAAAGGTAAAAGCAATCATGGACATGCCACCACCAAAGAATATCAATAAGCTAAGAACATTACAAGGATGGCTACAATCCATTCGAAGATTCATTGCACAACTAGCAGATAAGTGTCATCCTTTTACACACCTGTTACACAAGAACATCCGCGTTTAGTGGGATGCTAGATGCTAGCAAGCATTCCAGATGCTTAAAAACTATCTCATGAATACACCATTGTTGATCCCACCAGATCCAAGTAGACCTCTGTTACTCTATATCTCAGCAACAAGTACAACATTGGGTGTACTATTGGAACAACACAATGCAGAAGGGAAAGAGTGTGATGTTTACTACATCTCTCATACACTGGTGGGCTATGAACTCAATTACACACCTATTGAGCAAGCTTGCCTAGCAGTAATCTTGGCAGCCACTAAACTGAGGCACTATCTGTTAACACACAAGGTACAACTTATTGCAAAGATTGATCCACTCAAGTACTTACTCAGTAAAGCAACATTGATAGGCCGCTTGGCCAAATGGGTGATGATTCTAAGTGAATTTGACATCGAGTATGTAGACTGTAAAGCTATCAAAGGTCAAGTTATTGCAGATCAGTTGGCCGAAGCACCACTCATAGGCGATCATCCTCGCATTTCCAATTTTCCAGATGAAGAGATATTCATGATCACAACAGCACAACCATGGAAACTATACTTTGATGGTTCATACACTAGGCATGGCTTGGGGGCAGGCATTCTGTTTATCACACCTCAAGGTGACAGCATCCCGAAGTCTTACAAGCTCACATTTCCATGCACCAACAACATAGCAGAGTATGAGGCCTTGATCACAGGACTCAAGCTAGTCATACAATGGAAATTACAAGAACTACAAGTATATGGTGACTCCCAACTGGTCATTTGACAAGCAACAGATGAATATCAAATCAAGGATGACAAACTCATGTCGTACAAGAAAATGGTGGACAAATTAAAGGCATCATTTACTACTATCACCTTTGAGAAAATACCAAGAGATCATAATCGAGCTGCTGACGCTATGGCTACTATTGCATCTCTCCTAGATCTTCCACAGAATTCAACACGCTACGAGTTCTTGGTAGAACGGCTTTGGATCCCTGCTTATGATATCCCTGAATCTGAGATGATATGTCACCTTGTCGGTTCTAAATCCCCATGGTATGGTGAGTTCTACACCTATCTCCATGATCACACCATTCCTCCTAACCAATCGAATAACCAACGTAAAACCTTCATTCACCAAACCGCTTGATATACCATTATTGCTGAAACCCTATACCGATGCAGTCTTGATGGTACTCTCCTTTGATGTCTGGAACAAGATGAGATAACAAAGGCCTTAGAAGAGGTACATGAAGGAATTTGTGGAACTCATGCAAGTGGTCCGTCACTAGCCAAGAAACTCCTACGTAATGGATACTATTGGCCATCTATGGAAAAAGACTCCTACTACTTTGTCAGGAAGTGCAAGAAATGTCAAGTTCATGGAGACCTGACACATGCACCAGCACAGGAATTGCAACCAATCATGACACCATGGCCTTTTTATCAATGGGGCCTTGACCTTGTGGGTAAAATCCATCCATCTTCATCCAATGGCCATAAATTCATTATTACCGCCACTGAAAACTTCACAAAGTGGATCGAAGTTGTTCCACTTACCCAAGTTATCGGCAAGAAGATCGCCTCATTCATCCTCAATGACATCATCTACCGGTATGGTGTACCCATGTCCATCATCACAGATAACGGTCTTCCTTTCAAAAATCAAGATGTCTGTGAACTCTATGAGAAATTTCACATCCAACACCGCTTTTCCACTCCCTATTACCCACAAGGCAATGGTCAGGCTGAAGCGTCAAACAAGAACATATTAAGAATCCTCAAGAAGACAGCCAATGATGTTGGTCGTGAATGGCATGTTCAATTGAATCCAGCACTATGGGCATATCGAACTAGCATTTGAACCCCTACAGGTGCAACTCCATACTCATTGGTCTATGGTGCAGAAGCTATTCTACCTATTGAGGTCGAGATACCATCCCTACGGGTTTCCTTGCATAATCTCATCGATGATGAAGCATACAGAGTATCCCATCTTCAGGACTTAGAGCTACTTGATGAAAAGCGACAAGCTGCATACAACCACCTCAAAGCCTATCAACAACGCATGAGCAGAAGTTATAATCATTGAGTTAGGCCTCATACATTCGAGGTAGGTGATCTTGTTCTTTGAGAAATTCCTTGTAACCAACCCAACCGAGAACATCAAGCAAAGTTTGAATCAAATTGGTTGGGTTAATATGTTGTCACTACTGTATTTGGGTCCGGGGCATATCAGTTGGCTACGTCAGAAGGAGAACCGCTAGCAGATCTGATCAACAGCATGCACCTCAAACGGTTTTATCCCTAAAAAGCTGCATAGAGCATCAAGCTCCCATATATACTAGCACAAATACCAAAAACATTCAGATAAATGTCTCGAAGAAAATACAAAAACATCAAAATAGTAAAGAAAAATCATGCATCCAAACGGTGGACAACCACTCTAGTGGCACCTTAGGTAAGTGCGATGGTGAAAACTTGGCAAACAGGCACCACTTGTAAAAGGCTATGGCTCCATTGTCTTTCAGACTTGTTGCAATCACATTCACTTCATGCATACATCCATCCATCCACCACCATGGCTTGTTATAAATCTACAATTAAGAAAGTACTGCATGCGTCTTACATCCTGCTTTTTCATAGTCATGACTAAACTGGGGGCAATGCCCTTAACCTATTGATGAAAGTGGATTCTACATTATCTTGTGATTCGTTAAAGTTCTTCATTCAAAACTATCTCACAAAATACCAAAAACTATCTCACAAAATACCAAAAACATTCAAAACTATCTCACAAAATCCAAAAACATTCAAAACAAGCATCAAAATCCAAAAACATTCAAAACCATTCAAAATCCAAAAACATCAAAAAACATTGAAAATCACACAAAAACATTGCAACACCTTGTACATACTCATCCGCATAGATACCAAACAAGCATTAAAAAATCCTCGCATGATGATCACTTCTCAAAATTGACCAAAACAATCGACATCAACAATCAAACTGTCTTCAATAAGGATGAATCTTTCCTTACCAAAACAAAGACAAAATGACATTTTCTTTGACAAGAAAATTGTGTTAAGCTATCAAATACTTGGTTGATTTGTGAGTAATTCATTCATTTATCTGTATCAGGTTCTTACAGCATTGTTTGTGTATCGTCTGCGCATTATTCTGATGAAGTTCTGGGGCATGTACTAATGGTGTCTACGTGGGAAGTTCACTAAGCTACATGATCTTATGCAAAATGCAGTCATAGATCATTACGACTTGCTGACTACAACATATACCTCGACCATATGAGCATGAACCATTACCAAGGATCCATATTCTTTATTCTTTATGTACATATTGTTTGCTTGCAGGTACGAATGCTCTTTCTTTGGTTCCTCCTACCTCATCCAATTTGGATAAAGGTTTTTGTCTTTTATTAAGGTGTGAACTTGTCTCAGGATATGATCAATTCAAGATCAAGGAGGACGATCCAAGTCATGCCTAAACGAGGATGATCCTTGTACGTTCCACAAGCAATACTCTGGTCAACTTGATCCATTATATCACGTTGCTTGTATTAACTTGCTATATCAAAATCCGTGTAAGGAAATTTTAGGTCATCTTGAATCATTATGTCAAGTTGCTTGTATTTTCTTGCAACATTTTAAAGCTCAATGATGAAAAATAAAGCACTATGGATCATCATTTCACCTCATCTGTATATATTGCATTCCGTTGCATTCCATCCATCCATACATTCATAAATAGCTGCATATCATTCATACATAGTAATGACAATGGGTGCATACTCTATTTTCCTCTTCTTCCATAGGAATGAGTCATAGGTCCTCCATTTCTTCTATCTAACATCGAACCCCCCCACCCTCCCCATCTCGATAATCAACATCACATACCCTGCATCGTGCCCCATCAAATCAATCAAGCCACGTTCCTCACCATCCATCTCTAAATAGGAGGGATTATGTTTCCTATCCTAAGTCATCATATAAGCCAAGCAAGTTAATATGTCTGCACAGGTACATCGACTCATGCACATCGACTCACGCACACCTAGACTATCAACAGATACTCTGATCAAGTATCTTCGGGTCTCAACAGGTAATCGATCATGGTAATCCTAGACTACATCAAGCATTTATCACAATGACCTAGTCTCAACGGGGCTGCTATGATTCACCACAACCATCCATCCCACACACACACTATCAATTGATCAACCAATCCAAACACAATCTAATGGACAATTACATCAATTGTCTACATCTCAACGAGTATTTTGCTTCATATACCTTGACTTCATCGGGCAATTACATCAATTGTCTAAGTCACATCAGGTCACTTTGATTCACTTACTCAGACTTTATCCTATCCAAGCGACCAACTGACATCAACTGTCACGCTTTGACTTGACCAGGGCAATTAAACCGATTGCACTAGATTGTCCAACCAATTTTGATCAATTGTATAACATCAATCCAAACCACACACTACATCGGCTTTGTATCTCTTGCATGACCTTAGGGTACTCGCTGGCTTGTTGTTTCTTCGTATTCACTCCATTTTCTCCCCTTCTTTCATCATTAGTTCTAATTTCTTCTATTCTACCTCCCCTCCAATTTTCATTCTTTTTCGCGAGATCGCCTGATTTTTTGAAAATTTTCAGCCCATCTCTCGAGGGAGTATACCACCCATTAAATTTACATTTTACGGGGCATATTTCTTCACACCTATTTCTCTTTCTTTGAAACGACGCAATAAACCGCACCGTCTCAAAGAGAGGCAAATGTAGTCACACAAATCTATCCATTCTAATTAAATGAATATTTGCTATTTATTTAATTAAAAATCCACTGGCCATCAATTAATTAAATTAATATTTAATTAATTCATATTCAAACATTCTCCTATTAATTAAATAAATTATTCAATTTATTTTAATTCATTCATTCAACCAAAATCACAAATCAATTAAATGAATAAATCATATTTATTTCATTTAATCCTCTTTCCTCTTTTAAATAAATTAAACAAAACATTTATTTAAATCATTTATCCCCCCACTTGCATTTTCCTACAAATGCAACTTGCACACATTTATTGAAATAAATGAATTTTTATTTTAATAAAATCCTATTTTCCCTCACCCACCAAATCCACTTGCATTCCTAAACCCCCTTCTAGATTCTTCTAACCTCTTCCTAATTAGCCTAATCCATTCCCTAATTATTGTCATATTCCTAAGCAACTTTAAGTCACTTCTCAAAGGCTCCAATGTCTTTGAAAAACATTTAATGCTTTGTATGTTCAACAATCTAACCTCCAAAGTCTTCCAAAACCACTAATGGCTCTTACATGACCATTAATGGCTCTTACATAACCATTTATGGTTATTTCAATTTGCACTCATATGTCTCCTCAAGCATTTATTGCTTTGACCATGGTTATCCCTTTTGCCTTTGCACAAGAGTTTATCCATTGGATAAAAGCTTTATTCTTTGAATAAAGAATTTATCCATTCAACTAACCTTGACCTTAACTTCCAAGTTAACCTTCAGGTCATGTCAAGCATTTAATACTTCTTCCCTCTCCTCTCAACCCCTCTCATGTTGACACTTGCCATCCTAGGATTGGGTTGAAAGCCCTCACATGGATTGAATATCATTCAATCCTGACCCTTGTTGAGATTACTCAATCTCAACCATCCATTGCTCCATTTTTCCTATAAATAGAGCTCACATTCCTCAATTTCAAATCCTCAAGCATTTAGCATTCATAGTCATAATCCTGAAAACTTGTATGCATTTAAGCTATAGGCATTTTGAGAGAGCATTTTAGCATAATCAACTAATATCTTGTCATTTTGGATAAAATAAATCATTTTAGTATCAATAGCATAGTATTAGCTTTCTATTCATATTTAGAGCAAATACTTCAATCTCAAATCTCCATAAGCATCCATAGTGCAAAAAGCTGCTGAGAGCTACACTATTTTGGAACTTGGAGAGGAGAGGAACAAAGGAGAAGAAACCAAGAGAATGTTAGGAGGCATTTGGAGATGCCTCATCATATTTACCTTCTTAGTTAGATATTTTATCATGCTTTTGATATCTCTTTTGATATGCTTGTGTAGGAAAGTATTTTGTTTGTGATTTCTGACACTAACAATTTGGCTTTTCTTCTTGTTTGTGTTTTGTTATCATTGACTAACCTTCGCTTTTTGCAGAGCATCAATAAATATTATAAAGGTATGACCCATAATAACATTATGTACTAACACTCCTTGTTAATGTTAATAGGGGTATCACATGTCAATTTCCCTAAAAAAAATTGAAGTACCCCAGTAATGTAAGTCTTTCTTAACATTGATAAATAGGGACACAAATATATGCCAACATGAAGATCATGCATTATAGACTACATGAAATTAGTGATGTCATAATTCATAATCCTAGTGTTTTGAAATGATGCTATGAGGTCTTATAAATAATTATATTGGAGCTTGGGTCTCTTCAAATTAGCCTCTCCCTAGGTTCATTACATAATACCCATAAGTCTTATATAATATAATATTTTTACAAGTGGAAGATTTATAGAGAGAAGATTTTATAATGTGCTTGTAGGACTTAAAAGATGCCCAAAGGACTTACTAATGCCCAGAGGTCTTATATTATGCATATTAAGACTTTCTTATGCATGAAGGACTTACATTTAGGATTTAGCCACTAGGTGGTATTATTAACATGCATAATCTCTTTCAATGGCATCACCTAAGGCAAAACATTAATTTGAATTTGGAGCATATAATGCCTAAAGTTATTATGCCTTTTGTGTCTCACATCTAGGATTTAGCCACTAGGTGGTGTCACGTACACTGCCCCTAATGACATCACCCTAAAGATAATCAATGCACAAATTTTTTGATATGTGATGGTCAAGATTCTAATATATTTCTTCTTGACTGTAATATAATTTCACTTGAATGGAACTGGAGAGAAAATTATGATAGCTAGAATACTTTTGTTTGATTGAGGTGCCCATGATCTTTAATAAGACCTTTCAATTATTTCAATAATCCCTCATGCATTCACATGTTCTTAAGGTTTAGAAATATTTGAAAATGGTTTAAAAGGACCCTCAAACCCCTCTTTGACAACTACAATAATGATGTAATATCATTCATTGACCTCTACAAGTCTATGATATGTTGGACTTTGACATAACCTACCACATACTTGGCAATGCCTTGTCCCTATGATATATGCTTGAGAATGAAGAGGTTAATAAACACTGATCTTTAAATATTTTCTCTCACTATTATTTTCATAATATATAGGTGTTGCATCGTAAATTGTAGCCCTATACAATTTCATCCTCACTTAGGCCTCACCTTGGTATTTTGACCTTTGGTGCTCCGTACCTGCTTTGATTTCGCTAACACCATCCTAGAATTTGCATTTTCAACTCTTTCTCCAGCTCCTATTCAATTTTGAGTCTTGATTAACAAGACCAGGACACCTTGAGTGCCCTGGTCCTCTCGAAAGGGGCCTAAAATTGTACCTCTCTTGTGGGTGGGAAATTTGGCTTTGTGTTGGCTTACTCTAAAAATTCAAACAGTTGTGGCATGGTTAGGTATAAAAGAAATCCTACCCCCCTCCCCCCCCCCCCCCTCATTTGGTAACTAGAAGAGATCTCTCAATTTGGAAATTAAGTGCACTTTAGCAAATCCAAGCCTAAGTGAGAAAGTAATCAAAATATTCATCAAGCATTAAAGGAGCTTGGTCAAGTCAAGTTCAAGCATTCAAAATCAACATTCTAAGAAGACATTCAACATTGCATCCTAAACCCTTGTATGAGGATTTAAGAAAGCTTCACCAAGGTATCAGGTTCATTTTCAAGCATTTTTAGATCCAACCTTTCCCTCAAAAGGAAAGCATTCTACTTCAATTCAACTCTATTTACAAGTTTAATTACTATTAGAATTTCAAGGTTAATTCCTAAATTGAGGTTTGACCTAAGGACATCAATAAACCCTATTTCTGTTAGACACAATGCACCACTGAGAGGGGGGTGAATTAGTGATTCTCAATCTTTTCCCTTTAACTATCCTAGGTGTGTATATCGGTTATCAGATCTAACTCAATGCAGACTTACTGGTTAGTGGGGAGACGAATCACGAATGCATTCACACATAAAGGGATATCACATAACACCAACATATATGAGGAAAACCCAAGATGGGAAAAGCCTCGGTGAGAAATATTGTTGGAGACTATTGCTCCAATCCAACCTCACAATGAATCTTTGATTACAATGTTTAGGGCAACAAACCAAGGAGCACCAACCCCTGATTTTAGGGCACCAACCCAAGGAGCACAAACCCCTTATTTAGGCCACCAACCCAAGGAGATACAACCCCTGATTTTAGGGCACCAACCCAATGAGCTACAACCCTTGCACCAAGCTACAACTCAGTGAATACTAAATATAATCATTTACAAATTAATAACCTTGTTACAAATGGATTTTGTAACACTTTTGCAAATCTCTTTGTTGGATCTCTTGTCATGTTCACTGTCGATCCTCTACCTCACCCTCTCACTGTTGCAACCTTATCTCCTGCTGCAACCTTATCGGTTCAGCCTTTTCTCCTTCTCTGTCAATTCTCTCTCTGCTGGTTCTCTCTTCTGGTTGTCTCTTCTCTCAACTACTTTTCTTCTCTCCACTGGTACTATCTTTTGTCGGTTCTCTCTTGCCTACTTTGCACTCTTCTGCAACTCTTCACTGTCGGTTTGATCACCACCGGTTACCTCACTATTGTTGGTTGAACTCTTCAACCCTAGTCTCTCTCACACTCACTCCCTCTTCTGATACTCATTGAGTACTTGACTGATTTCTTCTCACATGCAGCAACACTCTCTCATTTAGCAACACAAACAATATCTTTGGCTCGCATACTTATAGCCAGATTTTCCCACCAAGACGTGAGTTTGAACATTGGCATGGTTAGGGTTTTTGCCATACGTTGAATCTACATCTGATATGATCTCTGATCATCATGACATATCAAATCCAATCTGATATCATATCCTTGATCGATGTTCAACACTTAATCAATGAGCATCACCCATTTGTCTACCCTACGAAACACATCTTCTCTCTTTCATCGTCTATAGCACGTTTTTTGACCTTTTGTTTGATTGATCATATGAATGATGCGGTTTCCTTCACCCACTTCGATCTGCAAGATCAACCTTATCTGGATCTCTGTAGTTTCCTTCATCTCGAGCCACAATCTTCTGCTTTTCTTCCTCAAGCCTCGCAATCGTCATAAATGTCAACCAACCGCCAGCTGCCTCCCTGATACGGTACTTCACCGACCTCTACGAGCTTTCCACTTCAGCGCCACATGGCATCCTTGTCGATATCCACCTCAACAAATATCTTTATGTCGTCTAGACTCAGTCACCGACAATTAACACACAACCGGTCCTTCTTTTCTACTGGTTTTCTAACCCTGTCGGTATCTCACACTTTACCAATTAACCATCATGTCTATACTTTGTTGATCTGTCGGTGGAACACCTTAACTGATTGCCAGACATGCCTATTCATAGCATGCACATTCTCATTAGGTAGGAGGTCATCACTTAGCCTCTTTTCTCTCTTACTGATTCTCATACTTATCAGTAGGCACCTTGATGACACCATGTCACCAACCTTCAGCTATTTCCATCTGAGGCATTTGCATGTCGGTTGCACTCTCTATCTGCTGCTACTCCACTTTTCCTTCTTCATCATCAGACTAGACATCATCTCAGCCGGTTTGTCAAGGTGACAAACCCATCACTTCTTTACTCTTCTTTTTCTATCCCAGTGGCACAATATGCCAACCCTTTCTAATCCGGTGCACATCTCTGATTTCATGCACTTGAGGCATCCCTTTGATTCACCGGTAGATCCGGTGTGAGCCTTTAAACACCTACCTTTACCTCTTCTTCCTTATCTCACATAACTATGATTCACACTATGCATAATAGGAGATAAGCTCCACTTACTAGTGGGAGTGGATCCTTGTCATTTGCATCCTACAATGCACTCATGTGGCTTCCTTGTTTGTGTAACATATCTTCAAATAGGCACATGTGATCCAGTTGGGGCACACTCACTGTCAATCATCTCTTCACATGGTGACTGCATCTCTATCTAGTGGGAGTCTTGTTGTTCTGCATCCACACAGCATATCGGTGACCTGTACATCCTTCTCCTCCTGTGTTTATTTGATTTAGATAATACTCTGCATCTTCATCATAATCAACAGCTCAACATCTTGCTCATCCTGCTTGTACACTGGTCATAAGTTTGTCGGTTTTCAACTACTCACTTGGTTGATTTATCTTCTCCATGTCAACACATCACTTACCAGTTGACATATTCTCCTTACCAGTGACAGAATGTATTGGTAACTTGCCCATCTCTTCCACACAAGTCAAACACTAACTTGTATACTGGTGACTCCAAAGGTCGTTCTACTGAATGACATTCTCTCCCTTACCTTACCAGTGCACTGCAACACAAGGTGATATCAAAGATATCTTATTTTGTATTCATCCATGACAGTGCAACACATACATTTCTTATACCGGTTGGCATCAATGACAACACAATGCCAACAATTTCCTTCTTTTTGTGTGCAAGAAATTGATTTAGGAACCATGAGTGAGGCATTCAGTAGAGTAGACAATGATGATCGAATCTAGTTTTTGAAGGCATGAGAAGTGGAGGACTGGGTTGCCCCACACCTCTTAGTCCTAGGAATTTCTAATAATCTTCTGATAGAAGATTCTATGCATCATTTTGATCTATTAAAGATTTATTTTGTTTGCATCCGACATTCACAGGATCAGGTCACCCCACATCTCTTGGTCTCAACAATTTAGCTTGAATTTTTTTGTCATAGGTTATGATGTGTTTCCCATCCTCCAATTCAACTTTATAGCTTTGCATGACATCTGGAACTTAGTGTTACTATTATTTCATGATAAATTACTATTATTAGTCCTAGATCTAGCATTGCAATTCAAACCTAATTCAAATAAAATTTCAACTCAAACAAGGGAGGGATTAATCTGATTTGTATTTAGTCCTTTTAAGGTTGGATTAATCAAATTAAATATCATCCCTAATGTGAGGATGGCTCTATGAAATTAGTGGATATTAATCTAATTTGTGAAGTCCTAATTTCACCATCTTACAATAGGATATCTCTTTGGTGCTCTTCATCAAATTAACACTTGTAAGTGTTTCTACTTGCATATGATATTGAGCAAACATGTATGTTGAAACACATGGACTCTTAAAGTTATCTTGCGTAGTTGTCATAATATATAAAGAAAAAAATGTAGGTATGCAATGAGGGTGAAATGTATATGAGCTCCTTTGAAACCTCTATCTTTCATGCACCATGCCAATAATTTTCCTATCTTGTAAACTTTCCTTATTTCTTCTCTAATTTTTTGCATGATTTCCAAGGTAGCAAGGTAACCAATATTGAGTGTGATGGACTCTTTCAACATGGATTAAGCTCAAAATCCTAAAACTCTTATGTAGTGTGACATTCAACCTTAAATCTTTCAAGAGGGAGGAATCTCAACTCTTCTCATTTATGGCGTGGGCACTTAGTAAATAGTAAAAGTTCAATTTTGCTTTTAGGCACCCAATTTTTTTCCAAAACATAATCTGTGACCTCTAAAGATTAGAAACAAAATGATGAACTTGTGTTGGTCATTTAGACCAAGATGGGACCAAAAATATTCACAACTTTATCCTAGAATTTCAAAATATTTGGGAACATTATTTCCACACACTACTCCACATATCAATATTAGGGTATCACATACAATAAAAAATTCTCATGACCAAGTTAAAGTTGGAATATACCATCTAAGGGACTTTGAGATGGTCTCTTGAGTAACCTCACCCTTTCCTTTTACCCAACATTCATAGCAAGATTTATATTATTAGAGATCTAAAGCTCTTGATTGAAATTATACATTGAATTTGGAGATGAAATATAAGGATCGTCTAGCTTGGAAAGTTACATATTTTCATTCCTCACTCAAAACCTAATGCCTTAGCATTAGACACAACATATGGCAGTGCTTATGTAAATTTGTCTATGTTCTTGGCCTAAAACAGTGCCCCTTCATAGCACCAATGTTCTATTTTTTATTCCACCAAGGGTGATGATTCCATTGATTAGTGCTAGTGACATATTTGGGTGTTTAGAAAAGGCAAGAGAGTCCAATATGAATACTAGCTATTAAAAGAACCTCTACCCATTCCCATATCCTACTAAGGTGCCTGTGTCTAGTGCTAGTACCTTGAATAATATGTTAGATCTTTAAATTCTATTGCTTTTCATTAGAGCTTCTCCTAGTTTCTTAAGTCCACAACAACCTTTTAATAATATAGGGATGCTTATTCTTTCTCTCTTTTTGTCATTTTTAATTATTTATTTCTTAGCTCCATATTAGTTTAGTTTATTATAAAATTCGAAGGAATCTAGAACTCTATTATATATCAATTAACTTTTAAAGATTATTTTGTTTAAATTAATTCATTGAAAGAATTGTGAACCTGAGTTTGATGATTTAAACACACACACACCCAAAACTTGAACTCGAGGTTATCACTTTTATTCCTTCAATCACATGGTTTCATATGCAATCAATTTAATAAATGACATATATCCTATATTATATCACAAAGCCACATATTTCATTATGGTTGGCCTCTTCATGAGTCCTACACAACACATGTGATAGTTTAAGTCACTCTTCATGGCCATAAAATAATCATACCTCATGATGGAGTGTATCCTTCATGAAGGCCAACTCTATGAATGCCAAAACATCAATCACAACACAACACTGAGGATTGATATCAATGACAACACCTAGACATCAACAACAACAATATCCAACAATCTCCCCCTTTATCATTGATGGTAACACTTATCTGATAGAACAATTATCTACACTCTTTCCTTATAACTCATTTGATAGAACAATTATTAACCATGATTCCTTCCACTAGTTCAACCTCTATCTTTAGGTTTTATGGAGGTTGACTTGGTCACATCTTTATGAATCCCCTTTAGATTTGTGATGTTGAATTTCCTAGAATTGTTTATTAAAACATTTCATTGTATATTGTATATACTAGTTTCTTATACTATTTGTTTTGTAAATCCAAAGATTTTGTTCAAGGAATGATGAGAAAGCACAACACCAAGAAAGCTCTTGTATATCATGTTTGAATTAGGTATAAAAAATAGATTTGATTTTAATTCAGCAAACTTGGTTCTTTGTAGCTTACATATATGCTAAGGTGGGTGCAAAATATATAGATTAAAAGTGTCCACTTTACACTTTCCCTCTTCTTTAGCATTGTCTTGTATAATTGTGTTTAATAAGTGTGTTAATGATTATTATAATTATTTTAACATACTATATTTTCTCAAACACACATTTCATGTCGTAGTTAATCCCTTTTAGACTTGTATACCTCGATCCATTTCTCCCTGTCATTTCACTATCTTGGATGTTATCATGCTCATAATAGTATCTACAATAATCGAAACTTGGTTTTACTATTTCAATGCCTACCTTTTCACTCCACTCTACATGTTTGTCCTCTCCAATTCCCAAATAACCATAAATGCTCATATCATGTGTATACACTAAAAATCGGTCTAGAAAATTGAATTAATTAAATACGAAAAAATATTTAATTAAGGACCTTTATTCTTTTACTATATAAATAAATTAAATAATTTGTTTATATGGGTCATTTTCTTAATTCATCCCACCAAAATCAATTTCTTCTATTTCCTAATTAAATAAATGAATTTGGTTTATTTATTTATTTAATTATTCCCTCCCCATTAAATTTAAATTTAAGCACATGTGTCCTAACTCCTAACCACTCCCTAACCTAACCTTCTTCTAACCAACCTCTAGTCTAACCACAAGTTAACTAATCTTATCCTAACCATTTTTTGAGTGTTCATCCTCTCTCGGAGACACGTGGCACTTATGCCACATTTCTCTCATCTCCATGCCACTTGCCCCTTTGTTGGCATATGGTTGGAGATTCTTTGCCACTTGTCTCCTTAGGAATGACAAGTGTCCATCTCTTCAACCTCCTTCCAAATTCTTCAATCTTGACCGTCGATTTATCCAGACTGAATCTACACCATTGATTATTGACACCTCGCCTCTGTTCATGGAAATCCTATAAATACCCCCTCTTTTGGCTATGAGAAAAAAACCTTTAGCATCATTATCTGCATTTTGTTGGCATTATATCAACATTTTCATAAATCATAGTTTAGTTATCATAGTATTAGAGTAGCATTAACATCATAACAATAGTATAGCATCATTGTGATAATGGTTTTCATGATAGTTTAATCATCATAATGCAGATTTGCATGGAAATAGATTAACTTCTTGCATGTTAGCTTGCATATAAATTCCCATTTCTTGGGTTTCACTTTGTCAAAGATCATGCATCTGAGAGCCACCAAATGAACCGACAAAGTCCTCAAGACTAGGGAGCGATGAGACGACATTGGGGAGTGTTTTAATTATTTTATTTTATTTCCTCAATTTAATGTTTTATTGAGTATTGTGATTTAAATGCTTTTAATGGATTAATCACAATAATTTTGCACACATAAATTTTGGTGCCCACCGTGAGGCCTAGCCCCAAAGTTTTAACAAATTTGCTTTCAGGATTTTTGCTTGGCAGGTTCTCACGGATTTACAAGATAGAGTTTTTGAAATACAAATTAGCTCTCCCAAAATGCAGAATGGCGCTCTCAGTCACCGTTTTAGCCTTTATGTCAACTAAATGGGTGTTCTTTTGATATCCCACATTGCTTTGCAGAGGATTTTCTTATTAACCTTGGCTTTTTCTCTGTTCTAGCATTTTTGGTGCCTGTTTTAGCATTTTTGGTAGCTATTTTATCTCCTTTGGTAGTTGTTTTAGCACTTCTAGTAGCTGTTTTAGCTCTTTTGGTAGTTGTTTTAGCTCTTTTGGTGCCTATTTTAGCTCTTCTGGTAGTTGTTTTAGCTCTTCTAGTAGTTGTTTTAGTGCTCCTGGTCAATTTAGTAGCATTTTTGGGCATTAAAAATAATGTTTCTGGGTCATAAAGTGGCATTTATAGTTAACAAGGTAGCGTTTCTCATTGACAAAACAACTTCCTAGGTTTCTAGAATAGCGTTCTGGGTTTCCAAAACAACATTTAATAAAATTCATTTAGCAATTTGATGTTCTATTTAGCATTTGTTTGTTCTGCATTTTTCAGACTGTCAGTTTCCAAAATCTGACTTTTGGTTCTCTATTTTACAGGTACTTAATTCATTGTCCAAGACCGGAGTTATAAAACCTTTCACCGCCAAAGATAAAATCATAAACTACTGACGTTTTGGTGCAGCTACCAGAGATTGCATTGCTTGTTTTTATTATTAATGTAGGTACCTAGACAAATTAGGAAGGAAAAAGAAAATCATTTCTTGCATGTCTTCAATGATAGGCGAGTATGCTCTCACCTTCATGAGGTGATAAAAAATCCAGACTCGTCACTTTTCTTTTAGTAGTGCAATAATCCTTAGCGGACCTGCCCTCTTGAGTAGCCCATAAGGTTGGGTGAGAGGGGAATGACCCAAATGGGAATGGCTAAAGCCAAGTTCATCAAACCCACTATAAAATAAATGTGATTTTGATGAAAATCGAAATCGAAGACAGTGTTGGGAATAGCTCTTCTCCATACCTTCAAGTATATAAAACCTTGGTTCTCGAGGTTGGGAGACCTCTTAATTGATTTTATACCCCGACGTGCCGAACAAATGCCCTTACTAGTTCCTTGTTAGTTAGAAGCCACCCTTTTTAGCCTTGGTGCGGTAATTTCAGTGCAAGGGCATATAAGGTTTCCCCCCCAAGACACTCACCATTTGGCTCCTTGGAGGAGATGCAGAAATCCTCGTCTTTGCATAGGCTACTTGTAGCCTTCTGGGGAGAGGGTGATTGGGTCATCCTTCCAGTCCTGGAGGCCCCTTTCTACCACCTCTCAACAATGGAAAATGTGGACATCCCCATTTAGGGTGTTTACACTTGTATCACAAAGATTCTTGGTTGTGGGTTGAGTTATCGTATTGTCACCGATTCCTTAGGATAAATCTGCTTGAAGTGTCTTCTTTGTGAAAAACCCATAGAAATTTGGGCTTTTGTGAGCCTTTGGAACATATACTTGATGTTTATATCCTAGGGGAAAACAATACAATTGTTTAAAATTTTGTCTTCTGTGTTTTTCAGACAATAAATCAAACACATATCATCCATTAATAACACAAAAATTCAAACTCAAACATCAAACTATCAAAATAACATAGTTCACAGCAGATTAGCTCTCTCGATACACATAGTAGAGTTCTTGGTTCACATAGTAGAGTTCTCGATTCACAAAGTAGAGTTATCGGTTCACAAAGTAGAGTTCTTGGTCTAAACGATAGCATTTTTGTTTTAAACATCAGAGTTCTCAGTTTAAACATTAGAGTTCTCGATCCAAACAATAGCATTTCTAGTTCAAACATTAGAGTTCTCGGTTTAAATAGTAGAGTTCTCGGTTCAAAGAGTAGAGTTCTTGGTCCAAACAACGGAGTTCTTTGTTCTAACAGTGGAGTTTATGGTTCAAACTTTAGCTCTTTTGGTCCAAACATCAGCTCTTTTGGTCTAAACTTTATCTCTCTTGCTGTGAATATAAGCTTTCTCATATGTCAACATTAACTCTTCATGTTTTCACTGGTTATCTCTAAACATTAGTTCTCTGACTCTACACATTAAATCTTTGAGTCAAAACAACCAATTTTTGAGTCGGGATATCACTGTTTCAATCTTTAGAGTTCCTAATTTGCAGAATAGCTCTTTTAGTCTATGCAACAACGTTCTTAGTCAAAATATTAGCATTCTCACTCTAGGAAACAACACTATATGTCTGAGAAACAACGTTTACAGTCTAGGAAGTAGCACTGTCTATCTAAGAAATAGCTCCCCTGTTCTGTGAAATAGCTCTTCTTGTTTGAGAAACAATGTTTATGGTCAGAGCAGTAGATCTCTCAATTTAGGAGGTAATTTGGTCAGTCTTAGAAACATTTTAGGAGCTAGCTCTCTCAGGGTAAACTGAAGTGTTTCTAGTGTAAACATTAGCTCTTTCAGTATGAGAAGCAACATTCCTGGTATGAGAAGTAGCATTTTTGGTATAAACATTAGGTCTTTCGGTTTGAGAAACAATATTCCCAGTCTAAGAAGTAGCATTTCTGGTATAAACATTAGCTCTTTCGGTCTGAGAAACAACTTTCCTGGTTTGAGAAGTAGCGTTTCTGGTAAAAATAGTAGCTCTTTCAGTCTGAGAAATAGCTTTCCTAGTCTGAGAAGTAGTGTTCTTGGATAAAACAATAGCTCTTTTGGTTTGCAAAACAGCTCTCTCGTTCAGTAGAATAGCTCTTTTAGTTTGAGAAACAGCTCTCTCAGTCAATACAATAGCTCTTTTAGTATGAGAAATAGCTCTCTCGGTCAGCATAATAGCTTTTTCAGTCTGAGTAATAGCTCTTTCGGTTAGCAGAGTAGCTCTTCCGATTTGAGAAATAGATCTTTAGGTCTGAGAAGCAGATCTTTTGATTGATAACATAGCATCATATTTTAGAACATCTATTTGTCAAAAACTCCAAAAATTGCCTTTGATTAAGTCAAATTTAAGACTAAACACACTAGGTCTCACAAGTATTCATCTTCAACAAGTTTAAGATCCAACTATCTCAAGTGCATAATTGAACATCTTTGATAATCTGATCTTTCAGACATAGTTTCTTATCAGGATCTATCATCCTTCATCACGAAACTACAACGCTAGATCAGATTGACCTAGTTCTCTAAATAGGATACATATTTCCTATTTGACTTGGTCCCATCATAACAAAACTTTACACTCAAAAACCAAGATCAAAAACTTGTAAACTTTCAGATGCTTGATGACCATTGCATATCGATTGAAAAAGAAGAAACTTAGTCACAAGCCAATCTTAAAAAGGAGAAAATTTCTCTACATAAGTTGCAAAATCTTATTGAAAAATCACATATATTTATATTGTTATCAAAATTATTTGCATGGTAGAGGAAATGAATTTGACGAAGAAACTTTGAGAACACGTGTTATGCAACAAAGATATGCGTTATCACAAAGTCTAAATCAAAGTGGTCGAATTAACTTGTCTTATTTACCTCAAGAATTGATCACTTATTGAGCAACATTTTTGGAAGAGTAAAACTTTTTGAAACAATAAGATCACGTGTATGCCAATTTTCATGAGAAATCAGAGGAGACTGAAACAGTAGAAAAAAGGGCAAAAATTTACAATGGATGAAGAGAATCCTTTCTATCATCAATTTGGATCCACCAATACTCACAACAATGATGACGATTATGAAATAACAGAAGAAACAATCAAAGGAGCACAACAAGATCCAAAATTTGATAGATTCTCAGAAAGAATCATTGAAGCAAATAAGGAAATATATTTTCTTATGTTAGCGTGTCAAGGGGCCAAGATACCAAGTAATTTTGATATCACTAATATAAAACAAAGTGGTGAGACAAGTGACACTCACAATGAATGAACTCAAAGTGACACTTGTAATGAACGAACTCAAAGTGATACTCATAATGAATTAACTCAAAGTGATACTCATAATGAACAAACTCAAAGTGATACTTGTAATGAATAAACTCAAAGTGATACTCACAATGAACGAACTCAAAGTGATACTCACAATGAACGAACTCAAAATGAGACTCATATTGAACGAATTCAGAATAACCATTGAAATGAAAGAATTCAAAATAACCAAGATGGTGAAGGAAGGAACAATGTTGATAATACCCTTTTAGCTCTTACTCAATAGATTCAAGCACTCCAAACACAAGTGCAAGACTTGCAAGGGGGAACCACAAGAAGATATTCGTTACAAGAGATATGTCCTTATCTATTCGACATAAATCTAAATATGATACCATTTCCTCCTAATTGTGAAATCCCTAAGTATGACAAATACAATGGTAAGAATGACCCTTGAGATCACATTAGGGAATTTTGCACAGTGAGTATGGAGTTCACACACAAGGACACTTATTTGATGAGACTATTCCCCAAGAGTTTAAGTGGCCAAGCAATGGAGTGGTTTACCAAGTTACCACCTGGTATAAGAACATTTTCAGAATTGGTGGATAAATTTGTTTCCCAATATTCATGTACATTCAACATGAGATTACTATGCTTGACCTATGTAATACAAAGCAAAATAATGGGGAACCTCTTATGACATTCTTACAAAATTGGAGAAGTTTGTTTTCACGATATTCTCATCCTATTCTTGACAATGAAAAGATGGAAATTTTTATCGATAATTTGAATGACGAAATGAGTTGTGCAGTTAAGATGCAATGTCCTCCAAGTTTTAACAAAATGGTTGAGAATGGTATCAAAATCGAAGAAACCTTGGTCAAGAAAGGAGTATTAAAGCTTCAAAGAAGGGAATAATTCTTCCAACAACACTCACGATAATGCTGATAAAAGTAAATTTTAGAATAGAAATAGAAACAATGTGAATGATGGGATAGTGGATCCTAACATTGTGAAACCCTAGCAACACATATTCAAGTTGTCAATTCATACCTCGACAACCAATCAGGATAATAATAAACCAAGGTTACCCTTCACCAACTTTCACAGGAAATTTACACCTATTGGTGAACCACTTGAATCAGCATTAAAAACACTTCTAGCAAACACATTAATTACATTACCATAAGTGAGGGATTTTGAACCAAAGGTGAAACCTGCTTGGTGGAATGATAATCATTTTTGCAAATATCATCGAAGTAAAGGACATCAGACTAATTATAGTTAATGATTAAAGCATGTCATTCAAGATTTAATAGATAACAAGGTGTAGACACCCAAAATTGTCCAGTCTAATTAAATAAATATTTTATTTATTTAATTACTTTAGCTTAATTCTTCTATTAATTAAATAAATCTTTATTTATTTAATTAATTCATTTATCCTCTTCTAGCCTTATTTCTCATTTAAATAAATACAGTTATTTATTTAAATTATCCCTTTCCTAAATTAAATAAATATTTTATTTATTTAATTGCCCTACTTCTTCTATTAATTAAATAAATCTTTATTTATTTAATTAATTCATTAACCTTTTCTACACATGACACATGTCATTCATCTCTTATTTCCTACACTACCTACCCCTTTCATTATTTTGGTATTTCTTATACCTACCCTCTAATCCTAGCCGACCTCTCTTTTTACACCTCTCAATCTTAACCCTCCATTTTCTATTGTGTCTTCTATTTAAGGAGATGCTTTCTTCATTGTCAGAACCCTAATGACTAATTTTGGAGGACTTGGCTACACTACGATCCTACTTGCAACCACATTCCGTTCTTTGTTGAGCTCTTGTGCATACAAAAATCTGAGAGCAAGCATATCAAACAAGATCAATGGAGATAGGAAGAATGGAGATCAAAAACCCTAGTGGACATGTGATGGTATAATCTTTGTGATTTATTGAGTTATTTTGCATTGTCTTAGGTTATCTTCATATGTTATGGTGGATCTTTGTTCATTGTTAGGCTAGGGTTTGGTGGTTGAATCCATTTTAGTCTTTCAATATTGTTGTTTATTGCTATCCATTTTCACCATATACATTTTGGCACGCCCGGTGGGACTCTTGTCCCTTTGCATTTAACATTTTGTTGCAGATTTTGCATTTTTGAAGTTGCAGATCGGACGATTTCGACGACATTTTAGGTTTTTTTCGCGTCTGCGAGTGTTCGGATCGCGTTTTTGTATTTCAGAGGCGTCTGTGACATCTTTTATCGCGTCTGTGTTTCTGTCATTTTCTATTTTTGCAGGTTTCCGAAAGTCGCGTCTGTGATCCCGAATCGCGTCTGTGAACCATACTATCGCGTCTGCAGAATATAGAGGCGTCTGTGTTCTGAAATCACGTCTGCAAATCACAGAACCGCGTCTGTGTCGGACAGACGCGTCTGTGTCTGGTATAACAGCGTCTGTGCATTCTGTTTTTGCAAATTTTTTTTTTTTTTTTTTTCAAGTTTTTCGATTCGGCTTTTCGGATTTTGTACTTAGGGTTTTCAGATCTGGTTTATTTTTGGCTAACCTTTGCAGATCTAGCTAACCTGGTTTGTGCAGCTTACTTTGGAGGCAAATACGTTTTTGTTGAAGGCCCCTTTTCACAAAGTCTTTTTGGGTTTTTCTTAAAATTTACCTAACTTGTGTGTTTGCAGGAAGGGGTTATCATTTGAAACAACCCAAACTACTAACAATTTTGTTGCAGGGCCTTAGCTAGGGTTTTGTAATTTTATTTGTGTGCCTTGTCTTCATAGCTTAGCAAACACTTCAATTGGTGCACTAAAATTGAACCATTGTCTTTTGTGTCTTGAGCAATAGGCTCTTTTTGTTTATTCTTTAGAGGGCCTGTCTTCCCGTGTGGTCATTAGGACTACTAGTGAGAAGAGAACGACCCAAGTGGTAGCAAAAGAAAAGCCATCTTCTTCCAAGCCACTATAATCAAATGTATTCATGGTGAAAACTATGAATAACGTGTGCTGATTAGTTCATACCGACACTATGTCTCCCCATAAACCCGTTTGATCAAATTTATTTGATCATTTGTAGGGCGTAACCCCTACCGGCTGGGAGCCTTCTGTATTTACAGAGCTGAAAGTGCCGCATGTATGGCCACACGAGCGGATGCCCTTACTAGCACCTCATTGTTTTAGATGCCCAAATCCTTCTAGTTGTTGAGGCAGGAGGTCGGACCTCTGGTAGCGGCCCACACACATACGGTTCTTAGTAGAGATACAAAGTTCGCCATGGGGAGTTTTCATGGGGACTGATGCTTGGCTGACCCGAGAAGTGAGTGCCGAGGGTGGAGCCAGTGAGGTCAAGCATCTAAGTATCCGCTCTGAATAGCGTAGCCTCGGGGGTAAAACCCCATGTGGGATCAACAATTATTGTCCTGGCCAGCCATAAGAATTGTGCTTGACTTATGATAAACACTCAAACAATCAAGACAAAACAGCAAAACATTGTGTCTTTTGTGTCTTCAAGTGTATGCAAAAAACTTTTTACATCAAACAACACACTTTTTGGAGTCTAAACAGTCTGCAAACATTGGGTCATCAACACTGTGTCCTCTTGTCACGAAAAACAGTCGAAAAATCAGATTTGGTCACAGCAAAACAAATTCACAGATAGGAAAGATTGCACTAAGGTTACAGAAACGCGTCTGTGTCTGTTAAAACCGCGTCTGTGTCTGATAAACGCGTCTGTGAAGTACAGAATAGCGTCTGTGTTTTTATCAGCGTCTGTGTCGAACAGAGACACGTCTGTGTCTGGAAATAGCGTCTGTGAAGTATACAGGCGCGTCTGTGTCCACAATTGCAAAAATCTGTCAGTCTTAGCAAACATCAACAGGAAATCTCAGAATCACGTTTGTGTCAAACAGAATAGCGTCTGTGTCTTAAAACCGCGTCTGTGAAGTATACAGAGGCGTCTGTGTCAGGATTTGAAAAAAGTTTAACAGTCAAGCAAACAAAGAAATCAGTTTCGGCACACTTGAGCTTCCTAGGTTATCTCTTCAGGTTCATCTAGCATTCAGCCTGTTCTAAGGTCTTACACAGTCCATCATTGCTTCATACCTCATTTTACAGTCATACTTGTCTAAACTTGAGTCAAAGAGTCACTTGCTTGTCCTCACTATACTTTGTCAACACACTACATACTACAACACTTTGCTAAGTGATCCCTCATCAAGGTTTCTTACCTTTGGGTCTCATTTGGTCTTACTTAGAGTCAAGGTCAGCTTACCTCATCAAGAGAAACTATCCCCTCTTTGGAAGTCACACCTACTCTACAACATACATATTTGGTCTTACACTTTGGACATTGCAAGTAAACTTCAGATTCATTTACACTCCATACAACTCTTGGTCTTACATACCCTTGTCATTTTCGTCTAAGTCTCTCACATATTGGTCTAACACCTAGTTCATGGTTGAAACCCGTCTTCAAAAATCTAGGAGAAAAGCTAAAGAAGCTCAAGGACCCGTAAACATGAGTTCTTATGAGTATGACAATGATGTCTTCTACAATCCTGAGCACACTACATTACCAGACATGAATGTTTATAGACACAATCCAAATATGGAAAGCGCAAACGCTATACACAACGCTACACACAATGATAATGTGGACAATTCTTCAATACTATCAGCAGACATACAAGAATCTATAATGGATCCTCAATTCAATAGATTGGTTGAAGAGATAATGAGGAGGGATCGTCAATACTTTCTAAACATGATGGCACAAAGTGGAGCTAAGATACCACATGATTTTGACTTATCTCAACTTATGGAAAGTAGACCTTCACAACAAACTCAACCAAATAGTGGAGGACCAAATAATATGATGCCGGAGTCACCATCAGTTTTGCTTCAGAAACCAGCAATCCCACATACACAAGCTCAAATGCACGATACTTACACTCAAAGACCATCATGGAGGCCTTATGTTCAAACACATGCTCAAGATATAGGTCAACCAAGACAAAGGGATACTCAAGGACTTCCTCAAAATTTTGACACAAGAAGACCTCATGCCAAAATTGGGGGCAACACAATGGAAAATGAAAGGCCCATTGAATATGGTTTATACACACAAAACAGATATGGGGTTCCTCAACAAGAAATTATGCCAAGTGCTCCATACATGTCGCAACAATATAGACCTCCATATGGACATGTCTACGATCAGTATCATCCATACATGCAACAGGCTCCTCCTCAAATGGGTGTTTCAAACATGGGATATGCTACAAGAAATCCATCTCCTCCCAAAAATAATTTGGAGCAACAAATTAGAGATCTACAAAAGAAAGTGGAAGACATGGGCACATCAAAACCCACATATACTATGAGAGATATATGCCCTTATCCCTTTGATAAGAGCATTCCAATGCCTCCGTTTCCTCCGCACTTTGCAACACCAAAATTTGACAAATATAGAGGGAGAGGAGATCCCAAGGCACACATAAGACAATTCTTCACAGCTTGCATTGAGGTAGCGGCAGAAGAAACATACTTAATGAGGTTGTTCCCACAGAGCTTAGGAGATCAAGCGATGGAATGGTTTTCTCAATTACCTCCTGGTATTAAGTCATGGGGTGACTTGGCAGAGGCATTCATTCAACATTTCTCTTACAACATTGAAACAGATGTCTCAGTTACTACCTTGTGCAATACGAAACAAAAAGAAGGAGAATCTTTTGCGTCATTTTTGCAAAGATGGAGGAACTTAGCTAGCAGATGCTCTTGTGAAATCCCGCAAAAACAAATGGTGGAAATGTTCACACAAAATGTTAACAAGGCTATTGGTTATGATCTCAGAAAAGCTTGTTTGTCTACATTCAAGGATGTCATTGAAAAGGGCCTAGCAACAGAAAGAGTCTTAATTGAACAAGGAGTTATCAAACTATTCAGAGAAAACAAAGAGGACTTTAAGGGAAAAGACAAACCAAAGTTTTGGAACAAGAACAAGAACACAGTTAATGATGGTGTTGTGGATGCTAACACAGTGAGACCAAAGTTCATCTTTTCTGGATCAAATTCTACCAACAATCAAGTGAACAATCAAACAGCTTCCAAACCACGAAGGAAGTATACTCCATTGGGAGAACCACTTGAATCAGTATTCAAAAAGCTTGTAGCAAACAAAGTGATCACGGTCCCAGATTTTCCTCCATATGAACCAAAGGTAAAACCGAATTGGTGGAATGATGATGAATATTGTGAATTTCATAAGAGCAAGGGTCACAAGACAAGTAATTGCCATCGATTGAAAAACATTGTACAAGATCTCATTGACAGAGGAGATATTGAGATTGAGGGACATTCATCTAACCAAGAGCATGAGGTGTTTAAGGAACCATTCCCAAAACATGACAAGGGAAAAGGCAAAGTCACAGATGATCAAGCCAATTACACCAGAACATCTTACAATTATGATTCCACTATTAATCACATCTCAATGGACAATCATATTTCTACCATTACTATCAAAAATAAAAATCCTGAGAATCCTCCTCAGCGACCTAAAATTGTCCTAAAAGGTGTGGGATCTTCATCCGAAGCTACCTCTGAATGTCATGTTACAACTCGTCGAGGTAAGATCACATTGCCAGGAACCTCTTCTAAGAATACCAATCTTCCGTCAACTAAGCCTGAGTACGATCTTGTAGAGCAATTAGGGAAAACACCCGCGCTCATCTCTATTCTTGAGCTCTTACGTATATCTCCTGCACATAAAGCTGTCCTTGACAAAACCTTGAGAGATACTGCTGTCCCTACGGATCTAAACGTGGATCAGTTTCAAGCCATGGTGGGATACCTATCCGTTCCACACTCCCTCACATTTACAGAAGCCGATGACGCCTCCATAAGTCAACCTCACAATGCACCTCTACATATTGAAGCTTTCATACATAAACACCGAATAAAACGAGTCCTGATAGATGGAGGAGCAGGTCTTAATATTTGTACATTGAGCACCATCAGACAATTGGGATATTCTGACAAAGCTGTGAATGCTACAAACCAAATCACTATTAAGGCTTATGATGATGAAGAGCGCTCGTCCAAGGGCACGGTCATCTTACCACTCAGAATAGGGCCAGTAACAAAGGACGTGATTTGTCAAGTCCTGGATCTAGACCTCACGTATAACATATTGCTAGGACGTCCATGGATTCATGAAATGAGAGCGGTCCCATCAACATACCATCAGTGCATAAAATTTCCTCATAATGGAGTCGAGGTAACGGTCAATGGTGATCCAAATCCATTCATATATTGCAATAACTTGAGATCACATACTGAGATTATCATTCCCAGCAATCGTGAGGCTACTCCTTCTTCAGCATGTATTGATCCTGAGTCATTAAAGCCCTCGACATCCAAACAAGGTGAACTTAGAGCCAAGTTTCAAGACAAAGGCATGGGAGAATACACTCTGAATCAAACAATGTTCTTACGACAAGTCATGAACTCCCCCAAGGAATATGGGCGACCACATCCAAATAAGCAAATCTCCATCATGCTCCTCAAATGGGATCCTACCGTCTTTCAAAAATGGGGCGAACTAGAGGAAGAAAGTTTATATAAAATGCTATATAAGGACGCTGAAGATGATACACATGATCAAATTATAATACCCTGTGAAAACTATGGTAAAGGTTTCAAAATTCTGCAGAGATTCGGGTATGATGGAAAAAGTCCTCTCGGACTACGCAAAGAAGGTGTCATGGAGCCTCTACAACCTGAGCTAGCTACAAGAAGGGAACGCTCTAAGGGGCTTGGTTTTCTAAACCCCAAGATTCAACACAAGAAAACAAAACAGATATGGCAAGTCAAAGTGGCTGAAGTTCAACAAGAGGATAATTATTCCACAGACTCCAATGAGTGGGAATGGGGTTCAGACAAATCCTCCAGCGATTATGAACTTAATGAGACATTTAGAGAGCCAGATGAACCTACAGAGGAGGAGGAGTTTTACAAGAAATTCAGAGTTGGTCAAGAACCGACCCATAAGGATCCCGCACAAGCTTCGTTTCAGGGCCCTAGGTCAGGATCACATAGGATGAGGACACCTGTCCCTGAGGGTGCTACTAGTGATGATAATTTGGACTCACTCACGATCGACACTGACGAGGAGAGTGCCATTGACGACCTCGATGACTACCTTGACATACCTGAATATAACCACATCTTCACTATTAGCCTTGCGGATTCTAAAAACACTAAAGACCTTCCCCTCGTTCACCCCCAACTCATTGACTGGGATCAGGATGGACCACCACAGATCGATACATTTCAAAATGACGAAGCTATTATTGATTATCTTGGCATTCGCGATGATCTTCCTCTTGGAGACCATAAAGCAGGATACGCCATAGAGCTAAATAACATGGCATACTTTGGTGAGGGTGTCGGGCCTTCTAGTCGCAAAAATGTGAAAATAAAGACAAAACAAGGGTCTTATGGCGAAAACCACACTGTGGCGCTCTCTGACTCTAAAAAAGTAAAAAGAAAGGACGTATCTGAGGGTGAAAACCTCTCTGAGGCGCCCGAAGATGGAAGGCTTGACATTCTCCCAGCATCATACGAGGAAAAATCATCCATGTTGGTAGAGGAGACTATAAAGACAAACATTGGTACAGCCGAGGTTCCACACAACATATTTTTGGCTCAATCATTGACAGAGGCCGAGAAAGCAAGGTTCATAAGCTTCTTTAAGGCACGACAAGTCAACTTCGCCTGGTCTTATGCTGATATGCCTGGACTAGACCCCGACTTAGTAATGCATCATTTAACAGTCAAACCGGGGGCAAAACCAGTAAAACAGAAATTGAGAAAAATGCATCCACAGGTGGCATTATTAGTCAAGGCAGAGCTGGAGAAATTACTAGATGTCGGATTCATACGCCCAATTGATTATCCTGAATGGATTTCCAACTTAGTGCCTGTTAGCAAACCAGATCGCAGCATCCGAATATGTACAGATTTCAGGGATATCAACAAGGCTTGTCCGAAGGATGATTTCCCATTACCAAACATTGATTTAATTGTTGATCTCACAGCAGGCCATGAGATGTTATCTTTAATGGACGGATTCTCTGGATATAATCAGATCAAGATTGCACCTGAAGATCAACATAAAACATCATTCACTTGTCCATGGGGAACCTTCTGCTGGAATGTCATGCCCTTTGGGCTGAAAAATGCAGGTGCCACGTATCAACGAGCCATGACTACTATCTTCCATGATCTCATGCATGTAAAGGTGGAAGATTATGTCGACGACCTTTTGGTTAAATCAATAGACAGAAATACACACTTGGACATACTTTCAGTTGCTTTTGATAGGCTGGAAAAATACAAGGTAAGATTAAATCCAAAGAAATGTGTCTTTGGAGTAACCTCCGGGAAGCTCCTAGGATTCATTGTGTCTAAAAGAGGAATAGAAGCGGATCCAGCAAAAGTCAAGGCTATCTTGGACATGCCGCCACCCAAGAATATCAGTCAACTTCGGTCTTTACAAGGGAGACTCCAGTCCATACGAAGATTCATAGCACAACTTGCAGATAAGTGTAATCCTTTCCAGCACCTGCTACACAAAAACATTAAGTTCAAATGGGACGAGAACTGTCAACAGGCTTTTCAGGCACTTAAAGACTATCTTTTGAACCCGCCAGTTTTGATGCCACCAATTCCGAATCAACCATTGCTACTTTACATATCAGCTACTCCAACAGCACTGGGGGCATTACTAGCACAGCAAATACCTGACGGCAAGGAAAAAGCAGTCTACTATATCAGTCGCACATTGGTGGGATATGAGCTCAACTACACACCAATTGAGCGTGCATGTCTCGCTGTGGTCTTCGCTTCACAAAAATTACGACATTATATGCTCACTCACAAGACCAAGTTGATTGCCAGAATTGATCCACTAAAATATCTGCTCAACAAAGCTACACTTACTGGGCGACTGGCCAAGTGGGTAATGATTTTGAGTGAATTCGACATAGAATACGTGGACAGAAAAGCAATCAAAGGACAAGCCATTGCAGATCAACTGGCAGATGCTCCCATGATAGATGATGTTCCTCTACAGTCAGAATTTCCAGATGAGTCCATTCTAACAATATCACCTGCAAAGCCATGGCAACTATACTTTGATGGCTCATACACACAGCACGGGGCAGGAGCGGGTATACTCTTTATAACTCCCCAAGGCGATTCTATACCAAAGTCATACCGCTTATCATTTCCTTGCACCAACAATATAGCGGAATACGAGGCATTAACAACGGGGTTAAGAATTGCAGTTCAGTGGAAGATCCAGGAACTTCGTGTTTTTGGCGATTCTCAACTTGTCATCCGTCAAGCAACTGATGATTATCAAACAAAAGATGAAAAGCTAATGCCTTACAAACAACTGGTAGATGATCTGAAACAACACTTTGCAAAGATAGAGTTTGAGCAGATACCAAGAGAACAGAATCGCGCTGCTGATGCCATGGCTACAATTGCTTCACTCATTGACCTACCACAAAATGAGACCTATTATGAGTTCCTGGTTGACAACCTGCTGATTCCGTCATATGAGATCACTCTCACGGAAATGATATGTGTTGTTGGTCCTGAATCCCAGTTATATGGTTCCATATTCACATACCTTCGCGACAACATCTTACCTCCCGATTTATCGAACAACCAACGCCGCACTTTCATCCGCCAATCCTCCCGATACGTTATCCTAGCTGATATCCTATACCGGCGAGGTCTAGATGGCACCCTCCTTAGATGTTTAGAGAGTGACGAAGCTCAGATTGCGTTACGAGAAGTGCACGAAGGGATATGTGGTCCGCATACTAGTGGTCCTACCTTGGCCAAGAAACTCATCAGGACTGGATACTACTGGCCTACTATGGAAAAAGATGCATATCAGTTTGTCAAGAAGTGTAAGCAGTGTCAAATTCATGGAGACCTCATACACGCACCAGCACAAGAACTACAGCCACTTGCATCTCCTTGGCCCTTTTGTCAGTGGGGACTCGATCTCATAGGCAAGATTCACCCTCCTTCTTCCAACGGACATAAATTCATTATCACAGCCACAGAGTATTTCACAAAGTGGATTGAAGCCGTGCCTCTCACACAAGTTACTGGGAAACAAATCGCTACTTTCATCCTGAACTACATCATTTGCCGATACGGGATTCCTACTTCCATTATTACCGACAACGGGCGTCCTTTCAAGAATCAGGATGTTCGTGAACTCTGTGAGCGATTCCATATCTCTCATCGTTTCTCCACACCATATTACCCCCAAGGTAATGGCCAAGCTGAGGCGTCTAACAAAACAATCCTCAAAATACTTAAAAAGACAGTCGACGACGCTGGCCGTAACTGGCATGTCCAACTCAATCCCGCACTTTGGGCATATCGTACCAGTGTCCGCACACCTACAGGAGCTACACCTTACTCACTTGTCTATGGTGCTGAAGCCATCTTGCCTATTGAGGTCGAGTTACCTTCTTTACGGGTCTCCTTGAGAAACATAATCAACGATGAAGACTACAGGGTCTCTCGCTTACAAGAACTAGAACTGTTGGAGGAACGACGACACACTGCTTTTAATCATCTCAAGGCTTACCAACAACGAATGAGTCGCAGTTACAATCACAAGGTCAAGCCTCGCACATTTGAGGTAGGTGACTTAGTCCTCAGAGAGAACCCCAAGAATCAGCAAGATAGAGAAAAGAAGGGCAAATTTGAACCCAACTGGCTTGGTCCTTACATCATCACAGCAGCATATGGATCTGGGGCATATCAGCTCTCAACTACAGAAGGTGAATCTTTGGAGGATCCTATCAACAGCATGCACCTTCGCAGGTTCTACACATAAGCTCTTTTTGAGTATCCTAATGCAAAAATACAAAAAAAATCAAAAAATTCAAAAATACAAAAAAAAATTATAAAAACAAAAAAATTGTTACTTGGTGAAAACCTGGCAAACAGGCGCCTTGTGACAACAAAAAAATTGCAAAATCCAAGAAAGTAAAGAGAAATAATTTCGTCCAACGGTGAAAACCACTTTGGTGGCGCCCTGGGCAAGTACCATGGTGAAAACTGGGTCATCAGCGCCATGCGTAGGGACTTTGCTCCTCCCTCTTTCAGGATTCCCTTTCATTCTTTCACTTCGCACACAATCACGACCAATTCACTCACAATAAACTTACCCATTCCCATCATGGCTTGTTATTGATCTACCCGAGATTGGTTAGCCATTCATAATAAATCAGATCCTATCTGTGACTACGGCCAATTCCTGCGTCTAGTAATGGGTGTGGAACTGAGAACATCACATGTTTCGAGGAGTACAGTTTCTTTCAGCTCTCTTCAGTCTATCCGCGCACAATTCGCAATAAAGCAACATTTTGCATCGCAGATCCGCAATAAAGTTCCATCTTCTCCACAATAAGGTATCAGTTTCATGGATTCAGTCAGTTTCCAAGGAGACACAGCAGCAACAATGGGCTTCAACAAAATCAAATCTTTTAACAGACTCAGACAACATATGGTTCAGTGCTATCTATCCTTTTTGTGAAAGTGAACATTGTGACCACAATCAAAATTTGACTTAAACAAGTGACAAGAGACACAAACTTGAAGACTACAGTGGATGTGGGTGTCGAGTCTTGGTTTTCTTTTGGTTTTATCTTTTTGGTGACATGTCTTTTAGCTTTTCCGGGATGTCTTTGACTAGAGATTCTATCTCCAGGATGTCTTTGACTAGAAAGGCGAGGATGGGGTATCGTCACTTATTTGCATTTGCTGTCTGTGGATTGTCTTTTAGTAATACTATGACTTGTCCAAGGATATGAGGACACTGTGAGTCTAGTGTGAACTGGGGCATTCCTTGTTTGTGACTGTCTTATCTCCATGCAAACAGGTACAATGACTTTCTGGGCCGAACATATGCCTCGATTGTCATAACCTATTCTGCCATAATAAAGCTCAATGATGATAACGCACAAGAAGCTCTTTCACGTTCATATCTTCTGTCTTCCATCCCCCTTTCTTGATTGACTTCCATTGTCCTTCTCGAGTCCGCGTAGCCCGCTATCACATGACTGAGTATAATGACACACCAAAAACATGTGCATTTCATATAGTTGCACCTGCATCACCACATATAAGCATTTCATACATATAGATATTATAATGGCATCACATCCTGCATACAACACATGTTAGCACATCTCACATTTTCATTATATAAATAATCATTTGCATCACATACATTTTCATTTGCATCATGCATCACATATACAACATAAAAGAACAAAAATATATGGCCTTGCATCATATAAGCATCCATATCATAAAACATGCATCACATAAGAACATCTCATCACACAAGGTACACATGCATATAGCTGCCGCAAAAGATGAATCATCTCATATATATAATCAATCAAATGTGTCATAATACAATGATGTCAAAAGAATCATATGGCTACAAAAGAATCACCCGCAGGTGTCTACAATACAACAATGATACATCTACTGATACAATGGGAGCCCACTATAGCTATGAGGAACTCCCTCCCTCGGAGCCACCTCGCCTCGACGGAGTCTGAGCTGTAGATGGCCCTGCCCCTGGATCCCCCTGTCCCTCTGGTGGTGGTGGAGGCCCCATAACCCCACCGCTGGATGCCTGTCTCCTGCGGCTCCCTCCCGTAGCCGTCGCTGTGCGCGACGACCTCTGGAAGCTCCTAGCCCGCTGCTCCGCTGGCACGGCTGCATAATATAGATCCCTCCAGTAGGCGATCTCCTCTCCCGCTCGCAAAACATAGGCGTAGCCTGCCCCTGCATCCTCTGCTGCCCGCCTACCTGCCCTCAGAGCTGTCTCGGCCTCGGTATATCTCTGGATGGCCTGATCCCTCTCCCGCTCTGTGTCTCGGACCCTGATCCTGAGGTGGTTCCTCTCTCGAACCAAATCCTCAATCTCATCTGCCTGGCCCTGGCAGATCTCCCGCAACCTCACCACCTCATCCTCCTCGGAGTCTCCGCTCTCCGCCCCTGCCTGTGGCTCCCCCTCTACAGGTGCCTGTCCCTGTGCCTCTGCCTGCACCTGTCCCTGTGCCTGTATAGGTACCTGTGGCTGTACCTGTCTCTGTCCCTCTGGCTGTACCTGTCTCTGTCCCTCTCTAGGACCCTGTGCTGCTGGCACCTGTAGGGGCAGTCCACCCCGTCCTCTCACCACTGGAGCTGCTCTCTCCTGACCTCCCTCCCTCCGAGGTGCTACCCGTCTCTCTCCCACCACTCCCCTCCGCCTCCGCCGGCCCCTACCTGCATCCCCTCCTCCCTCATCATCATCTCCTCCACCCTCTCCATCCACTGGCTCTGCCGGATCTGTCAACCTCGGAAATGGATGCTCTGCCCAGTACGCAGAGTACTCTGCGTCCATACCTGCATCATCTACCTCTGGCCACATGTCCCATGGCATCGGCATCATCTCTGCTAGCTGCATCACTGCCTGATCATAAGATAGCAGTGGGCCAAACTGCACCTGATCTCTAACAGTACGGGCATACATACCCGAGCCTCGGGGCATCCTCTGAATCCGGCCATACTGCCTGCATACCCTATCCACCAGCTGTCTCTCTAATATATAGGGCGTCCGCCCAATCAGGTACCTGCTCCGGAAGGTGTAGGGTAGCTCCAGTGCATCATCACCCACTCCTCGCACCCCAGGTACGGCCTCCAGATCACCATATCAATGTCATCAATGACTCTCCTCCAGTGCTCCAATCTCCCAATCCGAGGCTGGGATGTGATCATGGCATACAAATGAACAAAACTCTGTCCCTGTCCTCTGCCTCTGAAATGAATCGGCCTCGTCACTGGAAGGTGCTCATAGGCCCACACCTGCAATAGAGTCACACCGCAGCCCAGCCCCACTGATCCGTGGTATACAAACTGATGCAGCTCATAGTACAAATGTGCTAGGACACATGGCCCCCATGCATACCTAGTGTGCTCTGCCATCAGCGTCTCCAAGGCCCCTCCCCAGCCCACTGCCAATCCTCGTGTGGCCCTGTCTGGACACAGGTATCCACTGATAACTCCCCCAATAACTGCCGGCAATGCCAATCCTGTGGCAGTCATGGTGTCCCAGGCTACATGCCCTGCTCTCATCTCCAACTCAGGATCCTGAAAAACCCGTCTCAAGGCCTCCCTGTCACCGTCACGGTCGTAGGGGATCAACTCTCCATCAATGGGGATATGCAGTATCCTGTAGACATCCTCTAGTGTCACTGTCATCTCACCCATCGGCAGGTGAAACGTGCATGTCTCTGAGTGCCATCTCTCGGCCAATGCAGTCAGCAACCCCATGTTTGCCCGAAACTCAGGCACATAGAGCATATATGTGAGACCCATCTCCTCAATGGAAATCATGTCCTGGATGGACAACTCTGGACGCAGTCTCTGAGTCGATGGGAATCTCTCCCGTGACTCCAACATCGGCAAATACTCCTGCAGTCAAGCAAATCAATCTTGTCAGTTATTGTGGCATTCACTGTTTATCACAAAATGCTACTCGCTACCCAAATGCATATGGCTATCTACCCTAGTGACACTCACTGTTCATCACAAAGTGTTGCTATTTATCCTAGTAGTGCTCACTGTTCATCACAAAGTACTACGTGTGTGACATTCCCTGTTCATCACAAAGTGTCACTCACATTCGCACTCCCTGTTCATCACAAAGTGCTGCTTATCCTGGTGCTCCCTGTTCATCACAAAGTGCCTTGATCTATCCTAGTATTCCTAGGGGACCTGCTTGAGTGTATCCTCTCAGCAGCTTATCCAATCGACAGCGTATGTTCATCACAGAACTGCCGATTTGACCTAAAGGACTAAAACCATGCATTTAAACACATAAACGCACTTTTTCAACACACACGCGCTTTTAACTCATAAACGCGCTTATAGACTGCACAAACGCGCCTCTGCAACACAGACGCGCTTTCTAAACACAAACGTGCCTATTCCAGACATAAACGCGACCAGGGAACACAGACGTCCCTGCATGACATAAACGCTATTCAAAAGCACAGACGCTACTACATTTCACAAACGCGTCCGCATTCAACGCAAACGCGGTTCCAGGCACAGACGCGCCTGGACCCGACACAGACGCGCCTGTTGGACACAGACGCGCCTGGCGCTGACACAGACGCGGTTGCGCGTTTTTGCACTTTTAAACTACCCTATTTCTAGCGCATTTATTGCTCCTAAACATGCATTAATGACAAAACTTGAAATGCGTGAAAGTACGAGGAGGTTTTCGGGTACTTACCGGCTCTCCTGCATCGGCTGGTCGCTGGAATCGGCGGACACGATCGAATCTATGAACGAATGCCATCGCTGCTGACTGCTGCTGCTCTTTTCTCGCTCTGCACTGTGCTCTTCTATGGGTGTGGATGACAATGAGGATGTCTTTTGCCCGTGGTTTATCTTATAGCCTACCCTAGCCCTGCCCTTCATTTTCCCGAGTCAGTATTCCTCATCCCGTGACCTTGTCACTTTATCCAATCAGTCCATTCTTTCCCATCTTTCTTATCGCGAGATTGTCTGCAATCTTTCCAGACTTTTTCATCCAATCTCTCGAGGGGGCATATCATTCCCATCCTGGGGCAACTCTGTATCAGTTCATCTTATCTTCTTTGAAACAACGCGACAAGCCGCATTGTCTCAAAGAGGGGCAAAATGTAGACACCCAAAATTGTCCAGTCTAATTAAATAAATATTTTATTTATTTAATTACTTTAGCTTAATTCTTCTATTAATTAAATAAATCTTTATTTATTTAATTAATTCATTTATCCTCTTCTAGCCTTATTTCTCATTTAAATAAATACAGTTATTTATTTAAATTATCCCTTTCCTAAATTAAATAAATATTTTATTTATTTAATTGCCCTACTTCTTCTATTAATTAAATAAATCTTTATTTATTTAATTAATTCATTAACCTTTTCTACACATGACACATGTCATTCATCTCTTATTTCCTACACTACCTACCCCTTTCATTATTTTGGTATTTCTTATACCTACCCTCTAATCCTAGCCGACCTCTCTTTTTACACCTCTCAATCTTAACCCTCCATTTTCTATTGTGTCTTCTATTTAAGGAGATGCTTTCTTCATTGTCAGAACCCTAATGACTAATTTTGGAGGACTTGGCTACACTACGATCCTACTTGCAACCACATTCCGTTCTTTGTTGAGCTCTTGTGCATACAAAAATCTGAGAGCAAGCATATCAAACAAGATCAATGGAGATAGGAAGAATGGAGATCAAAAACCCTAGTGGACATGTGATGGTATAATCTTTGTGATTTATTGAGTTATTTTGCATTGTCTTAGGTTATCTTCATATGTTATGGTGGATCTTTGTTCATTGTTAGGCTAGGGTTTGGTGGTTGAATCCATTTTAGTCTTTCAATATTGTTGTTTATTGCTATCCATTTTCACCATATACACAAGGTAATAATGGTAGATGGGCACACAACAAATGAATCACACACAACATTTAAAACTCCACTACCAAACTACGAGAAAGGTGAGACATCGGCAACTAGAGATAGAAAGGGCAAGGAGAAAGTGAATTATGCCCATACTTATGATAATCTGGAGAATGTCATTATAGTCAAAGAAAGATTCCAGCCATAACCTATGCATGTTATAATGCACAGTAAAGCTAAGGTCACGTTACCGGTACCCACAACCAACACACCCTCTACTTCTAGGCAATACAACATAGTGGATCAATTACATAAGACCCCTGCACAAATCTCAATATTGAAATTTCTAAAAATATCACCCACGCATAAAGAGATCCTAGAAAAGGCTCTAGTAGATACCATGGTCCCCAAAGACTTGGGTATTGATCAATTTCAAACCATGATGGGACATCTTATAGCACCTCATTGCTTATCCTTCACAGAAGATGATGACATGTCCCTGCAACATCTTTATAATGCTCCTTTGCATATCAAAGTATTAATTCACAAAACCCATGTAAAACGTGTCGTAATAGATGGAGGAGCTGGCCTAAATATTTATTCATTAAGTCTTGTCTGTGCATTAGGCTATTCTGAAGATGCAGTTGATCCTCACAAAAAGATAATGATCAAACCCTATGATGAAGAAGAGCATTCCTCCAAAGGGGTTGTAGTGTTTCCAATCAAAGTTGGGCCTACGCAAAAGGATACAATATGTCAAATGTTGGACATTAATTTGTCTTATAGCATACTTCTAGGTAGACAATGGATCCATGACATGCAAGTTATCCCTCCAACTTACTACCAGTGCCTCAAGTTTCTGTATGATGGACAAGAGATCACCATTCCAATAGATTTAAACCCATTTCAATATTGCAGTAGCCTGAAGCCAATTCAAGATATCATTGTTCTGCATAATAGAGAAGCATCCTCTTCTAATACACCACCTAAGGAAAAGGTGTTTGCTTCAATCTTATTGAGCTTTGAGAAAAAGATGCAATTGAAAGACAAAGGCTTAGGGGAATATTCACTACCAGACCTACCAATCTCTTCGAGATCATATGGCAAACCATCAAGTTCAAAACCACAACTTGTCTTGGAACCAAGTAAAATCCTAGATGGATCATTTGTCAAAGCTGGTACCTTAGCTAAAGAGACCAATGACAAGGATATTTTGCAATGGTTATACAAAGATGAGCCAGAATTCCAACCAGAAGTCAATAATGTCAGTATCCCAGTAGAGCAATATGGAAAAGGGTATGATATCATGAGAAACATGGGATACAATGGTAGTGGTCCTATAGGCAAAAGAAAAGAAGGTATTTTAGAACCAATAGAATCTCCTTCACAACTTCCTAAGGATAAATCAGGATTAGGTTATGGCCAGAACACTATAGATCCACAACAAGAAGTATCATCTCACAGTCAACAAGAGAAAGAGTATGAACAACAACAAGAACACGCCATTCAAAGAGAAGAAGAAGTTGCATGAAAACAACAAGAGGAAGCTATCCACAAACAACAAGAGGAAGTGACTCGCAGGCAGCAGTAAGAAGCTAAGGAACTTGTTAAAAAGCTAGAAGAAGCTACTAATGAACCCGAGTATACATCTTCAGCTAAAAAATCATACCTTGAGCATGAAAATATCCTTAGGTCTCTCGGCTGGTCAGGTAGGCCAAAAGACGTATATGAAAAAGCGCATTATGATAGAAAACCCCATAAGTTTTTGTATGACCGAGTAGGGGATCCTAACCCTCCAGAGTATTTTGCGAGAAGAGTAATCCAATTCGTGTTTGCACTCAAATTGGCAAAATTGATGTCTCCTTGCGTCATATGGATTCCAAGCATTCATGAACTGAATGATTATTTCTTCCTTATTGCATTATTGATAGAACTCCTCGGGGATCCATATAATTCGATTGATGGTGAAAAAGAAACCACCATTATTGATAGAACTCCTCGGGGATCCATATTATTTATGAGCAAATTTTTCAGATTACATGCTTCTAGTGAAACAGATTCCAATGAGTGGGAATGGGACTCTTACCAATCTAAAGATTCTTTTGAAGAGTCATGCTATATAAAAGATGTAGACGTCGATATAGTCCACTCGTATGTAGCACAAACGTCAGAGTATAGAACACTCGAATGGAAACTACAATATATCGATGTTGACTCCAGTGAGGACGATCAAGAACTACTTGTTGAAGGTCAATCTGAGGAAAGTAATATCTTAGACTTAGAAACAGTCATTGAATACTTAGATATCTCTATCATGACCCTTAATGCTCTTGACACACAACAATTCAAAGATCCCTTGCCATTAGTGTATCCTGATCTTATTGACTGGGACAATGAAGACCCCATTGAGATAGAAACCTTCCCTAATGATCATGTCATTCCCTTATACCTCAACGTAGTCAAACCTACAACAAATTCCACCAGTGAATCCAGTAACACATCTTCTACTCGAGGAGGGGGTGCCAAATCTCTCAGTCGCAAAAGTGAAAAGAAAAAAACAAATATTAGGTCTAATGCTGAAAATCAGTTAATAGAAACATTAGATCAAGAAAAAGTAAAAAGAAAGGACGTATCCTATGGTGAAAACCTCCTTGAGGTTCCAGAGGAAGGGAGATTTGACACCTTACCTGAGTATTTCCAAGAGAGATCTTCAATACTGATTGGACCAACTAAAGTAGTCAACATTGGAACACTAGATCAGCCAAAGATTCTCTATCCAGCAACATCATTATTAGAACAAGAGAAACATGACTATACGGTATTCTTCAAAGAAAGACAAGTCAATTTCGCATGGTCATACATAGATATGCCAAGATTGGATCCAGATCTCATCATGCATCACTTGAATGTTTCTCTCGAAGTAAAACCAGTAAAGCAAAAGATAAGAAAGATGCATCCTCATATATCTATATTGGTCACATCAGAATTGAAGAAATTTCTAGACATAGGATTTATCAGACCAGTATCATATCCAGAATGGGTATCCAATATAGTCCCTATTTCTAAACCAAACAAAAGTATCAGGGTATGCATAGATTTCAGAGATCTTAATAAGGTGTGTCCTAAAGATGATTTTCCTTTACCAAATATAGATATCATTGTGGATTTGATAGCTAGACATGAAATTTTCTCTCTTATGGATGGTTTCTCAGGCTACGATCAAATCAAAATAGCACCAAGAGATCAAGAGAAGACAACCTTCACATGCCCATGGGGTACTTTCTGTTGGAATGTAATGCCTTTCAGACTCAAGAATGTAGGAGCTACCTATCAAAGAGCAATGACAATAATTTTTCACGATATGATGCATACCTTTATAGAAGATTATGTTGACAATCTATTGGCTAAGTCACATACTAGAGAAGCACATCTGGAAATCCTAGCAAAGATCTTTGACCACTTAGAGAAATACAAACTAAGGTTGAATCCAAAGAAATGTGCATTTGGTGTCATGTCGGGTAGACTTATGGGATACATTGTTTCAACATGAGGCATTAAAGTATATCTAGACAAAGTTAAAGCAATCATGGAAATGGAATCACCCAAAAACATTAGTAAGTTAAGATCACTTCAAGGGAGACTTCAATCTATTAGAAGGTTCATATCCCAGCTAGCTAATAGATGTCATCCTTTCACACATTTGTTGCATAAAAATGTTCCATTCAAATGGGATTACACTTGTGAAGAATCTTTTCATGCAATAAAGGAATATTTGATGAACCCACCAGTCCTAATGTCACCAATTGAAAGCAATTCATTACTGCTTTATATATTAGCCACTGATGTATCATTAGGAACTCTGTTAGCAGAATTGGATCGTGAAGGGAAAGAATGAGCTATTTACTACATTAGCATGACCTTAGTCAGATATGAGCTCAACTACTCATCTATTGAGAAGGCATGCTTAGCAGTAGTGTTTGCATCCAAGAGGCTGAGGCACTATATGCTAACCCATTCAGTAAAGCTGATAGCCAAGGTCGATCCATTGAAATATCTTCTTAGCAAGGCAGCCTTAATGGGTAGATTGGCAAAATGGATAATGATCCTGAGCGAGTTTGACATTGAATACATTAACAAAAAAGCTATAAAGGGACAAGTGATTGCTGATCAATTAGCATAAGCACCACTCCAAGATGATCATCCAATAAATGTTGAATTTCCAGATGTTGATGTTCTCACAATCACTAAGAAAACATGGCAATTGTATTTTGATGGTTATTACACACATCATGGATCGGGGGCAGGTTTTCTATTTATCACACCTCAAGGTCATACCATCCCAAAAGCATACAAATTGAATTTCCCTTGCAATAATAATATGGCAGAATATGAGACATTAGTCATAGGAATTAAGATGGCTTTAGAATGAAATATCACACATTTGCAAGTTTTTGGAGATTCTCAGCTAGTCATCAATCAAGTCAATGATGATTAACAAACCAAAGATGAAAAGCTAATGCCTTACAAGAAGATGGTGGATGATTTTAGAAAGTACTTTGTAGACATTTCTTTTGAGAAAATCCCGAGGAATGACAACAAAGCAGTTGATGCCATGGCTACAATTGCCTCTTTGCTTCAAACACAAGAAAATCAAGATTGTTACGAATTCCTGGTGGAAGAACTGTTTCACCCTGCCTATGATTGTCTTGACTCCCAAATCATATGTCACCTAGTAGGACCCAATTCCTCCTGTTATGGCCAAATTTATACCTACTTGAAAGACGATACCCTTCCTCTTGACCTATCAAAGAATAAAAAATGAAACTTCATTCGACAATCTGCTTGTTACACCATTGTTGCGGATACTTTATATAGATGAGGTCTGGTTGGTACTCTCCTCAGGTGTCTTCAGTAGGAAGAATCAAAGAAGGCTTTAACTGAAGTTCATAACGGTATTTGTGGTACTCATTTGAGTGGGCTTACTCTTTCGAAGAAACTCATACGATTGGGTTACTATTGGCCTACTATGGAAAGAGACTCTTTTTAATTCACCAAAAAGTGAAAACAATGTCAGGTCCACAATGATCTCATACGTGCACCAACACAAGAGGTTCATACCTTGGCAACATCATGGCCATTTTGTTAATGGGGCCTGGATCTAGTAGGGAAAATCCATCCACCTTCCTCAGATGGTCACAAGTTCATACTCACAACTACTAAGTATTTCACGAAGTGGATTGAAGCAGTGCCCATCACTAATATCATATGAAAGCAAATTGTTGCATTCATCTTGAACTATATCATATGTCGCTATGGTATCCCTATGACTATTATCACTAATAATGGTCGACCACTCAAAAATCAAGATGTAAGAGAGCTTTGTGAAAAGTTCCAGATCCAACACAGGTTTTCCACATTGTATTACCCGCAAGGAAATGGTCAGGCAGAAGCATCAAACAAAACAATCTTGAAAATCTTGAAGAAGATAGTTAATGATGCTAGCAAAGACTGGCATGTTCAGCTGAATCCGACTCTATGAGCATATCACACCAGTATCTGCACCTTGATAGGTGCCACACCATATTCTCTTGTCTATGGGTTGAAATAAATATTACCGATGGAGGTTGAAATACCATCTCTATATGTGTCACTGAAAGGTCTCATTCTAGATGAGGAGCAACGAGTGTCTAGGTTACAAGAACTTGAATTGTTGCAAGAGCGCAGGCAAAATGTTGTTGATCATTTGAGAGTCTACCAACAAAGGATGTCACACAAATATAATCACAAGGTCAAGCCTAGGATGTTTCAATTTGGTGATCTTGTGCTTAAGGAGAATCCACGCAATCAACAAGATCATGAAAAGAAAGGGAAAATTGAGACAAATTGGTTGGGTCCTTTTGTTGTCACAACTACATATGGATTTGGTGCTTATTAGTTATCAACACTAGAAGGAGATCAAATTGAGGAACCCATCAATAACCTTCATCTAAAAAAGTTTTATACCTAAAAGCAGATAAAATAAAATAAAAAGCAAAAAAGCAAAAAAAAAAAAAAATTACAAAAAAAAAATCAAATATGAGAAAAAGTGCAATAAAAAAAATGGTGAAAATCTGGAGACATGTGCCATTTGTCAGCTAGCTTCTCCATCTATTTGGTCACTTGTCTTGCATCCATCCATCGTCATTGTACATATCCATAATAAAGCCTTTTGTATTTAATCAGGCCTCATTTGTAAATCTCATCATGGTTTGGAACATTGTATATACTGGTGTGTTTCTAGACTGGGGGCAAAATCTTGAACTCGGTCGACAGTAAGCTACATTGAGATTGAATGCATCAAACAAGAAACAATTAGGCAATGGTAGTCCTAAGAAAAGATCGAGATATCTAATATTTGGACATAAGTATCAAAATCCAACTTAAGATCAAAACCAAACACTAAATCAATGGATGATATACTCTTAATCATATCTAAAACACTTTAGTTTGAATGCTCAACTACCGTGTTTTGATTTTTGTTATCATGCCTCCTGAGTGACTCAAGGATGTCTTGTACTAGAGAAACAAGGACAAAGCATGATCTTTTCTTTGTCTGTTGCATGTTAGTCAATCATTCTTACTGTGCAAATTTGTCACGGGACATGATCAATCAAATATCATTGATGATATTTTGGGTTTGCATAGGAGGATGATTAACTCTTGTCTGTTTGCATGCAAGCAACACTCAGGTCATCTTGGTCCATTATACCTTGATGCTTGTGTTAACTTGCAATATCAAAATCCAGGTAAACAGTGCTCGGGTCATCATGGTTCAATTATACCATCGATGTTTGCACTCGCTTACCACATTTTAAAAGGCTAAAAGATGATAAAAAGCATGATTAAAGTGACCGGTCCGATGATAACATGGCTTTACTTGCATATTTAGATTAGATTGCATGCTACATTTAAGGTGCATAAGAGATCAAATCTCATTTTTTAGAGGTTGAGGTCAAGTGGTGTTATCTCTCTTATTAAGTGATTGAGTACATTGGACATCAACAAAAATAAATAATTCATGCATCATGCATTTTAGGTCATACATGTCTTTTGCATTTCATTACATCAACATACATTAGTTAATTCAAACATTTCATATTGCACATCATTGTCATCAAGTCATTTGCATTTCATCAAAAATTATAAAAACAACAACAAAAAGAAAAAAAAAGAAAAAAACATATTATATAATTAGCATCTCATACCATCGCATATGCATGACATAGTATAGAAAATCATTCATAAAACATCACTTCATGAATCATTATTGCACCATAGAATCATAGCATTATTCTATATTCATCATAGAATCATATCATCATTCATTGTAAAAAAGCATAAGCATCTCAAATAGGATCCATCATGCATTGTATTCAATCATCAATAAATCACATAATCACATAGGCATGCCTCATGTAAATACTGCATCATCATATAAGAAGCATACATCCATCATCTAAAATCCATAATCAAATAGAACCTAAGACATACATCATGTAAAGAGTTGCATACATATAATAGATATTGTGATGCTAAAGATGTGGTAAATAGAAAGGCATACCCATATAATGAGACAATAAAACATAAATGAAAAGCTTAATTGAAAACTAGATTAAAAATACAAACCATAAGCCTTCCTTGAAATGTCCCATTTTCCTCTATTCTTGAGGACCTTGAAGGTGTTGGATTGATGGTCTCTCAGCGGAGCAATGACCTCCAAAGTGGCAACTCAAGAGTTGAGTAGCTACTTGATCATGATTGGTTATGCAAATGATATGAAATGCATGATCTAAGAAACTAGATTAACATTCTACGATTAATCGAAAAGATAATTACTAGATGGTTGAAATGAAAATTGCCTATAGTAATGATGCTAAAGCTATGAATGCAAGGGATCCTTATTGCTCCAAAATGAGGGATATTTATAGGAATTCCAAGGCCAAAGCTGAGGTGGCATGAATCGACGGTCCAGATCTAATCTAAAGATATCAAGGGTCAAGATTGAGGAAGTTGGAGAAGAGGTTGGAGGAAGGGACACTTGTCATCTCTGTGGTGACAAGTGTCAAGGAGCCTTGCTCATGAGAGGGCAAGTGTCCAAGGGAGGAGACATGTGGAAAAAGTGCCATGTGTCTCAAGGGGATAATATCCACACCATAGGAGGTTAGGATGTGCAAGATAAGATAGGGTTAGTTAAACCCAAGATTAGGTGGAATGGGTTAGGTTAGGTGGTTAAAAGTTAGGAGCCATGTGCTCATTTGAATTTAGAAATTCAAATAATTGGAAAATAATAATTAATCTCAACAAACTTGAGTTTTTTAATCTTAATTAGGGATTAGAAGAATTGATTTATATGGGAGGACATTAATTAATTTAGAATTAATTAATCAAAGGGGGATATGAAATGAACTATATAAATAAATCATGTAGATTTATTTACTAGTAGATGAATAGAGAAATTAATTAAATTGCTTGTGAATTCAATTAACTGGGAAGGGGGATTAATCAAATAATTGTGTATTTAATTAACTATCTTCAGACCATTTTTAGGTGTATACAGATACAAGACATCATCATAAAGTAAGTAGAATGCATCCATCATATAGAAAGTAAATGCATATCCATGTAAGTAAGTTGCATCTTAAGCTGCATCTCATATAATCAAAAGATAATCGAGATCCAATGTACCATGATATCACAAAAATATCGGAGATACATAACAAAAATAGCTTGCAGGAATCATTACTGTATCATCAATAAGTGTATACAATCAAATCAAAATCTGTCATATCTCAACATCTCAAGAAGGATGAGGAACTGAGCTCGTGCCTGATGCAGTGGACCTGACACCATCACCGCCAGATGATCTTGACCCACCTGGATCCCTCCTAGGGCCTGTAACACCTTGGCTCTTTGAATCTCGACATGAACTATCCCGCCTGGTACTCTGCACATAGGATGTCTCCCATCTCTCTAGAGGTACAACTTGGAAGTATAAATTCTTGTAATACTCTGCCTGAGAGGAGTGGTGTGCTAGATCCCTCAAGGTCACCTCGGTCAATCCCTGAGAAGCTGTCCAATGTAAAGTCCGTATCAACTCCTGGGCCTGCCCATGTCTCTCTATGGTTGTATCTCTCTCTATGGTCAGCATAGCAATCTATGTCTACATTTGAGTCACCTAACCCTGTACCTATGCTTGTAACTGTGTTATCTGTGAGTTTCTCTCTACCAGCCTGCCCTCCAACTGCTACTTGACTCTCCAAGTCGCTAATTTTTGCCTGTTACTAGTGAGAAGGCATCCTGATGAGTATCCGCTGAGAGATCTCTTCTGGTACCTGTGGTATCTGATCTACCTATGTAACTTGTTGAACTTTTTCTATGTGTCCAGATCTCCTCCATCGAACCACCCTAGTCACCCAATCCATAGGTGACACTCTCATATACATCTGCCACTACACCTCCATTAACTCCCCCATCATCTCCCCCATAATCTCCTCCATGTCCTCCATCATGTCCTCCATCATCTCCCCCATAATCTCCTCCATGTCCTCCATCATCTCCCTCATCTCCTCCATCATCTCCATCTCCTCCATCTCCCCTATCTCCTCTCCCTCCTCTCTCTCTTAGTCGTCTACGAGCCCGATGTGGTGGTCTATCCTCTCCATCATAGAACCCAGGTACCGGCTCATCCAAGGCAGTCAATCTCGAAAATGAGTGTGTCAAAAGATACTAGCCATACTCTATTGTAACACCTAGATCAATAATATCGGCCATGTAGTCCCAATCCTGTCCTCCGAGGCTCTCATATTTAGCATAAGCAGCATCATAAGAAATAGTCGGCCCCCAAGTAGCCACATCCTATCGCCTCTGTGCATACAACGTTGTCCCCTGTGGGAGTCCTTGGACTCTGCCCTACTGACGTAACACCCGTGTAATGATGAACTACTTAATAATGTATGGAGTAGAACCAATGAGGTACCTTGAGCATAAAGCAAATGCCATCTCATGTACATCCTCTCTCCATTGATCATAATCTCTATATGGTCGCCAAATCACGCTGTCGAGATCATCTAGCACTCGCCTCCAATACTCTAGTTTGCCCAACTTTCGCTGAACAGTTGCACCTAGGTAACCATACACATAAGGCCTCCCTACTGGATTATCTTTATCTGCTAGTGGACGTGTGACAGGAAAGTGCTCCCAAGCCCATATCTATAGTAGGGTCACACTTGCTGATAACGTGGTTGATCTCTGGTAAACTACCTGGTGCAAGTCATAGTATAAGTGAGCTAACATGCAAGATCCCCAAGAGAACCTAGTGCCCTGTGTAATCATCCGCTCTAGCAAATGGCCCCACCCAACTGATAAGCCCTTTAACTTGTGATCAGGACAAAGGAAACCACCAATGAACCCTGCTAGTATTTAAAGAAGTGGAGTGTAATCCAAATCGAGCATCTCCTGCCAAGGGATATCATACCCACATATCTGATCATCATCAAAGATCCTCCTCAATGCCTTTGTCCCACCCTGCTCATATAAGTCATAATAAACGATGTGCCCAACCACGGGTATCTTGAGTATTTGGTAGACATCCTCGAGTGTCATTGTCATCTCGCCTTGAGGTAGATGAAAGGTATTGTGTTTACTGTGCCATCTCTCGGCCATCACAGTCACCAAACCCTGATTAATCGTATACTGGGGCATATCGATCAAGAAAGATAGTCCACATCGGTGAATCAAATCTAGATCTGCCTGAGTAAGATACTGTATCAAACTATAGGTCTACAAGAAACGTTCCCAACACTCAAGAGTACCTAAAGACTCCTGTTATCATATCAAATCAACATATTAGTAGCTCGATTTATCTATCTATCTATCTCGCTAATGTGAGATTTCTATCAAATCTCGTTGAGCTGCTATCAACGACTCTCATTTATCATGAGGTTTTTATCCTATCTAGCACACAAATAAAGGTAATCAAAACTGATCATTATCTAATCAATCAGGAGTCTCTAAATCAAATTTCCCCAATCTAGTATCAAATTGCTAATCAGGCTAATTAAAATCCAATGTTAACTGTTTTCATCAATACCTATCCGGGGGCTTAAATCATTGATCTAAAAAAAAAATCAATCATTTTGTTTTTATCAAAAAATTCAGCAGGGGGGGTTTTTCTGTGTGCTAATATCATTGATCTAAAAAACTAATCATTTAAAAAAAAAAATTAGCAGGAGGGGGATTATTTGTGCTATTGTGGCTTGGATCTAGTGCTCATGATGTCGGAGCCGATGCCCGTGATGCCGACAACGACATCTGTGGTGCCGCTATCGATGCCTGTGACACCAACAACGACGTCTGTGGTGCAGCTGTCGACGCCCGTGATGCTGGTGATGACATCCATGGTGCCACCGTTGGCGCCCGTGACGTCGTCGACGACGCCTATGGGGCCGCCACCAGTGCTGGTGGTGCCTCCGAAAATCAAGAAATTTAATTTTTTTCAAAAACAACCCTAAACACCAATCTAAAAAAAACCAAAACCCCCCAAAACACCGGTACCAAATCCAAAAACGCCCAAAACCCATTTTGTAAAATTAAAAACCTCGAAAAATAAGCTAAACATTTCAAACACTCATTTGCTAAAAATAGCTAAATCATTCAAAAACATCAATTTAAAATTCTTCTAAAATCAACAAAATATACAAAGAGGGTTTTATCGAAGTACGTACCGATGGACCATAGGTCGGAGGACACTGATATTGCCGCACTTTCTTGAATCGATGCTCCTGACGTGGAATCACCATCTTGGCTCCATAGCTCCACTTCCAAATTTCTCAAATGCACAAATGAAAATGAGGGGTAAAATGAGGTTCACTTTTTCTTTAAAAGGAGCAAAATGACATTTAAGTGAGATGTTTTTATCCCATTTAATTTAAAAACCTCTTTTAATCATTTTTTAATCAATTCAATCGAAACTGGCAACGCTTGGGCATAAATTTAAAATCTTTTATCGAGAGATCAATTGAAAAATTTAAAAATCATTAAAAATTCCCCAAATTTTTTTTCTTTTGAAAATCGCGAAAAATCTTAAAAATTCAAAATTTTCCAATTTATCTCCCGAGGGGGTATCCTCGCATCCGTCACCTATCAATCAATGTCTGGGGCATCTTATCTAACCAAATCAACATCAACAATTTTTCTTTGAACCGACATATTATCACACATCGCTCCAAAGAAGGGCAAAATGTATACACTAAAAATCGGTCTGGAAAATCGAATTAAATAAATACCAAAATATTTAATTAATGACCTTTATTCTTCTACTATATAAATGAATTAAATAATTTGTTTATATGGTTCATTTTCTTAATTCATCACACCAAAAACAATTTCTTCTATTTCCTAATTAAATAAATGAATTTGGTTGATTTGTTTATTTAATTATTCCTTCCCCATTAAATTTGAATTTTAAATTAAAATTTAAGCACGTGTCCTAACTCCTAACCACTCCCTAACCTAATCTTCTTCTAACCAACCCCTAGTCTAACCACAGGTTAACTAATCTTATCCTAACCATTTTTGGAGTGTCCATCCTCTCTTGGAGACACGTGGCATTTATGCCACATGTCTCTCATCTCCATGCCACTTGCCCCTTTGTTGGCATATGGTTGGAGATTCTTTGCCACTTGTCTCCTTAGGAATGACAAGTGTCCATCTCCTCAACCTCCTTCCAAATTCTTCAATCTCAACCGTCGATTTATCAAGACCGAATCTGCACCGTTGATTCTTGACACCTCATCTCTAGTCATGAAAATCCTATAAATACCCCCTCTTTTGGCTATGAGAAAAAAACCTTTAGCATCATTATCAACTTCTGTCAGCATTATATCAACATTTTCAGCAATCATAGTTTAGTTATCATAGTATTAGTGTAGCATTAGCATCATAACAATAGTATAGCATCATTGTAATAATGGCTTTCATGATAGCTTAATCATCATAATGTAGATTTGCATGGAAATAGATTAACTTCTTGCATCTTAGCTTGCATATCAATTCTCATTTCTTGGGTTGTCACTTTGTCAAAGATCATGCATCTGAGAGCCACCAAATGAACCGACAAAGTCCTCAAGACTAGGGAGTGATGAGAACATTGGGGAGTGTTTTAATTGTTTAATTTTGTTTCCTCAATTTAATGTTTCATTGAGTATGTGTGATTTAAATGCTTTTAATGGATTAATCACAATAATTCTGCACACATCATGTTCAATAAATAAGGAATTAATTGAACAAATAAATAAGAGCAAGACATGGTGACACATGGAGTAAAGATAAGTAATCCTCACACAAAGCTATAACATAATAAAAGTCATAGTTATGAGAATCAATATATTACTACACTCACACACCCACAAAGATACTATAACTTGATCTTCTAAGTGTTTTGCATTCCTTTGAAGGTCCTAATTTCTAATCTTTTGGAGGACATGATTTTCAACAAGAAAGTTTTATCATTTAAACTCTTGAAGGCAAGTCTCCAAAGGTGCTTACAATACTATCTATTCTAGACTGTAAGGAAGTTAAGTAGTAGAACAAATTCCTACACTAACCTTGAGAGGAGGGTAATGCAAAACTTTTACAGATCATTACAATATTTATAGAAACTTAATAGAAATAAACATAAATAACATGCATACCACAACACAATAATTTACATAGGGAAAACCATTTCAGGAGAAAAACCCCACACTCCAAAAGCCATTTAATATATAATTCAAAAATCAACAACGGATTACAATATATTTGTAGAGCAATATTATCACAAGAGTATCACCAACTAGAGATTTAAAGGTAACTAAATAACTATAAGACTCTTACACACAACCTCCATCTCTCACACCTCATATATAGGAGATAGAATGCATGAAACCGTCAAACGGTATTACAAAACCATAGGCTAAAATCACCCAATAAAGTGGAACCAAATTTATCTCCAATCCTAGGTGCCCTATGATGTGTCAAAACACACATCAATACGTGTACCTCCCTTTTACAACTCATTAATGTGTCTGATGCAATTTTATATTTTCTATTTTAGGAGACCAAACTTCTGGAGGCCATAACTTGTGAAACCGAGTGTCCAATTGACGAATCATTTGAAGCACTAGAAAACTTGTGATGTGCTCTATCACCTTGTAACTCAATATGCCAATTATGGAAAGTTTTCAAGATGTTTCAGAGTCTCTAAAGTCCTCAAAATTGAATTTAAAACTTTCATCGCAACTTTCAAAAACAAAAAAACTTTAATATCTTCAAAACAGGTTATGGTCTTGCAGCAAAAAATTACTGACGTGCTTATTTAGCCAATTTGAAGCTTTGGGGGCAATTTCAAACTAATTCATGGTCAAACAAAAACTTACTATAAATAGTAATCTTATGTAAATGTAAGGTTGAGACACCAATTTCCCAACAGAAAACAAATTTTCATTACAAGTACAAATTATAGGGTTGTAGAAGATAGGATTGCAATTCCACAAGACAAATCTATAGTTAAAGGATATGTTAATGGTCATACAAATATGACTACACCAAAGAGTATGATGTTATGAAAATAGAAGAATATTGTTGGACTAATATAACAATCTCTAACCAAATAGTAGATTGATTGAGATACAAAGATTAGACCACACACTATGAAAATATATGATTGAATAAAAATATGAAATTAAGCTGCCTTAATACAAAAAATCCATAGAAATATGTACATCTTCTTTTTCATGCTTATATTAACCAATTTAACATGCTTAATCTTGTACTTAGATGAACATAAAACATCAAATAAATGAAGGCTATATCGCCGTAAGGTAGTAATAACAAATGACACAAAACACAACATAAGACTTGAACATCTCACAACATAGGATTTATGTAGAGAGACCGTGGTGAGAAAAAAACATCACTAAGAGTAGAGGCCAAGTATGTATTATCTTCAAATATATGAAATTACAACACTTCCATCACACCTTTCACACCTTCAATTAGACAACACTTTGTTACTTACAAAAAATGATATAATACTACTATATGAAGGTGCCAATTTATAAGAAAGTTGGGGTGAGAATACCATTATGGTATCTCAAAACAAGAGGTGAAAACCACCTCCAAAACTATGCGCCTCCTTTAGTGGTCCCCTTGTAAACATAATAAAAAATAAAAAATTATCACATGGCCAATCAAAATTGGTCAACTTCAAGTGCTCCATTACTCTCAACGACTTCAATGGCCAACATGCACTACCTAGCACCCCACAATGGACAACATGCACATAACATGCAATTACATGCACTGACATGCAAATCCATGTGGCCCTATCACTAAAGTGGATGTGTAGGTAAAATATTCTATCATTATGTCTTATCCCTGTCATCGCTAATTATACCCATCCCATATGAGTTTAATTACAACATGTCATCAATAATTAAAAAATATTTAAAGACATCCAAATACACCTTCCAAAAAAAGATGAAAACACATGAAAATAACTTAAAATTACAAGATAAATTTCACCTTATCCTAATAGATAATATTACATGCAATAACATCTTCAAAACAAAAAATATATATATTTTTTTTACATGCAATGACATCTTGAAAACACATAAAATGATTTCCCAAAACAAAACTTCCAAACTCCTCTTACAAATCTAAAACAATAAAAATAAAACAACAAAATTATGCCAAACACTTAAAAAACTAAACCCTTCTTATTCTTTAATCTCTACACTAATCTTATCTATATTCTTTAATTTAAAAGCTAAAACGTATATAATTCATTTACTATTAATTTATATTCTAAAACGAAAGAACACCAAAAATAAAAAAATGGAGAATACAACATTACAAACTTCAAGGTTTTTAAAGTCCTCTATTTTTGGATTAAACTATAATTAGCTTAAAAAACATATAACCTCGTTATTAAAGAAGTCAGCCAGAGACACAGATTGCCTATATTTAAAATGTAACACACAACTAAGAAAAAAAGTACAATAGATTTTAGCAGAGATAAAACCGTGGGCCTAAGGAACGGTTTCTATTCTTGTAGTTCTAAGGGCATAGGGTTAGGTTTTGGGCTGTTGACCGAATTTCAGTTGGCAATTAATTGATTTTTTAAATTTTCTTTACCTTGCTTTTTTAATTTTGGCGTAAGTTCGATTATATCGAATTCCACAATCGATTTTTTTAACTCTTGACGGTCTGTAATTTTTAACATTTGGGTTTTTTTTTCCTGTTCCAAGAGAATTGGGCTGTAACGAGTTTCTCTCTTTTTTATAATTACTTTAATTGCCCATTTGGGTCATTCTCGCCCACTTCCTATAATTTGATTTAGTTTTTTCAATACTTTTATCCTCATATTAATCACAATACAAGTATTCATTAATTGCTTAGAGGGGTAGGATTTTTTTCCTTGATTTTTACAAAAACACCACATCTACTGTCAATTAGGTTGGATCCAGGGCCTGTCAAGGGTAAATAAATTCATATACTGTAAAGGGTTAGTGGAGATACTGAAAAGGGGATTTCGTTGAGCCCAATTGGTTTTCTGAAGAGGTAAGTTGTCAATTCTGAGTTCTTTTCGCTTGTTGAGATCTTTCATGTGTTGGAGGCTCAATCTATCTCAAAAAACAATTTATCATTTTTGATTCTGCCATCTTTTCTTTTATTGTACATGTTTTGTCATTGATCTGTACGCTCCTACACAATTGAAGATATGTTTCTGTAATGTCATAAATTCTAGTTGAAAAACTGTTGGAGCTGATCTGCCATGCTAAATAACTGTATTGATGCCTTCTGCAGTTTGCAAATCAAATTCAGTTTAGATAAATCAAAGTATGATGCAGAAGCATTCTGAAATATAATTGAATTCGGTTTGAATCTGGTATTTTTAGAGAGAATATTTATATATTTGGAGAACAGTGTATGGGTGTGGAGATAGAAATAGAGGATAAAAATATAGTAGAGGGATAAAATAGGGATGCAAGATCAGTAATTAAATTTTTATTTTTGACACTGCTTATCATAAGCAAGATGCAAACTGCATTAAGGAAGAGAAAATGTGATCTTTGTGGATGCCTGTCTTGCTGTCTTGATAATATATTTATTTGTGCATGATCTTGGTCCTCTTCCTGGGAATACCCTACATTAAAGAGTGATTTTAAAGGTTAGATCTGTATTTCTATGTTCAAAATTTACCAGATATGGATTTCCTTGTAATCATTTCTAAGCATTATTTGCTCTTAGGGCAAATGCTGATTTTTAAGTTTATTTGTATAGAGGCCTATGAAATGTACCCAGTATGTTACTTGGAATTTGATCCCATCTCTACCTGCCAGTTTTAGTTTTTTGACATTTTCATCCTAAATTCCAGGGAAAGACACATTTTTTTGTCCTAAATTCCAGGGAAGGGCTCATTTTTCATCCTATTCTAGGGAAGTATACATTTTCATTCTGATGATGGATCACATAGGTTGATCTGGAACCCTGATGGTTTCAAAATTCTCATGAGATGTTTTTGCTCAAATTTGTTATGGACGCGGAGGCCTTAAAACACTCATTATATATACTGATTCACACAAATATACACACATGCACACCCATAACACATATCTACTCTTGTACCTCTGCAACTCTTGGTAGACATATATACTCTTGAGCTATAGCCACTTTTTCTTGTTTTAAGTAGTTGAATAATCAATATTAAGAGGGATGTTCACAGAAATAATTACCAATTGAAACAAGTGTGGTTTCTATCGTAATGCCATGTGCCTCCCCGCACTTTTGGGATAAACACATCTATATCTACATACCCTGACAAACAATGTTGATGTGGCTGTAGCAATTTTAGGCGATTAAGTATTTGAAGAGCCTAACAGGTTTCTTCTTGCAGATCGAGAAAATTATTGATATTGCAGAATTGATGTTACCATGGTTATCACAGTTGCATTTTTTTCTGATAACTTGATGCAAGGAGTTGTTCTCCAAACAAAAATGCTCCTTATAGATCTGCCCATTTCAGAGTAAGAAATGTTTCAAAAGAGGAGCAAAAACAGCTTTTATGTACTCTCTAATAGTCTTTGCTGCCTAGCTGTAAATGGTTTTAGCCATTTGACCTTGTCACATAATTTGTCCCCTTCTAGCCTATATCTTATGTTGATTCACCATTGTTCCTTGCAACATCTGGCATTGTCTCAAAAAAAGGCACTCAAATTATGCACTCAATAGTAATAACCAATTCATGCTTTGATTTTGGTGGAATGAACTATTCATAGTTGGGCATACCTAGCCTCCTTTGTGTTTTGAAGATGTTTGATCACTTTATAGTTTATATTCCTTTAAAGGAAGCAAAGGGAGAAGCAATGCATTATCAAGGCCAAAATTGGAAAAATCAAAAAGAAAAAATATTTAGGGATTTTATGAGCTGATTTTGTATATTTGGATTTTAGTTTCATTGGGTTAAAATCTTTTTCATTATCCCAAAAAGAGTACATTTATCAGAAGTAAATATTATAATTTTAATTGGTCCTGAAAGCATAAAGTACAATCAAACTGTTGTAGAAGCATTGCCTACAAAGAAGGTTAATTAGCATGTAGCTGACTAGGAGATATGGAACATGGAATGGCATAACAGGAGCAAAGCATACACACTTTAGGACTGAATGATGCCACAAGATTATTCTGACTCAGGTCAACAAGGCCACGATCCAACTAACAATACAGATTTGATCCAACTAACAATACACCTTCAGAAAATAACTAAATATCTAAATAATAGGACATTGAGTAGATAGTATATACCTTTCTTTGGCAGTCAATATCACATGTAGAGTTTTTGCTATAAAAATTGAAAATCCTTCGTAAGGTCGAAGCTGAATATCAAAATCCTAGTACATAGAGCCAGTCTAATGAAGTGACATGCTCCATTATATTAAGGCTGTATTTTTGAGGGTGATTTTTCCTTTTAACTTGAGAAACGCTTTGGAAACATCATTCATGTCCACTTGACTCCTCACAAAGTGGGACTTGAGTTGATGACATTGTTTATCCTTCAAGATGCATCTTCTGAAATGTTCATCTTTGAAGACTTTCCACATCCTTGTTTTCAAGAGAGATTTGCCTACAATATCTAGGGACACATATCCCTTGCTCATATAAGATCAGTCCTACCCTTCCATCAATTTTGCATGTTGGGCATAATTATTTATTTTCTAATGGCAACATGTGACATTTCTTCATCTAGTTTGAAGATTGTGTGTTGAAGACAAGGTTTTGAACTTGAATATCAAATCTTGTCCCTTGGAAGAATGAGTGGGTTGATATTTCAGCAATCGAATGATGAAATGTTGAAATGCTCTAAGTAGCCATTTACTTTCTCGAATCTTTCCTTTTTGCATGTATAATTGAAATTTGCATTTTTTCATTATCACATTCAATCTTTCTTGGTTACACGAGTTATCATTGAAATGCCTAATGTGCAAAACTGAATGAATTTTGTTCATTTGTATACTTTGTAAGTTTTATTTGATATTTTGTAGTTATTGAATAACTTGAGAGCTTCCCCGCATAATTGAAGAACTTTGCCCTCCATGTTATTGCATTTCAATTTGGTTCTAGTGACAAAATGACATGCCAACTCTATGTGAATTCATGGTTTCTCTTCCTATGTTTTGTTGTGTACTTTAATGAATTGAGTTGCAATGATTTTTCATTTAAAATGCTGCCACTCCATTTTTTGTTATCAAAGCAGATTTTGAAGCCAAGTTGTTTTGAATTGAGCTCAGAAGTTATAGAATGGCTCAGGAAGTAATAACGATTTGCAGAAGAGGAAGAGAATGTGCACATTCAAAAGATGGTGAGATAAAGCAGATATGATGAGAGCTATACAAGTGAGCTTGATGGCATACAATTGGCCTAGCAACAGAGAGTGAAATCAAAGGTGTTTGATAACAGTGGAACAAAGAGGTACCATTGTGTTCAATGTCATGAACTATGGCCAGCTTTCAGATTTGAAGAGAATTATTGATGCTATTGCTAGGTACAATATGTATGCATAAATTGAATTTCCCACTTATTTTGGAAATTGAAATCCTAAAGATTTGATTGAGTGAATTATGTTTCTAGAGAACTACTTCAAACTTGAGGAGATTATTGACCTCAAGAGGGTTAATTTTACTTGTAGCAAGATGAGGGGAAATATATCCCTGTTGTGCAAACATTTAGTGATCAAAAGTTTGAGAATGGGAAAGTATAAGATAAGGATAGGGTTACCCTTAGACTATTAATGGTGTTTATTCAGCTGTTCATATAGAGGAAAATGATCAAGATGTCCATGAAAGTGGATGGTTGGAGATATTGTATTTAAGACTCATTGACACATTTACCACTCCTAGGTTTGCGTTTGAGCCACAATGTGTAACATGGTGAATATTTACGAACTCAGGCACATACACAGCGGGATATCAGCAATTAATGTATTAAAACTCATCAATGATAGTTCACTCGAAGTGCATAGCGAGCCAAGGCCTTGCCTAGTTGTAGGGCTAGAGCTATTTACATGCAGGTGTACTTCTTAACATAGGCATGCAAGCTTCATTAATGGAGTTATCAATGGAATTACAAGAAAGGGAAATACAAGCATACAAAAGACATACATAAATCACATAGGAATCCTTTTAATTCATGTGGATCTATAGCATTACATGAACCTTGCATTGGCTAGATGGTCTCAAACCCCATTTGGACAATGGGGCAGCCACATACTTTTAGCTTACTTAATATACTATCTCACACAATTCTATGCAAAGTCCAACCTGCACATATGGATTGTTTGATTTGTATGCCCCTACAATCAAAGTGTATAGATAAAAGCCTTGAGCATCGTTGCCTTAAGCTCAAGCAACCTCTGCACGTGGGTTAACTCCCTATTCTAATGTCATCTGAAATGGTTGGTGGTGAAAAGGGCTAGAAAAATATGGTAAATGCAAAAATAAAAGAGAGGGTAATGGGTAGAATTGTGTGTGATTACTCCCATGAGATATACACAAGATAGGTAGAGATCTAGATATTCAACAATAAAATAGACATAGTAAATTGCTTATGCTAGAGGTATGAAATTTAATACTCACAAGGTTTAAGCATCCACATAAAACTCAATATTGAGAGTGAAATGAAATAGCTGCTGAGTTGTTCATTAAATGCTTGAAAATACATGATAGCAGCTCTTCAAAGACTAGAAGTTTGCTGAATAGTGAATACAAAAATAAAAAAGCTACCTAGGTAAGAAAATTCCCAATAGAAGCAATCTCGTGCAATGTTGACATGCTTTGCTCATTATTTACAGTACTATCAAATCTAGGCCATTGAAAGTGCCTTCAAAATCTAAGGATTTGTGAATGGACACGGTTTTGGCCTAATGGATGCCAAATAGTAGTATTAACACCATTAATATTAAATTATCAAATTGCAGCATTTTCACTCTACTTTGCACTTACAAAGCCCTTCCTCTAATTGGGCCTAGATGTGTCCCATCAAAATTCCATTCAAAATGGGCCCCATCTAGCTAAATAAAGCATGATAGCCTATCATAAAGTAAACTTAGATAAGATTGTGAGACAAAGATTGTTATATTAGCAAGTGAATTATTACATTGATGTTGCCATTTGCAATGATTACATTGGCCCCATGGAGTAGAATACAAGCTTGACGTGTATTACAATTTGTTGGCAATTGGTGATACCCCTCTCAAACCTTATTCTACTACCCTTCCCTTAGCTTTTTCTACTTCTCAGTTTTGTCTTCTTCCTTGGCTCTTTTCCTATACCATCCTCTTGATAGTATCAGGTGTTTCTATGTCCTATAAGTAGGTTGGTTTGTTAATACCTAAACTCCAAATGACATTTATAGGGATATTTATATTATTCCTTCATGGTAAGGGTTTAGCCACTAACATGGTAGGATCATTCCTTGTTCCAACATCCGTGCTTTGATTGGTCATGAGGACATAGTTGATGTTTCTTAGCACATGGGCTCACATTGGCTATTGAGTGGATTCCAATTGATCACTCTCTCACTGCATGTTGGTGATTGCTTTCAATTCTTTGGCCTTTTGATGCCAAATGTTCTATTGTTGTGGATCAAAAGTTTAGCAATACCTTGATACTTGGCCTTCTCGCATTTGAGAGGTGGGAAAGGTGACAATAGATTAACTTGCTGCCAACAAGACTAGTTAATTTTACAGAGGCCACATTTTGTAAAAGGGGCGTCTTAGTTGGCCTTGAGGGTAGAAGAAAACATGTGTAGGAATGTAGATTGGAAATCAAGGAGACAAAGCAGGTGAGAAGTAGAGAAGTGGCAAAGGTTGAGAGTTTGCGAAACAAGAAGATGTACGAGAAATGAATTCCTTACTACAAAGCCAAGGAGGTGGCCCTAATTCTCAATAGGGAAGAAAATACGGAGGCTAAGGTTAGTTAGAAGATTTGACAAAGTTTATTACAAATTGAGTTTTTATGGCCATTAGGCATTTAAATGTCTAGAAACAAAGAAGGAAGGCAATATGGGTGAACTGAGAGCTCATGTAGCTCAAGTAGAAGATGCCAAATGAAGAAATGGGCTTATTTGAACTTGAGGAAGGTGAAAATTTGATGATTCCTAGAGCGTATTTATAGGTGGAAACCAAAGAAGACCCTTGTTAGAGGAAGGGCTTTGTAATTGCAAAGTAGAAGGAAAATGCTACAATTTTATTATTTAATATTAATGGCATTAATACTACTAATTTGGCATCTGCCTGATTATATAGAAGGTGGGCCTAAATTGTGTCCATTCAAAAATCATTATAAGTTTACATATTTTCAAAAAGCTCATCAATTTGTGTTGAGTGAGCAATGTAAGATAAATTTCTCAAGGGGCAGCCTACTAGATGATTTTTTGTGAGAATAGGCAGTCATGGAAGAATGCCACATTTTGTGAAGGTTTTGGTGATAAAATGAGTTGTTTGGAGAAGGAACACTTACACTTTTTCCAAGGATAAGTTAGAGTTGCCTCAGATGAAGTGGTGATAATAAAATTCCACACAACTTATTTTAGAGAACTCCGATAGACATGATGTAAGTCTCAACACATAGTTCTAACAAGAAGTTGAAAGGGCAAAGGTATGTTATTTGCAGGATGGGTTCGAAGAACAAAGAGAGACCTCAACACAAGTGAAGTTTTTGCTGGGTTGAGTCCATTTGAGAGTGCAAATATGCAATTGCAAGACTTACTAGACAAGGAATGACCAGAAAAGAAGATGATTCGAAGATTGGCTATTTTGGGAAGTACTTGTGTAATGGATTGCTGCACAATTCAGAGAGTTTCAAATCCATCTTGAAATTCACTAGATTAATGCATGATGTAGAGGTAGAGTGTGATGCTTAGAGAATGATTGTGATGAACCTTTGAGAAAAAGAAGTGTGAATGTTGAAGCATCAAAAGATTACATGTTGGAGTTAGATAAGAAGGCAAAACAGCAATTATTGATATTAGAAAGAATTGTAAGTCAAGAGAAAATGAAGTTGAGCAAGTGAAACCATTTGTTGTCAGATTTGGTTTTGCTGCATTTGGGAAAGTTTCAAATCTAGAATTGTGAGTGTCATGCTCGTCATTAAATTGCTTGGGGGGGGGTTTGTTGTAGGATAACATCTACCCTTCCACCACTTCTCACAGTTTGGAGTAAGCCATGTTGTGGGGCCCTAAAGTTGTGGAAGGAAACCCAAAAACCTAGTTGATGAATTATTGAGTTGGATTAATGTGGAGTGCAGGCCAATAACTTAGTAAACAACCTTACTAACCCTTTGAACAACTTATGGGAGCATGTTTATGTACTCTTAATGATGGGATCACTTTTTGCTGTTTGCAAATGCTTAGGATCCAAGTCCAAAGGGTGCTATAAATTGCTTTGGGCTCAAGCAAAGGTGGAGAATATGGTATAAGGAGTTCCACATTGAAGAATGTGGTGGCAAATCAAGAACAATAGCATTCTTATTGGTTGTATATAGTATGGTACAAGGATAATAGCACAAAGGTTTGATCTTCTGTTGTGGACTCTTAGAGCATGACTTTTAAAGATGCAAATAGACCTTATTGTTGGAAGGTTGGTGCCTTTGTCCCCTTGGTTGCTCAACACTGCCCTTGGGGATTCGTGACATGGCTTAACTGCCTCCCGTGGTTTGTTTATCTCTGGTGTTTGTATCAGCTGTTAACATGTCGATCTTTTGGCACAACAACAAACCTTGGGCCAACAAGTGGTATCATAGCTTAGGGCACGGGTTTGAATCCCTTGATCGCGCTAGGGGGGATTGTTGGAAGGTTGGTGCCTTTGTCCCCTTGGTTGTTCAATGCCACCCTTGGGGATTTGCAACATGGCTTAATTGCCTCCCGTGGTTTGTTTATTACCGGTGTTTGTATCAGGCATTAACAGGTTGATCTTTTGGCATAATGGCAAACATTGGGCCAACACTTACTGCTTTTGTTCCATGGTGTTTTGGCGATGGAGATGGGGATGGTAGGTGATGCATTTCAGGGAGAGCAGTTTGAGGGCCTTTTTTTGGGGATAGTTGGGGACAGCAATAGCAATGTGTGTGAGTATTTTGATGTCATGTACTTTTTCTGAAAAGACATTTGAGTTGTTTCTTTTCAATATAGGACACTTGGATGTCCACAACTGTCCTCAAGATGGCTAGATGTCTTGCTGATGTTTTCAATTTGTTTTTGCCGATTTGGTGATGTCTTGCAGGTTTGAAAGTCTTGCCATTTTAAAAAATGCCTTGGGGGTTTAGGAGGTTGTTTTGAAGGTTGGGAATGCATCCTCATGGAACATAGCTTATTGCTTACATTCAAGTCATATAGTGTGTGATGTGTGCCATGATGCTCTTTGAATTTTTGTTGTTGGTGCGATATAATTAGTTGCATTTGTTATATGTGTCAAAAACTTCTTTGCCTTGCTTGTTTTCTTGCCTTGTGTGTGATTTACTCTTTACTAGTGCACAAACGATAGTGTCGAGGGGTGTAACTAACTTGAACGCATTGTGTCTAAAATGGACTATGTGCTATAGTTTGGTGGAGCTCAATTACAGGCACATTGAGTGAATGATAAATTATCATCCTAGCTATGTGGGTATGTATGTCATACACAATAAATGGACAAGATTGTGGTTGATCACTTTTGTTTGCCCATCTCCTTGAGATGAAATGTTGTAGATTGGTTTGACTGAGTTTCCAACATCTCCCATTGATTGTGCAAAAAATTACTTGCAAGCCTTGGGTTGCGGTTAGACTGAATGGATGAAGGTAGTTTTGAAATGCACCCAAACGTGATGGTAGAAGAGGCACATTGATGCTTTTCTTACACACAATCACGATGATCCTCAAAGACCTATCTCGTACAACAAATGTAGAGGCCATTATGGTGTTTTATCATAGGTAATCTAAACAAAAATATAAGTTGATAGATTCCCAATGCCTAGAAGGAATAGACAAAAGTGCATAAAACCCAAGCTTCATGTTTGTTGGGTTAGGGATGCATGACTTGATATGGTGCTCTATGTCCTTGTACATATGATACCAAAAGAAGTGTTGGATTATAGGTGAGGTCTTGCTTGCTATGAAGTGATTCAATGCTTCAAAATAGTGCATCTTCTAGATAAAGTTGTTATTGGGGGCATGTCAACAAGAAAATGAAGATTCTCAGGGTTGTAGAGAAGCTGGGTTGGATGGTTGAAATTGACAACCTATTTACCTTTTGTAAGAGAGGTATAGGCTAGTCCAAAGTTTTTATCCATTGATAAGAGGGAAACCAGATAAGTTGCGAGTTTGTGTTTCAGGAGTCATATTTGGTTAAGAGGGTGGCCAAGGTAGTTTGTTGGCTTGTTGTCCTTTAATTTCTTGTGCTTTATCACTAGAACGAGCTACGGCAATTATGTCATCTACATCATATGGTTCATGTTCTCTAGCTTGTTTTGTGTATGCAAGAATTGAAGAGATTTATAATTTGAGTGAATGATTGTCTCCTAAAGGATGTAATGTTGCCATTGCTTGTAGTTTGCACAATGGCATAGGGTAGTGTTTAACTATGCCATTGAATGTCTCTTAGTGATTAGCAATGTTTGGTGAGAATCACATTGAGTGCATAGTTAGATGCATCAATTTCAATCTCAAAGTGTTTAGCGATGTTTGGCATTCAGAACCAACACAAATGCGCTTGTATAGCTCCTTGAAGGCATATTGTTGTGTAGGTGTTGATTGCAATGTAACTTTGGCATGTATAATTTGATTCGATAGCCTTGAGATGTTTGAGAAACCAAGGATGAACTTGTGGTAGAAATTTGCAAGTCTGATTTTGTAGAGTTGGTCAATTCAACTTGATCTTTTCTAGATTTACATGTATAGTTTTCCAGTTGATTCATATGATGGATTTGTGCATTATTGAATGTATACTTAAGTTGGCTTTCAACTTGTGTTTGTTCAACGTGTCTATTAATGTGCTCCTTCCAAGTCTTGTGAAAGATCAGAATGTCATCCAAGGAGATGATGATGGAGTTAGCGAAAAACTTGGGTATGTTGTTTGTCAAATGCATAAGTGGTAGTACATTGGCGTATTGGTCAAATCCCCCTTTTATCTAGAAAGTTTTGTCATCCAGACATCTTTAGGATGGATGGGGACTTGACCATATATTCGATCAACCTTGTTGAAGTATTGTGCTTTTTGATTCTTCATCATTATCTTGTTGAATGCAGGATAGGTGAAACATCTTTCTTTGGCGTAGGATTGTCACACCTCCACAAGGAGAAGATAATGGCTTGATCATTTTGTGATTTATGACCTCTTAAATCTACCTTTTTGGATCTTTTCATTCTCTCAAATGGATTTGCATGAAAAGGAAGAAAGAAAGAAATTATATTAATGTCCACGAATGACCAAGAATAGATCAAAGGGATTTAATAGGTATGATAGCAAAGGACTATTTATAGGTGGAGATCCTAGAACTAGGTGGATTTGATGCATTATCCTGTAATACGTTAGGACACCATTGGGTTCTTTAAAGATGTTGCCATATTGTCGTGGTCAGATATTGAGCAACTACTGTTGGAACATTGTATGTATCACTTAGCATGCTTCTAATGCATGCTACTCAAGGTCCTATGGGTGTACCATGAGCAACACAAACTTATGCACAAAGGACACAAGTTTGCAACATTGTTTGATTAATACTATATTTACCTTGCTCTTTGGAGGTAACTTTGGGATTTTGTAAATGTGGTCATTGACTTTGAAAGACCAACACCTTTTCATAGCTTTGTAACTATGCTTATTGACTTTAGTGGTCCATTACAAATGTAAGTACGATGACAAGGACAGGTACAAAAGTGACTGGATACATAATGATTCAGCTTATGTAACAGTTGATGGTCTGTTTCCCATGTGTAAGGTGTAGATATAGATGTGTTGATGGGCACAAAGATTTGGTATCGAGGTTGACTAGTGTGGAATTTGATTGTCGTGCATGCTAACTTGAAGAGAGCCAATTGAGGTGAGCAAATATTGAAGGGTTGTTTAAGGTGGTGCTGACTTGCTGGAAGCGTGGCACAGAAGTGTGATAATCATGGAAGATTGTGGTGCTAGGTGGAGCAACACCCAGATACCTTGGCATTGGTGCTAATTGGTGTTGCATTGAGCTGTTTAGGACTACTAGCATGGCCATGGCAGGTGCATGAGGCATTGCAATCTGGCTCAAATCATGTGGAGTGGGGGGTGGGGATTTTGTAGTTGGACATTGTAACTCCTGAAGTGTCTTAATTTTAGCCTAGAAGTCAGAAAAGATAGGTCAGAAGAGCTGAAATAAGGGTGTGTGAGGTACTGGTTAAGGATGGTCCTTTATCCTTTTGCAAATTGGAGAAAGAATGAGCCAGACAAAGAAAGGATACTTTTCTTTTCGTTGAGTTTAAAATATAAGTTGGTCAGAAAAATTGTCCCATCTTCTTGGCTTGTAAAAAAATCACAAAATTCAACAGATGCTAGGTCTACATGGGGATTTGAATTTTGATTGGCTATTTAGTGATCAATATCTGAGTGTGGTGGCAATCCAGCTTAGGTTACAAAGAAAACACATCTGATCTGTATTGTTTAAATGAGAGAATGAAATTTGCATGTATTCTTTATTTGTTTTTGTTTCTTTGTTTGAGTGCTCGTTGATGAGCATTGTGTGGTATTATGTTTTCTGACTGCTCTTTTGACTTGGAAATGGGATGCTAGGAATATATGGAAGTCTGCTCTGTCACCATACAGTTCTATCTTTCTATCTTTTTGGACTTGAAGGACACTGTGTTTATGATAACTAGAATATGGGTCTCTTACATCTCTTTGCCAAATAAAAATCCAGGTGATCATGCTACTGTTGGATTTGTATTTTGATGTCTGGTGCATATATATACCCCCTTGTTGTTTTTCTTAGTCATCTACAAATATAATTTTATGTGTGTAGCTATAGTTGTGGGGATCTTAGCTTTTGGGTGAAATCCTATGATATGAAATTGTGGCTATATTTTGGGTCTGCAAAAAGTTGGGGACTGTGAATGTGTAAAACTATTTGAAAAACCAATGGTCTGCAGCTTCCCCTGGATGCTTTACATACATATTATTCACTGTACATTTATGATTAAATGTACATCATTTGTTTTATGAAAATGCTACTTGCCAAATAAAATAGTGGTTTCATGTTTAAATTCTCTTGACTCACAGTTTTGCTACTTTAATTGACTTTTGATTGGGGACCTATTTTCTGTTTCCTTTTCAGTGCCAAAAATGCAGAATAATCTTAGGTCTTACACACTGAAAGTTCTACATCTTGGTGTGACATAAGGCATTTTGTTAGAGACCTTTTATATTTTAATTACCCTTTATCTAATATTTACATTGTTGCAATCCGAATCTTGTGGCCTTGGGGTCACCTTCTCTTTTAAATGTTGTCCAATATTTAGGGATCGACCAGCAGAGAGCATTCAGCTGCTAGGCTAAGAACCCTCTCCTGGTCGTTGATCTCCTCGGCATTCTTTAGTGAGCCTAGTGTTCTCCTTATGGTTAAGTGCCTCAAGGACTGTACAATTGAGAGCCTATTGGCTAAGGGTTCTCACTGGGTGTATGTTATTACCTTGGAAGAATTTCATAAACAATTGTTAACTTATTGCTCTCTTATGATTTTTTTATCTGCCATGCTTACAGATAAGTGAGGATGGGGAGCGGATATTTTGAAGCTGGCACAAATGAGGATGAAAAGCATAGACTAGTAGATCCTGCTAGTTGCTCACCTCAGGTATCTTTTACATTGAAAAGGGCTCGCAGTGATGCAAATGCCAATTCAGGAACTTGCCCTCCACAGCAGAGTCAGACACATGCAGATTGTAGCAGTGGTGATGAAGTGAAGTTTACCAGGGCTCTCAGACGTAGGCCTTGGATTAACTATGGAAAATTTGATATGAGCTCGGATGATGATTCGGATTGTCAGCAATCTTTCCAGGTATTTGTGTGTTTTGCAGTTAACAATTTCCTTATCTTTAAACTGGTTGATTCCTATTTCATTTGTTTTATAGATGTGTGAGTAGCTTTTTATTCCCCATTATTAATATAGAAGTTTATTTATGTGATATCAGTTTGTGTTTTCTAGTATATACATAAAGTTGAGGTCTCAAGCATTTTAGATCCCCGATTATCTATTAAATAATGGAAGGAACATTCATGTGGACTTTTGCAACTATTTTAATGGGTTTATTTATTTCTATTACATCTTTAACTTTCTAAATGCCTAATTAAAGACTCAACTGTAGGCTCGTTCTTCAAAGACCAATCTACCAAAGGGGGTCATCCGTGGATGCTCAAGATGCAGTGACTGCCAGAAGGTGAACATAAAAGATGTGCTTTATTTGATGTTATTTAGTCAATAACCTAATTTTTTTTAAGCCTCCTCTTTGGTATTGCAGGTTACAGCACGATGGCATCCTGAAGATGGATGCAGGCCTGTGATAGATGAAGCACCTGTGTTTTACCCCAATGAAGAGGCTAGTGGGCTTCCCTTTCACATGACAAGAATCATTCATCTTTCTAGAAATCCATTCTCCACATTCTAGTGCTGACTGTTCTTGTATTCATTGTCCTCGGGTCTTTGAAATATGTACATATTCTTACATTTTGATTGATTGCAGGAGTTCAAGGATACTCTGAAATACATTGCCAGCATCCGTGCATTAGCTGAACCACATGGGATTTGTCGCATAGTCCCTCCCCCTTCATGGAAACCTCCATGCCCCCTTAGGGATACGGATAAATGGAAAAGTGCAAAGTTCCCTACTCGAGTTCAAGAAATTCACAAGCTTCAAATTAGGAAATCTGTGAGCAAGAAGTTTAGAAATGCAAATGGTGGAAGGCGTAAGAGGAGGAGGAATTCAAGGAGAGGTAGGTCTTGTGGACGTGGTCAACAATGTCACACTGGAGCTGATGGAGAACTATTGGTCTCTGATGAAGAAAGCAGGTTTGGATTTGATTCTGGATCGGAGTTTACGTTAGAAGCCTATGAGAGGTATGCGAATGAATTTAAAGAACAGTATTTTGGAATTCGAGAGATGAATGGAAATTTAGATTCCACAGTGTTGGGTGAGTCCAAAACTAAGTGGGAGCCATCTGTGGAGAATATTGAAGGTGAATATTGGCGTGTTATTGAGAAACCAACTGATCAAATAGAGGTATGATCATAACAATGAAATAAGCAGGTTGCTTGCTCTTGTAAAACAATATCACATAAATATTTTAAAACTAATACAGATTGCATGGTTATCGTTTCACAGGTTTTATATGGTGCAGATGTTGAAACTGGGACTTTTGGAAGTGGATTTCCAAAATCTACTTCTGGAACTCAATCAAGTGATGCAGATCCTTATGTCGAATCAGGCTGGAATTTGAATAACTTTGCGCGGCTCCCAGGATCAGTTCTATCATATGAAGGAGGGGATATATCAGGAGTGTTAGTCCCCTGGCTTTACCTTGGAATGTGCTTTTCATCCTTTTGCTGGGTTAGTGGTGTGATCAAACCTAGTCAGTCAGATTGTTTTTCTTCGTTTTTTTATGGCATTTATTGACTGACTTTTACTTCTCTGACATCGCATATGCATCATTATCTATTCTTGAATGATGTTTTAAACTTCTTGATTGGCAGACAAACTAATATATTGAATTGGAATGTTTTGAACTCTTTGCAGCTTGTTATAATTAACATTACCAATCAAATTGTTGTGGTCTTGTTGTCAATGATTTTTTATTGTGATAATTGTGAACTGATTTGGATTTGTTGCATGTTTACATGTTGGTTTTTAAATATATCTGGGCAGCATGTGGAGGACCATCATTTCTACTCATTGAATTATATGCACTGGGGTGCTCCCAAGGTGTGGTATGGTGTTCCAGGGAGTGCAGCTGTACAGTTGGAACAGGCAATGAGAAAGCATTTACCACATTTGTTTGATGAACAACCAGATTTGTTGCACAAATTGGTAAGCATTTTTTGTTACCATTGTGTACCATAGTTTTTTGTTTTTCTTAGAAAATATATATATGGTGAGCTAAGTATAACCATCCAACTGAGCCTGTCAATTTATGGTGCATATATGAGCCATAATTCTCTATGCACCCACTAGTCTTTGTCTATCATAATCTAAAACTAATTGAAGTGAATTTAAAAGCCCAAAGATTGGGGTTTTTGATTGAGCAACACATCCTCTATGTAATGATATATATTGAAACCGAGCACAATTGATAAATGGTCACAATATTGAAGCAGTGGTCAACTACAAGACACCAAACTACCTATGAATCATCCATTAGATATAGGCTCAAGCTCCCACTACCATGCACATTCCGTTTTGCTTTAACAACTCATCCATAACCACTTTACCAGGCCATGGTGGCTCCCCACACTCATACAGGTATGATTCTGATCCTGGTACTGGTACTGATCATTGTACCTCTTGAGTTCCTCAATGATTGTAGTTCTTGCTATGGTGCATAGTATCGTACATGGAGAGAGAGAGAGAGAGAGAGAGAGAGAGAGATTGTGCAGATGCAGCCAAGCTATACTTAAGTAGGGGTTCAGAAAAATTGGTCATGCTGATTGGAGTTTCTACATTAACAGACATTTTGGTCATGCTGATTGGAGTTTCTACATTAACAGACATTTTGGTCATGCTGATGTTATATCCACCATACTTGATGTTTGCCTTACATATTTTATTGACTATTTTGAGCATTTTTTAGGGTGGAGATACCTTATTACACCTCCCTGTTTGGCTCCTTTTTGGAAATAATTTAATGAAACTATAATATATTAGCTCGATGGATTCTCTGCAGTACACCCAAAAAACCTTTGACAATATGATGTATTAGCCAGGCTTTTTGTGAAGTGGAACTAGGTCTTTTTCAAGAACATCCAGTGGAGGAACAAGATTATAGAGAATTCTAATGTTTGAATGATATGCTGAAACAGGTAACTCAACTGTCTCCTACGGTTTTGAGAGTAGAGGGTGTACCTGTTTATAGGTCTATTCAAAATTCTGGGGAGTTTGTACTTACATTCCCCCGAGCATACCATGCTGGATTTAACTGTGGTTTTAATTGTGCTGAGGCTGTTAATGTGGCTCCAATTGACTGGTTACCACATGGGCAGAGTGCAGTGGAGCTTTATCGTGATCAGTGTCGCAAGACATCTGTATCACATGATAAATTACTGTTAGGGGCATCAAGGGAGGCAGTGAGATCCCTTTGGGAGCTCCTAATATTGAGAAAAGGTAATTTGTCGAATTCAGATTGGCAAAGCTTTTGCGGTGAAGATGGTATACTAACAAAGGCTATAAAGGTATGAAGCATTCAGAATTGTAGTTTTTCAGTCATGTAGCTTTCAAAAATTCAAAGCATAATTATGTTTGAAAGAGGAGTAAACTATTTGCTGCATTATTTTTGAAAGAATTTCACTCTGCAAGATGTATTGATTTTATTTGTTGCCTTTTAATCGGGCTTTTCTAGACACGTGTTGAAATGGAGCGTGCTAGACGAGTCTATCTTGCGAATCCTGCAAGGGCAAGGAAAATGGATCGTAATTTTGATGCAATAAAGGAAAGAGAATGTCTTTCGTGTTATTATGATCTGCACCTTTCAGCTGTAGGTTGTGAATGCTGTCCAGATCGATTTGCATGTTTGGAACATGCAAAGCAAATGTGTAAATGTGCTTGGGACAGAAGGTTCTTTCTTTATCGGTATGATGCCACAGAATTAGATACACTTGTTGAAGCTTTAGGAGGAAAGTTGAATGCCATTTACAGATGGGCCACTGTGGATTTGGGATTATCTTTGAGCTCTTGTGTAGGATATCCAAACTTACAATCTGGTTTTCAGCTTACAGCAGAGTCTCTTTATGTTAATTCTACACAAAGTAAGATGGATACTAATTCTTTGTTGGAATCTAAGACGCCATTTATTAGTATGTTAAATTTGGCATCTGGATCCAATGCTGGAAAAATAATCTCTTCAGCCATGCAGCATCAGAACAACAAATTAACTGGCTCTGCAGCATTAGTTGGAGACATTGACTGCCCAAGAGAAAAACATGAAAGTAAGATGCCCCTGGGTTTCACAGGTAAAGATACACTGCTGGCACGGGCTCCTCAGACCAATGCTGAAGATGTGATGTTGTCTTCGGCTGTGCAACATCAGGACAGTAAATCAGCTGGCTTAACATCAGCAATGGTTGATGAAAATCACAGTACAGAGGCCAAAACTAAAAGTGAGAATCCCATGGAACTTACCTTGAGAGATAAAATCCCAGACATAAACAAGCCATTCAGTTTTGAAGAGAATGATCTCTTTAATAAACCAGAACTAATATTGCAAGCTAGGACTATTTCTAATGAAGATACACCTTGTAATTTTTTTTCGTGCAAATCAGATAATAGTAAAATTCCTTTTTCTTGTGAAAGTAAGATTGAAGGAAATTGCTCAAGCTACAGTAAACAGTGGCCATTTATAAACGCAAAAGATGAAAATACTCATTATGATCAGCTCAATGGACCTACATCAAAGTCTCATATGAAATTTGTGGCAAGTTTTAATGGAATCAGGGCTACAGATAATCAAGGGCAGTATGAACCTGAAGCTAGCCTTAGAGGGCAAGGTTCAACTTCTTTAAATGATGTTGAATGCATACTTCTCAGTGATGATGAAGAAGGTACTGAAAAATCTATTGTCATGGAAAAAAGGGCTAAGGTCATGCAAGATCATCTCAGTGCAGGAATACCTGAAAATGCAATCAGCTCTGGTAGGGCGGCTGTGCGTAATCTAGCCACAGAAAAGGTTTCTTACAGAGCAATACATGATGAATTTGAAACAATAGGACAAACAAATGAGGGAAACAAGATTTCCATGCTTGGAATGGAACAAGGTGTTGAAAACATCAAAGAATGTTTAAGAGATGAAAGCCATGCCAAACAATTTGACTTAATAAGAGAAACAGATTTCTCTGACAAATCAAGTAAGAGAAGCCATGCAAGTAAGCTTTTACCCTTACTTGACAATTCTTTAATTCAGATGGGCGCTCCAAATAAATTTCACACAGCTCAAGGTTTATTATGTGAAGGAAGTGATATACATCCAAGATATCCCATAAAATCAAAAGTTACTGAAAGAATAGCTGTATCTGGGAATATCCATCCTATTCAGCAATATACTAGTACAGCTGCAGGCAACAATGATATGAATGCAGTTTCAGGATTTGACTTTTCTTGGAATCACATGACAAATGAGAGAAAGGTGCAGTCTTTCTTGGTATCCAGTTCTTCTGATGCGGCAGCAAATTCAACAAAGATAATTCAGAATAAGGGTCCTCGCATTGCAAGGGTTGTTCGTGCACAGAAGTGTAGTTATGAAGTTGAAGTCATGGATCTTGGAGTTATGCGTCCCTTCAAGTCTTGGTACAATAGCCAGGTTATATTTCCCAAAGGTATGATGCATTATTTACTATTCTTAGAACCATATGGGGCATGCATAAGATACTATATACTAAATCAGTTAGTTTTTATAATTCAAGCTCTGGCGAACGTTTAAATTATAACAATTTTGAATTCTTAGCAGGGTTCAAAAGCCGGGTGAGATTTCATAGTGTTTTAGATCCAACACAAATGTGCAATTACATTTCAGAAGTTCTAGATGCGGGGCTAGTTGGACCTCTATTCAAGGTATCAACATGTGCTACTACTTTTTTCTCCTAGAAATTATGTATGGATTATTTTTGGTAAGAAACAAAATAATTTTTAATATTCTTTTCCTGTATTAAATTGTTTTAATCCGTTGAAAGCATGCAACTCACTATGAGCATATGCAAAGGCATATAAGGACTTTCTCAGATGGGTATTATCACTTGAGATATAAGTTGATTAATTTTTTTCCAATTTTTTTCAACAAATAGTTAGCGGTTTCTGAAAGGGGCTTGCTTAGCATACTTTTCAATACAGTTAGATGTTTCTACTCAACTCAGCCTGCTGCCTTTGACAGGGTCTGTGCGTCTGTTTTCTCTTGAGACAAGCATTCTTTAGAGTTTTTAATTTAGTTCTTGCTGTTGAAAATGTTTCTCAATGCTATTCTTTTAATATAAGTCTCTGGCTATGATATAAGACAATTTTTGGGGAATAAATCCAACAAAATATTAGGGTGAACAGAAAACCTGGAAGCAGATTTAATCCATTCTGATTGAATTTGTTTCCCTCATATTACTACACACAATTGACTTAGCAGATGGCTGTATCCTTGAAAATATGGGCCTTGTTGCATTTGCAAAATTGCTGACTGTTTACCCTCTGATAAAGGAGTCATAAGGAATAAGGTCAATTAAAGTGCAATCTCTTCCCTCTCCTCCTCTGGGCTTAAAGAAACTAAATTTCAAAAGTGCCTCGTTGGACTACCTGAGGCTGTTGAAATAATAAGGTGTGCTCTTGGCCTGTGTAATCTAGGAAGGAGACTAACAAAATGGCATAGGCATGCTGCTTGGTTTAGGGTTTGAAGCTAGCCAGTACACAAGTGATCAGAAATTCATTTTAGAGGCGGTTTGCAGGTTGTAATTGGTGCAATCAGTTGGAAAGGATGCCCCAATTGGAAAGTTTTCTCTCTTCTTAGCGAAGGGAAGACTTTGATAATGGAATTTGAATAGGTCCAATGGAAACACTGATACCAGGGAGGGAATATGACAGGAGCCGCTTGCCAATGATGGGGTATATGGCCCTGGCACCTGGATCCATAGTCTTGCATTGAATTGGTTTGGGCTAGAAGATGTTCTTCAGGAAGCTCAGGCTCACTAAGAAATTTAAATTTGACTAATCTTAAGTTTGACTTTTTTCTAATCACAAGGCATCATGGATTTAGGGCAGGCCTCTTCATGATGAAGTTTACTGCAGTGCACTTTGTTGGATTGATATATTTAATGTTGCTTTCTCCCTCAAAATATTGCTATACAATTGCTCTATTCTGTTCTTTGCATACCGTGCAAGAGAACATTGGTTATGGGAAATGGTAAGTGGAGCAGAGAATAAGGTTGTGATCACTGCTGAGAAATCAAAGGTGTCTCAACATCTTTGATTCACAAGCCCTCAAGTTCATGCGTAATGCCTTTGGCCATACTTTGGCATGTAAATGCACATGAATGAAATTGCAGGATGCCTGCAATGGCAGATGGTCAGGAAGACCTAGCATCATGACATTTAAACTTCTTGTAGCTTGTAGATGCCATAACAGGATGGTGAAGCCTGTGGTCTTGCTGTCCTGGTAGCAAGTCTATGTCCTGTTGTTTTTGCTACCAGTCTAAATTGTTTAAGGTAGAAGATGGTGGTTTTACCTGTATGTAGTCTCTACTATATTAACAGTATCTTTCAATATGGTAAGATGGTTATATGAGTGGGCATCTTTTCATTTTGTTCTGCCTCCCATCCGTTCGGAGCCGTAAATGAAAAGATGCCCACTTCGATGCTTTGGTAAAATCAGTTATAGCTTTAGTAGTTTTAGTCCAGTGCTGTCATCTCTAACCTCCCAAGCTGTTCGATGTTCCTCTTGGTAATATTCCACTCAGAATCTCTTTAACCTGGCATGAACCTGTTGGGTATGCCTTTTGGTCATATGCTTGCCAGAAATTCTGTAATCTGGCATGAACTTGAATGGCAGGCATCTTGTTCTGGAATTTAATTTGATCTCCCAAACTAATATTAATTCAGTTTTTAGAGTTAGTTTGGGTTTTGATTTTTGGACTGGTGATTCTTTTCCACCTTGGCCATCCCAGGTGGTTACTCTTCTCTTTTTAAAGGTTTTTAATTATTTTTGTCCTTATCACATTTTTGGCCAACCAATTAATGAATCATTATCACCACAAGCCTGACTATTCAAACGACATAAGTGAAACCTATTCTAAGTTGTTTCACAGTTTCATCTCCGAGTTGTAGTCATGACTCACTCTGCTGATGAGGACCTAAAGTCAATAACATATCCAAAGCTATTATTATAATGTTTTTTACAAGAACTGAATTTATTGTCTTTCATTTGACTTTTCTACGTAGTATTCACATTATTTTTTTTTCTATTCTTCTACACTTGAATCCTTTTCACTGAAAATTCAGTACCTGTCCCTGAATAGACAAAGGATCATTATTATAATGTTTTTTACAAGAACTGATTGTATAATCTTTCATTTGACTTTTCTACACAGTATTCACATTTTTTTTTTCTGTTCTTCTACACTTGAATTCTTTTTACTGAAAATTCAGTACCTGTCCCTGAATAGACAAAGGATCAATATCTCTTTGAAATTTGGGTTTAATAGTATAGCCGAACCCCTCTTGAAAGACTTCAACTGCACTAAGTACTTGCGTTAATCTTGGCTTTTAGATGAAATCAATAGTAGAAAACACTATTGCATGTCTTTAAGTTATGCATCTATCCCCAATTATCCAAGTAATCAAGGCCATAAAGCCCCTGGCACGAGTAAAATTCTGGAAGATGTGTAACCGATTCCTCTTTTCCCACAAAGAAGGGATAATTGATGACATACCAACCTTGTCAAGTCTTCATTTGACATTGTTTTCCAAATTACTGAGGAAATCATGCTGTAGGATCACGTACATCCCATTGCTTCTTCAACCAGGAATCAATAGCAGAAGTGTCTCACTCAATCTTATAAATATTTTCAATCATAGTTATATGGCCTTAGTGTTACCCCACTTTCAATCTCTCTTATAGATACTAAAAGTTTTAAATTTGGAAAGACAAAATAATTTTAATGGACCATTCACAAAGTTCTTGATGCCTAGTTTGTTGTCCTTGTTTAGCTCTTGGGCTTGAATTTATTCTTGGTCAAATGTACCATAAGTGGTTTATGAGGCAAGAGCAAATTTTTGAATGCAACGACAATCTTCAAGTGACCCTATGATTGACATTACATCTCACCAGAGTGTACAGGTAACCAGCTGCAACAACCTTTCAGAAAACTAGAAATGATGATGATTACTGGGTTCATTTTGATATGACTCCATGTGCAATTTGTGAGGATCTTTCTTGGATGTTTTTTAATTAACTTGGTTGTTATTAGAGATTTCAAGTCTAACTCAAACTACAATGTTATGTTTAGCCAGCTAAGCTCAACACAATTAATTGATTATAACTCCCAAGACTAAACAACAATTCAGTGTCATTTTTACCCCTCCAAGGATACACTTGTTTGACCTCCTGATTGCATGACACTCATCTCCAGTGTCCAATGACACTTGTGCTGTCCTTGGTTCAATTCAAGAGAATCTCCTTGCCTTCTAGGACATCCACGTACTCAATGGCTTTACAGCACCCACAACTGTGGTTGAATGCCTGGAGGTACTCTCTTACAAGCTTTGCTCTGCTGGATGTGACTGCTCATCCCTAATAGTTCTACATTTCCTGTCTGCAGCACAGCCAATTTCTCTACAAATTTCCAGGTGATGGACACAGCCAATTCCTCCATAAACATCCAGGTGATGGAAGTCCCATCACCACTGACCTGACAACATTTTGCTCAAGTTTCTCTTACTTGTATCCTTTCTTGGAAATGCCAAATGTCCATATCTTCATTAGACACCACCAGCCTACACTCATCCTTGAGTGCCTCTGCATCAAACTATCCTTTCTCAATATTCCAAAAAACTCTTCACTTGAAGATTCTTCAAAGATCCTCTCGGTCCTCAAATCATTGAAGTTGCTTGCTTGACTTGGCCACTTGACTACTATGTCTGATGCACCTTAGCCTTGTAGTACTCAAATTTCTCCTTGGCCCCTTGACTTTGACCAGTTCTATCCATCTCCAATGAACAGAGTACTTCATAGGTCAATGCACATAATACATGCTTTTAGATATAGCCTTATAGGACATTATTTGTCATTAGAATATGCCCATTAATCCTGAATGTCTATTATGTAGACTTGATAAGCTGCAATTGCAGGGAAAACTCAAGTTGAAACGTACTTGGTAATAAATCTTTGTAATTTATCTCCACAATCAAACAACACTTATGAGTTCAACATTGTCCTAAACAAGGTTTTCCAATGTGCTTTCAAATTATACCATCTTGGCATATTTGTCAAACCTCCAATGGGAACCATTCATTGATGGATCCAAAAACTCACCAGCTTACTATATTATTCAGTTAGACCATCTTGCTATATTCTGCTATAATTTTTTTGGGTTTCTGTTCCTTTCTTTCTTACTTTCTAAAGTCTCATCCTGTGCTCTGATGTTGCCATCTCTCTCTTTGTTCTAATCTGCCAAATGTTCTTCATAACCGCTTTAAGCAAAAACTGCACGGTTTGCCTGACAGCATTCATGCCACCAAAAGGCACTAACATGGCCACCTGAATCATTTTTTGTAATGCCTTTTAGGATCCTTTTCATACAAATTGCATATTCTTTTAATATTCGTTCTTTGATGTTTGGATTAATGTTTTCCATCAAGACAATTTTTTTTCAAAAAAAAGCTAAGCCCCATTTGCATCATCTACAACTATATTTCCAAGGTTAGGATCTGCATTACTATTACATAATAAAAGTACATAATTAAATCCATATAATTTTTTGTTTTGATTTAATCACTATACAAAGCAGGTTTTTTATTTTCAATTCTGCCACAATTTTCAAAATTTTTGGACAGGAGTTGATGTAATTCTAACCTAATTTTTCCCGATTAAATCCCAACTAATTGAAAAAATGGTTACCTTCTGGTTCACCAATTTATTCTAGAGAATTTTTTTTGCTACTTTTATTTCAACAATCTCCATGCTGTAACAATCATACTGGGCACAACCTCCTTGGCAAGCCTGACAATTACATCCTTGGCAGCATTCATATCGATGCACTTAGCCCAGGCATATCTTCAATCATCCCCATGCTCATGAGCCTCTTCACAGATGTGGCACCAAATGGCCAATCATGGCCACATGACCTCACTACCATCTTGGACTCTTTATCACATTTGGATCTATGCACGATTGTGTTGTGATTCAATGATACCAAGGATAATTTGTTGCTGTCTTCCAGAAGTGTGCATCTATCTGTCATCCCACCTCCAGAAGCACGAGGACAATGTTGATTAGGGGATCAAGCAATGTTCCTAACAGTAATTGCATGCTCACTTTATCTTACCACAGGTTGTGTTGAGTTTTGACTGTTGATTCCATACCAAAAGATGATCATAGTCTCAATATGATGCTAGCCTCCAATTATCATAAACTTAAAGATATCATCATATCTTTAGAAGTCAAGATATGTAGGCTCAGTCCTTGTGGCAACAAGTTTCAATTCATCCTTGTGCTTAAGGTAAATCTCCACCACTGCATTTGCAAATCTTATGGGATCCAAGGGAGCTGCATTATTCTATTTGCAGATTTTAATCTGTGCACTGCCAAAAGTGGGCATCTTCTTTGAGTACAGAAAATAATTCTGGGAAGAATGAAAAACCTCAGAATCTGAAGCCAAGAGCAGCAATAAAGCTTTGAAAACCTAGCAAAAATTTAGAAATTAAAAATGAACCCAGAAATTGGTTTAAGAAACCAGATATTTTCTTCTCTTTGCAGCAAAAGTGCTCTAACCCCTGATTGGCTTCCTACCATTTTAACCATATAACTTTATATTCACAGGCTTATTATAGTAGTAGGATCTTACTTGCAAAAAATGATGAGAACATAAACAACAACATGCATAAAGAACTGGATGCTCAATTAACACAAAGAATAGCTGCAAATATGGTTATGTTAATGACTCAAAGACAAATTATTGCAGGCTTCTTTGAGGGGGCACCTTTGTAAGAGCAGAGATTTTATACAAGATATGATTTTAGATGATCCTCTCTTCGTTACAACACCATTTCTTAAGTATCACAAAATGTGACTTAGAGGTAAAACTCATTTGGGTTAAATCCACACGTAATGTGAACCATAGTTACTAGACTTGGACTGAGCTTAGACTCACATCAGATTTGTTTGGATGATTTTTTGCTTGGGACTTGATACTCAAACTTGGATTTGCCACCCAAACATGAATTTCAGTTTTTACAGATGTATGTTATTCCCCTCCTTGATGCTGTCCACATAAAGAGTGTTGTTCCATCCTGGAGCTCTGCCAATAGGTGATTGTTCACTCTAGTGGACTTGTTGGCTCATGGTATCGTATTTGGCATTATGTCTAGTCAATTTGCAATCAATTTCATCAATTTTATCAAACTTGTCCAACTTGGACACTTGTTGGAGTACAGTGGATTACATTGGCTGTACTGTTTTAGTTTACTTATCTAGCTTTTCCAAGGAACGGTCTTGAGAGTAATTGAGGTTCTGATTCTTATAGCCGCCAACTATATTGGTCATCAGGGTTTATTGGAGGGGTAAATGGGGAGTTATACCAAAATGATTAGTACGATGAGAGAAACAAATTGGGATAGGTGGCAAATATGCTGAAAATTCAGCCCATTTAAAATAAATAAATATAGCCTTAAGGAGGTCTACACTGTTAGGAGTCAGGACATCTAAATACCTTAAAGTTTGTGAGAAAGTTTTAGATTCCGGGTTTGTATAGGTAATTAATTTTGGAGACTCGATCGTTACAACACTTTAGTTGTGAATGCTTTGATTCATTGAACCACTTTTTTGATTGTACTAATTTTACCATTGCTGTCCTTTTTTGCCTTGAGCTCCTCAGAATTGGGCAGGGTCACTTGGATTTGTCAAATGCTGACCAAATATGCCTAAATCTATTTAGGGCTAGGTTTATATGGTGAATTTCTAGGCTAGGGTGTGTTTGGTTTGTAGGCTCTAGATTATACTTATCCCACTTGTAAGAGTGAATTGACCCAATATTTCAAAGCTTTAACTATGGAGGGTTACTTGTACCCCTCCATCCTTGAGGTATAGAGAGGAGTAACTTCCTAGGGGTAATTGCTTACAGATGCACCATAGCTTTAAACAACCATTGGCTTCCTGTGGGTGCCTTCTGTTACATATAAAGGTACATGGAAGCTCAAGTTCGTCTATAAAAGTCCTCCAAAAGCTCAAGTTTGTCTATGAAAGTACTCCAAACCCTTCAAAAAATGCTTGATTTCCATGCTTTTATGTTTAAGCATTTCCAATTTTTGTTCTTTTTCTTTTTTCTTGATTTCCATCCTTGAGGTATAGAGAGGAGTAACTTCCTAGGGGTAATTGCTTACAGATGCACCATAGCTTTAAACAACCATTGGCTTCCTGTGGGTGCCTTCTGTTACATATAAAGGTACATGGAAGCTCAAGTTTGTCTATAAAAGTCCTCCAAAAGCTCAAGTTTGTCTATGAAAGTACTCCAAACCCTTCAAAAAATGCTTGATTTCCATGCTTTTATGTTTAAGCACTTCCAATTTTTGTTCTTTTTCTTTTTTCTTGATTTTCATAGATTTGGTTGTCTAACTATCACAACTCACTGAGTTTGTAAGTGGCAGATTTGGCTAGTTTGGCTAGATTTGCCTGGTACTCGGGTCACGAGTCCTAGAGCCTCAATTCAAACTCAGTCGAGAATCGCTAAGTCTGGGTGAGTCTCAACGAGGCTTGTCACTATGCTCCTTGTTAGATGCTACTCCTACACATTATACTACACATTATAGGAAAATCAATTTTAAAGGTAGACTCCTAACAAGGCATCAAGCACACACTCATTCACACGATTAGACTCTTTCTTTCTTGGAACACGATATAATCATTTGGAACATACTATAATACAGACAAAACTCTCCAGTACTCACAGACAACATACTTTTAGGAAAATTTATTGTACAAAATTTTAGGATTCCATTAATATATATGTACTTTCAATCTCTTCTTTCAAGAATGAAGAAACAAAAATAAGAGTCCTTCCTCAATGCATATACACACACCCAAATAATCGAGAAACACTTTTCATACAACTAGAGTTTAAATAAAAGGAGATATTGACTAGCATGAAAATCTTCCTCAAAAACCTTAAAAATAAGTGATGAAGGAGGCTTGGTGATTACCAAATCCACTTCCGTAAAGCTCAATTTCACTCCTTCACTCAAGCATGTGATTTCAAGTTCAAGCACACCACTTCAAATGTTCAAACTCAAGAAGACTCATTAACTCCCAAGAATGCTCTCTAAAACTGAAGAGTACTAAATTCTCTTTCTTGTCCTTTTAGCTCTCAAATTCTCCATTGAAATGGTATAATGATTTCAAAATGAGCTAAACCCTTCTCTTTAACCCATACCAAAGATTAAATGCTCGCAAATCCTCCATTGAAATGGTATAAATTTATAATGATTTCAAAATGAGCTAAACCCTTCTCTTTAACCCATACTGAAGATTAAATAAGACAACTCAATTTCAGAAATATTCACCATTGATATAGTGATGCATGCCCATTTTCTTCCTCGAGAAAGACCAAAGTCAACAAAGGAAACTCTAGGGTTTGAATGACCAATTTAAATAATAAGGAAATTTAAGAATAAATATTATTCACCCAAAAACATCAAATACTCTTACAACAATATGTACTTCTCCTTGCAACTTTGAAAATATCTAATGACAAATATTTAATGCATTTTTATGCGCAATGTGCAGATTACACAGGATTCACAAATTGCTAATAAACATAATAGCACCTGCAAGTGGATGAGATTTCCACCCAGGCCTTAATCTAGAAGCTTCTATTAAAATCCATGTTTTTCAGTGTAAATAGAATATATAATATTCATATTTAGATATCATTACTCTCATCACTTCCAACTTTTTGGTTAAACAAATTGTAGATAGGATGCATGGTGTGCTTCATAAAGGGCCAGAGCCTATGAAAGATTTGCAAGATTTGGTGCTCACCTTCTGTGCAGCTTCCATTAGGATCTTGGAAGGCTAAAGTTGATTTTGGTTTGCCCTTGTACTTCAATAACTAGCAGTAGAATTTTGAAGGAACATCACAATTAGTGGCCCAGTTCATGCGTCCCCAAATTCTAGCTTCTCATCCTATATGCCGAAAATTTTCTGACAAGTTCCGAACTTCCGGGCTGATTTCTGTTTCATTTCATTAGTATATCACATGTTGGTATGTTTTTCAGTCCCGTTGGATGCTTTTTGTTATTTGAGGATGTTATCAATATCAAGTTCTAGGCAAATTTACATATTTGACTTGCTTTGGTTTGGTTTTATCATTCAGTGGAAGAGAGAAATAATGGTTGGTAGAAACAGTTACTTCTTAATGAAGTTCTTTATGTTATTTCTCATTCGTATATTGTTTTCTTGTCATTCTTGAATCTTGAGAGACAAGTCCCTTTCCGTTCTCTGCAGCATCCACAAAAGAGAGATTATCTTGATATTTGCTTGTTCTTTTAGGAATTCTGAAAGCGTCTTTTGCATAAAAATTGTTGAAGTTGTTCATATATGATTGGGGTGTTGTTGATTTGCTACATAGCATGGCACACACTTAACCCAGAGGAGGTGTTGCAGCTTGAGTCACATCTTCTTCCAACTGACTAATATTTAAAATAGCTCAAAATTGAAAACTTAAAATGAGATTACCAGTCTCTTAAATGTTATGTCTCTACATGCCTACACAGTTGCAGCATTCTCTCAAAGGTGTGATGAACTGAATTATCTGGAAGCTATTATTGCTTGAATCATAGAATCCCTTTATTATGGAGATGGTCTTGTAACTGAATTGACTTATTAGAAGCTTAACTCTGAGTGTAGTGTTTATTATCTGATTCAGGCAAAAATGAAAGAAAAATATCCTGTGACTACATTTACACACTCAAATGTGGAGACAGAGACTGGGCAGGTCATCAACTGGATACTCACATGCGTTTTAAAGATGGGAGACCTGCAAGAGACATCTTTTGATGTGTCAGTCTCCTACTACAAATAGAAAGATAAGAACAAGCAAAAATAAAATATTCTAAGGCCTTAAAATTCAGATGACCTCACCCTACTAATTTCATATTCTAACAGAACAATCAGCAGGAAATTTGGAGAGCATGAAAAACATGTCAGCAGGATTTAATCAAAAGAAGTGAGCAAGATTTAAAAAATTTAAGGTTTTGGCAGCATAAATTTTTAAGGAAAGTGATCACGCAAGAAGACCTTTAAGAGGTGCAACCTAATTTTCATATATGATCCAATCTATATGACAGTTCCAAATGATTTTAAACCATAATATTGAGATTCTGCGAGTCTCCATGAGAATCAGAGAGTCCCAAGCTGAGTATTCAGTAACAATATTTTTTTACCTTGACTCGGCAGCAGATTTGGGAATCATGCAGTCTTTAAATTTTCTGCATTTTCGTACTGTAATTCCACTGCAAAGTATGCTCTGATCTGTGCAGCTGCAGATAAATATTTTTGCAAACCCTTGTTGCAGACTTTACCTATGAATTTGTTTGTGTTCATTAGAGTTCTGTGTGTCAAAACTATTTCTTCTGCATCTATACATAAACTCTCGTAGCTGGAGGAAACAGGAGAATAAAATAGTAGAAATTTGATTAGTTTCAATCTAAACGTGATAATAGCATACAATAGTATCTGAGAGCTTTTACAGTTATGTCACAAATTATAGATTGGTTGAAAAGGAAAGATAATATTCTCAAGCTTGAACTTAAAAATATGAGTCGCACATATATACACGTATATACATATGTATATACATATGTGTATGCATATGTATATTATATATAGCCGTACATATACACACACACACAAACACACCCATAAATGTACACACACAGATAAATATACATATACACTTACAGACATGTATATAAATACACACCCATATATGCGTTTGTAGATGTTCTATATTTATTTGTGAATGTATATGTATATAATTATTTATGTTCTAACTTTTACTGTATATACCTACGTTACCAGGAGATGTGTCTCCTACCCCCCAAGACGCATACCAGAGACGGAGACACGTCTCTAGTACTGGAGATGTCTCTGGAAACTTCCTGGTGCACAGGCCATTTAGATTGGCTATGGTACCAGCATTATAAGCAATTTTAATTTCAATTTTTGTTCAATTTTAAATTTAACGTTAAACTTTTACCATTGTTCTTGTTTTCAAAGTTCTATGTTATGATATTTTTTGGAAATTATTAAATTATATTTAAAATAATTGGTATCTCGAAGTACCCTCGTCTCCTATTGTTAAAAATTAGCCGTACCAGTGCTGGTACCAGCGTCTCCAAGTACCCCTGTCTCCCGGTAACCTTGGTATATACATATACATGCATATATGTATATGCATGTTTGACTATATGTATATATATGCTAAGTCACAAGGTTCGAATTTGAATTCGAATTCGACAGCCATGAAATTTGACCTGGGAAAAATTCGAAAAAAAAATCCGGATAAAATTCGCCTTATATAATTTTGTTTAATTTTAAATATATGTATATGAGACATTTATGTGACAGCATATATATAATAACAAACTTCCTTAATTAATCCACGCCTCAAGCGTCCTTAACTATATGTATACGAGACAAATATACTATATATATATGATAACAAACTTCCTCAATTAATCCTTGCGCTGAATAATATTTCCAGACCTTCGCCAATAATTTTACCAAGCACAAATATGAAATCCCCAACAATGGATAATAACAAACTTGCGACAATATACAAGACATTTACCGATGCACATACTTAAATTTGCCTTCAGAAAATCCGACGGAAGTTTGGGGATTCCCTCAACTTAAAGTTTAAGGAGACATTTACTGTCGCACATTCTTAAACTCCGGTCGCTGAATATTCCATCGTATATTGACCCTTGTTGGAGAAAATCCGACGGTGACCTAGCAGTTGCAGACACCCGCAACCCAGCAGTTGCCGAATTTATGGACGAATTTGAACGATGTTTTTATAAAAGTTTGAAATTTGATGAATTCGAACCTCATCCATGAAAATCACCATATTCTGTGACTTAGTATGTGTGTGTGTGTACACACACACAGTAAAACATGCGCATATATATGCTTGTACACATACATGCTTGTTTGTTTGAGTTTTGGGAAAGCACTTCTTTATTTTCTGTTGCTAAGTGGAATTAGTAGTATCTCAATTGCTGCTTTTGTTGGCTGTTACACTTACAACATTCTTGCTTGATTTGAGTTTTGGGAAAGCTCCTCTTTATCTCTGTAGGTGGAAGTTATAGCAACTGAATTGGTGATTTTATTGGCTGTTGGCTGCTGGCTGCATTGCCATGTTTAAAATTACAACCTTCTTTATTTACATTCTATGTTAAATTTGACAGTGCACATCTGTATACAAATGAACATGGTATACTTGATATCTACTAGAATGATTTAAAATTTTAAATATGAGGTAGGCATTTCGTCAAAATCAATCTTAATATCTATTTGGAATCAATGGTTTTAAAACTTGTTAAGTTGTGCCAGAGTTCTTACCTTTGTTTTTTTGGTGACTCTGAGCCCCAGTCTAAAATAGAGCAATATTTATTTGGAATTAATGATTTTTTAACTTTCTAAGTTGTGCCAGAGTTCTTACCTTAGTTTTTTTGGTGACTCTGAGCCCCAGTCTAAAATAGAGCTAGCGAGTCCTTACTTTTTTTTGGTGATTCTGAGCTCCAGTCTAAAATATAGCTAGCAAGTCTGAGTCTCAATCTATGCTTTTAGACATTTTGGAAGTCGTATGAATGTGTCAGATTCTCAAAAGACATACAGTGTATCGTTATTCTGAAAATGATATTCCCATTCTCCCACTGGTTTGTCTACTTTGGTATGTACTTACACAACTTATTGTTAACACTCTTAATGGACCCAAGATGAGGTTGATAGTATTCTTCTGTGGGCTGCTATCAGAGCTTAACTTAAAATTGTTTCACCTTTACTTTCTGTTCAATATCTAGAATTTCTAATTTTAAATTATGCATGAGACTTTTGGAGTTAAGAATTCTGCTTCCTTGCCAAACCCATTGAGCATCATAACTTAAGGTCCTGAATGATTCTTGATTTTGACAGGTTTTGATTTTCTATTGAGGGCATTCCAGATCAATTAAATTGTCATTTGTTATTTAGATTCTTGAAATTTTTGAACAGTTAAAACTATTACAAAACCATTGCTTAGTTTTTAAAATTTCTAACAGGTCTTTAAATTCTTTGGGATGTCATTCACAATTTGGTTTGTCATGTTGTGGACTTATTTTAGTTGACAGGAACATGTTTATATTGATATGACAGGTTATAGTAGAAGGACGCCCAACAGAGGTTTTCATACACGTTACAGTTGATAAGTGCTGGGAACTTGTGCAAGAGAGATTAAATCAAGAAATCAGAAGACAGCGCAGTCTTGGCAAACAGAATCTTCCTCCTTTGCAACCCCCTGGGAGCCTAAATGGTCTTGAAATGTTTGGTTTTGCATCACCTTCAATAATTCAGGTATGCCTAGGTATCAAGCTATATGGGAGTGTGCTCAGGTGCTTGGGTAAATTGCTTTTAATTTCAATATTTTAAAATGGGAATGAATTATATATATTGCTAGTTGCCCAGTGATAGTAAATTCAGAGTGTCTCATTGTTCAATTAGTGTCCTGACTGGTGCAACTGTTTTATTACACACTTACAGGCGATTGAGGATCTTGATCGTGATCACAAATGTTTGGAGTATTGGGCTACACAGTCAACGAGAGGAATCAAGACTTATCCTTCTGAGAAGACAGATGTTACTGAGGAACGAAACAAGGGTTTTAATTCGGGAATTGGAAAAGATTGTAGTCCTGTAGTGTTGAAGAATTTGCTTGGGACAATCAATAATTACCATGAGACAAGTACAGATAATCAGTACCAAGGGCAATTAGAGACTCAAAATCTTGTGTCAACTGAGAAGGTACATACAGTGCTCAAGGGTTTGTTCAAAAAAGCAAGTCCAGATGAGCTGTGGACACTGCATAAAGTTTTAAGCAGCCAATCATGGAACTCCAATTGGAAGGCAGCTTTTACGGCTCTAGTGGAAGAACTTCAAAACTTGTGAATAAAAAAGAAGGCTAATTCTGGGCTCCTGACATTTTTGGTGGAGCACCCAAAAAGTTAATTTTCTTTGTACATCTTACCACATTCTTTCTTCCAACCGTAGGCCACATGCTAGTTCATAGAATAGCATTTTGAATACTAGTTCTCCTCAAATGACACCTGTATTCATTACTGGGTGCCTTTCCTGGTGCGTTATGCTGAAGCAGAATGTGCCTGGGGAGAATTCTAATCAATTCAAAAAGAGGTTGGTTAATTGTATTATATCGAAACATTTAGCAGTAACACAAGCCAGCGGTGTGCCTACTGGAATTGTAAAGGAGCCTATCTACCTAACCCATACTGATGCACCATTCAAAGCCATAAATGCTTGGCACATGCTTTTAAAGGGACAACTGTTTTAGATGTGATATTAAATACTAACTACAATCCCAACAGTGTCACTTTTGACGCCTTTAAATGATAAACCTAAAATAGAAACAAAAAATAATTGTACAGTATACAATCAATGAAAGAAATATTCTTCCTTTTGTTATATTAGCACCTAATGGAGGACCTTAAAAAGTGCAGAAGACACCATCACAACAAAAAAAGGAATGAAAATACATTGTCCTCAATCCAATTTTGTCACAAGATTACAGTTTTCAAAACCCCTATCGACTCAAGCATTTGCAAGAAGTGTTCATCAAAATTTGACTTCTACCTTGGAATAATTACTTAATATTGTGCCCATTGGAAAGATATTTACCAGTTTCCACTGAGTTTGGGGACGTGGAGACTTGGGGTTGGGGGTAATTGGGGCCTAAGTTTGGGAACAGCAGGGGGACAGCGAGGGGACAACGGGGGGTAGGGGTGGGCGTTGGGGGAGCGGTGCTATTAAGTACCGATAACGATTACAAGCTTGAAACATCACCATTGTAGGTTCAAACAATCCCTTGAAGCCTACTAAAACTCATTCTATGCAACCATGTTTGCCCCCAAACAATGCCAAACAGCCTGAGATAGGCTCAACAATACTAATCAGTCTTGAAAATTTGCAAGTTCCCTCCAAGGTCGAGGGATGTTAGGGAGTCTCGAGGACATCATAGCAACCCCTTTGGTGTTTTTGACACAGGAAACTTTTGATAAATGCCCCCTCTGGTGAGGAAATGTCTCGGAGGCGGTGGAGGAAACCTGGTGGTGGTGGAGGAACAACAGAGGGACATTCCCCAGGCGTCACTGTGTCTCGGGGACGCCTCCATCACGGAAAGGCCTACATTTTCAGGGGGGATGTGTCCATGTGGAACACTGATATTATCCATTTGATAGCAAAATTTCGGGCCTGCTAACGAAACTTTGGTAATTATTAGAGATGATATATATGGAAGGAGCATGTTTTCGTAAATAACTCGACTGACAAAAATGAAAGCATATAATGTAGATAGTTGTGGATGTCTCAAGCATAATGCAAGCAAAATTTGGAAGTAAAAAATTAAAGAAGTCATGGTTAGGACAACCTTGGGTGTACTCTGTATGAACTTTATGTACCCTCTTTCAATGCATATAGCCTACCAAACTTCCACCTAGCCTACCAAACTCCCACCTACCTATTTTGATCTTTGTTTCTCTCACAATGTTATTCACTATTTGTATTTTTATTCGATGATCATTTTTGTAACAATTCTTAAAGATGATGTAAACATTTTCCTCTTAGCTCTCTATTAATTTAAATATAATAACATACAACTTCCATTTTTTCACTTTTAATTCTAAAGAGTTGTTTACATATGAAAATAACTTTCCTTTTCACTTCAGGGAAAACGTCTTGTTGAAATTTTCCTAGCATGTGTGTATCTACAACATAATTCACAACAATAATCAGTTAAATGATGGATATAGCACTATCAATAACACGCTGATTTTTTTTCAATTTAACTACAAATATAATTTTAAAATTTCCATCATTAACATCCATAACTACATCGGTCATTTGAATACCCAAATAAATTATAATGACAATAAGTGCACAGCAACCCTTATACAAAGTTTATTGATTAACATAGTTGCCCAAACAAGGCTATGGAACAAGTTTGAATCGAACAAGGATTTGATGTAAATCAAACATGAAGTCAATACTACTAATAGTGTGTTTATAATAACTAAACGTCACATGAACTCTAACATTCATTACCTTCTCATAGATTGCAAGTGGCAATGATATGATATAAAATTCTAGGGATCTTAATTCTATACAATCACACTACAACTGATAATCTCATCGACATAGCTTGATATGTTATAAAATTCCAAGAATATCAATCCTATACAAAACAAAAATGTGTACAAGGTTATTAGACTTAATGTTATAACAAAATACAATAAAACAAAAATGGTACAAAGAATCCCACAAGGCATCTTAAGCTATAATAAAACATGAACAAACTTGTACCAATCACAAAACACTTAAAGACAATAACAAACTCTAATCTTTCTTCTCTTAAATAATTTGGTTAGATTGAGTTTCAATTTAATTTAAGGAAGGAGACTAAGCATCATAGTTCAACTGATTTTTAGGAAAAGAACATCATTAATTCATGTATAACAGGTTTATGCTAGCATCTAGTTCTTGTTGAACTTTCATATCGCAAAAAAAATTGCAATCTAACTCAACATGTCCCATTTTTATGTTGGCATTATGTGAACCGGTATGAGGACATAATGATATTGTATGTTGTCATTGATGTCAATATGTGATATGAAGAGAGAACCGGCATATGCGAGAACTGATATATATGCCAAAGTAAAGCGGTATATTTGTTCTAGGTGAACCGGTATGTCAAGGTGAACCAGCATGTAGTCATGGGAACCGACACATGGAAGCATTGTATGACTACCGGTTGGTAGGTAGTTTCCACATCAGGATTTCTGGTTGGAGTATCTCAAGCCTGTGTGACTCAATCGGTGATCTTTATGTGATGAAGTTAGCATAATAACGAAGAACAGATAGTGTTGCCACGCAAGCCTTGTGTGCCTGAAGGATTTTGCATAAAGAAGATGGTTCCTATCTATCTCGGGAATGTGTGAAGTTTGTAAATGGTGATAACGTGTGATGGGTTATCAGCCACCATGAAATCGGTGGAAAACACACGATGGAGAATGTCTTGAGATTGGATCAAGACTGTTGCATTCAATACAGTATGATCAATGGTCAGGATTGAACCGTTTGAATTCCTTAACCTAACAGGTCTAGGGTTTAGGGTTTATGCCACCGACCTGTCTGTTGTCCTATAAGGTCGATGTTGTGATTCTTTCAGAAGTTGTTGGAAAAAGTTGTGTGTGAGTATCCAAGAGAAGGGATACGTGATTCTTGCCAGACCAGGGTAACTCAAAGTTATTGAGATCTGGAAAGCTAGAGAGCTTTGGAAATCCTTTAGCTATTGAGTTCTGGAAATCCTCTAACAAGGTAACCTGTAACAAGGTTTAACCCTTAACCAGGTATTGTAGACATCCCTTAATCGGGCGATCCCTAACAGGATCGGTTCTTAACATAACCTATTGTATCCGTCTTTAACAGGACAAGCTTCCTAACAGAGTGGACTTCCAAAGAGTTCAACAACAAGCTTGTGGGTATTCATCCCCACCGTGGTTTTTCCCAGTTGGGTTTCCACGTGAAAAATGTGTGTGTCATGTGTGATGCTTTTATCTTGTGATGCTTTGTTATTGCCTGTTAAGCATATGATGGTTCTGTGTTTTATGCCTGTCAATAAAACATGTTGAACTAGCTGTTGTGAAGATATGATGATAGATTACCTGTTCATACATAAGGGTGAAATGGTAGTGTAGTTTTGAGTTGAGTGGAAAGCTAAGTGAGTAACCGGTTTATGATTGTCTTAGTTGTTCTGGGTTTTACCGGTTGCACTCTGTTTCAAACCGATGTCACTGTTTGCCATTCATTTGGAGTAATTGCTGTTGAACCGGTTTAGGTTTGTATTTTATCTGTACTAATTCACCCCCCCTCTCAGTACCGGTTTGGTACTATTCGTTCATCATTGAGTTATCAATTGGTATCAGAGCATCCTCCAGGTCCTCTATGTTGTAAGCTTAACCGCTTGAGGGAAAGATCCTGTTGTAATGATGAAGAGGGAAGGTCCAAAGTTTAACAATGAAAATTTCAGTATATGGAAAGACAAAATGAAGATATTCATCAGAAGCATGGGTTCTCAACATTGGAGCTATGTTGAGAATCCCTATGTTGTCCCTACCAGTACTCTCACCGATGATCAAAAGAGAGAGATATAGGAGAATGGGCAAGTCATGGAAACCCTAATCAGTAGTTTATCTAATATTGAGTTCATTGATGTCCAAGATAAAGTAAATCCCAAAGAGGTATGGGATGCTCTTGAAAATATCTATGGAGGTGATGAGCATGTAAAACAAGCTAAGGAAGAAAGCCTTAGAGGAAAGTTTGAAGACATGCGAATGGTTGAAGGTGAAACCATTCAACAGTATGGTATTAGAATCAAAACTGTTGTTGGAGATATCAAGAGTGTAGGTGGTAAAATAGAAGACTCCATTGTGGTAAGCAAAGTCCTGAGATCTCTATTGCTGGTCTATGCAATAAGGGTTGCTGCTATTCAAGGGTTGAGATTAATAGACACGACTAAGGTATCCTTGGACTCCATCATAGCCAAGTTGACAACCTATGAGCTAAATAGTTTTGATGTCAGTGTTCAAAAGACTGAATCAACTTTTAAAGCCTCTGCTATACCATCCAGAAAAGGAAAAGAAGCTAGCACTAGTGGTGAACCTAGACAGAGTAGAGAAATGGATGATGAGGAGATTCTGATGGCATTTGAAGCTCTCCTTGCCAGGAAGCTTCCTAAAGGAATCGGTAAATACAAAGGTAAGCTACCTTTGAAATGCTTTTCTTATAATCGGATAGGACATATTGCTATAAACTATCCTAATGGCGATAACAAGGACAAACCGGAAAGGTTCAGGAAATTCAAAGGAGGAAACCGAAGAAACTGTTTTGTGGCAGTTGATGAAGGTGTCACAGATGAAGAATCAGAGGATGAAGAAAATGAAGATATTGTGTTTGTTGCTGTCAAAGAAGATGTGTCAGACAAGAAGGCTCTTGTCTCCCGGTTTGATAATTCCAATGAGTGGATCATTAACAGTGGTTGTTCTCACCATATGACTGGTGACCGGAGCAAGTTTCTATCCTTGGAGGAGTATGATGGTGGTGTGGTTCGCTTTGGCAATGATGCACCATGCATGGTCAAAGGCAGAGGGTCCATCTCTCTGAATGGAAATAGTAGTGCTAACAATGTGTACTGGGTTGATGGTCTCAGACACAACCTTCTGAGTGTTGCCCAGCTGAATGACAGTGGCCTCACTCTGGAATTCAAGAATGAAGTTTGCAGAATCAAAGGAAAAGATGGTGAATTGGTGGCCACCGGCATGCAGACCAAAGGTAACCTATTTCATCTGAATGCAAATATAAGTACATGTCTTATGGCTAAATTTGATGATAGTTGGATATGGCATAGGAGACTTTGCCATGTAAACTTTGATAACATTGTAAAGGCCAGTAAGATCAAGGCAGTTGGAGGGTTGCCGGTGCTAAGCAAACTAGATAATACCTTATGCAGAGAATGTCAATTGGGGAAAATGTCTTCCTCAACCTTTAAAGGTAAATCTTTCACTGCTGACAACTTACTTGACCTTGTGCATACTGATTTGTGTGGTCCTATGAAAACTAGGAGTGTGTAGGTTGATAGGTACTCATGATTCTCACTGATGACTGCTCAAGAATGATGTGGGTCACATTCTTGAAAGACAAGTTTGAAGCCTTTGTAAAGTTTAAAGCTTTCATAACATTAGTGGAGAAGGAAAGTGGTAAAAGGATCAAGTACTTGAGAACTGATCAAGGAGGGGAATTCATTTCCGGTGAATTCAATAAGTACTATGAAGAACATGGCATCAAGAGGCAATTATCTGCCCCCCGGACTCCACAACAGAATGGCCTAATAGAGAGGAATAACCGGACTGTGGTTGAAGCAACTAGAACCATGTTGATTCAAGGAAAGGTTGCTCACACCTTTTGGAGAGAAGCAGTGAGCACTGCAGTCTACACAATGAACCATGGACTCATCAAGAAAGGTAAGGATAAAACTCCTTATGAGTACTGGACTGGTAAGACACCTGTGGTTAGCTACTTTAGAGTGTTTGGTAGCAAATGTTACATCAAGAGGAGTGAACACCAGAGAAAATTTGATGCAAAATGTGATGAGGGAATATTCCTAGGATATTCCACCAAGAGCAAAGCTCTCAAGTGTTTCAACAACAGGACTCAAAGAATTGTGGAAAGCATCAATGTAAGAGTTGATGAAACCTCTGAGAAAACTGAGGAAACTGGTAGTGTGCAAGCAGTAAGTGAACCAGTTGCAACCTTCTGGGAACCGGTTGTCAGTCAATCGAGTCCCAACAACAGTGTTCCTACACCAGCAGATGTAGATGCTGATACTGATGGAGATGAGCATGAAGAAGAAAAGCAAGAGGAATCTATCAAGACCATTCCTCGGTATGTCAAGCTGAATCATGATCCTAAGCAGATCATAGGAGATAAGGATCCTTACAAGAAGAAAAGTCTGAGAAAACTCATGTATGATCTCTAAATTTGAGCCTAAAACATTCAAAGAGGCACATAAGGATGAAGACTGGATCAAGGCAATGGAAGAGGAACTTGACCAGATAGAGAAAAATGGTACATGATCCTTGGTACCCAGACCGGAGCACAAAAATGTCATTGGTACCAAATGGGTCTTTAGAAATAAACTGAATGAGGATGACACAATGATTAGAAACAAAGCCAGACTGGTGTGCAAAGGATATGCCCAAGAAGAAGGAGAAGACTATGGAAAAAATTTTGCTCCTGTAGCCAGATTGGAAGGAGTTCGTATGCTTCTTGCATATGCAGCTTTTAAAGGCTTCAAAGTATATCGAATGGATGTAAAATCAACATTCCTAAATGGTGTACTTGAAGAGGAGGTGTATATTGAGCAATCAGATGGGTTTGCCCGACATGGTATGTAGGCTACATAAAGCCTTATATGATCTAAAGCAAGCACCTAGGGCATGGTATGACCGCCTACATTCCCATCTTGTGAAGATTGGATTTGAGAGAACAAGTGAAGACAACAATATCTACTTGAAGTCTAAAGGAGATCAGATCTTGATCTGTGAGGTATTTGTTGATGACATTATCTTTGATGAAGATGACAAGATGAGTCATGAGTTTGCAGATGAGATGAAGAAAGAGTTTGAGATGTCACTCATAGGGGAGATTAAGTTCTTCATTGGACTGCAGATCCAGTAAATGAAGGATGAAATATTTATCACTCAGTCCAAGTATGTCAAAGAGGTGTTGAAGACCTTTGGCATGGAAGATAGAAAACCGGTTGGTACACCGATGGTGACCGGTTGTAAACTATCCAAAGAAGATGACTCAGCATTGGTTGATGAGAAGGAATACTGATCAATGATTGGTAAATTGCATTATGTAGTGCATAGCAGACCAGATATTGCACATGCAGTTGGCATTACTGCAAGGTTCCAGAAAAGTCCAAGAGAATCCCACTTGGTTGTAGTCAAATGGATTCTTAGGTATCTGAAGGGAACTGTTGACTATGGATTGTGGTATCCATATAGCAAGGACTTCAACTTGAAAGTGTTCAGAGATGCTGATTGGGCTGGTAATGTAGATGACCGGAAGAGCACAACCGGTGGTGCATTCTTCCTTGGTGGTAGACTGGTCTCATGGATGAGTAAGAAGTAGAGTTGTATCTCTCAGTCTACAGCAGAAGCAGAGTATGTTGCAGCCTTCATGAACTGCACTCAGACAATTTGGATGAAGCATGTATTGAAAGGCTTTAAAGTTCCTGTATCGGAACCGGTAAGTATATTTTGTGACAATACTAGTGCAATTAATATCTCCAAGAATCTGGTTTTACATTCTAGAACCAAGCACTTTGAGCTTAAGTATCATTTCTTGAGGGAAAAGGTTCAAAACAAAGAGATTGCACTGGAGCATGTGTCCAGTAAGGAGCAGTTAGCAGACATATTCACCAAGCCTCTCCCAAAGACTACATTTACACACTTAAGAGGTGAATTAGGGGTATTGCCCCTTCAGGAGATGAACTAAAAGCATATGCTCCACATCAGTCCGGTATTGCATAGTCAAATTTATTTTGGATTGATGTGTTGAAGGATGCTACTCCTCAGGGGGAGCAACATAATGGAACAGGGAAGCTTGTGCCTCCACTTTGGCATTGTTGTCAAAGGGGGAGAAGATGTGAAGCAGAGAAGATATCTGCAGAAATTGAGGGAAAAGATGTGAAGCGGAGAGATATCTTTGTATATTGCCATCAATGCCAAAGGGGGAGATTGTTGGCATTAAGTGAACCAGTATGAGGACATAATGATATTGTATGTTGTCATTGATGTCAATATGTGATATGAAGAGAGAACCGACATATGTGAGAACTAGTATATATGCCAAAGTAAAGCGGTATATTTGTTCTAGGTGAACCGGCATGTCAAGGTGAACCGGCATGTAGTCATGGGAACCGGCACATGGAAGCATTGTATAACTACCAGTTGGTAGGTAGTTTCCACTTCAGGATTTCCGATTGGAGTATCTCAAGCCTGTGTGACTCAATCAGTGATCTTTATGTGATGAAGTTAGCATAATAACGAAGAACAAATAGTGTTGCCACATAAGCCTTGTGCACGTGAAGGATCTTGCATAAAGAAGAGGGTTCCTATCTACCTCGGGAATGTGCGAAGTCTATAAACGGTGATAACGTGTGATGGGTTATCAGCCGCCATGAAATCGGTGGAAAACAAATGATGGAGAATGTCTTGAGATCGGATCAAGACTGTTGCATTCAATACAATATGATCAATGATCAGGATTGAACCGTTTGAATTCCTTAACCTAACAGGTCTAGGGTTTAGGGTTTATGCCACCGACCCGTCTGTTGCCCTATAAGGTTGATGTTGTGATTCTTTCAAAAGTTGTTGGAAAAAGTTGTGTGTGATTATCCAAGAGAAGGGATACGTGATTCTTGCCAGACCAGAGGAGAGAAGTGATACCTATAGAGTGTAAGTGTAGAAGGTGAAGAGGAGCTTAAGCGGATCTGTATTGGCATTGAGTGCTGTTACCAGATCATTGTAATACCTGTTGATCTCTAACCACCTCCACAGTTAGAAAATCCCCTAATAGGGTAGTCTTAACCGACTTGCTGTAAATCCCTTAATAGGGTAACTCAAAGTTATTGAGATCTAGAAAGCTAGAGAGCTCTGGAAATCCTTTAGCTATTGAGTTTTGGAAATCCTCTAACAAGGTAACCTGTAACAAGGTTTAACCCTTAACCGGGTATTGTAGCCATCTCTTAATCGGGTGATCCCTAACAGGATCGGTTCCTAACAGAACCTATTGTATCTGTCTTTAACAGGACAAGGCTCCTAACAGAGCGGACTTCCAAAGAGTTCAACAACAAGCTTGTGGGTATTCATCCACACTGTGGTTTTTCCCAGTTGGGTTTCCACGTGAAAAATATGTGTCATGTGTGATGCTTTTATCTTGTGATGCTTTGTTATTGCCTATTAAGCATATGATGGTTCTGTGTTTTATGCTTATCAATAAAACATGTTGAACTAGTTGTTGTGAAGATATGATGATAGATTACCTGTTCATACATAAGGGTGAAATGGTAGTGTAGTTTTGAGTTGAGTGGAAAGCTAAGTGAGTAACTGGTTTATGATTGTCTTAGTTGTTCTGGGTTTTACCAGTTGCACTCTTTTTCAAACCGGTGTCACTGTTTGCCAGTCATTTGGAGTAATTGTTGTTGAACCGATTTAGGTTTGTATTTTGTCTATACTGATTCACCCCCCCTCTCAGTACCGGTTTGGTACTATTCGTTTATCATTGAGTTATCATTTTATTCTAAAAGAACCTATATGGTTTTACATCTTATAAGAGAATTTTTTTGTTTGTATTAGAGCATCAACATCCACCATCAAAAAATAGTATCTCATTGCAAATAAAATCCATCATTATCATTACAACATACACCTATAAAGACCTTACATGTGTAAACATGAAAAAGAGCAACAAAAGATGCTAGAGGCAAATAAATGATTGTTGACACCACCCATTATCCACTAAGATCAAACATTCTTATTGAGACTTAGGGATTTCATTAACACATCGATTTCTATCCTCTTTCTATTATCAAAGATTAACCTTCAAATTATATTCCATTAATCCCTTCAATAAAATTGGGCAATCTATCCCCTTGCTAGCTAAGATATTGATTTCTTGATTTTTTTTTAAAAACAATGGCTTAAATTCACTATCCAATAAAGCCCTTTTTCTAAATATGATGTCATTCATCAATTTGAGCAATGCAAAAATTTAGCATTTTTATCTCTACTTCATAGACTCATCCCTTAATCTCTTGGTGGTCTACCTTATATGCCATGTGCAAACCTCTAATTAAAGCTTCCCATTTGTATGCATTAATAGTTTTATGGCCAAGATATTGCGATCCTTCTAACAATAAATATCACCCCACGCTACATAATAAATGCTCTACTATTGCTAAGCCAAGAATAACCCTTGAGACATCACGAAAATTCAAAATTTCTTTCCAACATTGCCACCTTTTAGTTAAGCCTATTAAACACTTCCATTAAATAATTCTCTCTTTATTAATTACTCCAATAGAAAATATCTCGATAGAACAAATGAATTTAAGATATAAATTTTACTTTATAGATTATTTTTTAATTTTATCTAATAATAAAGTTTAAAATGACAATAAATCTAACTAAATGGTTATGATCATTTTTAAAATTATCTCCAAATATATTTTTGTTGAAGTCTACATCTTATACAAAGAAAAAAAGATGTCCCATACATGTGTGATTTCTATTAATAAGTAAGTGATGGTAGTTTCTTTGTTGAAAGATGTCATACCTTCTTCCTTGTCCCAAGATAAGCTTTGCAACGTAATTTCTCATATTTTATACCATATTGTAGAGAGAAAAAAACAAGCACACTAATAACTTACCTTGTTGAAAAGCTGATCTCTGTCTATACATACATATGTATATGTATACATACACATGCATATATATGTATATACATATATACATATATACAAACTATACATATATACATACACACGTGTATGTATATGTATATATATGTATATGTATATGTATATATGTATATGTATACATATATATACATGTATATATATATATATGTATACATATATATACATATACATATATATATATATATATATGTATATGTATATATATGTACACACACACACATATATACACACACATAGTGCATATATATATATGTGTGTGTGTGTGTGTTTGTGTGTGTGTAGGAATATATATGTTATACATACATACATATACACACACACATATATATACATATATATACACATATATGTATGTAGACATACATATATATATATACACATACATACACACACACTTAAAATCATATAGATAACAACATTTCATCTAATAGTTGAGTTTTAAATTAGACACATTAAATCATCAATTTATGAATAAATATGAGATAGATGTCCATATAGCAATTATATGGCTGCTAACTTGAATTGCATATTGTTTTTGAATAAGGGAAATAGGTTTTGAAGGGACCCGAAACCCTGTACAAAGTAGGATAAATAGGGGAACCTGAAACCCACATCTAAAGATATTCAAGAAAAACCACTAAACGAAATAGAGCTAAGACGAGACGAAACATAGCTAAGAAAGGGGATACCCCTCCCAAAAAGAAAAGCTGTTTGACAAAAATACAGGCAAACCAATATTCAAAAGGGGAAACAAACTAGGATTTCCCTTTGGATCCCTTCTTTTGGGATCTAAGGGTCATGTCAAAAGAGGGCAAAGACCTTTTAGAATGTTTGCTTTTAATTGAAATTCAACCTTCTTCAACCTTAGCAGCCTCAACTTGCCACTCCAACGAATCCAATTACATATTGTTAAAACATAAAATTTTAATAAATATTTTAACATCCTCTCCATAGTCCATTTTATCACAATTAATTTAAGAAAGTCTATTTTATACATTTTTCCCTATTAACTTTAATTTTTTAATATATTTCGAAACATATTATAATCCAATTAATTTATGCATTATATAGTATGTTTTAAAAATAGTTATATCATTTAATCTCTTTTACTAAATTAAACCCTATCTCATATTGAATATTCATGTAGCATATATTATTTCATAATTTAATTGGTTTAGAATATATTTATGAAATAAGAAAGGTTTCAAGAAAAAAAACTAATCATCTTTAAATATAAGTATTTGATCTTTAATAGAATTATTGTTAGTTTATCTTTTTTATAGAAGTATTTTATTTTTAATAGAATTATTGTTGTTTTTTAAATTTTTTTTCATGGGATTAATCATTTTTAAAATTATATTATGTTTTCATAAATGGGAATGCATTCTACATTAAAAAATTAATAATTAAGATTTTAATACTATGAAGAGATTTTATGTCTTATAAGTACATAGAAAGATACATAAGTGTGATGATTTATTAAAATTTAATTGAGTTGATGAAGATTGATTCAAAATTTACCTAGTTAAATCTTAATAAAATACACCGTAATTTTAATATACTCCAAAAATATTTATTAATATATTATTAATATGTATAAATGTACATATTTCTTTATAAATAGATTCAAGAATCAATCTTATATAAATATTTGTCATTTAAATAAATTTATTTTCTATTCTATAAATTATATAATAAGAAAAATAAAAAAGTATTAAAACTTTACATGAATTGAATAAACTACATTACAATGGATAAATGTGTTTTAGAACAAATATGAATAGACAAGACAAGCTACAAGAACTTTCTTCCCATAGTGCTATGTCCTTTGACCCAAGTCAATTAACTAAAATCAACCATTTTCAAGAGTTATTTCTAGTGTTTTAATGTTTTAAAGATAACTTATTTTAGCTAATTTTTAGAAAGTTTTTTTTTTGGTCAATAATAGTTTGTATTTTATTGCATCATAATATAAAAAAGGATAACATGAAGTATTTATCTGGGCTTTCCAACCTGCACAACAACCTATCTTTGGAAATTGCCCTTACAATTATCATCACTGAAAAACCCTCTACTCCTGAACAGATTAAGGATCATCCTTAAAAACTAGACCCTTCACACTGTGTAAAGCTTAATTAAATCCTTAAAGCTGGGGAAACAACAAGACCCTGCCACCATCAGTAAAAACCTACCCAGTAAAAAACATCATCTTGCAAAAAAGACCTAACCCAGCTTATAACCACAATATTTACTAAAACCTGTAAAACTACTATAACTTTAGGAGGCTGCTTATCAACATTTTGTCTATAGAATAAAAAGCTTCTGCATAGTCTAAACAAACCCAACACCTTCTGCAAATCTTGCACCAGTCACTCTCCTGCGCTTGATCTTAGTTCGCCTGCCTTTGGGAATTTTCTTCAGCCATGCTTGTGTCAACTCATTATCTTCTCTCTCATGGTGCAAAATTATCCCTTTGAGCCTCTCCCAAGCCTGCGCTATTTCCAGCACATAAGCCTCCTTGTCCACCTTCCCAACCCACCTGACAAAGGAAACTATGCCAAATTCATCAGCATCCCTTACATCCTCAAAGCCTTTTGAATAATCTAGACCTACTCCAGGCACAACCCACTCCAAAATGGAGTCCAAACCTTCTAGCATCTCATCTTCGAAAATAGAGGTGACAACCAATTTAATCGTCTCTATGTCTTCTCCAATTTCCAGTCTCCAAGCAATGATCATGGATATTATATCCAAATTAACTTTCCACCGCATTGAGTTCTCCATAAAATAAGGCCCCACGACCCCCAGTGCTTCCCTAGTGCCGCGTTGACAACCTCGACTTCCTTGAAACGTAACAATCCCAACATTCTTTCTTTACTTATAGGTCCCTTGAACCCCTTATGTTGTTTTCTTGTGCTCACTGTAAAATTCGCTTCCATATTTTTTTTAAACAACCAACACACTGCCAATTCACCTCCTCACCAATCAATTTTTACACATAAATGTCACCACTACACTCTTTATAGTGTGAGCCACGCGACATTCACCACCTTAAATTCCATCCACAACCTGGATTACAGTTCTGACATGCCACCCTGCAGAGCATGTCATCACACTTCCCATCATCCTTGGAGATTTCACTTCAAAAATGCCAATATTCTTAACATGCTTGCAAATCCTTTTGGAGGATTTGGAATGAGGTGTCCCAAGAAAACACCATGCATTCACCATCATTAAAAGGATGGGACAAATCTAAATGCCACCATTCCCATCTTTAAGGTCCAATTGAAAGCGGGTCGTCCTTCCAACCCATTTGGGAAACATCGCAACCACTTTTCACAAAGGGGGCCACACATTTAACACTGCAAGATGACATCATTTGTCGATCACCACACATCCACCATCCAAAATTTAATCATTACACAATCACATCATCTAATAGAAAATTCCCTTGAAAATCTTCAATTCTTGATTCGCCTTCCAGCTCAAAGGATAAAGCCCATTTAGAAAGTCTATCTACAACTTGGTTTCCATCTCTACGAATGTGACTTATTTTGAAATTATAAAAAAAATTAAATCTTCATGATCAGAGCAATAAATCCTTGTAAATGCCATGCTCTGATATCCCCATTCATGATGGCGTGTATTATGATCAAAGAGTCCCCTTCCAAATGAAGATTTCAGACACCTTGGCTTTTGGCCATTCTAACTACTAGTAGAGCCGCTTGTGATTTTGCCTCATTATTCATGTACCTCCTTAATATTTTTGCTCCACATTTGATTAGGTCTCCAGAATCATTCTTGATAATGAATCTTGCCCCTGCCACATTTCTACTTGCTTGTGCAACCCCATTAAAATTAGCTTTGAACCAACCCTTATCAGGGGGTCCAACACACACCTAGGACCTTATTTTTACCCTTGTTGTTAGCCCATGAGCCATGCCGGATTTTGATTCCCGGCCAAGCTCTCTGTATTCTGCTATCCATTAAGGTAAAATGAGAAGTCAATGTTAGGGATTGGGAGGTTGCGGCACCAACAACTTCTTCAATAGCCCGATTAATTCTGCCCAGTAACCTTCTAACATCCTCAACTTTGTCTTGAAAAATTCTGTGATTACACTCTTTCCAGATCTCCCATATGACTAAAGAGGGGCTAATACGCCACACACTTGAAAGAGTCGACTTGTTTGGCTGTCTTGGCAAAATTTCAAAGACCTCTTTGAGGGTGGACTGGAGAGGACCTTGCCAATTTAATTTCTCTTGAAGGTTTGACCAACACCTCGCTGCCACATCACAACTCAGTAATAAATGATCTACTGATTCCTCCGACTTGCTACAAATCACACATTTGGAAGGGCCCATAAACCCTAGCCATTTCCTTCTCTCCCCTGTTAGAATTCTACCTTTAACCACTAACCATGCAAAAGCACTGACTTTCAGAAGGCACTCTTTGCTCCAAAATAAATCCCAGAACCTAGAATGAACCTCCTCACCGCCTTCCAAAATTTGATAACCTAGTTTGACTGAGTAGTTCCCATCCCGAGCACCACACCAAATCACCCTGTCCTCTGATCCTGTGAGAAAAATCTTCCTTTGATCCAGAACATCCATGAGACGCTACTGAGACTGAACTGAGAGACCTATTGTCGAAAAATCCTTCCACACCCATTCCTTTTCAAGGTCCCCATCTATAAAAACCATATAGTCTTTTACACAATCACCCCAAATGGGCACTAGGTAATCCTTAATTGCAGAGAAATCTTTAATATCTTTAATGGCTGAAAACCTTGCCCAAGAGTCATCCCAAAACTTATCTTTCGATCCTTTACCAATCTTCCAAGTTAGATGATTAGTGACCACCCCTCTGCAACTAATTATGAAATTCCATATAGCCGACCCTTTAGGGGGGTTACAAATTGTGAAAATTCTATGATCTTCTAAAGAGTCCAAATACTTAGCTCGCAACACTTTTACCCATATTTGGTCTGGATTAGTATAGATATTCCAAACCAACTTAGCCCCTAGAGCTATATTCATCTTGTGCCAATCTCTCAAACCTGCACTGCCCTTAAACTTTGCTTGACAAACTTTATCCCATGCCAATAAAGGGATTTTATCTTGGTCATTTGCTCCATTCCAAAAGAATTTTTTCATCCTTTGTTGAATCACATTGATCACCTTTTTTAGAATCTTTAAACACATCATAGAGAAGATTGGAATTGCAAATACAACTGATCTTAACATTAGAATCCTTCCAACTGAAGTAAGCCATCTACTTTTCCATCCATCCATTTTATTTAGACAACAATCAATCATATTTTTTCATAAGTCAGACTTATTCGCACCACCAAAGAAAGGGATGCCTAAATATTTACTGGGAAGGACTCCCATCTTCATGCCAGAAATTCTACAAATCTCCCTATGTTTACACGGTTTGGTGTGAAAAAAGAAAATTTCAGATTTGAACCAATTAACCCGCTGTCTTGAAGCATTTTCATAGACATCCAAAGTCTCCTTAATAACTCGAGCTTCCCTAGCTGACGCATCACCCGCCAGGAACGTGTCATTTGCAAATTGTAGGTGGGTTAGGGGATTCACACCTTCTACAATTTGAACACCTTTCCATAACCCTTCACCCCACTTCTTAGAAATTAGTCTCCCAAGAACCTCTGCCATTATGATGAAAAGAAAGGGGGAGAGAGGATCACCTTGCCAAATGCCTTCTTGGACTCAAAAAAACCCCGAGGGATACCGTTTACAATAATAGAAAAACAAGGGGAGCTGATGCAACTTCACACCCAAGCAATCCATTCCTTACTGAAACCAAATTTCGAGAGGACTTGTATAAGAAAGTTCCTATTTACCTCATCATAAGCTTTCTTATATCCACCTTAACCATCATTTTTTCTATCCTTGCTGTCCGAATAGAGTGAACAACTTCATGTGCAAGAATGATACCTTCATAAATAGATCTACCAGGGGCAAATCCACTTTGTTCACTTGATATCACCGATTCCAGAACAAGTTTTAATCTATTCGCCATTACTTTGGATATCACCTTATATATGGTGTTACATAAAGAGATCAGACGAAAATCATCAAAGGATGTGTAGTCCACCTTCTTTGGAATCAAGGCAATAAAAGTGTTATTGAAATCCTTTAAAACAAAGCCCCCTTTCCTTGATTCCTCCACCACATCCAAGATATCATTTGCAAGAATGTCCCAATTTTTTTGATAAAATAGGGCAGGGAAGACATCCGACCCTGGGGATTTGTCTGACCCTAGCCCAAAAACAACTCTTTTCACCTCCTCCAGAGACACTGGCCCCATTAACATTTGTTTTGTTCTTCCTTAACACATGACAAAATGACCTCTAGAATCTGATGCATATATCCTCTAGGGTTCACTTCACCATTAAAAATATCTGAAAAATGTTTAACTGCCTGCAAGTTGATCTGATTTAAATTTGAAACAATCACCCCTTCTCTGTTCTTTATAGAAAATATCTTATTCTGAGTCCTCCTAACCTTTACTGAAGTGTGGTAGAATTTTGTGTTTCCATCTCCATCCTTCAACCATGTTTCCCTAGACTTCAGTCTCTAAAAGATTTCCGCTCTAGCTAATATCTCCGAGTAGCGTTTATTTAAAAAAAATTCTTTATTAAAAACATCTTCATCCATTCCCTGACTAATGATATTCTCATGAAGTGTTTTTAACTCTTCTTCAATCCTTAACTTTTCATTGAAAATATTACAAAAGGATTCTCCATTCCATTTCTTGAATCGCTCCTTTAAAAATTGTAGCTTTTTGAAAAAAATAAAAGCTTTATTACTTGATCTTTCTGGGATATGATGCCACCACTGCTCCACTAAGTTTATGATGTTACTGTCCCTTAGCCACATTGCTTCAAACTTTAAAGGGAACCTCTCCAGAGCACTGTCATCTTGAATTATGAGGCAAATTTGATAATGATCTGAGCCTGTTATAGGTAGAATTTAAGCAACATAGTTCCAGTGACTTTCTGATCAATCCCCATCAATTAAAAACCTATCTAACCACTAATATATTTTCAGAAAACCACTCCTCCTATTAGTCCAGGTGAAGTCCCCCGTCCTAAAGGGAATTTCAAGAAGCCTAGAATCCATTACAAATGCACTAAAGTCTCTATGACTCTGTCTATTCCAACCCACACCATGCATCTTATCTGAAGGACGTAGTAGAGCATTAAAATCTCCACGAAGAATGAACAGGCTTTCCCTATCAATCCTCAGAATGTTGGATAACTCAGACCATAGATGCAATTTCAAATTCGAATTGTTAGGCCCATAAATATTGATAAGGAAAAAGCTGGCGTGTAACTGCTTCGATCTTATCTTCAACCATTGCCACCATCTGTTTGTCCTAATGACATCCATGTCAACAACCGAGTCCTGCCAAAGAGCAGCAAGGCCTTCAGAAGCACCTTGAGCTCCCACAAGACTAAATTTCCAAGATTGAAACTTCCTAGAAAAAACACCAAAATCTTCTTCTTTAATCTTTGTTTCTTGCAAAAAAAAAATGTCCAGTCTCACTTGATCAAGACACCTTTTGATCAAGCGGATCTTGTCAGGGGCATTGCAGCCCCTGGCATTCCACGAAAGGGTCCTCATTTCTACCAGGAAAAGGCATAACCTTTTCTCGATCTCAATTTGCTTTGGCCTACTGCATTGCCTGCCATCTCCAACTTGGCCTTGTTAGATTTGACACCCCTTTTCTTTTTTTTCTCCCACCTTAGCTTTTGCTTGGAGGGATAGTGTCATCTCCAGTGTTCTCTTATCTTGGGTACTTGCAAGGGCTGTTAATCCTAGTTCATCATCTCCATCCCATGAGAAGGAAGACTCGCCCTCATAGTCTGAATCTAGGAAATCCCCTCCACTGTCCTTTACTCCTTCAAAAGAACTTTCCGGATTTCTTATCAGGGATATTTGAATGTCCTTAAAAATAGGTTCCTCCAAATTAGGATCAGGGTTATCAATTTGTATTTCTAAAATGATCTAAAAAATTTCTTGGTCTAGGACCATAGTGGTCTCCTTTTGGGTCATGTCAGTAAGATCCTCCGCAGGTTTCACCATTGTTGTCGAGGGTTCTTTTCCTCCACATGGGATACACCTTGACCAAAAATCTTGCATTCTGGGATTGTAGGAATTTTTTCTATTTCCCGATCTGCAATATTTTCCCTTTGTAAATATCTCCCACCCTTTGAGCTGGTCTCCTTTAGGCTCCAAGAGTCATCCTTCACAATCCTTCCTTGAGGAGTTACTGCATAACTAGATCTATTCAAAGAAAGGGGCACTTCTTTATCCAACATCCAAGAGTCACCTCTAGTTAAAACAAAGGATTTTGATTCATTAACAAAATATTCATCAATATCACCCTTCTGAGATTCAAAATTCTTAGTCTTGAGATCATATATTGAATCATTTTCACATTTTGAAGAGTATTGAATCGCCCAATCCTTTTCATTCTAGTACTGTTCCTAATGGTTATCCTCTGACAACCAAATGATTTCCTCCACTAGCTGGTTCTGCATCATAAATTTGCCTTTTTCATCTTATTTACAAAAACCTAGAGGATGAATTTTGGTAGTACATTTGGAACAAGATTCCATCACTTCCTCCAAAAGTATTTTTTGCTTCTAGAATCCCGACCCTATTTTGATCTCTAAGGTGTCAGGGAGATTGTGAATCGACTACCAGTTAATACACAACCTAGAGACCATGCTAAAATCAGATGAATCTACATATTCCTCTGCCATCACAAACTCTCCTAGTTTGCATCCTATTTTTTTTAGAATTTCCAGATCCTTATATTCCTGAGGAAGACCAAGCAGTTTTATCCAAATGAGGATAGTGTCCACCAAAGCCTCATAGGGGTTGAAGTTAGGTTTCCAGGTTGAAATGGTGAGTCCTTTTCCTTCCATAAAAAAAATGACCCATTCTCTATTATTTAGTCTCTATCTTGATTTGTTGGGCATACAACTTGATAGTATCCATTTCCTAGGGTTTTGAGATCCATCCCTTCCCCCCAGTTTTATTACACTAGTTCCTAAACTTGGAAAAGGTCGACCAAGCACCTCCCCATTTAACAAAAAGGGCTTTATCAAATAGAAAACTAATCAAATCCCTCCATGCATCATTTGCTAATTCTATAGAAAGGAACCTACTATATTCTGCATTAGGGTTTACCTCTAAAACCTTTGCTTCCAAGGAGGAGGATTCTGATCGCCAAAAATTCTCCTGAACTGTTCGAAAATCCACTTTTGGGCTAGAGTAGAGATCCCGATAACCACCAAAACCACCAGTTTTATGAGCCCTTGAAGAGCTGGCACCATGATCCCCAAAACTTTTCCATCCTTTAGAAGTCACTGGATCCTTCCATGTCCACCTTTTTTGGTTGTTTTTCTTCCGAAAGCCATTGTTCCAGCCATTGTTAAAGCTCCCGCCGAGAGGCCATCTGGATCTTGCATCGCCTCTGTAGTGAAAACCCTCATGTTTCTTGAACCCTGACCTACCGCTCCAGTCCGCCATTCTCCATAAATTGTATGGTTTATAAAATTAGTTTTTATTGTAATATACTAAATTTCTATTTAACATAAGATAATAAAAATACATATTATACAACATTGAATGTTTTTAAAATTATATTGAGATTATATAAATCAAAAGCGTTATTATTAAATGTATTTTATATTTTTATCATATATATTATTTTTATATGTTAGATAAACAAATAATATATTAGTGAACATGTGTCTTATTAAAAAAAAATTTAGACTAATATACAACACAATAAATATAAAATTAAAATAAGTAGTTTTCTTCTTACATGTACACTTTCAAGGATATTTCATAAGAGACATCCACAATATTAAAGGCATGTAGTTACTAGTAGAGCTAATCAGAGTATAAATGAAGTTAAGTTAGATTCTAGTCAAAATGGGGTAAAGGATCCTGAAGAAGGAGATTTAATTTTGAAATTATGAAGGAAAAATGTTTGATCTTTACTCTTTCTTTCGAATGTGTCCTCCTCTTGGTTCTAATTGTTGAAGCAATTTAATTAAGGGAAGATATATTCTATGTAAAGAGATTAAGTGAAGTATGGGGTCTAGAAGTAATGCTCTCTTTTGGGATGACAATTGGTTGCTTGATCCTCACTTAGTCTACGTTGATGGCTTTTTCTCTCTTTATGATATCCTTACAAGTTCCATGGGGGTTAGTGTTGGGGGTTATATACAAAGAAGAGGGCTACTTAAAGTTTGTAAAGGCTTTAGTTCTAATCATGCTATGAGGTCTTAAAATAGGTCAATTATTTGTAAGCTCTTTTGAAGGGTTATCATTTATGTCAATTAAATAGAGTATGAGCTACCAATTTGAATGGGTCTTAATGTATCTCTTTTGGCTTCTCTTTGCTTCTTGATTACATGAGGGAGAGTTTACCTTGGTTTTAGGCATATATCAAATATCATACTCTAAAGCTAAACTTATTTTTTTGTTTATCTATCCAAAATTAAATCCTTACCCAAGATTATTTGGTTAAAGGGGGCATTTTAATAGTAAATTCCCTATATATAAGAGACATTCCAAACATGACTATTTACTTCTTGATTGTACTTTTTTATTGGAGTGTCAATATTTACTCCCTTTGGATCTGAATGGATTTAGTTGTCTTTGATGTTGCACTTGTTTTACCAATGGGTTTCTCCTTTAATATAAAGCTAAAAAATCATGATTGAAATGAAATGCAATAATTACCAAAGGTAATAAAATAGTACAATTAAAGAGAGTGAGATGTGTAATGGTGAAAATTAGGTTTTCCACCATTGGATGTAGTAAAACCAATAATTTTTCTTAATTACCATCACATTAGAGAAAGATAGGAATTTGATAGATATAAACCTAATAGATGTAGATTCTGATAAGATTCTAGGGGTCTTAAATGTGCCTCTTCTTTCCCTTAAGTTGAATTGAATTGTTGAAGATGCTGAAATTAGGGTAAATATGTTAGAATTGAGGTAAAAATGCATGAATAGTGAGCTACAGTCATAGGATCGAGCCATGAACCTAGATTTGAGGAATATAAGTGTATTCAGACCTATTCCCAGAAAGAGCTCCTGATTTTTTGGGACCTGGTGGTGGTCACCCTAGTCCTTCACACTTTTTGCACTCTAATGGGGGATATGTTCATCACTGTAAATAAAGATAATTCTAAAGATTGCATCTTTGTACCCACTTCCTACACACATAAAGAAGGGGAAATAAATTGGGAATAGGGGTTTGACTAAGTCAAACCTTGGTATAGGAATTAACCTTGAATGAAATATTACAAATACTGAAATAAATAATGGAAACATATACCTCAGATCTGCAATGACTAATAATGATGCTTTGCTTCTTGAATGTAGTCACATATGTTGTATGAAATAGCATGAACATGACAAAACCCGAATCTCACACACATGCTTTCATATTGTTGGCAATATTGCATTATAACAGACAATGAAAGATTGTTGACATTTCAATAAGGATATTGAGAAGGTTGTTGATGATTATGGACATAATTGATTAAAGATGTTTTACTATCTTGATATTATTATTTTGTCAATGATGTCAAGAAATTGATTTTCTAATTCAGTATGATGTTGCCATATCTTGAGAAGTATGATATGAAGATTATAAAGAAGTCGGTAAAGACACAGGAAAGAATGTGATGAATAAGGGGATAAGTTATTCAATGGGCAACTCTACCGAGTCAGACAATGATGAGATCTTGATGTTTTAGATTGTTTTAACATCATACATATGTTGTAAAATGTAAAGGTTAATACTATACTATGTTATCAAGCAAATAACCTAGTCGGTAAACCCTAAGGAACCTAGTCGGTAAACCCTAAGATTATCGCTATCGGTTAATGAAGGCAGAATGTCTACCGAGTGAAGTTTAGTATTTACTAAGTTGTAACCGAGCTATAACAAAATGCATTAAATGTTTACATGTGATATTTAATGAATGATGCTGATGAGCTAGAGCAGATCAATGATTGGTAAGCTATGGAAGTAGTTTGTTAACGAATCTAAGGCAATGGAAAGTTGGCACGAAGATCTACAGCTCAGATTGAACCGCATTACCCTAACACAAGTTCCAAGGTGAATATGCAAGTTCCAAGGCGGGGTAAAACGTTTTCAGATCAAAAATACGTTGAACCTGGACAAGATTGAAGATCTGATGGCTATGATTGATCATGGGAAATGTGATCAATGAGATTAAGCGGTTAGAAGATTGTTTATAAATAGGAAACTGTTGATAAACAATGTATGCGGGTAAGTGTATGCATAAGGATGCTACATAGTGATTACCGAGCACAGAAGCTTGAAGACCTGTTAGAATAATAGAGTATTGATTCCCAGCAGATAGACAAGATTAGTTCTATGTCTAGATTGTATTGAACAAATAGGAATCTGCTTTAGCATTTTAGATGTGAAGTTGCAGATAGATTTTTATTACTGTTATTTTGTGAAAGTGACAGGAAATCTCTTAACCGAGTGGACTTAACAGTCTTATATGTAAATCCTCTAGCAAGGTGACATTTTGATTGAGTGTTTGAAATCCTTTGACAAGGTCACTTCTAACAAAGTGAAGATCCTAACAGATCTGAGGGAAATCCCTTAACCGGGTCACATCTAGCAATGTGTTTGTAATCTTTAACAGGATTGACTTTTAACCGAGCATACTCTAGAAGAGTATATTTCTTAGTGGGTCTGAAATCCCACAGTGGTTTTTCCCTATTTGGGTTTCCACGTTAAATCTGGTGTTATGAGGTTTATATTGTTCATATGCTTTTGAGTTTGCATGTTTGACAATTTTTGGTTATATGACTGATATATGTGTTACCGAGGTTGAATCTGATGTTTTTATGGATGATTAAGTTTGTATGATTCACCCCCCCCCTCTCATCTTGTTGGCTATTGGATCTGTACTTATATTAAGTATTAGAACTATCAATTGGTATCAGAGCTTTGGACTCCGAAAGGAAAGTTTAAAGGCACTTGAGTTGAAGATCCAAAGATGTATAAGAGGGATGTACCTAAGCTGAATAAGTCAAGTTTCTCTACATGGCAGAAAAGGATGAAGCTACATCTATTAGGAGTTGGAGAATATGCTATATACTATCTGGAGAATGATTTTGTTGCACCGAGCACCTATCCATTGACTATGGAAGAGATAAAGGCGAAGCAAGAACATATTCAAGCAATGATTGAAATAACATCTGCATTGACCGATTCTGAGTTTAATGATCTAGAAGGATGTACTAATGCAAAGGTAATGTGGACTAAGCTCATATTTGTAAATGGAAGAGATGAACATGTTCAAAGAGCAAAAGTAGATAGTTTAAGAGGACAACTTGAATCTATGAGGATGAATGAAGGTGAGAACATAACCCAGTACAATACAAGACTAAAGGAGATTGTAAATCAAATCAAAGGAGCAGGAGGAACTATTGAAGAAAAGGATGTGACAAGTAAGTTGTTAAGAACCCTTCTACCTGCCTATGCAATCCGAGCCTCTGCAATCAATGAATTGAGGTCTGTGCCTAATATGCCAGTTTCCTTGGATGCTACTATTGGTAAGCTACATGCATTTGAGTTAAGTAATTTTGATAACAGTGGGTCATCGGTAAATAAAGTTGAATCTGCATTTAGTTCTTTTCATCTGAATGAATCTAATGATTACAATGAAAGAAAGTATAAGCACTCTGAAGGAGATCATAGTGGAGCAAGTGAAAGATTTCGGAAGAACATGGAGGAGGTACACAAATTGTATGAAGAAATCAGAAAGCAAGAAGAGTTTGAAGCACTATTGGCCAAAAGGTTACCAAGAGGCAAAGGTAAGTATAAAGGAAAACTACCTTTGAAATGTTTCAATTGTGATAAGATTGGACATATGGCTTCTAACTGTCCTGACAAAGATTTCACTGAAAAGAGAGATTACCGAGATGACAAACAGAAAGATAATCATTATAGAGGACACTGAGACTTCAGAAGAAGAGATAGAAAGACATGCTTAATTGCTGATGAGGAATCTGACGATGATAAATCAGATGAGACTGATACAGAGGAAGTTGTTTATGTGGCTATCAAGGATGGATCAGATGAAGAAAGGTATGAAGAAAAAGCCCTAATATCTCACATAAACACTAATGATTCTTGGATTATAGATAGTGGATGCTCACATCATATGACAGGAGATAAACACAAGTTTGTTATGTTAGAAGATTATGATGGAGGCTATATTAGATTTGGTAATGATGCACCATGTCTGGTAAGAGGTAAAGGATCCATAACACTTCTTGATAATGCAAGATGCAATGATGTTTATTGGGTTGAAGGTTTGAAATACAATTTGTTGAGTGTAGCATAGCTAAACAACACAGGTTACCGAATAGAATTTCAGAAAGGAATTGTCAAAGTTCATGACAAGAATGGAAAGTTAGCTGCTACCGGGACACAAACAAAAGGTAATACATTTCACCTTGACTCAACTCACAATAAGTGTTTGCATGCAAAGATTGATGATACCTGGTTATGGCATAAAAGGTTTTGTCATGTTAATTTTTATAATTTGATCAAAATAAGTAAGAAGCATCGAGTAAGAGGTCTACCAAGTCTTGAAAAACTTGAGAATGCTATGTGCCAAGGATGCTAGATGGGTAAGATGACAAGATCAAGCTTTAAAAGTAAGTCCTACACTTCTAAGGGAATTTTAGATCTTGTGCACACTGATCTTTGTGGTCCTATGAAAGTTCAAAGTTATTATGGTGATAAGTATTTCATATTATTTGTGGATGATTATTCAAGGATGATGTCAGTAATGTTTTTAAAAGAAAAATCAGAAGCTTTTCAAATGTTTAAATGGTACAAGGCTAGAGTTGAAAATGAAACAGGAAGACAACTGAAATGTCTTAGATCAGATAGAGGAGGAAAGTTCACATCTGATGAGTTCAACCTATTTTGCAATGATCATGGTATTAAAAGACAAGTCTCTGCACCGAGAACTCCACAACAGAATGAAATAGCTGAAAGGAGAAATAGATCTATTGTGGATTGTGCTAGAACACTGATGATTGAGAAGAAGGTTCCACAAACATTTTGGAGAGAAGCAATAAGCACAGCTGTTTACACCTTGAACCGAGTTCAATTGAAGAAAGGTACTTTGAAGACACCTTATGAAATCTGGTATGGCAAGAAACCCAATGTAAGTTATTTTAAAATCTTTGGAAGTAAATGCTATGTTCATAAAGATGATAGAAATGACAAGTTTGATCAGAAAAGTGAAGAAGGAACATTTCTAGGATATTCTTCTAGAAGCAAAGCATTTAAATGTCTGATCAAATCATCTAACAAAATAGTAGAAAGTGCAAATGTGAAAATTGATGAATTTGCAGAAAGAAATGATGAAGGAAATTCCAAAGAACCAAAATACTATGATGAATTTGTCTATGTGCAACCGAGAAGTTCTACCGAGATAACTGTTGAAGAAAATGAAGAAAATATCCAGTTACCGAGTGATGAAGAAGATCATATAGAGCCTACCGAGCCTGTATTAGCCAAGTATGTCAGAAGACACCATGCACCAAGTTAGATTATAGGAGATGAGGATGATCCAGTGATGACAAGGAACAAACTGAGACAAAACACATGTTTGATATCTGAATTTGAACCGAGAATAGTGAAAGAGGCATTTAACAGTGAATATTGGATAAATGCTATGACAGAAGAGATTGATCAAATCAAGAAGAATGACACATGGACACTGGTGCCAAGATCGAAGGACAAAAATGTAATCGGTACAAAGTGGATCTTCAGAAACAAGTTAAATGAAAAAGGTGAGGTCATTCGGAACAAAGCAAGACTAGTTTGCAAAGGTTATGCCCAAGAAGAAGGAATTGATTATGGTGAGACTTTTGCACCTGTTGCTAGACTTGAAGGAGTAAGAACATTGTTGGCATATGCTGCTTTCAAGAACTTCAAGGTATATCAAATGGATGTCAAATCTGCATTTCTGAATGGAATATTAGAAGAAGAAGTTTTCATTGAACAACCTGAAGGATTTGTTGAAGACAATAATAAAGATCAGGTATGCAAATTGAACAAAGCTTTATATGGTCTGAAACAAGCACCAAGAGCATGGTATGAAAGATTGCACTCTTATTTGATTAAGATTGGTTTTATAAGGACAAATGAGAACAACAACATGTACATGAAGAATGATGAAAATGGAATACTAATCTCAGCCATATTTGTTGATGATATTATATTTTGTGGAAATGACTCTTTATGCAAGAATTTTGGAAATGAAATGAGCAAAGAATTTGAGATGTCATTAATCGGTGAGATAAAGTATTTTATAGGTTTACAGATACTGCAAATGAAAAATGAGATTTTCATTACCCAATCCAAGTACATAAATGAAATCTTGAAGAAATTTGGAATGGAAGATTCAAAACCAGTAAGTACTCCTATGACTACCAACTATAAACTATCAAAGAATGATGAATCTACATCTGTTGATGAGACACTCTACCGATCCATGATTAGAAAGTTGCAATATGTTGTTCACAGCAGGCTAGATATAGCACATGCAGTAGGTATTGTTGCAAAATTCTCTGCAGATCCTAAGGAAATACACATGATAGCAATCAAAAGAATTTTCAGATACTTAAAAGGCACTGAAGAGTATGGCTTAGTATATCAGAAAGGAAATGATTTTGATTTAAAAGATTATACTGATGCTGATTGGGCGGGCAACATTGATGACAGGAAAAGCACAAGTGGAGGAGCTTTCTTCTTAGGAGAAAGACTAGTGAGTTGGCTTAGCAAGAAACAAGGATGTGTTTCTCAGTCAACAGCAGAAGCTGAATACGTTGCTGCAACACTGAATTGTACCAACATTGCATGGATCAAACAACTGTTGGAAGGTATAAATGAGAAAGTTATCAAGCCAGTAACTATATTCTATGACAATACTAGTGCCATTAATATTTCAATCCTGTTATGCACTCTAAGACAAAGCACATATCTATCAAATATCATTATCTTAGAGAAGAAGCTCAAGAGAAGAAAGTGGTGTTGGAATATGTTAACACAAAGGAGCAAATAGCAGATATCTTCACCAAGCCACTACTAAAGGACACTTTTGAATATCTTAGAAGTAAGTTAGGGTTCCTACCCCTATCTTCTACTCACTGACTGAGTTCGGTGAAAGCATCAATTTGATGACTCTATTGAATATCTTTTGGGGAGTTGATGCTGGAGTGATACACTTTAGAATGTTTTTCTGAAAGTGTACTGGAATTAATACTGGAATAATACAGAGAATGATACAGGGAATAGGAATTGAAGACAAATACTCTGACCGAGACTCAGTTGATACACAACAACAGGAAATAACTTCTTACAGAAAGAAATAATGTTTTAGTTCTATTCTTTTTGGCATTTTTGTCAAAGGGGGAGAAGACTATTATGGGGGAGAAGATCTACCAAAGGGGTAGAAGACCTGAGAAGACTGAGAGAAGACTACAGATTGAAATAAAGACTGAAAACAAAAGAGAAGTCTAATGTATGGGGGAGAGCATTTCAGCATTTCAGAATCACAACAATTCAAATCTTTTAAAGGTCAAATCAATTGGTTTTGCCATCAATGCCAAAGGGGGAGATTGTTGGCAATATTGCATTATAACAAACAATGAAAGATTGTTGACATTTCAATAAAGATATTGAGAAGGTTGTTGATGATTATGGACATAACTGATTAAAGATGTTTTACTATCTTGATATTATTATTTTGTCATTGATGTCAAGAAATTGATTTTCTAATTCAGTATGATGTTGCCATATCTTGAAAAGTATGATATGAAGATTATAAAGAAGTCGGTAAAGACACAAGAAAGAATATGATGAATAAGGGGATAAGTTATTCAATGGGCAACTCTACCGAGTCAGACAATGATGAGATCTTGATGTTTTAGATTGTTTTAACATCATACATATGTTGTAAAATGTAAAGGTTAATACTATACTATGTTATCAAGCAAAGAACCTAGTCGGTAAACCCTAAGGAACTTAGTCGGTAAACCTTAAGGTTATCGCTATCGGTTAATGAAGGTAGAATGTCTACCAAGTGAAGTTTAGTATTTATCGAGTTGTAACCGAGCTATAACAGAATGCATTAAATGTTTACATGTGATATTTAATGAATGATGCTGATGAGTTGGAGCGGATCAATGATTGGTAAGTCGTGGAAGTAGTTTGTTAACGAATCTAAGGCAATGGAAAGTCGACAAGAAGATCTACAACTCAGATTGAACCGCATTATCCTAACACAAGTTCCAAGGTAAATATGCAAGTTCCAAGGCGGGGTAAAACATTTTCAGATTGAAAGATACATTGAACCTGGACAAGATTGAAGATCTGATGGCTATGATTGATCATAAATGTGATCAATGAGATTAATCGGTTAGAAGATTGTTTATAAATAAGAAACTGTTGATAAACAATGTATGCGGGCAAGTGTATGCACAAGGATGCTACATAGTGATTACCGAGCACAGAAGCTTGAAGACCTGTTAGAATAACAGAGTATTGATGCCCAGCAGATAGACAAGATTAGTTCTATGTCTAGATTGTATTGAACAAATAGGAATCTGCTTTAGCATTTTAGATGTGAAGTTGCAGATAGATTTTTATTACTGTTATTTTGTGAAAGTGACAGGAAATCTCTTAACCGAGTGGACTTAACAGTCTTATATGTAAATCCTCTAGCAAGGTGACATTTTGATTGAGTGTTTGAAATCCTTTGACAAGGTCACTTCTAACAAAGTGAAGATCCTAACAGATCTGAGGGAAATCCCTTAACTGGGTCACATCTAGCAATGTGTTTGTAATCTTTAACAGGATTTGCTTTTAATCGAGCATACTCTAGAAGAGTATATTTCTTAGTGGGTCCGAAATCCCACAGTGGTTTTTCCCTATTTGGGTTTCCACGTTAAATCCGGTGTTATGAGGTTTATATTGTTCATATGCTTTTGAGTTTGCATGTTTGATAGTTTTTGGTTATATGACTGATATATGTGTTACCGAGGTTGAATCTGATTTTTTTATGGATGATTAAGTTTGTATGATTCACCTTCCCCCTCTCATCTTGTTGGCTATTGGATCTGTACTTATATTAAGTATCAAAACTATCATATGAATGATGTAATTTTGCTCCATAATGAATGAATGAAGAATATGCAGCCTTGAAGACCTCTGAAAATACTTGTTAATGCTTCACGGATGCAAGGATGCTTGATTTCTTGAACATATAGATAACTTAAATTGGATTAGATTAAAATGAGTTGAGAAGGATGCCTTATATAGGGATTTCATAAATGAAATCACCTTTAGGCCGACTTAGAATCAAAATATTTTCGCATGGAGCTAAATTTGAATAGGATAAGACCACCCAATCATCCTCCTGAAATTCGGGGAAAAAAAGTGTGCCACGATCTCTACCACTTTTTCCAAATTTCTAAGGATGTGAGCTATCATAGTTCTAATGCTAAATCCATCTCGATGTCTCAACCCAATATGTGTAGATATGTGAAACATGCGAGAGAGTTGAAATTATGGTAGGAATCAGGATAACTCAGGATAAAATGATAAAGAGCACACCTAGAATTAAGGGCCCAAATAAGAGTGTGATGATGTAATAAAGTGGAATAAGACCCATAATATTGAATTAAATATTAATTAATTATAATAAAGGTCCTATAATGCATAGAGGAAAGGGAAATACTAAAATCTGCGCTAGGAGAGTGTGAAATTGGACACACTAATAAAGGGTGTACAATTTATGACACTACAATATGAAAGATTTTTTAAGCTATAAAGAAAAAATTCTTAGTGATTAAGTGGTTTGAAGACAATAACAAGGGGAATGGAACTATTTTCAATAAATATTGGACAGGGTTGAGAGATGGATCATTGAGCTAGGTTTATCTAAAGATTTGATAAGATCAACCTAAACAAAAATATTGTTAAATGACCTTGTTCCTTACCCATTGGTTTAAATGAAATTTTGCATCTAAAGAGAAACTTTGGAAAGCAAGTTCCCAAATAATTACTATAGATCATAACAAGAAACTCATAGGAAATTTCTCTATTGAGTTCAGAGCATAAACTAATTACTGCATTAAATCCATGACTACCTTTTTGTGGTATTCAGTTGGGTAAAAATGTTTGACCATTTCTAAACTAGCCATTGAGGATGACTCTTTAAATATTATAAAAATTGTTAGACTAAGGAGGCTTCCCCTAGTTGGTCAATTTGAATGTTATGGCTAATGCCATAAGTTTGTTAAATTATTTTGATGAAGTTAGTAAAAACCATATTTACAGGGAAGGTAATAGACACAAATTATTTTCCTAACAAGGGGGTCCTTAATAAAAACCATTAGAAATTATTTAATGTGAAACATTTGCCTAAATTGGAGGAAACTCTTATTATAATCAATAGACCCTATTTTAGTTATGCCATTCTAATTATTTATTGTGCATTCATTATTTCTCTTACGAGTCAATAATTTTGGTTGAGCTCATTATGGGCATTTCATATGTGTTAGGAGTGATTTGTATTCCTTATAGTAAATGAAGAGTCATCCATTAAGAACACATTAAGTTTAGTTTACACAAGTTTTTCTCTCTCCTTTGGTTGCACTAAGATGGAATATTGTAAGAAGAAGAAGCCAATTTGGGAAAAAAGGGGTGTCAAGAAGAGAAGAAAGTACAAAAATTTGAACATGAGAGGTGACACAGTTAAGATAGAGTCATCAAATTGTGTTCATATTAAGAGTAATTCTACTATTTGGAAAATCCTCAGGAATGGTGGGATAGGAAGTTTTATGGAGAGGATAAGGGGTCATTGTTAAGAAAATGATGTCTCAACCTTATAATAATAAAATTTTACCATTGAAAATATTGATTACTTATCATTGAAAATCTTGACTGTTTATCATTAAAAATCTTGATTGTTTATCATTAAGCCACAAATCTAACATCGAACATTTTTTGTGATTTTCTTGTCCTAGAAGGTAATCCTATTTTATTAGGGGATTATATTACAACTGAGTATTGTAATGCATTTTGAGAGTATTGTATTGGTCTTTGTGTTTTGGTTTGTCACAATTCGTTGCTCCTGTGTTTAGTTTAACTATTATCTATTATTTTGTGACAAGATTAATATTATATATATGAATGGTATTTATATATTAATGATTAATTAATTAGTAAAATTGAAATTGTGCAAAATTAAATTAAACTAATGTTAGTGGTAAAATAATTAAATTTATTTTATCCTCATTGTAAGGGATTAATTAGCTAGGGTAATTAACTATTTAATTAGGAATTTACTTTGTGCTTATGGAATAAAAGATTAAAAAAAAAATTATTGATTAGTTGTTTTAAAAATTAAAATTTGAATAATGAGGGGAGTTACAAAAGAAAATTGTGATATTTTGTCAAGATCGAGGGAACAATGAAAAGCACAAAAGAGAGACAATAGTATGACAAGAACAAACTGTATTCTCATCAATATACAAATGATCAACTGGATTAACCAATACAATGAATATAGGCCTGCATATATAAGTGTAGACACTTAAAAATAATTATTTTAATTATTTTTAATTCCTCGCATAATTAATTAATTAATTATGTTAATTCAAATTCCTCTCAATATTAATTAAATATAATTAATATTGTCACTATAGCATGTGATTGATTTATTTAAAAAATCAATCCCTTTCTTTATTCTTCTAAAAAATCAAATCCTCACAAATCTTCCTCTTAGCTAATTAATTCCAATTAATTAGTTAACCTACATGATTCCTACAAATCATCTTCTTAATTCATCATTAACCTAATAAATTCTTCTAGAAACTCCCTGAACTCACTTAACATTATTCTTCTAATTTTTTATTCCCTCCACTCATTCTCTCTCCTAGTCAAATTCTCCTACAAATATTAATCCCACCTAACATTTCTTCTAATCCCTCTCCTAATGAGTTGTTAATGGTTAATCATCATGATTAGCCACAAAGTCAACTCTTTGTCCTTTTCATCCAGCCACTAGCTTTAAATGCTCTTTTCCTAGGTGAATGTAAGATTTTTGAAATCACACATTCTTCTAGGCATCCCCTCTCCCAAGGAATTTTTAATTCCTTTTTATTCCTCCAATCCCCATGATATCCTTTTTTGGAGAATTTTTAATTCCTCCAATGCATCTTGTGGAGTGTGGAGACACGAAATGCCTTTAAGGCATATTTCTTGATCTCCACACCCTCTCTTGGACCTTGTGTGAACTCACAAGTAAATCTTAGCCGTTCATCTCAAATCCATCCTAGCCATCCGTTTTCCTCTCCTCTTCCTATAAAATAGGGCTCCATCCCTTCATTCTAAACATCTTAAAATCCAATAAGTTTATGCTGCCCTTTTGAGCCCAAGAAATCATCTTGGCAACTTGATCATCTCATCCTTATCATTTTTCAAATCCATTCCATTTGTGCACAACATTGGAGAGGCATCCACATCCAGCAATCAAAGGAGCACATCAAGTGGAGCATTATCAAGGGGCGCCTTCACTTCATCAAGCTCAATCCGAAGGAGAAGGTAAAATAACAAGGTGAAATGGTCTTTTAATGATATTTTAGCATTCTGCATGTTTATTTCGTTATGTTTTGATCATTTGACCTTCAAATCTGTTTTCCCCTCTTCATTTTGGCACGCCCGGTGGGACCCACATCCCTAAGAACTAATGTTTTTTTTTAAGGTTTTTGTGAGTTGTGAGACACAGGTTCCAGAATAGCGCGACTGCAGGAAAAAAAATAATCTTTTTTGCAGGTTCCAGAATAGCGGCTCTATATTTCTGTGCAACAGCTTCTTTTCTGTTTCAGTTTCAGTTTCAGCATGATAGCTTTGCGTTTAGCGCGAGCATTTTTGTGGGATTTTGAATTCCTGTTATCCGATCTGTTATTTGCTTTGTTATCTGCTCTATTTAATTATAATCCATGTGAAAGTAGGAGAGTATGCTCTTGTCTATATAGACAATCAGAAATCTAGACCTTTCACTTTTCTATTCTGTTTAGTGCAACTGTATGCTCTGACCGCAGGAAAGTGTGAAAATAGGAGAGTATGCTCTTGTCTATCTAGACAATCAGAAATCCAGACCTTTGACACTTTTCTATCTGTTTAGTGCTACTGTCTGCTCTGTTAATCTGTCTGAAATTTTTAGGCGCTAACTGTAGTCTGCATTTCTTTTTTTTATTTCCCGTTATCTGCTCTGTTTAAATATAATCTGTCTGACCGCATGAAAGTGTGAAAGTAGGAGATTATGCTCTTGTCTATCTAGACAATCAGAAATCCGGACCTTGACATTTTTTTTATTTTGTTAAATTTAAGGTTTCAGCTCTGTTAAATCTAGGGTTTCTGTTTGCTCTATTTTTTTTTTCCATATCTTCTTTATCTCGACTCCATTTTCCTCCAGACTTCACCAGATTCTTCGCATTCCCATTTTCCACATTTCTTTACTTGGAGGCCTTATCCCAAAAATCCACTTTTTGAAGCCCAAAATCCCATATTTCTCTATTTTTAGGGTTTGTCATAACTCCTTCCCCTTTTATCCAATCACTTCCAAATTTTTCTCATATTATCCATCTCTAACTTTTTCTTCTTTGTCCCTCTTGGACAAATTTTCCCATTCCTTCATCTCTCTTCCAAAATCCCCATTTTTCGTTTGCCTATCCCTTGGAAAGCGACAAAAACCTAGTCAAACCCCATTTACCCATCAAAGCTTTCTTCAAATCCACATTTGTTATTAGTAAAAAAGTTTTTATTCATTTTTTTCTATTCATTCCCAAAAAATTAATATTTTTGTCATTTTGTTGTTTTTTGCAGGACGCTTGTTGAAGACTCTATTTTTCCAAACTACTAATCAAGTTGTTTTGCAGGACGCTTTTTGAAGACTCCATTTTTCAAACTACTAATCAAGTGGTTTTGTAGGTTGCCTAGCTGATTCAACAAAATATTGTGCATTTATTTAAATTAGGCACCTAGATATTAATTAAAATGGAATGAACCATTGTCTTATGTGTCTTTAAGAAAAGCGTAAAGGTAGGAAAGTATGCTCTCGTCTTACTAGATGATCAGAAATCCAGACCCTCCAACCTTTTCTTGTTTGATTGTGTGTTTACCTCTAGCGGGCCTGCCCTTCCAACTTGCTCTTTGAGAAGGTAAGAGGGGAACGACCCAAGTGAGTACACCCGGACCTGGGGTTCCCAACTCACTATAATAAATAGGCCATTGACTATGAAAGGGTTAATGGTTGGGGCTATATGAGAGTTCACTCTCACATTGGGTTCTTACTAGGATCCCAGAGATCTCAATCACGCTTGCGTGACTACTAAGTTCTTGGTGCTTCGTTGGGCTATAGGCCTCAATTGCGCTTGCGCAACTTCGAAGGGTAGCTCCTAATGGGAAGACTTACTAAACACCTTGTTCATAGTGACCAAAAACCTTCTAGTCATTGGTGCAGGAGGTCGCACCTCTGAAGCGGACCATATTCTTACGGCCCTTAGTAGAGACACAAAGTTCTCCATGAGGATTTTTTACGGGAATTGATGCTTGGCTGCCCCGAGAAGTGAGTGCTGTGGAGGGGAGCCAGTGGGGTCAAGCATCTAAGTGTCCGCTCTGGGTAAGCGTAGATGGGAAACCAATTGGGATTCAATGACTATTGTCCTTGCCAGCCTTAAGAATGTTGTATATGAGCATGAGTGTCTTTGATATAATATGCATTTGATAACTATGTTTGCTTTGTTTGATACATACTTGCCAAGAGTAGACTAAAAACACATCACTATCCCCAAACACTTTGCAAAAACATTTGTCAAGACACAAACAGTTGTCCAAGTCATTACTCACACAAAGTCCAAAATTGCGTCAAAACTCTGTCCGTCCCATTTTTCATAAGCCCAAGAGAGAAGCTAAGAGTTTATCCTCTACGCCAACATTCAAGTTTGTCCTTTGAAACACCTATTATTGTCCAAATCAGTGTGGTCATATCCCTTCATACAACTTGCCATTCAAATCAATCCTCCATTAAGTTGTATTCATGTCAAAGACAACCTAGTTATTAAGTTTCTTCTAAACCATCACTACCATACCTTCTTCATCAATCATCCTCAAATTTCTTAAATCCTTTCATCACAAATTTCTCAAGTCTTTTCGTCCTGAAATTTCTCAAATCCTTTCATCACAAATTTCTCAAGTCTTTTTATCTTCAAATTTCTTAAATCCTTTCATCACAAATTTCTTAAATCCTTTCATCACAAATTTCTCAAGTCTTTTCATCCTCAAATTTCTTAAATCCTTTCATCCTCAAATTTCTTAAATCCTTTCATCACAAATTTCTTAAGTCCTTTCATCACATTTTTCCTAAGTCTTTTCATCACAAATATCGTGTATGGTCGCAACTCGATCCCAAAAGAAAAAGATGGCTGAACAAAAATATGGCATGCCGGACATTGATGTCCTATATGAAGATCCTACACAAGATCATACACAAAGTGGGCAACCTAGCGATCAAGATCAAAGTCAAAATCTTGACATGGTTAACCAAGATGAACTTTGTCCGGAAGTGCAAACTTTCCTAGCAGATTCTTATAACCAAGAGATGATGGAAAAGTTTATTAAACACAATCCTACTGCACTTCTGAAAACTCTCCTTGAACATGGAGCTCAACTTCCGCCTGAATTTAATAGATCCGCTCTCACCCAACAACCACAAGGAAACCTCGCTCCCACAAAAAATGTTGCACCTACTATTCAAACTCAATCAATTGCAGCCCCATCAATCATCAAGGCTCAATCAATGCCACCCGCGGTACCTCCCACCATGGTCTCCATCCCACCTTCTTCCTCCTTACCATCTATACCACTATCAAATCCGATCTCATCCATTCTCCAACAAACTTCTATACCACCTCCTTCTATTCAACCACAAATTTCTATTCCACAAACTTCCCTTCTTCCCAACAATGTCGCAAATTTTATCTGGGCCATATTCAATCCCGTCACAACAGTTGGCGGACCGCAACCAACTATCCCACAAACCCCAGCGACATCGATCATCACATCCCACATTCCCACCTCCTCATCATATCAATATATTGGTGGTGGTGCACCTTCTTTGGTTCATCCAATTCTTGGGGCAAATACAATTCATCAATATCAAAGTCCACAACAAGACCTCATCAAGGAAATTCAAGACATGAAGAATATCATCAAGGACATGAAACAAAGGACTAATAAAAGGAAAACTTACTTGTTTGAAGAGTTTTTCCCTTGTCCTTATGATCCGTCTATATTAGTTGCACCATATCCCCCGGGATTTGAGATTCCTAAATTCACCAAGTATGAAGGCATAAAGGAGACCCCCGCGATCATGTTCGAGAATTCCACATCTTATGCCAAGAAGTCTCCTATAGTGACCTTTATCTTTGCAGACTCTTTCCCAAGAGTCTCACAGGAGACGTCTTGGCATGGTTCTCATCTTTACCACGAGGTTCCATTGTCTCTTTTCCAAACTTGGCAGAAAAATTTGTGGCCCACTATGCATACAACATGGGTAATGATGTTTCTATGATGGACTTATGTAATACAAAACAAAGGCCCGGAGAAACCTTCGCCAATTTCCTACAAAGATGGCGACATCTTATCAAGAAATTCTAGTGGGACATGCCAGAACAACATCAAATTGAGCTATTCCAAAAGAACTTGGTGCCTGAACTTTCAAGACCTTTAATATCTCAATTTATCAAATCCTTCCAAAAATTGACAGATAAGGGCCTCGCCCTCGAACGTGTCTTGTTGGAGGAAAGAACCTTGAAACATTACCAGAAATCAACACAAAGTTCTTCCTCTTATTATAACGACAAGCCAAAATTCTAGTCCAAAAACAAAAATGTGGTCAATGACGGTATAACTGATGCAAAGCGGGTCCAAACCATGGCTGCTCCCCCAAAATCTACCACCAACAATCATCAATACAACATCCAAAATCAATCCCAAAAACCTCACAACAATGTCTCAATCCAGGGACGACCACCCCGATCAAATAACAGGACTCCAAGAGATTTCACTCCTCTGGCTGAGCCTATTGAAGTGGTGTTTCAAAAACTTGTCCAAGCAGGTATAGTGGTTTTTCCAATCACTTGCCCGTTTGACCCCAATCAACCTAAGCCAAGATGGTATAATGAAAATGACTATTGTGAATACCATCGTATCAAGGGACATGATACATGAAAGTGTATGAAACTAGAGATCTACATACAAGATCTCATTGATAGAGGTGAGATTGAGATAGCAAATACAAAACCTGGTAATAACAATGACAAACTCAAAATGTACCAGGAACCCTTCCCGAAGCATGATAAAGGAAAAGGCTCGTCATCTAACGCAATGGGTTATGACTACGCTAATCACGTAACCGGTTTTGATTTTTTGGTAGGTCACATTGAACCTACAGACAATAATGTCAATGTCATAACCATCCAAGGAGTTAATCCTTCTTCTTCCCAAAGCAGACCAAATCCTGCTCGGATAGTCATTCAAGGCGCCATGCCTTCCACCTCCCATTTCCAGAATGACTGCAATGCAACTACATGCCGAGGAAGAGTCACCATCCAAGGAGTCCCTCCCCCACCAAACCCCCCACCCATGTCTTCCACCTGCCAATATGACCTCCTTGATCAACTTGGGAAGACACCTGCGTAGATCTCCATTTTGGAACTTCTCAAGACCTCCCCGGTCCATAAAGAAATTTTGAAACAAGCCCTTCTCCAATCACACGTTCCAGATAACATCAACATCACCCAATTCCAAGCCCTCATTGGAAACCTTGTTGCCCATCAACACATTGTATTTAACTCCAAAGATGCTCCTGCAGATGAAGACCATAACAAACCTTTACACATCGAAGCTCTTATCCACAAGCACAAGGTCAAACGTATCCTAATAGACGGTGGATCCGGGCTTAATTTGTGTACATACAAATTAATAAAACAATTGGGACTTTCTGAGGATCTGATAGACACATCAGGAAGGATCACAATAAAGGCATATGATGATGCAGAAAGAATTTCAAAGGGCTTGGTCACCTTATCTCTTCAAGTGGGCCCCATTACAATTGAAACCCATTGCCAAGTACTAGATCTTGACCTCCCCTACAACATTCTCTTCGGGAGGCCATGGATTTATTCCTTGCAGGCCGTACCCTCCACCTATCACCAATGCATCAAATTCCCCTATAACGGAAGAGAGATCACTATCAAAGGTGATCCCCAACCTTTTCAATATTGCAAACTATTAGAGGGGAAGCATCTGTATCATTGCCCACTAAATAGACCCTCACCAATGCCTCCATCTGACACATCAAATGTTGCCTCCACATCATCCCAACCAGATAATAAAATCAAGATCTTGGACAATGGCTGTGGAGAATACAAATTAGAGGATGTCTTATTAATAGGCAACCTCCCTCTCTCTCCTAAGTCATTTGGCAAACCAAAAGAGATAAAAAAGGACCCAAAACTAGTCATGCAATGTCAAAACACTACCTTCTAGTAATGGGGCCCACTTGATAATGAGAGCCTCGAAGTAGATATCTCTTCATGGCTGTACCGGGAAGAAGATGAAGATCCAACAAGAATATCCAGAGAAATGTACCCAAAAACATCTGCCATAGTTGAAAAAATGGGTTACAAAGGACACAGCCTGGGACCAGAGGAGAAAGGAAGAAAAACACCCATAAATCCTATCTCCTACAGATACAACAGAGGGTTGGGGTACACCCCGGTGCCTAAGATTACTATCGTTGGTGCCCCTTCTAGTCCTTCTTCGGATATCAAAAGCATTGACGAAGAGGAATTCCATGAAATGCCTTATGAATATGAGAAAGATATCTTCTTGGATGCTTACATCAATACCATCACCCTCGTAACCCCTCCCATTTCACATGAGCTACATCTTGTCCATCGTGAACTCATTGACTGGGGCCAACGAGACAAACCCACTTTAGATATCTGCGCCGACGATAATGCTCTCATTGCTCTCCTAACAAAGAAAAATATGGAAGATTGTAGCAGAATCGAGGGTATTCAACTACACGAAAAGGGATACTTTGGTAGTCAAGTCAATGCCCTTAGCCACAAAAAAGATAATAAAAGAAAAAGATATGATTCCCTAGGTGAAAACCTCCCTGAGGTGCCTTTGGATGAACAAGAAATAAAAACAAAGGGCATATCTGAAAGTGAAAACCTAGAAAAGGCACTTGACGATGAGGGATTTGACCTCCCTGCCATTGGTTACCTTCCATAGGACAAATCAAATTTGTGGATAGAAGAAATAGAAAACATCAACATGGGCACCGAAGTCATTCCAAAAAATGTGCTCATTGCCAAATCCCTCACAAAAATCGAGAAATAAGACTTCATCAACTTCCTTACAGAGGTAAAAATCAATTTTGCATGGTCCTATTCCGATATGCCAGGGTTGGACCCTGCCTTGGTGGTTCACAATCTCACCATCCACCCAGATGCAAAACCTGTAAAACAAAAATTGTGCAAAATGCACCCACATATTGCACTCCTGGTCAAGGTGGAACTCCAAAAGTTGTTAGATGCAGAATTTATCAAACCAACATATTATGCTGAATGGGTCTCCAACATTGTACCTATCAGCAAACTTGCTGTGGGCATCTGCATCTGCACAGATTTCTGAGATCTAAATATAGCTTGTCCTAAAGATGATTTCTCGCTTCCCAATATAGACATGATTGTGGACCTTACAACAGGACATGAAATGTCATCGCTAATGGATGGGTTTTCTAGATACAACCAAATTAGGATAGCAGATGAGGATCAGCATAAAACTACATTCACAACACCATGGGGTACTTTATGTTATTGGGTCATGCCTTTTGGCCTTAAAAATGCTGGAGCTATGTATCAATGGGCAATGACAACAATTTTTCATGACCTCTTGCACAAAATTATGGAGGACTACATGGATGATATTCTAGGAAAATCCAAGACAAGACAAGAACACATCCCCATTCTAAAATAGATCTTCGAAAGATTGAAAAAATACAAGCTGCACCTAAATCCCAAAAAGTGTGTTTGGCGTCACATCGGGAAAACTACTGGGATTCATTGTTTCCCGCAGAGGCATCGAGGTTGATCCTGCAAAGGTAAAATCTATTATGGAAATGCCTCCACCAAAAACTCTCAGACAACTGTGCAGTCTCTAGGGAAAACTCTAGTTTGTCAGGCATTTCATTTCACAACTAGCAGACAAGTGCCATCCATTTGCACACCTGTTGCGTAAAGACACAAAATTTAAATGGGATTGCCTATTTCAAAAGGCCTTTGAGAAATTAAAAGAATATCTAGCATCACCTCCCATATTGATGCCTCCTGCTCTCGGAAAACCCCTTATTTTGTATATATGTGCTACTGTAGTGGCATTGGGGGCATTATTGGCGCAAACAGATGATCAAGGGAAGGAAAACGCCATTTACTACATCAGTCGGACGTTGGTAGGATATGAACTCAATTACACCCCCATTGAAAGAGCATGTTTGGCATTAGTGTTTAGTACACAGAAACTACGACATTATATGCTAAATAATAAGACAAAATTAATTGCTAAAATTGATCCACTTAAATATCTCCTGTCCAAAGCTGCTCTCACTGGCAGAACCACCAAATGGGTCATGCTCTTAAGAGAGTTTGACATTGAATATGTGGATAGAAAGGCAATCAAGGGACAAGTTATTGCAGATCAGTTGGCTGAAGCTCCACTTCCAGGTGACCATCCTCTTTTCACAGAATTACCAGATGAGTTCATTATGACTGTTACCACATCCTCCACATGGAAATTGTATTTTGATGGCTCTTACACTCAAAATGGATTGGGGGTAGGAATATTATTGGTCACACTTCAAGGAGATGACATCCCCAAATCATACAAGATAACCTTTGCATGTACTAATAACATAGCAGAATACGAGGCCCTCATCACAGGTTTACGCTTGGCTATCCATTGGAAAATAAAGGAATTACAAGTCTATGGCGATTCCCAACTCATCATAAAACAAGTCAATGATGAATACCAGACAAAAGATGATAAACTCCTTCCCTACCGTACCATGGTTGAAGATCTTAAGAAACATTTCACGGCAATCAAGTTTGACCAAATCCCACGAACAAACAATAGGGCTACATATGCAATGGCCACCATTGGCTCCCTCCTTCAAATGCCAGCACACAGTCAGAAGTGCAAGTTCTTCATCGAGAAATTGTTTATACCGGCATATGACCTACCAGAGTCTGAAATGGTGTGTGTTCTCATTGGTCTCGAGTCCCCTTGGTACCAAGAAACCTTCGCTTTCCTCAAAGACAACACCATTCCCCCACACCTCACCAAAACCCAACAACAAACCTTCATCTGTCGATGTGCCCATTACACCATCCTTGCAGACACCTTATTCAGAAGGCATTTTTATGGTTCCCTCCTAAGGTGTTTAGATAAACAAGAAGCAGAATGGGCATTACGTGAAGTACACGAGGGTATCTATGGGGCACACTCAAGTGGACTCACATTGGCTAATTTTTTTTTGAGAACAGGATACTATTGGCCTAAAATGGAAGAAGATGCATACAATTATGTGAAGAAATGCATCCCTTGCCAGCAGCATGGCGACAAGATTCATGCACTGTCACAAGAATTGCAGCCATTCATTACACCATGGCCCTTCTCGCAGTGGGGGCTCGATCTCATTGGGAAAATCCACCCTTCATCTTCCAACGGACATAAATTCATTATCACCGCCACTGAATACTTCACCAAGTGGGTAGAGGCTATCCCTCTTACTTTCACCAACGACAAACAAATATTCAAATTCATCCTGAACTACCTAGTCTGCCGATATGGCATCCCAAAAGTTATCATCACAAATAATGGTAAACAATTTAAGAACCAGGATGTCAAAGAACTCTGCCAAAAATTCAACATCCAACACTGCTTCTCCACTCCATATTACCCCCAAGGCAATGGCCAAGCTATGGCTTCTAATAAAACCCTAATAAATATCCTCAAAAAGACAGTCAATGAAACAGGCTGTGATTGGCACCTCCAAATCCATCCTGCATTGTGGGCCTACCGCACCTCCATTCGTACCCCCACAGGCGCCACTCCTTATTCCCTAGTATTTGGTTCCGAAGCCATCCTTCCCCTTGAGATCAAGATCCCCTCTCTAAGGATATCGCTACAAAACATCCTACTAGAGGAAGAATACATAATTGCCCGCTTACAAGAGCTAGAATTGTTAGATGAAAGGTGCCTCAAGGCCTTGAATCATCTCCAGGTATATCAAAATCGTCTGCGCATGAGTTATCATAAAAAAGTCAGAACCCAAGAATTCCAAGTTGGTGATCTTGTCCTCATGGAAAATTAAAAAAATCTACAAGAAAGAGAAAAGAAATATGGCTTGGACCATATGTAATCACAACGAAATATGGATCAGGAGCTTATCAGTTGGCTACTCCTAAAGGCGATCCTTTGGATGATCCAATGAATATCATGCACCTCAAAAGATTTTATGCTTAGTCCTCAAAAAGTCTTAAATTGTCAAAAAAAAAAATTCAAGAAAAAAAAAAAAAAAAAAGAGAAAAGATCCTGAAAAAATCGTCACTTTGGTGAAAACCTGGCAAACAGGCACCTTATGACACAAAAAAAATAAAAAAGAAAGAAAAAGAAAGAAAAACAATTCATCCATTAGTGAAAACCACTTGGTGGCGCTATGGACAAGTACCTTGGTGAAAACCTGTGTGCAGGCGCCAAGGTAAATAACCGGATCCACTGTTTATCATGTCGATACTACAAATCATCCGCCATCCAGCCCACCCATGCGCAACATTCCTTCTTTTCCGCCTCCCAATAAAACATGTGTATGATGATGAGTCTTCACCTGAGTTATGAATAGGGAATGTCCCATTGAAACTGAGCTTTTATGCCTCTGTGTAAGCTTCAAGAAGTCTTGAGCAACAATCCTCCATCCTAGTTGTACTCTTGGCAAGAGGTATCATTTGGTCACAAGGAAGAGACTTGTTAGATTTTGTTAGATCTTTTCATATAGACTTGTATCTTTTGCCCTATGACTGCCACTATTTACGACTGCCTGGATTCTTTCATATCCAGGTACGTTATGATAGGCGCATACTGGGGCATATTTCATAGTATGGAATGTTTTGGATGCTTCTTGTATAAACCGGCGACCTGGTACTAGTGTTTACCAACACTTACCTTCTCGTGTACAAGAGGTATCGGTGTGTTTGAGGGTTTCCTTGCATGAACCCATAATTTTGTATTAGTGTTTCTTAACACTTGCATTGTTGTGTGCAAGAAATTCCCGTTTGTCTATAGAGTCGGTCCATGCCCTGTGTTTCTCATGGCATCCTGATTTCTATAATCAATGGTGCAAGTCACTCAGGGAAACATCAAACTAGGTTGGCTCTCCACATTTGTTGTGCACAAAATCTCACCATCATTCCATCAAATCCTAAACTCAATAATCCCATGGAGTTCTCAATTTCCCCCATTTTCCTCTGCGGTCTCGCATCTCGTATTCTTCTTTCCAAATACCTCACGACTACTTCATATTTGTTCCTCATCTATCCCTTCCACCTTAATTTTTCTTCCTCTATATTTTTTTTTTCCCTCACATAATCAATTCTGATTCTGATTCATGTCTTATACAAGATGTATTCTTCCTGAAACTAGATGTTGTGATCAGTCATGTCTTATACAGGATGAATCCTTCCTGAAACCAGACGTTGTGATCAATCATGTCTTATACAGGATGAATCCTTCCTGAAACCAGAAGTTGTGATCTAATCATGTCTTATACAGGATGAATCCTTCCTGAAACCAGACGTTGTGATCCGATCATGTCTTATACAGGATGAATCCTTCCTGAAACTAGACATTGTGATCAATAATGTCTTATACAGGATGAATCCTTCCTGAAACTAGACGTTGTGATCTGATCACGTCTTATATAGGATAAATCCTTCCTAAAACCAGACGTTGTGATCAGTCATGTCTTATACAGGATGTATCCTTCCTGAAACTAGACACTCTGATCATGTCTTATACAGGATGAATCCTTCTTGAAACCAGACATTATGATCAGTCATGTCTTATACAGGATGTATCCTTCCTGAAACCAGACACTCCGATCATGTCTTATACAGGATGAATCCTTCCCAAAACCAGATGTTGTGATTAGTCATGTCTTATACAGGATGTATCCTTCCTGAAACCAGACACTCCAATCATGTCTTATACAGGATGAATCCTTCCTGAAACCAGACGTTGTGATCAGTCATGTCTTATACAGGATGTATCCTTCCTGAAACCAGACACTCCGATCACGTCTTATACAGGATGAATCCTTCCTGAAACCAGATATTGTGATCAATCATATCTTATACAGGATGAATCCTTCCTAAAACCAGACACTTTGATCATCTTTGTCTTATACAGGATGAATTCTTCTTGAAACCAGACTAAATATAGATCTTATCAATCGAATCAAATCAAATCTATCGGGACATCAATTTCGCAAAACTCCAAAGATCAAATACCTCAATTGATCTCCCGAGGGGGCATCACCATACCATAATCTATCAATCAAGAGCCGAGGCATCCTATCAAACCAATATCAACATCAAAACAAGATTATTCTTTGAATCAATGTGTCATCACACCTCGCTTCAAAGAGGGACAAAATGTAGACACTTAAAAATAATTATTTTCATTATTTTTAATTCCTCGCATAATTAATTAATTAATTATGTTAATTCAAATTCCTCTCAATATTAATTAAATATAATTAATATTGTCACTATAGCATGTGATTGATTTATTTAATAAATCAATCCCTTTCTTTATTCTTCTAAAAAATCAAATCCTCACAAATCTTCCTCTTAGCTAATTAATTCCAATTAATTAGTTAACCTACATGATTCCTACAAATCATCTTCTTAATTCATCATTAACCTAATAAATTCTTCTAGAAACTCCCTAAACTCACTTAACATTATTCTTCTAATTTTTTATTCCCTCCACTCATTCTCTCTCCTAGTCAAATTCTCCTACAAATATTAATCCCACCTAACATTTCCTCTAATCCCTCTCCTAATGAGTTGTTAATGGTTAATCATCATGATTAGCCACAAAGTCAACTCTTTGTCCTTTTCATCCAGCCACTAGCTTTAAATGCTCTTTTCCTAGGTGAATGTAAGATTTTTGAAATCACACATTCCTCTAGGCATCCCCTCTCCCAAGGAATTTTTAATTTCTTTTTATTCCTCCAATCCCCATGATATCCTTTTTTGGAAAATTTTTAATTCCTCCAATGCATCTTGTGGAGTGTGGAGATACGAAATGCCTTTAAGGCATATTTCTTGATCTCCACACCCTCTCTTGGACCTTGTGTGAGCTCACAAGTAAATCTTAGCCCTTCATCTCAAATTCATCCTAGCCATCCGTTTTCCTCTCCTCTTTCTATAAAATAGGGCTCCATCCCTTCATTCTAAACATCTTGAAATCCAGTAAGTTTATGCTGCCCTTTTGAGACCAAGAAATCATCTTGGCAACTTGATCATCTCATCCTTATCATTTTTCAAATCCATTCCATTTGTGCACAACATTGGAGAGGCATCCACATCTAGCAATCAAAGGAGCACATCAAGTGGAGCATTATCAAGGGGCGCCTTCACTTCATCAAGCTCAATCTGAAGGAGAAGGTAAAATAGCAAGGTGAAATGGTCTTTTAATGATATTTTAGCATTTTACATGTTTATTTCGTTATGTTTTGATCATTTGACCTTCAAATCTATTTTCCCCTCTTCAATAGGCAAGGCCAAATGGATATGTGATCACACAATCATGACATGTGGCTTAATGAGAAACAAGGGTAGGTAAGAAAAAGTAGGGGTAGGTAGAAGAAATAATATAATATTCCACAAGAGGTGGATTACCCATTGAATGTGGAGTGTAACAACAAGATAAGACCACAAAAGGTGGAATTTCTCCTACAAGCTACTTCCCTATGTGCACACTTCCTTAAGTGTCTCATATCTAAACTATGATGAGATGCATTATCCTAAGTTAACTTAAGTAAAGTGTAATTATATCCTATAAGAATAAAGAATTACACCAACACCCCCCCTTAAGTTCAACTTAGGGAAACGAAGACTCAAGTCAACAATGCTAGATGGGTCTCTCCTACTAGGCCATGATAGGTACCCATGTACAATATGAACATGCAAGCAAACCTATGCAATGCAATCTCTCACAAACGGAGAAAACCCAGTGGGAAAAAACTCCCCCCAAAAGGGAGATAAATGTACAAAAGTCTCTCAAGGAAGAAGGAAAAAACCTCAAAGAGGAAAAGGTCCCCCCCATAAGAGAGGAAGGAGAAGTCAGCTGACCCCCCTAATGAAACATCCCACACCCCTAAGAGAGCTCGCAATTGCTGGAAATTACTCTGAGTGAAGGGTTTGGTGAAGATGTCAGCAACCTACTCCGCTGTAGGACAATACTACAAATCAATGACCTGCTCCTGAATCAGCTCTTAGATGTAGTGCATATGAATCTTGATGTGTTTGGTCTGCTGATGCTGAATCGGGTTCTTCAAGATTGCAATAGAACTCTGATTGTCACAATGCAAAACTGTCGGCTGTGGAGTGGAGAACCCAAATTCTGTGAGAATATGCTGAAGCTAAATAGTCTCATTTGCTGCATTAACAACCCCTCGGTACTCATCCTTAGTCGAAGAGAGAGCAATAACATGCTACTTCTTGCTCTGCCAACAAATGGGGCCCAAACCAAGGTGGAAGCTATAGCTAGAAGTAGACTTACGATCATCAAGATCGCTAGCTCAATCGGAGTCTGTGTATCCAACCAAGTGAAGTCTCGTGCCTGTTGGATAATGAATCCCATAATGATGTGTACCCTGGATGTAGTGTAGGATGCATTTGTCGAATTTCCAATGAAGCTCATGTGGTTTCTGCATGAAGCGGGAAACAATGCCAACCACAAATGAAATGTCAGGTGAGTGTGAGTCAAGTCGATGAGACTACCAACAAGCTGACGATACAATGTGGCATCAAATGGTGGAGAAGAGCACCTAGCTTCAAGCTTGACTCCTAAAAGAAAGGGAGTTTGTGCAGGCTTACAATCAACCATATGAAAGTGTGCAAGTAGATCAAGACCATAATTGGGCTGTGAAAGTGTAATCCCAGAAGGTGACTGTGAAATATCTATTCGAGAAAGTAGTGCAAAAGACCCAAGTCAGTCATAGCAAATCTGCCATGCAAAGCAGATTTGACACTGCTAATGATAGATGCGGTGCTCCTTGTAATGATCAAATCATCAACATAGAGCACAAGTATCAAGTGTGATTCATCCTGTCACAAAATGTAGACATTTGGATCAGAATGACACCTGGTGAACCCTGCTAAGAGAAGAAAAGAATCCATCTTGGCGTACCAAGCCCTGGGGGCCTGCTTAAGGCCATAGAGAGATTTCCTTAGTCTGCAAAACAAAGAAGAATCCTAGATGAAACCCTGTGGCTTCTCCATATATATCTCCTCATCAAGATCCCCATGAAGAAAAGAACTCTTCACATCCATCTGATGTACAACCCAACCATGAGCTGCAATAATAGCAAGTGTCAAGCGAATGGAGTTCATCTTGTCTATGCGCGCAAAGGTCTTAGTATAGTCAACACCTGGAACCTGAGAGAAACCTTTCGCAATAATTCGAGCCTTATACTTATCCACACTATCATCCACTGCAAACTTGGTCCGATAGATCCACTTACATCGAACCATCTTTCTCCCCTTAGGGAGAGGGACTAAATCTCATGTGTTGTTCCTCATCAAGGAACTATACTCTTCTTCCATAGCTTGGTCCCACTCAGGAACCCCTAATGCTTCCTAAAATGTCTCTTACAATGTATGCACATGGAAGGTCTTGATGTTGTGATCGAGTCCTCTATGTATCTGAAGGATCCCCAATAAGAGAACCTACTGACTCAAGTATCTGTCAAGACCAACGAAGTCTAGGTGGAGGTGGAGAACGAGGCTCCTCAACTGCAAGTGGACCCTGTGGAGGTGGAACCCTACGAGTCAGAGTTGAAGGAGTCTCACCATTTGAATCACTATCATCACTATCCACAATGGAGGAAGGTAGAGGAGGAAGAGAGGCTAATCTAGGAGAGCTTTCCTCAAAATGAACACTCCTCTCAATAAACACCTCATGTGTCTTAGAATCCATAAATTGATATGCCTTAACACCCTTGAGATATCCAACAAAAATACAAGGCCTACTCTGAGGTTCCAATGCCTTGCGTTTCTGCAGAGGAATGCGAGCCCATGCTGGACACCCAAAGACTTTGAAATGTCTCACAATCGGTTTCCTACCAGCCCAAGTCTCAAAAGAAGTAATACCTGTCAAAGCTTTGTGAGGAACCCGATTTTGGATGTGTGTGGCACAACTAATAGCCTCTGTCCAAAATGCGAGATCAAGAGAATCTGCATGTATCATACAACTAGCCATTTATTTGAGAGTTCTATTCTTGCGTTCTACAACTCCATTCTGCTGTGGAGTGTAGGCAACTGAATTCTGAAGATCAATCCTCTCAAATTACAAAAATCCTCAGCTTTTGTTCGCATATTCCCTTCCATTATCTGTGCGAAGAATCTTGACCACTTTACCTGATTGCTTCTCCACATGAGCCTTGAAGTCTATAAATTTGTCGAACACTTCACTCTTATGAATAAGAAAATAGACCCAAGTGAAGCGAGAGTAGTCATCAATGAAGGTGAGGACATAGCGGGCCCTACTCAATGAAGGTGATGGAAATGGACCTGCTACATCGATGTGAACAAGTTGAAGAACTTCCAAATCTCTCTAAGCTTTCCCCTTATCAAACTTCTCCTCAGGATGCTTGCCCATGGAACATCCTGAACATGCACCCTCTGAAAAACTAATTCGAGGTTGACCTGTGACCATGTCTTTAGTGCTAAACTGCTAAAGATAATAGTAGTTGAGGTGACCAAACCGCTCATGCCATAGCTTACTTTCTGAATTTGAATGAGTAAGCAAGGATCTAGAAGGAGAACTTAGCACAAAGTGGGAGAATGAATAAAGTCTTGAGTTGTCATTGACTTGTCCCACTGCTACCAAGGCATCATTATCAAGTTCTTTTACCACAACTGAATTAGGTGTAAACTCAACCTTTTTCCCATTCCCATAGTGAGTGATTTGGTAGATAGAGAGAATATTGGTAGACAAGTTAGGAACATAAAGAACATTCTCAAATGTTCCATCATCCATGTCAACCGAACCTTCCCTTCAACCTCAACTTGTGTATCATCTCCTATGTAAATGTGAGGCACCTTTGATGGCTCCAATGAAGAAAACTGCTCCTTTGTAGAACCCATGTGATAAGAGGCACCTGAGTCAAGTATCCATTGCTGTGAAGAACCTCTTTTAGCCACAAATGATTGCCCTTTTTCCTTAGACTATGAGGAAGAGGAAGGAGATGAATCCTTCTTGTTGTAGGCAGATGGCAAATTGATGTTTTTTTCTTAAGAAGATGTGTCAACTCATCAACTTGCTTGGTGTGGCATCAATGCTTATCATGACTATACTTATTGCAATAAGCACAAGTTGGTTTATCTTTCTTAGGTGGAGTCCCCTTCCTTGTAGAGGATGAAAAATCGCCTTGTGATGGAGAGGATGATTGTCCTTTTTCCTACTATGGCTTTGACTTAGATTGCTTCTTCCTTTTGTTGGAATCTTTGCCTTGACTCCCTTGATTCCCTTGATTAGCCACCAAAGCCTTGGACTTTGAAGACTTGAGAATCCCCATGTTCAACAACTTAGATTGTCCAACATCAACATTTATGTGAAAGCATCAAATGAAGGCATGGTGTAGGAACTCCCCACTATCAAAATGATGAGTTTGAAAGCTAGAAACAAATGCTGCATATTCAGGTGAAAGCTTGTCTAACAAGTTGAATATCAACTGAGCATCCTTTTTGTCAATTCCACAATCCTTAAGCTTTTCTCTTAGCTCATTTTCTTTGGTGGCATACTATTGGATTGTATCAAAACTCTTGGGATCCAAGTTGGTGAGCTCATTGTCAATCTTGTAACCTCTGATTTCATCAACTTGACCATACAATTTCTGAAGGATATCCCAAGCCTCTTTGATTGCAGAACACTTCTCAATGTGAAAAATGAGGTCATCTGATACATACTTACGCAAAGTTCCAAGAGCCATGCAATTCTTAGTGACCTATTCAAATTGAGCATTAGGATCGGCCTTAGGATTATGTGGTGTTGCTATTGTTCCATCTATGTAATGTGTGAGTCCTTTTTCCATTAGTTTGCTCCATGCTTTAATTTTCAAAGATGCATAATTATGAGGGGTTAAAGGTGGGAGTTTATGAGGACTCATAGAAACAAAAATGAAAGAGCACAAGGAAAGAGAGGCAAAATCACACAAGACACCCCCCAAATTCACTCAATCAAAGAACCCCCTGCAAAATGATGATTTGGCACTTTATACTTAGTGCGTGTACAATGGGCCACTTGCAAAAACTGGCAAAGTGGACTTCTGATTTCAACTTTACAACTACCTCAAAGAGGCCAAAAGGAGACTCAAACTAAAAAATGCAAGAGATCTAAACTAAGATCCAAGCAAATTACAAGTACCAAGTAGGCACAAAAATGACCAATATCTGAAACTACAATATCCACTCAAAATCTCTGAAAAATGATCATAGATTACGAAAGTAGACAAAAAATATGCACTTTCAAAAAAAATGACATCTGAAAAGGAGGTCGTATGAGCCCAAACGAAGCCTTTGAATTTGCAAAATTGAGGATTGGACAGGTATAACTGAGAGAATCTAAAAATTCTGAAAAACTTGTCCACCAAAATAAAAAAATAACCACACCACTGCGAAGAGCATGAAAAATATGCCCAAATAAAAAAAAATTGCACCCAAAAAGGAACAAAATTGAGCAAGTTATGAGCTTCCAAAGTTGGCCCAAAAAACCAAACTACTAAGTGGAGACAGGTCTAAAATTTTCAAAAAGTGCTAATGCAGGCTGACATCAGCAATTGGCTATGTTAAATTTGATGTCTATATGACAGTCAAAATGGTTGTCGCACCCCTTGACTGACCGTACGAAAATGCTGACATGGTGCTGATTGAGCGGATGACGTGTCAGAAAGATTTCCCACGAACCTGAGGCCTCCTGCCACATGGAGGACGTGGGTTTGCCGAAGGTGGTGAGGTGCCTGATGTGGCGATTGCTGCTAGTGTCAGTGAGTCAGTGGCTGAAGCAGCAGGCGGAAGGTTGCCGACGGCTGGTGGCGAGGGCCACTATTGCTGGTGGCCGGCGGGAGGCGGTCGAGTTGATGGGAGGTCGGGCGGGCCGATGTCAAAAGATTGTGGTGGTGCTGGGGAGATCTGCGAAGCTGGAGGGGAAGCCGAGGACGAGGTATGGTGGGTGACGTGCCTGCAGGTGGTACGACCCTGCGTGCTGCGCAGGGGACGACCCTTGCAAAAAGACTACAACAATTTAATTTATTAGTTTTTTTAAATAAATAAAAAAAAAATTGCTGAATAAAAAAATATTTTATGAAAATCCGTATCGTACTACCTGAAATGGGTAAAAAAATCCTCCAACACCCAAAATTTGAATTTCGCCAAAATAGGTCGAGTTTATACTCAATTTTTTATGTAAACGGCCTCTCAGACACAATGGTGAGGTTGAAAACGCTCTAGGATGCCTCCAAAATGTGCAACACCTCAGATCCAAAAATAGAAGCCTTCCAAGATGTCTCTCAAAACCAATCAATGAAGCCCCAATGGCTCTGATACCATGTGAGATTTTGTCAAGATCAAGGGAACAATGAAAAACACAAAAGAGAGACAATAGTATGAAAAGAACAAACCGTATTCTCATCAATATACAAATGATCAACTGGATTAACCAATACAATGAATATAGGCCTGCATATATAGGCAAGGCCAAATGGATATGTGAGCACACAATCATGACATGTGGCTCAATGGGAAACAAGGGTAGGCAAGAAAAAGTAGGGGTAGGTAGGAGAAATAATATAATATTCTACAAGAGGTGGATGACCCACCAAATGTGGAGTGTAACAGCAAGATAAGACCACAAAAGGTGGAATTTCTCCTACAAGCTACATCCCTATGTGCACACTTCCCTAAGAGTCTCATATCCAAACTACAATGAGATGCATTATCCTAAGTTAACTTAAGTAAAGTGTAATTATATCCTATAAGAATAAATAATTATACCAACAAAAATAATGAGCAAAAATAATTAATAGTCCTCGCATGCATTGAGAGATACTTTTTGGGGATTTATTATATCTACTTTTTGGAAGAAACTAGGGAAAGGCTCTTGCCGTGAAGATTATCTGGGTGTGCATGATTGTTTTTTTTTTTTAGGGGGTGGGTTTGAAAAGGATTTGTGAAATCTTTGGTTGGGAAGGAAGAAATTGAAAATTAGAAAAGAATGGATATTGGAAGATTGTGTTTGAATTTTTTGGATCAGAGCTCTCACAATTGGAGCTATGCGATGATTGCTTTTGCCTCTGTTTTCTAGATAGAGTATAAAGGTTGGGGTTTTGATTTTTTATCTTGCATATAAATTATTCTTTCTTTCTGTTTTAAAATTTGCCCGTTGATTTACTGTGATGAGAAAAATTATTTTATATTTGAGGAATTAGATCTTATTTCTGGAGAATCTGTGCTTCTTTTGGGTTCATGGACTTGTGAAGTTATTGATAATCTTTCTTGTATATATATATATATATATATATATATATTCAGATGTGTTATTTACTGTGCTCTGTTTATAAATAAATAAATTTTGCATATTTTCCGTTTGGGTGCGTGGGGGGCACTGTGGGCGCCCATGGTGGTGGGGAACCCCACCTGCCATGGGCTCACCTACAGTGGTGGGGAGCCCACCCACCATGGGCACCCATGGTGGTGGGATCTCCACCACCATCGTGGGGTGTCCACGGTGGTAACCTTCCACCCCAGCTCGACAGGATTTCGTGGTCTAATAAAACATGACAAAAAAATAGTTTGATAATTATTTCAGTGGTGTCTAATAATAAAATAAATTCTTCTTGTTTTTTTTTTTTGATGTGGGATTAATGTATATATATATATATATATATATATACTTAGATCATTTCATTATTGTATAAATGTAGAAACATTTGTATAGGTATATATATGTTGGTCAAATTATTAGATAAATAAATATATTTTTAAATTGGAGAATATAGTATATTTTGTTAAGATAGTAAAATGGATAATATAGTTTGTATAAATATAGCTAGACATTGATAAAGATAGAATAAATGATTAAATTATATATTTTAGATTAATAGTTTGAGTATAGAGATTGAAAATTTCAAAATATATACAAGTATGTATCATGTTAAGTATAGACTTAATTGGAAGTTAGATATATTCTAGAGAAAGGAATGTTTTTAGGTTTAATCACATGTTATTTCTTATTATTATTTACTAATCAGGTGGATATGTTCTGCTAAGGATTATTTATACGCTTATGTCTTCTTATGAACTTGGGTAATTTTCTTTTAATTTGCAATTGATCAAATATAATGAGAGCAATTAGTAGGAATGTATTACAATGTTTGTGATATAATATGATGTCAGTAAAAGGGACTAATGGATTATTGAATTCAACATTGATTTGGAACTTTTTGATGTTTATATGTTATTATGGACTCTTTGGTAGATTCGAATGAACTCTCTTGTTTGTGGCATCATGAGTCCTTGCTTTTTCTATTGGATCTTGTCCTTCATTTTGGGGATACTCAGATGTGTGGTTTAATGTGCTTGAATTCCATAGGCTTAGGAGGGGATTTTATGGTTTTCTTTTATGTATAGTCATGATTCTCTTTTGATGTTTTTGATTAAGGTAAAAATAGATTTTGAAGGGGCCCCGAAACCCTTTACAATAGATCCTTACGAGATAAAAGCATTTAAGAAACCAAAAGGAACTAACAAGAGAAAACCCAACATAGCAACAAGAAAAGACCAGCTAAAAAGCCCCAAAAAATCAGCGAAAACTAGCCAGACCAGACACAGCACAAAAAAGGAACTAATTTATGTTTTTCAGGGCATTAGCCAAGTTGCTGCTAATCCCATACAAATCTTTGATATTATCCCTAATATTAGGGATTTACTTAGCAGATGCCACAACTACTTTCTTCCCACTCACCCTAGTTCTTTTAGCTGCTCCACCAGGCGTTGCCTCCCCGCTCCCAGTCTCGATAGCATCATCATCAATGTCGAGATCCACCACCAGTTTGGGAGAACTGGAACTTTCAAGGATCTTAGAAATATCCTCTAGGTTCTTGGTAACAACAGACAAGATATTCGGGATCATTCCCAATAGGTTTTTCATTGCCACTTTACCTTCTTCCAGATAGTCAATCTGAGCTGCCATCTTTTTGGCTTTTTCCTCCATGTCGTGCTTCCATTTGCTTCTGGTTCTTGTCGTCTTCCTTCCTTTTCTCATCCATCTACTTCCCATTTTTTTCCAAATTTTTCACAACTTCATAAGTCCATCTATCAAACCCCAATCTAGCCTCAGTAAGGTTTTTGAGGTTATCCAGGAATAACCCTTCTCCAACAAGCTCCTTATCCTTACCCAGATTATCCTTAGTCGTATCCTTCTCAGGTTCCTTATTCTTCTCCCTCTCAGAATCAATATCTTTTTCCTCATTAACCTTATCATCCTTCTCCACCATAGGCTGGCTATTGTCATTGCCTAAGCTAGCACTTTGAATTGGACTATCATGGTTGAACATGTCCTCAACTTCATCTTCCTTTGCACCCACATCCTCATCTTTCCAACTTTCCTCATCTCCTGACTCGTTCGTTTCCATTTCACTGCCATCTTTTCCAGTTTCCTCTATGTCATTCTTGTCATCTTGGGTTTTTATCCCAGAGGCGCTCTTGCTTTTTTTGCTCTGAATCGGCTCTTCCTGGCTAGGTCCGCCTTCCTCCAACTTTCTCTTAGCTTTCCTTGGAGAAGCCGACAACCTCTTGTTTTTCTTAATGGCAAGGATTTTGCAGTGCTCATAAATGAGCAGAATGAGGTCAGAATGAAGCACCGGGTTTGAGGGGTTTTGATGTTAAGAGTTCAAGCCTTAAATGATTTTGAAGCTAGATGGTGTTTCCTAGCCTTTTTGGATACTCCCTGCATGCTATCTTGTTCTAGCAAGCTAGCCAACCTTGCTATGGTAGAGGGGTCTAGACTCTTGGTGTTTTGGTTGTCTTAGACCTTGTGATGAATTTTGATTCCTAGGTGCAAGTCAAGGGGGAGTGTCATTCATTGGGGGTCGAGACCCAAAGTGGTCACCAGGGTAACTCAATGAGAGTGTTGTAATCAAGTGATAACATAAAATAATGAATTTGGGTGGGTAGCTAGATAACATTAATATAGATTAATTCTTGTTGCCTCTCTTATGCTTAGGTGCTTGTATAGGGCTGAGGTAAGTAGAGAAGGGATTGGAATGTCTTCCACCAATCTTGTCCTTTCGAAAGGTTGGTGAGGTCCACTATTGTTTTAATGGGGGCCAGGGGTTGGGAGGGGTCACCAGGGTAACCCAAGATGGGGGTCGAGACCTAGTGGAGACCTACCAGGGTAACTCATGACAACCTAGTGATGACACTCTTCCCTATTTCTATCTAGTGGTAACTTGCATCTTTTATCCTCCCATGGTTTACTTGAGCCTCTGGAAGATGGTTGTTTTACTTGAGCGTCCCATGGTTAAGCATTGTTGAGTTCCATGTGCTTATGACCTTGTTAGTCTCACGTTAGTTTCTGTGTTTATAGTGTTTTGGGTCTCTTGTGACTGTTGTGTTGTGAGCCTCTTGTGTGTCATAGTATCTCCTTGTTCTTCCTTCCCTCTCTTGGGTCTGGCTGATACCTCCTAGCACAGGGGGTGGACCTGATGGTACCACATGGCTGGGTGGATTGCTATTCACACCCATTGGGTTTTGGTTTGATCTGCTTCATGTTCGTGCTGGCTCGTGGGAAGATCAAAGACCTTCATCGTGTACTTGATTTATGCATTTATCTGTGTTTCTTGTACTCATGGAGTTTCTAACTATATGGATACCCTGTGATGTAATAGATGATCATATGTAAATTCTCTTGGCTAGGTATTATGTATCATGTTCCTTTGTTAAGGACAAAGTTTTTTATATTTATGTTGTTTCTTATGTTCTTGTTTGTTCAGTGATGGTTATCCTTTAGTAACATCGTTGTGGGGCCTTGAGGACTTTTGCTAATTATTATTCGTATTTCTTCACTTAATCTTGTTGTATCATGTTGCTTAATGCAAATGTATGGTATATATTTTAATTAAAAAAAAATATTGGCATTTTATTGATGATTACTTTGTTTAAGTCCTTTGGGCTTCATAGCGGGGTGTTACAATCTAAAAGAATTCATTATGTTGGTGGCTAAATTAGCATCTATTGGTGTCAATATGGATGAGGAGAAATGCCAGATCTTGCTTTGTTCTTTGCCCAATTCATAGGATTCTCTTGTTATGACTATCAATAGTACTTCTATTATTTTGAAGACTGAAGATGTGCACCTGGGTTATTTTATTTCTAAAAAGATGAGGAGGAAGGTATCCATCAATGCCAAGGAGGTCATAAATGTTCATGGAAGACCTAAGGAAAAAGTCAAGAAAAATGAGAAAGTCCAAGTTACCTACTATAATTATGGTAAGCTTGGAGACTTCCATAAGGATTACAAAGAAGAAAAGAAGAATAAAAAGAAGAATTTTGATTATGATTCTAAGTCTAAGAAGGAATATGGTGATGTGTTCATTGCATCTTTGGCCAATTGTGTAGTTAATGATGTATGGTTAATTGATTCAAGTGCATCTTTTCATATGACATCTAGTAGAGATTGGTTTTTTGAATATGAAGAATTTGATTAAGGTAATGTGTACTTGGGTGATGATTCTCACTTAAATATTGTTGGTCATGGTAAAGTAATAATTAGGTTTCCTAATGGTATAATAAAAAAGATTAATCGTGCGTTGCATATCCTTAGATTAGCACAAAATTTGTCATATGTAAGTAAACTAATAGATGTTGGTCTGCATGTAGTCTTTTTCTATGTAAGATGCAAAATTATGAGAGGTGCTATGTTGATTGCTAGAGGTGTTAGATTTGACACATTGTATAAGTTGGATGCATATATTGTTGAGTGTAATAGTACTATAAAAATAAAATCTATAGATACTTCATTGGAAGTGGTTAGGGTTTCAACTTCAGTAGATGGTCATGGCTTTTGGGTACCTAAGGGCGCTCTTTATTTTGAATCAAAGTTACCTGCAAAGAAGACTATGTTATGGCACCACAAACTTTCTCACATTGGAGAAAGAGTCTAAGAACATTGAAAAACAAAAACCTTCTTGAAGGTTTGACTTATTGTAATCTTTATTTTGAATTTTGTGAGCATTGCATTTATGAAAAATGAATCGGTGTTTAGTTTTACTTGAGTTCTCATAATTTTATTATGGCGTGTTGGATCTTATTTATTCTTTTGTTTAAGGTGCCATAGATGTTCCTTCTATCAAAAAATACACATATTATATTTCATTTATTGATGATTATAGCAGAAGGAAATGGGTATATTTTCTAAAGAGAAAATCTCAAATTTTTAGTCAATTTAAAGAATTTAAAGCAATGGTTGAGTTGTAGGCTGGAAAGAAATAAAATGTTTAAGAACTAATAATGGTGGTGAATTTTGATCTAATGATTTTGATAGTTTCTATAAATATTGTGGCATTCATAGATATAAGACAACTCCATATTTTTAATAATAAAATGGAGTTGCCAAATCAATGAACAAGACATTGATGGAGAAGGCTAAGAGTATGTTGAGTGGTGTTGGACTATAACAACTTGGGCTGAAGCTATTTCCTCCGCTTGCTACCTAATTAATAGGTCTCCTACATTAGCTCTTGTTGATAAAATGCCTATGAAGGTGTGTTAGGATAATAAGCCTTGATTGAGAAATCTTTGAATTTTTGGTTGCCAGGCATATTCACATTTTCCAAAGGAGAAGTGAACAAAATTGGAGAACAACACTATGAAATGTATCTTTATCAAGTATAGTTATGTGAAAGGATACAAGCTCTTGGATTCCATTATACAAAGGTAATATATAGTAGAAGTGTTATTTCTAGAGAAATTAAGTGTTAGAGTTATCTTTATTAGCTAATAATTATTTATTTAATTATTAGTCTATTAAACTCTATGCTTAAGCTAAACTTAGAAATCTTATAATTATTTAGGGTTTTCACCTTTAGGGTTTCGAGTATCCTTTTATAAGGATTCTCTCTTTGTATTTTTCATAACAACTATAATTATTGAATTGCATTCTTGTTGCACAATCAATATGATCCTCTTTTCAGGATCTCTGAATTCTGGCCTCCATAGCTTTTTTGCTTCTCTTCTTCTGTGACAGGTTTGCATGCAGGTGATCTTTGGGCACTGTAGAGTTGATTTTTCCTCAACTCCAATATGGTATCAGAGCTCTAGATCTGCAAGTCCCTATTCTCTTCATGAGAGATTTTGGGTCTTATTTTTTAGATTTGTGTATTCGGGGGTTTGTTTAATTTAGTTTTTTTTTCTTTTCTATTTCTGGGGGTAGCTGATTTTTTGGTAAATTTTGGTACCAAAAGGACCTCATAGTTGGATTTAGAAGGTTGATTCCATGAATTTTGATATATAATTTGCCTTTTTTCGGTGACAGGGGCATCATTTTTTATTGACACATTTTTCGAGGCACAAAAAATCTGTACAACTGTACCTGCAAATGCGTCAAAAAAATTTCATCAAAAAAAAATAAAAAAAATATATATATATATATATATATATATATATATATATAATTTTTTTTTACCTTCTTTATGCCCTACAAGAGGGTTTTTTTTCTTTTGGCCGTAACTTGGTCATATGGAGGCGCTTTTTCAAAAACCTTATATCATCGGAAAACTCTTTCCAAGCTCTATTCAGTTTTGGAGGTCTTAATTTCTGGTTTTTCTTTTTTGATGGTGTTTTTTTCTATCAAAGTCAGAAGTTCCTTTTTGCACTCTTGGAGACATAACTTGAGCATCCGACCTCCATTTTTTGAAAACTTTATATCGTTGGAGCTTGTTCTATGTTCTTTCCATTCATATGAGTTTTCTTTCCAAATTATTCTCTAGGTATATTTTATTCAGTATTTTACTTTTCAACACTCTGGTGAATATCTTGGATGTTTTAGGTCCTAGGATCTCTTTCTTTGAGTAGGATGTCTCATCTTTGGCTGTTATTTCTATATTTCCAGTCTTCTGTCTCTTTTCATCATTGTAGCATTTTATTTATACAAACAAACAGAGATAAAGTGCCACCATGCATTGTATACTTGAGATCTTGCACATCTTGTGCCTTATTGTACATGCACTACTTATAAAGTGCCATGGGGGGTTGATGTTTGCCTTGTTTTCCATCTACCTTAGTCACGTGAGTGTTCCCTCCATGATATTAGTCTCATGATGTGTGTCAAGTGAGTGTTCCTTCCACGACACTATGCACTTTCTCAACACCTTCGATGTTCCTGGTTCTTCGTCATGCAGTTCTTGTTGGTCGTTCTTTTCAGTGTACCTGTACCTCTCCCTTTTCAATATTATGGGGAGGTTTGTCCTGTTGTTCTAATGTTTCCTTGGTTCGATTGATCAGCTCTTCAGGATTTGGTGTTTCATGCCATTTGTATCTTCGAGTTCAGTTGTTTGCCTTTGTTTTCCATCTGATTCGAGTAGTGTCATTTGAAGGCACTCATGCAGATTGCAGTCTTCTCTACCTGGTCATGTTCTATTTCAGAGGAGGTTCTTCAGATCAACAGTTACTCTTGAACAATGTTTGCAGCTATTTCATGCTTTAGTGGTGTTCTTCATTCTCTTCTTTTTGTTCCTATCTTCTAGAACACTCTTGTTTGGAGGCTTCTTAGTCCTTCAATTGAGCTTTCATCTCTTCTTGGAGAGGAGTTTTATTCCCATAGGGTTTTCTCTTTTTTCTCCACTTTAAAGAGATTTTATTATACTTGGGTACCTCATCAGGCTTAGTTGTTGGGACCCATTGTTGCTTTCCTGCATTTTTTTTACATGTTTTTTTAGTCCTTAGTTGTTTTTTAGCTACTCCCTAAGTTCATCTTAAGGGGGGGTATTAGAGTTATCTTTTATTAGCTAATAATTATTTATTTAATTATTAGTCTATTATACTCTATGCTTAAGCTAAACTTAGGAATCTTATAATTCTTTAGGGTTTTCACCTTTAGGGTTTCGAGTATCCTTTGATAAGGATTCTCTCTTTGTAATTTCATAACAACTGTAATTATTGAATTGCATTCTTGTTGCACAATCAATATGACTCCTCTTTTATGGATCTTTGAATTCTGACCTCCATAGCTTTTTTGCTTCTCTCTTTCTGTGACAGGTTTGCATGAAGGTGATCTTTGGGAGCTGTAGAGTTGATTTTTCCTCAACTCCAATACTAAGCCTCCTTCTGTTACATTATAACTAGAACAAATAAAATAGGAAGATGTGATTCAATTTCCTTCTATGCCTGAGAAAGTTGAATCAAGGCCCTTAGATAGACAAGAAGTTAAGGATAGCTCATCTAGCTCTGAATATTTAGAAGATGAGAAAATCTCCAATTCATCTTGTTTCAAGGTCTACAAGACATATACAACCACTTTGAAAGGTATTCACTTGAGATTGGAGATGTATTTTTTCTTAAAATATTAACATGGATGAGCCTAGATTTTTAGAAGAGGCATTAGGTATGAATGATGTATAATTCTAAAAAATTCTACAGATGAAGAAATGGTAGCTTTGAAAAAGAATGATACATGAGATCTTGCACCATTTCTCAAAGGATAAAAACTTGTTTGTTGCAAATGGGTGTTCAAGAAAAATATAGGTTTAGATAGAGGTGTTAAGAAGTGTAAAGCAAGGTTGGTTGCAAATGTTAGGAATTAAGTGTTGTAAACCTTGCATAATGTTTATGATGTTTAATTTTTTATTATGCTTTGGTGTGCCTATGAGACCTAGGGATATGTGCATTAGTAGGAGTTAATGTTCTTGGTGCCACTTTATGTGTTGTATGCTACATTCGGAAATATATTTAATGTGAGATCTCACATGGTAAATACATTTGATTTAATATTAAAAAAATATTTATAAAGTGAAAACTTAGTACCTGATATTAAATGAGGGGTTAATGGTTTTGTAAACTTATGATTTTAGTTACATGGTTGGTGGTTTTGTGTAAGCTTGTTTCTATAAAAGAAAACACAAGGGTTGTTGTCTAAGATTGACCTGTTGGCCATTTTGGCTAAGTGGTAAAGAGCATCTCTTGTTAGATTTTGTGAGGGTTCAAAGCATGGAATGGGATGTGTGTTTACATGCTTATTTACATGGAGAACTTAAAGAGAGCTATGTTTCCAAAATTTTCTCGAAGGACCTTGAAGATGTATAGTAATGGTTTCATTAAATACAATACATTAGTGATGGATTCTTTTGGAGACTAGGTTTTTCCTCTTGTGGGGTTTTCCTAGGGTATATCTTGTATCATCTTTGATGGTATGTTGTTTAATTTTTTTGCATATGGATTACATGAATACCTGTTTGCAAATATTTTTCTTTTGGGTTATGTGGAAATTGTCATTATATGGCTGCAAGTTTCCTTTCATTTGATATTAAAGCCATGATTGAAGTTGTAAAACCCTTGTTGGAGTGAATTTGTTGTTAAGTTGAATCTAGGGTTTGCATGGAAAGAATGAAGACATGAAAATGTATGAGGGTTTTTTAGAGGTTGTTCTTTATAGATTTGGGGTTTTGGGTTTCAAATTTGTGGTCATTTTTTGTAGATATGGACTTATGGATATTTATTTAAAAAGGGTTTTAATGAGTGTTCATTATGAGGTTTTTGGTATGGAGGTTTCACAAATGATCCCTTGACCCGAAATAGACCTAATAATTGGATCCAAGAGGCCCAAGAGATGAAGATTGACATAAAATTTGACTTGTTTTGTCATTGAAAAAAGGTAAAATTTCTTTTCCCCCACAACCCATTGTACAATTGTACGACTGTATGACATTTGCAAAGGCAAAGAAAAAATATTAAAAAACTCTGTATTTTTCCTATTGGTTTAATTATAATTTTTTTTTTAAACAAAACAAAATTTATCTTAAAGAACTATTGGTACCCTGCATACTGCAGGCTATGAACTACCTATAGGGTCAGTTGGTTATGACCTAAAACCCAAGACAACTAGTGTTTAAAGCACTTAAAAATGAAATAATTTTGTTTGGCAGCCACTAAAAATTTAATAAAATTCTTCCCACTACAAAATATATCACATTTAATTTTGCAATTGGGTTCACCATTTTTGGACTGCATCGCCCATCTGCTATTGTTGTATCACTTGGGCTGGCACACCATAGGTGGGCCACTCGAGGGCCTCCATTGGCCACCTCTGCTTGTCTTTATATAGCCAACTTGGGTTTTTTTGTGCAATAAACCATAAATTAGACTTAGAGTGTTAGTTTTTGGATTTCTTATAGTAGTTAGAAAGGTGGTTTCAAGAATTACGTAGTGGCATGATTGGTTTTTCCAAATTTTTCTATTTGCATAGTGTTGACTCTAAATTTTACCTTGGAAACAAACAGCCTAATGGGAAATTCAGTGATGGGGGACCAGTTGCTCAGGTTTCACTGAATGACCTCCGGGATTGAGAAGCCGACTCTTCCTTATGGGTTTGGAGGAAAGGGGAAAGAAGGAAAATTTAAAACAATAAATCTAGGCTATTGAGGCGATGCGCCATAGATTTTTTTAAGAATACATGAGCATACAAAACCCAGATACATATGATTTTGGAGCCCATTCAACAATCTAAAAGTCTGAATCGGGAACATAACCAAGACACAATTAAATTTCCTTGCAACATAAAGAAATACTTATCATGCATTTACTAGATAACAAGTGCAAAACATAGTTCAATCGGCAAAATCTTAGATAAATGTATTCCCAAAGTTATTGGAATTCTAATATAACAGCATAGAAAAGACCATCAAAGCATACTGAAAGAAGTATCACAAAGGCCGCAGACACAATTTGAATAACCTTCTTCTGAAAATAGTAATAGTTTGAAAAGGCTAAAATTCCTACTAAGAAAACTTAATTGTTCTTCTTGAAAAGTTTTGAACCCCCTATAACAGGGAAAAAGCAAGCATAAATAGAGCCCGCGACTCTAGAAATAGCTCCCAAACATGCTAAAAAGGCATAACCACTCCTGAACAAAAAACCATGCCGTGTCACCTTGAAGATCACACCCAACAAAATGGCCCCAAGACTTCACTCCCTTCCTACAACGATCTTCATACTGTCATAAATCGAAAATATTTCGCTAACCGCAGAGGGGCAAGCTAGGAAATCCTTTCAAATAGAAATGCACCTACCAAAACATGATGGTGTTGGGTAACCATTTGCTTACTACGCTAAAAGGTGGGCCTCGAAAAGAAGCGCAGTCAACAACGTCTTTCCATTTGTCACCGTCGCGCTACTCCAAAAACTGAACGCCAAATACAGACCAAGGGAGTAACGTCGAGCTTACAATTGTCTTGTACACCCTGCACTGCTGGAAAACTGAAAAAGGCAAAATAAGCAACCCGACCGAAAACCTTAGTTACAAGATTTTTAATGTGAACATTTCTTGGCGACTAACAGGGGAAATTCTGCCTGCAGAATATGGGAACCCAAAACTGCTGGCTCGCAGACCAGACTTCATGCCAAAACGTGATGGAGCAGATCGAAGGCCTGTTGCAAAGGCAACCATTCATCCTCGGAGAGTGGAACCTGTGCCTCTAAATTCTAGAAATACTGATCCAGACAAATTAATTCATCAAAAGGTAAGGGTGTAGGTTCGTCCTGGACCTGCTTTAGGAGAGCAAAGAGCTGGGCCGAAGGGTGTAAAAGACACTCCACCTCAGCCGCCAAAATAGGATTGCCTAGGCGCTGCAGGAAATCTCTATCTTGTTGCAAATGCTCAACCTGGCTTAATATTTGCTCAATCCCTAACACAGTATCATCCGTGGAAACAGAGAAGGAAAGCCCAAGGAAACAAACCTCTCTAAATGCCGCTTGACGTCCAGGACTAAAAACTGTAAGGGTACAAGGGTTGCCAAAACCTGCATGATTACCCTGTGTCAGTTGATGAAAACATTCGTCTTTCTAATCAATTGCTGATAGTTGACAATCCCCTTTTCCCTTAATTCTTCATCTTGAGAAAAATACAACAACTGAATAAGATCTTGGGCTAACGGGAACTTAGGACCGATGACAAGCATAAAAATGCTAATGAGGGCATTGGCCTCGGCACAGAGGGATTGTGCTTCACTAAGGAATCTTAAAATAGGTTGCTGCGAGGGGCAATACTATTTTACCTTTTCCCAATGAGAAACATACAGTTCTGTCAACATGGTAGAAAAGTCAGATTGTTCAGGAAAACACCGACTTGAGGGAAGTAGCCAAGGCAATGATGCTCTTGGTGTAGAATGCAGAAGAAACCATGAAGAGTTTTTAAATTTCTTGTTATGTTGGGTTTGGGGTCAATTTCTTGTTGGCCTCTTGTTTTCCTTTTCTCTGCTGCTGGTTTTTTTGCTGGTCTTTTGTAGCTGTTTTGTTTTGTTTCTTTCCTGAATATCTTTCGAATGTAATTGGGTTTCAGGTCCCTTAAAACCTGTTTTTACTTAATCAAAAACATGGTAGAAAAGTCTTGGGAAACCTGCTCCGGAGGTGGAATACTCAGCAATCGTGAAATTTCATCATCCCTCACAACCATCTCCTACTAGAGCCTAGTGCATTTGCTTTGTTCAATGGCCACTTGATTCTCCAAAGTGAGGATTTTGGCTTCTCCATCTCGGACAGTTTGCTACAACTGTGATGTACGATCTTGTTCATTCTGCAAAAGAGTCTCGACCTCTGAAATGCGCTCACCGAATTGTCTGAGACTAGCCTCTCTCACTTTCAGTTCTTCTTCGAATTTTGTCTTTTCTTCAGACAATGGTATTCGAGCCTCACTCAGTTTATGGGCATAACCTTCCTTTAGAAGAATTTCCTCATGCAACTGCTTTTGGATCTGAGTAACATCCCTAGAGGCTACCTTTAATTGCTATATGTTTGCATCCTTCTCCTGCAATTCTTTCAGAGCCACGTTCCTTGTTGCCTCTTGGCCTTTTAACTGAGAGCTCACATTGTTGAAGGTCGTCTGCAACTTCCCTTTTTCTGAATTAGCCTGGGCCAGCAGGCTTTGCAGACGATTGATTTCTGAGCTCTGGGATTTATCTTCCTTTCTTTCTTGGGTGAGGGAATCTTGGAGACTAGCATTCTCCGCTTGGATCTTTTCCAGATGGTGACTCTTCTTGATAAAATTTATGGATACAGTTTTTGAAGTCTCCTCCATCATCTCTACTTTGTCAGATGCTATGGTACTTTGAAGGCTAACGCCGATGACATGTAGTGTGTAATCATTTGGTCTCATCTGAGATTCCGACTTGTCAACCTTGGGGAAAAGATTTGCAAAGTAGAGGCAATCCTTTTGCTCGCTGAAATGTGTTTGTAAATGAGGCAGGCTGGACGAGCACCTTCCTTTTCCTTTCGCTTGCCTGTCTTACCAAGGTGAGGAGTCCTATCATAAGCAACCTGCTGCTGGAACTCATCTGGATTATCGATAGCTTGACTCATAAAAGTTGTGCCAAGAGAAACTGCAAAAGGGAATTGTGAAATAGGTCTAGCGAAAGCAGTCTGGATGGGATGGGCCAGAGCCGACGGGGAAAATAACGGGACAAAGGGGGGAGCTCCTAACAGGAAAGGGCTTGAGGATGCTACTCCCATAACCTGAGGAGAGGATTCTCCAAAACCTAACCTACATGACACAGAGGATGCTTCTGATATTGGCGAGGGAAAAACTGCGGATATAAAAGCCGTGGTTGGGAAAGGGATAGAGGCCTGTGGGAGAACATTTTGGGGATCAACCGATGTACCCGTCGGGGCTAAAGTGAGAGCAGTAGGGACTGAGGCCTGCATTGCGATCATGGGGACAACTGAAGAAATATCCTAAGCAAGAGATGAGGGAAAAAAGGACATACCTGAGCAGTGGAAGACGTCGACCATTGAAGATCTGAGGATGTTTGTGGGATTTGAGAGGGCAGGCTCCCTCCTGACATGCTAAGATGTTGCCTCTTCTTTAGAGGGATTTCATGCGAATGCTTCTCATACTGCCTTTTACCAGCCTGCGAATGAGGTCTACGAGATGTGCTATCCAAAGGAAGGAGAATTTGTGGCTCCGGATCTTGCCTTTCAATATTTATAACCCCTACCTCCTATTGTGGGGCAACCTTGGGAGATGAGTCCCCGCTTGAGGAACTGTCACCTATCTCATCATCAAATTTATTTACCTTACACAATTCCTGCTCAAAATGCTCATCTAGGGGGGAATTTCCAATGCTGGCTCTAGACACCAATGTACTCAATCAACCACAACACTTCCTAAGGAGGGTTTGGTCTATTTGATACCCAAGGTCACTCATCCTATGCCTTTGGTCTATTTGAAACCCGAGGTCACTCATCCTATGCCTTTCATACAAGTTTGAAGACTTCCTACTGCACCTAGGTCAAGGAACCCCCAATCAGGCCTATTCCTTGTATCCCTATCTGACCGATGTTTATCAAATAATCCAAATTTTCCTCAAAACACCCTAGGAAAAAAATACATTTCAAAGTACCCTTTTAGAGCTTACATACACATCCAAAAGATAGAGTTATAAGCTTGCTCCAACTCCCCTAAGAACCTACTGGGTTTGCAGACCTAATAGGCCTAATTAGGCCTATTATCCAAAGCAACTACTTAAGAATGGGGTTGCAGAATCTAAATTACTCCTTGGGAATGTTCATTAGGTTTCTAATTGACCAAATACACCATTAAAATGGTTCCCAAACGCTTCCTAGGTGACTTTTTTCTCATTCCCCCTTATGGCTAGGCTAAACCCATGGTTTTGTTTAACCTAGGGTTTGGTGGAAACCACACCAAAAATCATTCCCAGATTCCACCCTTTTGTAACCACAATATACACACCCTCAACCTACATTTCCCAAAGGGCCGTTGAATTCCTCAGTAGGATCTGCAAGTTAGGGTCATATTTTTTATGAAACCCTATGAATTGGGTCTTTGAGTGACAGTTTTGGGTAAAATGCCCACCACTTGCTCCAGACTCCACCAATTCAAGTCAGACCACTTGCATTCAAACCTAAATTCATACCACAATCCAACCAATTCAAATTTTCATGCCAACCAATCCTCTGTCAGATTGTACAGTACGGAAAACCAGTGAAAAATGGGCAAAATCTGAGTTTTTTTTTGTGTATTCAAACCACCAACTTCATACATTAATCATCCAACCCAATCATAGATGATATCAAAGGCACAAATAGGCCTTCCCCCAGTGGCTACAACTGATTTCCATCTAGTTATGACCGTTGGAACTTCTTTACCAATCGGTGGGTAAATGTTGCTTAGCAACTTTTGCAACTTTTAACAACTTTTGATAACTTTTCAAATTTGACATTCCAAAGTCCCTAATGGACTTGTAGACCAACCATAGGCCTAAAAAAACTTAGGACAACCTAACAACATACCTCCTACCCTACATGAACCCATGGTCACAGTTGGTTTCTAGGTTTATAAATGACCTAGAGCCAATTGACCTTACAAAAGGTTATTTATTACATTCATAGGATCCAAAGATCCAATTTGATCCAAAACACCATCCTAGGGTGTAGGACCACCTACCAACACACAAACAACAAATAAAATCCAAAACCAAGAGGTGCCCTGCACCATGCTGGCACCACATGCCCTCTGGTATCACATGGGCTAGAGGTGACTGGACCTCATGACCTTGTGCCTACCACATGAAGCTCTCACCAATCAATCCTGACCCCCAAGCTAGAAGAAATGTTGAAAATGATGTGATTATACTTTAGTCCATTTTTAGTGTCTATAGAGACTTTGTAAGAGACACGTATTGAATATTTAGGTTTTGAAAATATAATAATGAATGTCTTTTGGTTGTGAATATTCTCCAATAAGGTTTTCCCACACAAAACTTCTTGTGAACTCATTTATTGGTGGTCAATTCCAATAGAAACTAGGAATTACTTCAACACCTCTCCTTGTAATTGCCAAATCTAAATTTTCCTTCTTTCAAGATTAGGTAGAAAAAATTGCATAGACTAGGAGTGCATAAGTAGGAAATATACTAGCAATTGGGTAACATAGTGTCTTGTGTAAAATTTTGTTTCCATACTACTTCATATACTTCGATCATTTTTTAGAAAGATTTGCTACATAAATTATTAAATATTAATATATTATTAATTTTCTTTATCCCAATATATTAGTTGTCTACAATAGGGGTCAACATCCTCAATAGGGTAAGGATGTAAGGAATTAGGCTCAATAAAAAGTGGTAGAGTGATGTTCTCTAATAGTGGAGGATCTAAAGCTTAAATTCAAGAAAAATACCTTGTAGTTGCTAGGATTGTGGATTCTACCAAGAAATTTGGGAACTTGGCTTCAATGCCTTGGAATTGTCTCACTACCCTAGTCAAATATCTAGGAAAAGAGGTGCAACAAATTACAACTCACACAAAAGATTTCAATGGAGAATTAAAAGCCAAATACCCTTTTAGCATCCAAATGAAGTTATTTAAATAGACTAATTTCAATCAAAATCATGATCAAGGAAAAATCTAGAGTAATAAGGGGTAGGTAGAGTCACGACTCAACTTAGCTTACAATCAAAAGGCAAAAAGGTGTGAAACCTACCTGAATTGAGAGTTCTCATGTGTCTATCTTGAACATTGAGGTTATCCCTTTTACTAGAGCATGTCATCCCTTTCACTAAGATAGGATTATTGATAAATCATTTATATGCTTAGGTGACACCACTAGTTTCAAGGGTGAAAAAGTATTTTTTGGCAAGGATGATGGTATGCATGCAAGGAAAAGGTTGGGAAGAGAAAAAAAAAATGCGTGGAAGAGTCCTGAAGAGTTTTATTCAAGCCATGTGGTCCATGAGTTGAATGCCACATCATTATCAAACTAACATGCATGCCCATGCAATTTCAAGAACTTATAGTTCTAGAGTTCCCAAGTTTGCAATAGTAGAGAAAAATTTGGGGAATTTTTTGAGTCTAGTTTCACAATTTCTAACAACAATTGTTGGAAAAGTTTCAAATCCTTATTGTCATGCCTAATTTGTGTGAATCCTACAATCATTGAATTCCATGAGATCAAATTCTATCCAAAGCATTTTGTTAATGAGTTTTAGGGCTTTGTCAACAAGACCATATAGAGAAAACCTCATGAAAATTTGGAATATAAATCCTTTTAAGGCATTTCTTGAAAGAGATTAAAAGGCTCATTAACATGCCCATTTAATGCAAATCTAGAAATCATTGTATCCCATGGAAATGTATCACTTCTAGGCATTTTTGTATCAACAATAAATCCTTTATTTGCAAAACCAACAATCATCACATTCCATGACACTATGTCTCACTAAGGCATTTGCTTAAAGAGTTTTAGGGCCTCATAAAAAAAGCAGTTATGTAAAAATAATACAACATTGAATTACATGTAGTTGCATCTTTTTAAACATCTCCTTGAAGAATTCCTAGACTTCATCAATAGATCCTTGGTGTGTACAATCTCAAATTAGAAATCAAAATAAGAAGCCAAATACAAACTATGAATCCTAAATCAAAATCAAGAAACACATTATGTAAGGACCTACTAGTCCTAAACTTAGAAAAAACTAACATAATTGATTCCCAATAAAACTAACATGCATTTACAAAATACATCAGAATCAATCGGGAAATGATCAGAACCAATCGGGCAATGATCAGAACCAATCGAGCAATGGGCGGAGGTGCAAATTTTTTGGGTTTTCAAAACAAGGTGGGAAGAGGCCCGATTTTTCTTAGGGATCAGAACTGGGTCCCAAGGATTGGAAGATGGCGGCAAGATGACACTGTCCCATGGAAGGGTGGGGCAAGGCCTCAAAGCAGAGCCACAGAGAACAGTAGATGGTGGAAAGGTTTTAGTGTCCCCCGTCAGCCTCACCAAGGATAGTCAAAGGATGCCCCTCGTTTTGGCCAATATTCAAAATTTGACATTCCTTTTGTCAAAATCTTCAGGGACAAACATTACATCAAACCGGTTTCAGATTTACCCTCAGGAAATCGATGGTTAAATCATTTCACATGTCTTCAAGATCAGCCAGATAGCCCCGACACTTTTTTCAATAATCCTCTTGCTCATCCGACCCACTCTTCTCGCTCCCATCCCTATAAAGCAGTTGGTAATCTTTAAAATCATTTGAACTCCAACACCTGCATCCAAGGAGCTTCTCTCAACCATGGGGCATGTACGATCCTCAGGGGACACCCAAGCCACCATCCACCTTCATTCGGGCGGGAAAAAAAATTCAAAATTCTTTTGGGCGGGAATTTTTTTTTTCAAAATCATGTCAGGAAGGCCTCCATTTCCGAATCCATTCCGAACAAAAATCTAAAAGAAACAATCAATTTTTGACATCTGCGAAACATCCCCTTTCGTCCCTCACCAACCCCCTCTCAAAGCTGGCTTTGTTGATGCGGAAACCGGAGCAGATCAACAAGGAGATCATGGAAAGTCGATACCAATGCACTCTGTGTGGAAAAGAAAAGTGGCAAAGATTAAAGAGATGGACTCCTCTCCCGCTCGGGCTCTGGTTGAGGACACACCCACTGTCAAGATATCCTTTTCGGACCATGTTCTCTCCCAGTCGGTCTCTCTTCTTCGGAAATCGGCTCTCATCAGTGAGTTTAGTTCTTCAATCCCGCATCAATCTTTGCTTTCATGGGCAAATAGTCACTGGTCGGGTCTTCGTGATATTTCTTCATCGACAGTCACTTGGAATTTTTTATAGCCCTATTCTCTTCAACAGAAGATAGAGATGCAGTACACAAAAATAAAGGCTGGTTTTGTCAAGGGGCCGGTCTTTTTACCTTTTCTTGGATTCCAAACTTTAAACCAGATGCTAATCTTTGCAGATTTTATCCCCACTGGATCTCCCTTCCAGGTTTTCCTTTGGAATACAGAGACCCAGATATTGTGGAGACCATGGCTAATCAACTAGGCATCTTTGTTGATCATGATCTTATACCCTTTGAAATAATCAAGAGAGACGTTAGGGTTTGTCTTCACCTTACCTCAAAATGGGGTTTGTGGCATCAAGACCCTACCAAAGCTTTTAACCATTTCATCAAAATGGGGTTTGTGGCATCAAGACATCGCATTGGATAATGCTGAGGTCATTTGTAAATATCAACAACAATTAGGCCACTTCACAAATTGTTGTAGTGGTCATGAGCGCCCAAAGCTTTCAGTTTGTAAAAATCATTGCTTAGATCATCTTCTGTGTCCTACGCGCCAGCATGAGGTAGTTTTGGTTTTCGATCATGTACAACCTCGTAATGATCCCCTTGAACCTCATAATGCCTTTGAACCATCCTATGTTCAATGGATTAATCAACTGACCCTTTTTTTTATCACGTATAATTGGATCCTTTCTAGCTATAAATCTGCCTCCATACCCACATCAGTTCTCCAATTATATGTGTAGCGTAGAAATTAGGAATCATCAAAACAAGTAGATCAATCAAAACACTAAACATGATAACTTAATCAAAATAACTCTCATTGAAATGAACCTAATTCCAAAGCACATTCAATAGAGGCACAAAAACAAAGCATTTAAAAGAAAATGTCATGCAAACCATATAACAATTCGGATGCTTCTTCCATGCGGCTCCATTGTTGTTCTTTCCTCTTCAATGGGTTTGTGGATCTCACCTACAAGTGCTCACACAATTGAAAGCAAAAAGCTCAAGAGTACTAGAAGCGAAAGTTCGGTAGTTTGATAGAAATTCGGGATTAAGGATTCGAAGGATTAAGGGATTTGATTGAAGAAAATCATCCAATTTATAGATAAATTGGAGAAAAGACAAGATTAGCATGATAGTGATTCGAATGGAAATTCAAATCAATAATAGCAAAATTATGACATATCTATGACAAATTGCTATGCAAGGATTATGACAATTCATGACAAATTTCTATGTCAAGAATTTATGACATTTTATGACATTTTATGACAAATTCTATGACACATTTCTATGTCAAGAATTTATGACAATTTATGACAAATTCTATGACAAATTTCTATGTCATTGCCATAAATTTAGGAGAGAAATTGAATTTAAGAATTAAGAAATTAGGAAATTAGAAATTAGTGAATTAATCAATAATTTTTCATTTATTAATTAATTCATTCACAAAGAGGAATAATTAGCCAATTAAATGAATATTTAATTGTAATGAGAAAACTTAGGATAAATAAGTAATTTATTAATCCTAAAGGACGAAATGACGCACAAGGTTAAATGATTAAATCATGAAACCCTAGAAGGTGAATTAACAATGCGAGGATGACAATTAGGTCCTGATTAAAGATAATTAATGTCGATCATGATTTGATTTTGGATTGATAAATGACCAATGTGATAAATGATTTGATTGAGAAAATGTGCCAATTGATGAGGAACAATGACAAATTGATCCAAATTGACATAATTGAGACAGACAATGATCGATGACAAATCGGTCGCAAAATGACAAGATTGACAAAAGGGACAAGAATCGACGACAAATAGATTGCAAAACGACAATATTGAAAATGACCACGATCGATGACAAATCGATCGTTAAATGACAAAATTAAACATGACAACGATTGATGACAAATCGATCGTAAAACGACAAGATTGATAAACCGATCGCCAGATGACAAGATTGAAAAGAGGACAAAACCCTAATTAGGATTGACGATGTCCAAAATGATGACAAATAAGCACGCACATTGATGCAATAGGATAAGATCGATTAAAATCATGACTGGATAGTGTTGTCGACAAGATCAAATTCGAGAGCGAGATAAAGGAAGAATGTAGAAGAATGACTCGATGTTCGCAAATGATAAAAACCAAGTGCGTGACATAGGAGAAATGTTAATGCGACGCAAAAACCTAAAATGAGGCAATGCGCAATTGTTAAAGTATGACCTCGCAAGCGTTGACCATTTTTGGGTGTCTACAATATGAAAAAACATCTGATGACAAAGAAGCTATAGTTCAAGACCTAATGTTCAATGAATCCCCGATCGATATCCAGAATTTAATGTAGAGCTTATCAGTTTTAGGGATAGCTATTTCAAGTAAGGAGGGTCATTTCCAGGAAATAACAGATGATATCTTGTTCACTCTAGCTGCCACTATGATTGAGGAAATTGCAGAAGAGGAAGGTGTTAGTATGACAAATGTAATGTGTCCCTTACGAGATACAAGGTGCGGTGCTTCATCTCCTGACATCTCAGATAAAGGGGAACTGCCGTAAAAAATTAGGCAGGAAGGAGTGGAAACCCCTTCATAAGATGGTGAGGGAAAAAAAACATTTTACTTTTGACTATGCACAATCCTTATCAATTGAACAGATGCCCAGTTTGAAATCTGATGGCTTCACCACCCCAAAAAAGAGAGGTAGAAAACCGAACTCTGTGAAAATTCAAGAAGAAATAGAGGCAGGTGTACAGAGCACCTTAGACGGGAAATTTAAAGTATCAAAAAGAATTACAAGGAGTGCAAAAGGCACTCCTTCTTCACAATGAAAATGATTTCTTAGAACGTCAGGGGCATTAATGCCCTTGACAAAAGAGGGAGAATAAAATCTCACCTTGATTCTTCAAAGGTGGACATTTTTTTTTCCCAAGAAAAGAAGCTATCACATGAAATGTATCACAAAACAATGGCTAAATGGACACAATTTGGATCGACCCACATGCAAGGTGTTGGGGCCTCGAGCGGATTGCTTACATTATGGAATCCTAAAAAAGTCCAAGTTCACTTATTAGATCGAGATCTTAACTGGAAAATGTTGAAAGCAGTATGCTATGACATGACCTTCACGGTATTTAATATTTATGGCCCCATCCCCACTTCAGAAAAGAAAGGCCTATGGGACAAGCTGTCTCTTCTACTCCAACAAGAGGAAGCACAAAACTTCATCATTGGAGGAGACTTTAATGCAATCTTGTCTCATAAGGAAAAGCAAGGAGGAATCTGCCCACCCCCATGATCTATGTAGGATTTTTTTAGCTTCACCATTAAAAACAACTTATTGGATGTGATCCCCAATAATGGTTTCTTTACTTGGACTAACAAGAGATCAGGCTTCCTTCAGATTGCATAGAGACTCAATAGGTTTTTTATTCCTCTGGAATGGCACCTCAATCGGGTCAGTTATCATTCAGATATTCTCCCCATTTCCGAATTAGATCACTTCCTAGTCCAAATTACCCTGGAATGACAAAAACAGAACCCCATGCCGGTTTATGGCTCCTCCTTCAAGTTTGAGCACATGTGGTTTAGACACCCACATTTTCAGGCTTTATTAAGACAATGGTGGGTATCTGCCCCTACATGTAGAGGAATGAAGATGTTCCAATTTTTTAAGAAAATTTAGTTTATTAAGATCCAGGCTAAGGAATGGAGCAGAAAGATTTTTAAGAATGTTTTTGCCCAAAAAAAATCATTGCTCAACAACTAGAAGAAGTTAACCAAAACATAATTTCCAATGGTTTGGATCAACTCCTACACTCTACACAAAAGGGCCTTCAAAGTGAATGGGAAGAGGTCTGTAAGAGAGAAGAAGAGTACTGGAGATAGAAATCAAGAGAGCTCTGGCTGCAACAGGGAGATAAGAACACAAAATTATTCCATGCCTCCACAAAACAAAGGAATGCATCCAACTTTATATTCTCAATCAAGCATGAGGACTCAGGGGAACTGATTAAAAATTTAGCAGATATCCAAGATCAAGGTGTAAAGTTCTTTAAGAATCTCCTAGCCCCGCCACATTCTAATTTAGATCCTTCTTGGAAGGACAATGCTGAGCTTCTACTACAATCTATTCCACCTCTAATTTCTGACCAGGATAACAAAGCCCTTCTGGCCCTCTTCACTTTGGAGGAAGTCCACAAAGTGATATTTTCCCTTTCCCCAGATAAAGCCCCAGGTCCGGATGGGTTCACCGCCCTCTTCTTTCAAAAGTGCTGGGATGTGATTGGTTTTGACCTCTTAGAGGTAATGGAAGAATCCAGGAAAAGGGGAGCTATGCTGAAAGGTTTTAATGCAACAAATATTGTTCTTATCCCAAAAATCCCTTCCCCTTCTTCATTCGCAGAGTTCAGACCCATTTCTCTTTGTAACACAATATATAAGATTGTAACTAAGGCCATTTACCTTAGAATACACTTCCTCATACCAAGGATCATCTCACAAGAACAAGGGGGTTTTGTCCCAGGTAGGGAGACTATGGAAGGAGCCCTAGTAGCGCATGAGGTTTTACACTCTATCCATGATAGCCAACAAGAAAATTTTGTTATCAAACTTGATATGATGAAAGCATACGACCAGGTCAAGTGGGAGTTCCTCTTCAAAGTATTATCAAAATTTGGTTTCTCAGACAAATGGTGCAAATGGATCAAAAATTGTATCTCAGGCGCACATTTCTCCATTCTAATAAATGGTCATCCTTCAGGGTTTTTTCAGGGGACACAGGGGATAAGACAAGGCGACCCTCTGTGACCTTTTCTCTTCATTCTCATGGCAGATGCTTTGAGCAGATACATCAAATTTCAATCCTTTAATGGGCTTTGGCTTGGGGTCACCCTTCCAGATACTTCAACAATAGTAACTCATTCTCTCTTCGCTGATGACACATTGTTATTTGGTAAGTCTTCTCTAAAAGAAGCCAAGCTCATCAAGCAAACACTCGATATCTATTCTTCTACTTCGGGTGAGAAAATTAATGCTGCCAAGTCTAAGATTTTCATTTTCAACACACGTTCAATCTTATCACTAAGAATATGCAAGACTTTGGGCTTCTCAATGGACCAATTACCATCCTCCTACCTTGGCATCCCCTTTTTTATGGGATCAAACAAACCGTCCTATTGGTCTGCTATCATTGGTAGAATTCAGGCACGAATCTCAGCTTGGAAAGTAAGGTGGCTTTCACTATCAAGTAGAATCCTTCTTATCAAGTCAGTGCTAACAATAATACCGAACTATTACATGTCTGTCCTCAAGGCTCCCTCATCCGTCATCCAACAACTGCAGAAACTCGTTAGAGATTTTCTATGGAACAATAATATGACAAATGAAAGGAAAATCCCCTTAACCTCTCTGGAAAATATGTCATGCCAAAAATCCCAAGGGGGAGTAGGACTTCACAATTTGAAGCACAACAACAAAGCCTTTGGAGGGAAATTGATTTGGAATAAATGTACACTAACCCAGTCTCCAAATGGTGTCAGATTATGCAAGCTAAATATTTGGACAACACTCAACCATCAAGAGTATTGACACTTTTAGACCCTCCAAAGGGATTTGCTATTTGGAACTTCATGATGGATTCAAGGAATCTAATATCCAAGTATGTTTCATGGGAAATCAATAATGGTCTCAGTGCTAACTTCTGGGCAGACTCATGGTGTGGGAATCCTCCTATTGCTCAATTGGATAACATGACAAACATCATGGATACAACCATAGCCCATTGGGGTATAAAATTGAGTGACTATGTGTCTGTTGTAGAAATATTTTTTAGGAAAAATAATCTAGAAAGATCCTACTCTTCTCCCAATACCCCTCCAGCAAGCTTCCTCATTGGCCAACATTTTATTGAATAGAACAATCATCATGTCTAATAGAGATTATGTGTTAATTTGGGTAGCTGCAAAATCAGGGCAATATTCAATCAAAGAAGGTTACAATGCCTTGCAACAGGGTTGCAACAGTAAGGCAAGCAGTCGGGCATACTCCTTCTATTGGAATGACATTGTCTTACCAAAAGCAGGTTGTTTTGCATGGCTAACACTGAATAAAAGAATCTTAACAACAGAGAGATTAGTAAAACTAGGCATAACACAAGCTTTAATTGTGTATTTTGTGACTTAGAGAAATAATTAGTTGATCATTTATCTTTACATTGCTCTTTCGCCTTCCAATATTGGTCCTTCATCATGAATAAACTCCAGCTCATGTTGCCCTTTCCGAAATCACTGTGGGATATGTTTAACTCCTGGCCTCTTTTATTCTCTACATCAACCTTCTTAGGTATTTGGAAATGTGCTCTTGCTCACATTATTTGGGCAATCTGGTGGGAGAGGAACAAAAGAATCTTTAGAAAGACATCCTCTTCTCTGGATCAAGTTTTGATCAAATTGGAAAATTCGATTGCGGAAATCATTAACTCTTCTCTCACAAATTCCAAGGACATCCAGTCATTTACCCGGTGGGACAAGGAAATTGCAAAATCATGGCACGGTATTATTTTGCCAATAAGGATTCCCCCGAACTGGTCTTCAATCCATGTGAAAGACAGGTCGTCCATAAAATGGACACCCCCAGCTCCAAATTTTTTTAAGATCAACTTTGATGGCTCTTCTCGTGGAAATCCAGGGAAATTGGGAATTGGAGTTTGCATACGAGATCATTTTGGCAAAATGCGTGCTTTCCAAGCTTCACCCATCCCTCCGGGTACGAATAACTTGGCGGAAGCAAATGCTTTACTAACCGGTTTTGTACTAGCAAGGAAGTGTGGCCTCTCCAACATACACATAGAAGGGGATTCTTTAGTCATTATCAATTCAATTACCTCGAAAATATCTAAGACCTGGCAGCTATCTTATGTCCTGAAGCATACCTTGGATCTTCTTGACACTTTTTCAGACTACTCTGTCAGTCACACACTAAGAGAGGGCAACTCTGTTGCTGACTTGTTAGCAAACATGGGCTGCGATGGCATTTCGGTGGAGTCAATTGCAATTCCTTCTAAATTGTCTTCTTTTCCCAAATTGCTCGAATTAGTACAAAAGGAAAGTACAACACTCTTACTGCAAGCTACTTCCTATTAAATACTCGCATGCAAGCACATAACCGGTGTCGGTGAACAAGAAGGCTGACATGACACTTGCATTTATGCTTTTAATGCATTTTGTAGATGGCATGTATGAAACTTTAGTGCGAAGTACCCAGGGATTCTCAATACGTCACTTCACACGGGGTAAAACAGACTTAGGCCTCTCACACATCCCCTCGACTATATTACGGTCACAAAATTAATGCAAGGATCACAAACATGATCCTAAAATTTGATCATTTATTACACTTTAAGATGGTATTTTTGTTTATAAATGGAACCAGCCTGCTCGCACACACACAGTTCTTAGCCGAAATTTTTGAAAATTACACACACAGTTCTCAATCAAAATTTTTAAAAATTTAAATATTTGAAGTATCACAGTGCTCTATAATATGGAAAACGGTTCTTGTGGAGGATGCAGGCAAATTCACTGGGAGTATATGCCATGGAATGATCGGATTTCAGTGCAAATTCCAGAACCTTCGGCGGCTTTTCATGGGCACATCAATGACGGGGACCTCAACCAACTTTTTCTATTACACAACCCACAATTGAGAAGAGCTGTCAAAGACTTCATCGATGAGGAGATGTTATCCCCGCAAGCCAAAAGGATTCTGTATCCTCATCAACTTCTTAGTTCCTTTCTGCCAAATGCTCTGGATCTCTTGCAATCTATTCCTCTGCTGGATTTAGTATTCTTCAAGTTGGTAAGACAAGATGTGCTTCCCCCGACCCTGTTCCATGAAGCCCTGGCAAAATATAATCTATGGCAGGGGTTGGCTCTCCTTGGGGGCCTCTTTCCACGTTATTTTCTTCAATCTAGCCATGCTTACATGGTACTCTATGACCGAATAAAGCATGCCCTAGAACGACAAAATTTTCACCATGTGAAGAATGACTTGCATCAATTCGACAGACAATTGGATGACCACATTATACACAGAGTCAAAATTAAAGTTGGGGCTCTAATGAAAATCCTGGAAATAGAAAATGTTGACCCCTGTTTGGAAACATCGCAACCAGTGGAAAGGGGTCGGACTACGGATAGGGTTCCAGATCTCAACGTACCGAGGCAAGATGAAGTCACAGGATGGACTACTTCCTTTCTGCCCATTTTTGATGCCCCTGCAATTCAGCCCCAGGAAGACACCGCAATGAACGAGTAAAGTTATTCCATTTTTGTTTTTTTCTACCCAGAATATGCTCTTTTTTGTCAGATGGAAAATCTAATCGCAACCGAACCGGTAGAGGAGTCATCTTCTTTTCTTGTCAACTAGCACTGGTATTGGAGGCTTCTCTTTTTATGAACCGGTCATAAGAACATCATACTGGTATCAAAATACCGATACAACATAATGGGAAACCGGTTGGCACAACTCATCAGTGCTCAGATAATCAAAATCACACTCCTCAGTCGCCACGGTAACTGGTCAAGGGGTTTGGTTATTTTTGGTTTCCTTCAGTCTCGTCCCAACCGGTTACCCTCTTTTTGGCCCCTAAGAGACTCATTCTATGGGCAGTCCCTATTTATCTCTCCGGATTGGGTGGCTTCTTCTCATAGCCTCTTTCCTTCTCCATCACTGTATCTGAGCAAGGATATAGGGTTTTCTTCTTGGTTCTTTCCCTATTGAGCTCTTGAATCAGTTTTCTTATTAATATATATATATATATATATATATATATATATATATATATATATATATATATATATATATATATATATATATTAGTGGCTTGCCACTTTTGTTTAAAACAAAAAAAACAAAAAAAAACTAACATGCATTTAATAATGAATTTGATTTATCGTAAATAAAAATACAAGTCTTAAGCTAACAATAATTAACAATTGCCATTAATATGAATGCAACACTACATTCAATGAATAAAGTAAGATTCATAAGTTATGAAAAATGGGCAAATGGATAAATAATCCAACCAATTAGTTAGCAATTATATGAATGAGTCAATTTGAAGATAACCACAAATTACTATATATGAAAACTACGAAACACTATGTCAATTTAACGACTTTTACATACTAAGGATAACTTAATCAAGCATTTAACCCAAGCATCACGCATTCAAGGAAACTCATCAAAGAGAACACTTACGTAATGGTTTGTGTGAATGATTAATGTGAACTTAAAGTATGTATTAACTGAATCAATCATTCATGAAATGAAAGAAGACTAAGCATGAAAGAACACATTCCACAATCATACACAAGTAGGACACATGTTAGTGGGTTAGTGGTTAGTAGTTTTCCTTACTTTCTGTTAGTTACATTCTCTTGGCGACTTCCTGTCACATTTTTGACAATAGGCCTCATAGGCCCTTTACATAGCTTACATAGCTTGATCATACATATCTTACTTGATCATGAGACCACATTGGGCTTTTACAAGAAATCATTTATACATCATACAATATTCCATAAGATTTTACAATGATATACATAATTCTTTGTCTCTGGATGTAGTGTCTTCCTGGCCATTGGACTCACCTCCATTTGCGATCTGGAAGACAAACAAATAACCCAGACGTTTTATCCGCCCAACCAATCGAAGCTCACACTTCTTGATGCTCATGACAAGCCCCCATCCCTCACGACAGAGTATCCTAGCAAGCCAACATCAACTTTCGGGAATGGAACCTGTGCGTGCATGTACTATCTAACAACCAAATTGTTGAAATTAGCTACATGTGCTATGCCAGGGAGAAATATTAATTAAGTTATTTGGCCAAAATTAAACCCTTTTGGGGTCGGTGAAAAGACCCTTCCCTATTTAACCCATAATCAAGCACCTTTCCAACACATTCGTCATTGACAGTGATATAATATTATACCTCTCGAATAAAATTTATTATTATTTTTATGCGATTCTATATTTCCAATCAAACTCTAGTTTTTGAATTCCAGTTTAAAATTAAACCCAAGTCAAACCAATATTACCCCCAATTTTTTATTTTTTGAAAAACATTATCAGTATTATAACTGAAATATAGAAATCTTTATCATATATATATATATATATATATATATATATATATATATATATATATATATATATATATATATATTCTTATTATATCTAGAGAGTCAACGACTTCAATAAATCAATGATGCCTACTACAGAATTGTGTAAATAGAGGATTAAATTATAGAGGGGAAAAAAAGAAATTTAATCACAAACAAAGATTTTTGTTTTAAGGACCACTATCCAAATAAAACAAGAATTTGAGAAGCATCAGTAGTGAAGAAAGAAAATAATCCAGAGAAGATCGACTTGACCATATTACCAAATCTTTTCAAGGGATACACACACACACACACACACACACACACACACACACACACACACACACACACACACACACACACACACACACACACACACACACACACACACACACACACACACACACACACACACACACACACACACACACACACATATATATATATATATACTACTGTAAAAAATTAATGCAAAAAATGATTTAATTAGCAGAGCGATCGATTCAAGTTATGAGAACAATTGAACAAACAAATTGAATTGTGGTAAGTTTACAAATTTGAGAAAGGAGGAAAAGAATGGTTGTAACAAATCGATTCAACAAATTGCAATTAGAAACAAAGGGGAGAAAAACGATACCTAAAGCCCTCTTAGAAAATCTATTCATGCAAAAATCTGGAATAAGAGGAAAAACTCTAAAAATAAACATCGACAAATAAAATAAAATAAAGAATCGATTTATTAGTATATATCTATATCTGCTACGATTTTAGAGAAATATGCAAAAGTAAGGAATTAGCAAACGATTGAAACAGCTAAAGTGTAAAGAAGAATGTGGGAAAAATAGACAATAAGCATGAGTCAAAGGGAAATTTACCTTGTCACCAACCACTAAAAGGAGAGGGGGATGACGCCTTTCTAGCAGTTCAAACCTTCTCCACGCTCTCCCAAATATATTGATTTCTGCTACAACACGTGGGAAGGAGAGGATAAAGAGGAGAAGAGATGGCGTCTTAATCCTGTAAGAAAATTGATGGGAACTTCCAACCAAATCTGGACGCTTGCATAAAGTGTTCTCAGCATAAGAAAAGGTGATGTGAAAGCAGAGAGATGATAATTCAATATTTCTCTCTGGTTTTTAAATTATTCAGGATGAGAGAATCGATCCATAGATTGTGGATCTAGATTTGGAGAACTCAGAATTGATTGGGAGAAATCTCAAATAGATTTGTGAGTTAAGAGAGTTAATCAAGAGTTGGACTAGTTTGATTAGCTAGTGAGGATTAGAAATTTGAGAGTTGACATGGAGATGCAAATAGTTTAACTCTATCAAATTTGAACTTGTGTTAAATTTAAAATATGTTTGAATTCCAATAAGTTATTAAATTAATATTTTAAATTCATTCATTTTTAATCTTTTATTTAATATTTTAATTTAATTTTTTATATCTTAATGTTATTTATTATCGATTTCTCAAATTGATTCTATTATTTAATTATTACATGTGTGTGTGAATACACAGGCCACATTCCCTAGGTTACTGCAGACGAGCTAGAAGACCCCTCCTCAGTTATTTGTTCACCTTCGATGGTCAACCCTGCATCCACCTCGCACTCAACAAAAATCCTCAAATCATCATGATATTTAGAAATTTGCAAGATAATTAAAATAATGTTGTTAATAACATCATCATGTTAAAATATTGTTTTTCAATTTAATAACGTCAAAATATCATTAAATAGCATCATAATCTCGTCAACACAATTTAATGTCAAACATAAATAATGTCGCCAAACACATCAAACATTATCATAATATCAATGTCAAATTTAGATAATATCATCAAGCATCAATAATATCCTATCTTATCAACTTAGTCTAAAACTCATTCGTCTAAATCGGGTTGTGACATCCTTCCCCACTAGGAAGAGACATCGTCCCGATGTCTTATTACACAAACATGCATGATAATAACTAAGTCCATCAAAGAAAATACGGGAAAGAATGCTCAATATCCTCAACATTTTCCCATGTAGCGTTGTCCTCTGAATATTGGTCCCATTGGACCTTATACGGAAAGATCTCTCTCTTGCGCAACTGAATAGTGTGCCTATCAATAATCCGAGTGGGCTCCACTAGCACTACCCCAAGGTCTTGTACCTATAGTGCACACCAATCAAGAATATGAGAAACATTTGGATGATAGGGATTAAGTAATGAAACATAAAAAACATTGTCCGGGCAAGACCAGGTAGTAGTGCAAGTCGGTAAGCAACTGGATAAACCACTTCTAGGATGTCAAATGGTCCAACATATCTAGGTGCCATTTTTGAGGACTTCTCGAAAGAGATAGAACTCTTCTGAGGTCTCACCCTCAAAAAGACCTTATCCCCTTCTAAAAACTGTCGGAATGTCTTATTCTTATCTGCATAACTCTTTTGTCTGTCAACTGCTTCCTTAAGCCTAGCCTTTATTGACGCCATTTGTTCTTCCATTTCCTTACGTAGTTTAGAACCAACTAAGACTCTGTCTTCTACTCTGTCCCAACTGACAGGTGTTCTGCACTTATGCTCATAAAGAGCCTCAAACGGTGCCATGCCTATAGAGGAGTGATAAGAATTGTTGTATGCAACCTCAACTAAGGCAGGAAAATCCTCCCATTTGTACTGTCGATCCATACAGTACATCCTCAATAAGCCCTCTACTACTTGATTTAATCTCTCAGTCTGACCATCTGTTTGAGGATGGTAGGCTATGCTAAAGTTCAACCTTGTCCCTAAAGCTGCATTCAAAGTGGTCCAAAACCGTGAAGTCATTCTCACATCCCTGTCTAAAATTATTGTCTCAGGTACCCCATGTAATCGGAAAATTTCCTTAACAAATTTCTGTTCCAAAGCTACTAATCCATCCTTAAGGTTATTGGGTATAAACTTAGCTACTTTAGTCAATTTGTCTACTACAACCAGTATCATGTCATGCTTATGCTTGGACATAGGTAATCCCTGAATGAAATCCATACTTATCACTTGTCATTTATAATTTGGCACATGGTGCGAAAACAACAACCTTGTCGGATGCATATGCTTAGCCTTGACTCACTAGCATTCAAAATATTGCCTCACATAGGCTATTACATCCTTCTTAAGTCCCGACCAGAAATATAAGGGTTTCATATCCGCAACCATCTTATTCACACCAGGGTGTCCAAAATAAGGAACATCATGCATTTCCTCCATGATCGATTTCCTTAACCCTCCTAGGTTAGGAATATACATCCTTCTCATGTATCTAAATAGTCCATTTGGCTCAAAAGTGTATCCATCAAAACAATGGTCAGAAGGATCAGTTTCTAAGGCACTCTTGACTAAGTCATAATATTCATCCCCTTGGAGATTATCCAACACTTGTTGTCTCAAGGTAGTTCTCGTGGTTGCTATTATTGCTAGGTGCCTTCTTCTACTTAAGGCATCGACCACTCTGTTTTCCTCACCCTTGATGTAATCTATCCCAAAATCATACTCACTCAAAAATTCTAGCCATCTTCTCTGCCTTGCATTCAAATTAGGTTGGGTAAAGATGTACCTTAACCCATGATGATCAGTCTTTAACTCAAATGGCTTACCCGAGAGATAGTGTCTCCACATTTGGAGAGCATGGACAATAGTAGCTAATTCCAAGTCATGTGGTACATAGTTAACTTCATGTTGCTTCAATTTTTTGGAATCATAGGCTACCACTTGTTCATTCTGCATTAATACTCCTCCTAGTCCTCTCATGATGCATTAGTGATAACTGTGCATGGTCCATTTGGGTTAGGTATAGTGAGTATAGGTGCAGATGTCAACTTTTGTTTTAGTAAGTTGAAAGCTTGCTCACATTCTTCTGTCCAATCAATTTTTTTTCTCTTTCTTTGAAGTGCAGTTATAGGAGTTGAAATCTTAGAGAGCCCTTCTACAAATTTTCTATAATATCATGCTAATACCATAAAGCTATGGACCTCAGAAACATTTCGAGGGGTTGGTCATTCTATGATTGCCTTGACCTTTTCTGGATTGACATACACTCCATCTTCAGAAATGATATGTCCTAGGTAATGGATCTTCCTTTGGAAAAAAGGTACATTTAGACAATTTACCATAGAGCTTATGTTCCCTTAATCATTGCAAAACTAACCTTAAGTGCTTCTCATGCTCCTCTATGGATTTTGAGTAGATGAGGATATCATCTATGAAAATCAGGATGAAGTCATCCAAACAACCCCTAAAAAACTATTCATAAGGTTCATGAAAGTTGCTGGTGCATTTGTCAATCCAAAAGGCAACACTACAAACTCATAATGTCCATAGCGAGTTCGAAATGCAGTTTTGTGTATATCTTCATCTTTTATTCTAAGTTGGTGATATCCTGATCTAAGATCAATCTTTGAGAGCACTGTTGCACCTTTCATCTGGTCGAACAACTCATCAATTCTAGGGAGTGGGTACCTATTCTTGATGGTGAATTTGTTCAACATTCTATAATCAATGCATAAGTGGAGTGTGTCATCCTTTTTCTTGACAAAAATGACTGGTGCTCCCTAGGGTGATACACTTGGTCTGATTAGACCATTATCCATCAACTCTTGTAGTTGTACCTTTAGCTCATATAACTCAGTGGTGGCCATTCTATAAGGTGCCTTGGATTGAGGTTCAGTCCCTGGATGTAGCTCAATAGTAAAGTCAAATTCCCTCTTGGGAGGCAATCCTGACAATTCTTTGGGAAATACATCTTGGCACTCTCGGAATAGGATGTGCATCAAACCCATTCTTACCATCCTCCTTGATGTGGACTATATATATTTCACAACCCTTCCTTTGGCCCCTCTTAAGTTGCATTGCAGAAATTTGCCTAAGTTGTAAAGGCTTCTTAATTCCTTGTATCTCCACTCAATTGCCTACATCATCAAGGCATGTTACAAGTTTTTCTTCACAATTCACCGTGGCCTTATGCTCAATTAACCATTGATTCCTAAAATCACATCATAACTTCCTAAGGGAGCTACATAGATATTCACTTCTATTAGGAAATTGGGAAGTTGTAATTCAATGCATGCCAAACATCGATCTACCCTTCGTTTTGCCCAGTTTCCATATTGAACATTCCAAGGTTTACACATGTAACTAGGCTTAATATTCAACTTAGATACAATCCTAGGATCCACAAAACATTCAGTAGCACTCGTGTCTATAAGAATAGAGACTTCATGACTAAAAAGTTTACCATTAAATTGAATAGGTGAAGCTTGAAAGTCTGCTTGATAGTTGTCAATTGCGACATCAATCCGGTGTTGCGTTTTCCTCTTTCCTCCCGTCTCAGTTGTGCATTGATTACACTGATTAGCATAATGATTTCCTCCACATATAAAGCATCCAACTCTAGGTCCCTACTTATACTATGGTTTTTCCTTCCCATTGTTACTCTTGTTGTTGTATTTGCTATTGCCATAATTATTGTTGTTCTTGTTGAAATTCTGCCCCTTGTTGTCCCCAGTATTACTCTTCTTCATGCTCCTGATATGCTGAGTTCTACCCTTTTGATTTTTGTTTTGAAATTTTCTCTTCTTGAATTCTGAGTTTTCGTTTCTAGTTTCATATATCTGTTTCAATTTTTGTTCCTGCATTGTGACTTTCTCAAGTGCTATTGCCATGTTTTTTAGGACTATGCATTTCAACTTCTGCTCCAATCTATGGTTTTAGTCCTAATATGAACTTATGGAGCCTGAAATTCTCATTCATCTGATATTGTGGTACATACTTCAGTATATGAGATTTTTTTCCCAATATTGAATCACTATCATCTTGTTACAAGCTAGGGTTGCCATTGCACCAAAAGATCGACCTGTCAATGCCCGATACAACCACTAGACTTATATAATCCACATGAGGTTGTTAAACCATGTCGCGAATCTTTCTTTGAGCTAATTGTATTTGGTTTTGTATTGCTTTGGCATTTGATGTCAAAGGGGGAGAGATTGATATAGAAAAACACATTATCCCTTTGGGGAGAGATTGTTACTTTGGGGAGAGATTGTTGGAGAGATTGATTACTCTCTGTATCTGTATTTTGGGAGATTGTTGATTTTTGGTTTTTGGCATTTTTGTTTTGGCACTTTGATGGTTTTTCCATCTTGTGTTGCCATCAATGCCAAAGGGGGAGATTGTTGGCATTTTGGATATGTTGATATGGTTTTGTCATTGATGTCAACACTTGCCATCGCTTGTCAACACTTATTAGCACTTGGAGATTTTGGTTATGTTCATTGACAAGTTAGAGACTTATGCAAAATCATTGGTATTTGGTTCACCGACAGATTATATTGTTCACCGGCACTTGGAATGACTTGGAAACTACTTGGTTATGTCGAAGACATTATTCGATCACTTGGTTTTGGTGATTTGGTTAATTGTTTATTCGGGTTTGCATATTTGTTGTTACCGACAAATAGGTCCAGGATAATCACCGACAGACATATCTATTCCAGATCAGCACGACATGTTATGGAGATGATGTATTATTATTGTAAATGTATTGAGCCGACATCATGCATCGGATATTGATTTACTTGTAATTGTTTAATTGTAATATCTTTTAGTGAGCTGACCTATTCAATTGGTCTTAGGTTATGGTATAAATGTAAGATCTCATTTGTAAGATCGAAGAGGGGGTGAGAAAGGATTGCAATAAGGTATATGCATAAATAAGCAGAGCTATACACGCAGACATCATTTGAAGGTTGAAGGAAGGATTTTGTGAAGGCAATCAGAACTAAACCGGTACTAAATCCAACATATGAAGATGCTATTTTGTGCAGTACATTATCATTGGATTTAACCATCCAATTGTAGTCAATGTGACTCTCATTTTGTGATTGAGCAGTGAGCTCTAGGCAGCTGACCTTTCTGGATGTGCAGAATCCATATTGTACACACATACTATATGCAGTAGTATCATTTGATTGTGGGTAAGGCTTCCCACCATGGTTTTTCCCCTTACAGGGTTTCCACATACAAACATTTGTGTTATGTGTTGTGGATGTTTCTATCTTTGTGTTTCATGCATTAATCTTTACCGGTATTGCAATTAACTGTTAAGATTGTCTACCAGCATAAAATTTGGTTTATCGGTATTAAGCATTAAGTTTTGGTTAAGTTAATTTTGGTTGAATTTATTAGACAACTGATTCAACACCCCCCCCCCTCTCTCAGTTGTCTCCGGGACCTAACAATCATGTCTCCTTGAGTCATTTTCTGAAATTCATTTATCTTTCCATTAAAGAAATGTTGCGGAAGCCACCTCCTTCTGAAAAGTTGGAGAAAATTGTTCCAAGGGAGTTCCCTAGGTTGAAAGTTGCTTTGTTCTCTTTCGTTGTCCCACCAAGTAGCTACTTCTCCTGAAAGTTGGTAGGTAGCCCATATAGATCTAGTCTTATCAGATAGGTTCCTAAGCTCAAAGTATTTCTCCATCTCAATAATCCATGCTTTTGCTCCATCACCTATGGTCTTTCGTCACATTTTGGTGGAGTAACCTTGTTGAGGTCCCTTGCTAATTCTTCTTATATCTTCGCTTTGTTGCCTTACTTCTTCTATCCTAGGTCCTTCATTAGTAAGTTGTGCATTGGCAGCTAGCTCATTCTTAGGATTCCCACTGATGACCCTTTGCATTTCCTGTTCCATGTTGTTCATGTGGGTCTCTTGGCAGTTTTGGAGCTCAAATATCTGATCCAACCTCTCACTAGAGTTATTGCTAGGTTCACTGCTAGATCCGACTTTGTTCCTTGTTTGCAACATGTTGTCCCGAAAGTTAAGAAAACTAAGTCTTAACGTAGAAGACACAAGACCCTAGAATTCAAACCTATGGCTCTGATACCAAAATGTAAGGACCCACTAGTCCTAACCTTAGAAAAAACTAACATAACTGATTCCCAATAAAACTAACATATATGTACATTTAATAATGAATTCAATTTTAGATTTTATTGTAAATGAAAATACCAGTCTTAAATTAACAATCATTAACAATTGCCACTAATATGAGTACAAGACTACATTCAATGCATAAAGTAAGATCCATAAGTTATGAAAAATGGACAAATGGATAAATAATCTAACCAATTAGTTAGCAATTATACGAATGAGTTAATTTGAAGATAACCACAAATTACTGTATATGAAAACTACGAAACACTATGTTAATTTAACGACTTTTACAAACTAAGGATAACTTAATCGAGCATTTAACCCGAGCGTCATGCATTCAAGGGAAACTCATCAAAGAGAACGCTTACGTAATGGTTCGTGCGAATGATTAATGTGAACTTAAAGTATGCATTAACTTAAACAAGCATTCATGAAAAGAAAGAAGACTAAGCATGAAAGCACACATTCCACAATCATACACAAGTAGGACACAAGTTAGTGGGTTAGTGGTTAGTAGTTTTCATTACTTTTTGTTAGTTACATTCTTTTGGTGACATCTTGTCACATTTTTGACAGTAGGCCTCATAGGCCCTTTACATAGCTTACATAGCTTGATCATACATAACTTACTTGATCATGAGACCACATTGGTCTTTTACAAGAAATCATTAATACATCATACAATATTCCATAAGAGTTTACAATGATATACATAATTCTCTGTCTCCGGATGTAGTGTCTTCCTTGCCATTAGACTCACCTCCATCTGCAATCTTGAAGATGAACAAATAACCTAGGTGTTTTATTCGCCCAACAAATCGAAGCTTATGCTTCTCGGTGCTCATGACAAGCCCCCATCCCTCACGACGGAGTATCCTAGCAAACCGACATCAACTTTCGGGAATGGAACCTGCACGTGCATGTAGTATCTAACAACCAAACTGTTGAACTTAGCTACATGTGTTATGACAGGAAGAAATTTTAATTAAGTTATTTTGCCAAATTTAAACCTTTTTGGGGTAGGTGAAAACACCCTTCCCTGTTTAATGCATAATCAAGCACCTTTCCAACACATCCATCATTGACAATGAGATAAAACTATCCCTCCTAGATAAAATTTATTATTTTTATGTGATTCTATATTTCCAATCAAACTCCAGCTTTTGAATTCCAGTTATACACACACACATATATATACACGACGACTTCAAAAAATCAATGATGCCTATTGCAGAGTTGTGTAAATAAATGATTAAATTATAGAGAAGGAAAAAAGAAATTTAATCACAAAGAAAGATTTTTGTTTTAAGCACTACTGTCCAAACAAAACAACAATTCAGAAAGCTTCAGCAGTGAAGAAAGAAAATAATCCAGAGAAGTTCGACTTGACCATATTACCAAATAATCCAGAGAAATTCAACTTGACCATATTACCAAATCTTTTCAAAAGAAAAAATTATATATATATATATATAAGGATTAATTTTATCTATAAAGAAAAGTTTATTTTAAAAAAACCACTCTCAAGAATTAATGGAGAAATTGATTTAATTAGCAAAGCGATCTATTCAAGTTATGAGACCAACATAACAAACAAATCGCACTGTGGTAAGTTTGTAAATTTGAGAAAGGAGGAAAAACATGGTTGTAACAAATCGATTCAACAAATTGCAATTAGAAACGAAGGGGAGAAAAACGATACCTAAAGCCCTCTGAGAAAATCGATTCATACAAAAATCTGGATTAAGAGGAAAAACTCTAAACTAAAACATCTGCTACGATTTCAGAGAAATCTGCAATAGTAAGGAATTAGCAAACGATTGAAACATCTAAAGTGTAAAGAAGAATGGGGAAAATAGACGATAAGCATGAATCAAAGGGAAATTTACCCTGTCACCAGCCGCTGAAAGGAGAGGGGGACGACGCCTTGCTAGCAGTTCAAACCTTCTCCACGCTCTCCCAAATAGATTGATTTCTGCTACAACACGTGGGAAGGAGAAGAGAAAGAGGGGAAGCGATGGCGTCTTACTCCTGCAAGCAAATCGATGGGAACTTCCAACCAAATCGGATGCATGCAGAAAATGGTTACTGCTCACGAGTTAGAAGACTCCTTTTCGGTTATTTGTCTGCCTTCGACGGTCGATTTTGCATCCACCTCGCACTCAACAAAAATCATCAAATCATAATAATGTCAAACATAAATAATGTCGCGAGACACATCAAACATTATCATAATATCAATGTCAAATTTAAATAATATCATCAAGCATCAATAATATATCCGTACCTATCTTATCAACTTAGTCTAAAACTCATTCGTCTAAATTGGGTTGTGACACATTAGAGCAATGTAGAGTGAAAAAAAAAACATAAATATGAAAGCCATTATCACATGCAAACCTCATATAAGTTGGATGTCTTCTTGGATGGAATATAGGTTGCTCAAATTGATAGTATGTACTTACAAAGTGATCATTCAAGTATATGGATATGAAGGATGAAGGTTTTGATTTATAGTGTTGGAAGAGGAATGTGAACAATGGGGATTCAATCTTAATGGATGGTTGAGATCAAATGAGAGAAAATGTGGAATATTTAATGATTAAGAATAGTCACGAGGGTTGTGAGGATAATTATCTCTTATTTTTTATTTATTTTGGATAAAGAGGTGTGAATAGGATAAAAATAGTGGTGACATAATGAAGGGGGTTACTGATGGAATATTGAGTGGATATTTTAGATTGTGTCATATATGATAACTATTATTATTTATTCAAAATAGATAAGTAAGTAACAAAATAAAATTTTAATTATTTAATGAAAATGAGAATTTATGAAAATAATTATTTTATTAAGAATAAGAAATGAGAAGAAAATTCAGAAAGGAACTAGAAAGTAGGAATATGTGACAAAGATAATGGCAAAAATAGAATGTGTATATCCAACAATCATACTAATCCTAGAGATTACATCTAGACATTTTGTCAAACACATTATACCCAATATTTAAGCTACTGCAGTTTACATACATATTTAGGGTAGCGATTGTCACAACAAAACATGCAATCTTATTAGGTGTTCATGACTCTCCATACCCTATTTCAGACATTACATGCAAGGGCAAAGTGATTCAACTCGATAATTGTTTCTTGTATTTGGTGAAACAGAGTAATTGCTTCCCCCATAAGTTACATACCTTGCATAAGCCACAATCACGCCACTCCATGAGCACATATTTTTGTTTAGGCTTTCTGTCAAACACTTTGCGAGCATCCATCACATTTGACAGAGTTTGTTTAGGCATTCTGTCAAACACTTTGCGAGCATCCATCACATTCGACAAGAGTGTTGGGAATCGTGTTGTATAGGTGGTCAATCTGGTTTTACTGGTGTAGGCATGGATTAGTTTTGCTCATTGCAAGGCTTTGTTGTGAATACAAGCCCACAAGAGGGAAACATATGTACAAGAGTCCATTATTAGTTCATCATGGTGGGAAAAAGATGTACTTTCGACAATACAACTCAGAAGTCTTCCCCACGCAATAATGCTACACGAAAAGATAGGAAGAATGCTTTTTACACTTTACTGCATGCTCAGCCGGTACAAACAGGGCGATGAAGAAGATAGCCGTCAGTAAATTTCAGAGAATGAAAAGTAATGTTTTCCATTCACTTCCAATATTTTAAAATTCCTTGTTTATTCTCCAAATTTTCTGTAAAACAGCTTGGTTTTTTCAAAATCAAGAACATTGAAAGTTGCTAGCAAATCTAATATAAATAATGATTTACGTTGGGTAATTTGTGTCAACCTACTTGATATTGTCTTTAGCGATTCTGGTTCCAAGAACGTCCCGTCGTACATCGATAGCCTTCGTGTTATATGACAGCGGTCCCAACGCTTCTACCGAGCCTTGTAGCCATTCTGTGCCTATTCTGCAATTATGCGGACTATGAAAGCTATGGGATGTACGACATTACAGTTTTAGAGCCAGATTAGGCGCGTCCCTTAATATTGATTGGATTTTGGAGGGTTTAGGGTACAACATTCTAGATAAGAACTTAGATGTCTTGTATGATTACAAAAGCAATAGACAAAAGGATGATGTATAGTTAAAAAGGTTGTTTAATCAATCAATTTGACAAAATAAAATACAAAAATGCAACTATAAAGACAAAATGAAAGAACCACTCTAGTCATTATTGGCTCTACCTAATAGATTGCATCCAATATGTCATACATGTCTATAACTTGGTGCAAGGTAAAAAAATCAGAATTATTTTCAAGGGATCAAGATCAACCCTCCCAAGTTGATGCCTTCTTCGAAATTCTTCTTATGTTTTAAGGGGATCAATACAAATCCAAGATTCTTCATGACAAATTATATTGCTAATTCAAGATATAATGATTAGAAATTTCCAACCAAGTGATGCAAGCTTAAGAAAAATCATAGGCCACAACCCCATAAGATAGGTTTCCATGCTTATAACCTAAGAATGTAAGTACATGGAAATGAGAAAATGAAATACAAAATAGTCTATTAACTAGAGAAGAATCAATGAATTTGAATTGATACTAAAACGTGAAGACTATCCTAGATGGGAAATGCTATAAAAAACCTCTCAAGACAATGCAACAACATAATATAGCTAAATCTCACTATTTTAAGACAAAGCTAATTGAAGGCTATCATGAATATATTGGAGAAAACACAAAGTGATACATTAAAAAACCTATAAGACAAGGGAAAATAAATAGGACCACAACATTTTTTTTGGATGTTACAAGCTTCATACTTTATACTTTACCTAATTGATAATGATGTCACACCTTTAGTTATATTCTTAATAATTGGTATGATGCCTCATCTATTATTCTTTAATTTTCCTTTCCCCTTAATGTAAATTATACTTGATTGGAAAATTCCACATGTTTTTACACATCCCTTTCAAATTCTTCATGTTTGGAACCCTCTAAACCACTATTACCTATACTCATTTAGTCCTTGATCGAATACATACATTCATATTGGCAATTATTTGAAAATAATCCATGACATGATCTCATACATTTGACCTATTTTTCCTTTTGTCAACATTATTTTATATTACATTGTTATACATTCACTAGATTTTACCTATTCATTTCAAGTGTTATGTTTGCTTCTCTTTCATAGCATCCAATCCTTTCTAACTATCATCTATTTGAATATAAGTAGCATAATCCAATAATTGATTGATTCTTAATATCTATGATCACATTTTAATGATATTACAAGTCAACTAGCTTCTAATTTTTTGTTCCCTTGTCCCCTTTGAGGTGCACTTATTTTAGATTCGGGAGTGCGAGATTTCATAATGTACAATTTTAGAAGTATCTAAGCACCTAGATTTAGACTCTCATCTACTAACTAGGTGTAAGCTCTCTTAATGTTGTTATTTACACACTTGTTTTTTATTATAAAGTAGCCAAAACTGGGGGCTGACCCGAAAGAAACATAAAAAAGCACAACCAGCACACACACTACAGACAAGCAACAACCAGCCAATCCCTACTCTAGTAATAAAAAACAAAAACTGTCTGCTGCTGTCGAATAACCCGAGATCGAAACCAATCTCGTCCAACAAGCGCCATAACCAGCAGTAAACCATCATAATGTCAATACTATAAAAATTGTTAATAGTAGCAATATTACCATGGAACCAGACATTCCAACGACAAAAATTATAGCAAAAAGGAAGAGAACCAACCATACAACCTAATTATCAACACCCATGTGCTTAGAGAGCATAAGCCTGATCCAGTCATCTGCCAGGAACTGGAACAATTCCTTAGTGGTGTCGCTTTCAAGCATGTCCGGATCGACCTTATCTTGGTGGAGCAAGCACAAAGAGGTAACCGACGAGTGCATCACTTTGAAAACGAATTTCCCAATTTTGTTGACATAAGACTCCAGGTGCTCTAGCTTTTTCTTAACACCATTTAAATCTTCAGAGATAGCACTGGAACCCGAACACTGCAACGCCTCTTCCTTCTCCCCTTCTTTAGCAGCAGTCTTCCCGCCATCAGAATGTCTTCCATCCCCCTCAGAGGTGTGGGGTAGGGAAGTGTTAGAATGAGGGGAGGAGTTCTTGATATCCTCCTTGATGGTCTCTGAGTCGGGGACGTTAGTGCCCAAATTGGAGGAGTCTGAGCCCTCCCTAGCCTCCAATTCTTCCTCCCCCTTCTCACTTTCCGCTTTCTCACAATCATCCTCTTCTTCGTTATCATAATTCTTTCTCACAACGATTTGCTTCATCCGGGGTTTGTTTATGTGGGATCTACGTGGGGTGATACCCTCCTCCACATCAGACTCAACAAGGAGGATTTTGGGCTCCTTTATGGGTTTCTTGGAGGTGGGTTTCGTAGTAGAAGGGTTGCTTTTATTTTTTTCCCCAATTTTGAGGGGGCAAGGGGGGCCTTGGTCAGGGGATTGACATGGTGTCATCGACTTTTTTGAAGACTTTTTGAGGCCTTTTTTAGAGCCTTCAGGGGGACCTAGAATGGAGGGGCAGGTTGAACCGAGATAGGTTTAGGGGGGCAAAGGGCCTTGTGAAAATTGTAAAGCCTAAACATCAGCCCCTGGTGGAGGATGGTAAAATTACGCTCTTGACTCATACAATTGCGGACATCTTTGACAGTAGACTCAAGAGCATGCAATAGAAAGAAAGGAAAAGAAATGGTGTCATGTTTGTGAAAGTGATTGAGCAACGGAAAGTGATAATAGTAGAACACACCATACCTTCCCTCTAGGGTGAAGTATTTCATTATGATTTTTCAAATTTGATCCCACGAGTAGGGTAAACATTCCCTGTTGAAACCCCCACGCATTTTGGCCGGTTCCTCGCCCTTTTTGAAGAAGCGGTTCATGTTGTTTTCGTCCGCAACCCTGCTGGTTTTCTTCCATTTCCTGCCTTCAGTAGAGAGACCCGTAACCTGGGCGATAACTTCCTCGCTGATTTCAAACGAAATATCCTCCATGACCACCCTCATGTCCTTCCAACTGTTAACAAATTGCAAGGAGAGGTTTTTGTTGAATCCCTTCATGGCTTCCATGAACGAGATGATTGCTCCTTCTTTAGTATACATCCAGACGCACAGGTCGTTGCGAAAACAGTCATCAATAATGTCCGGTTCAACTCGGACTAAATCCTCTCCCATGATAGCTTCCTCCAGAGTGAAGTTGAGATGCAATGCAAGCCTGAAAAGAGAAATGCAAAGGGGAAAACCAAAGATGGAGTTAAGAGAAAACAACTGGAATTTAGCCAAAATATTGTGCAAGATGTAATAATTATTTTTAGTGGTGTTTCCCAAGGCATGCGTCCGCCAGCTCCGAGAATCATGCGAAAGGACACCTCTTGATATCTCCGCCATCTTGCAAAGATCGTCATTATGGCGAGTTCTAAGTTTCCAGTTAAGGTAATAATTAGGGTCCTTGCTATAATTAATGATCAAAAGTTGGCATTCCAACCCATTGGCGACACATAAATAGGTGGACAGCCAAGTCAACATCTGGCAGAGAAGGTGGGGACCACGAGAAGCTAGCATGGCAAAGTCCGCCCAATTTGAATTTAAATTTCCTGCTAGTAGCGTAGCATAGCATCCGACCCAAAGCAACATGTTGAGAAGAAGGATGTGGCACTTCATTGATGGATAGAAGTGATTTGTTCGTTCCCAATAAGGTCCTTCTGCTTGTCAGTGGGAGAATCTAGGTGCCTCCAACACCTCATACCTTTTATCTCCAGCCCTGTCGCAGCTAGTGAGTCTGCCACTGCATTCCCCTCTCTATAGATATGATGAATTTGAAATTCCTCCAGCCAGACAATCATGAATCGGATGTCCTTGATGACATTATTGATCCTCCAACTGATCCCTGAAACACCTTTAGTGGCCTCAATAATCAGTTTAGAGTCCCCTTCAATGATTAGTCTTTTGATATTGGTGCCAAGAGCCAGCTTAAGCCCCCAAAGGAGAGCAAGGGCTTCAACCCTGTTGCTCGAGACAGAGTCAAAATTTCCTGCATAGGCCAAAACCAAGTTGCCCAAGCTGTCTCTGATAATTCCGCCCCCTGCCGCTGAACCACTACGAGAAGCACCGTCAAAATTGAGCTTGAGCCAAGGGGGGGAGGTGTTGACCATTTGGTATTAAGCCTCTCCATCTTTTTCAAATTGTCATATCGAATGAAGCTATCTAGAAAATTCCAAGTTTTAATCCACCTCCAATCCAAAGCCATAGGGGCAGATTGCGGAGTTTTCCACTTGCTGATGAGGGCGTTCTCCCTAAGGTACTTCTCAACTATGTCAGTCACCGTGTCAACTGAGCTGCTGGAGTCACGAAAGATCCTATTATTTCTTTCCTTCCAGATATGCCTATAGACGTGGGGAGGAATGAGTCTCCAAAAAAGTCTGACTGGTGGGTGTGTAGAGGGGCACTTTCAGTTGCTGATAAACTGTTGCAAGTCTTCCAAGAATGTCCAAGCCAAGGGGCAATGAATAAAGAGGTGATTTATGCTTTCCTCAGCAAAATTACACATAACACATTTGTTGGCAAGCGTAAATCCCCTCCTCTTCAGATTATCAATAGTAAGGATCTTCCCGTGAAGTGTCGTCCACCAAAAGAAGTTAATTTTAGGGATGAGCTGAGAGTTCCAAACTTCTTTCCAGCTGTAGCAGTCATTGAAGGAGGCAACCAAGAGATTGTAGGTCGATTTAACACTGAAAGACCCTGAGGGATTCGCGGTCCAAACAAGTTTATCAGTGTGAGTGAAACAGGGGATCCTAATCCCTTTAAGAAGGGAATGCAACTCTTCAGCCAAATGAATCCATTGGAGGGTATTTCCCAGACTATCAACAAGCCTTAACCAGCAGTGGGAGGGAGAGATGTAGTTTATCACAAGGGAGCCAAATGAATCCTTGAGAGTGACCATGAGGCAACTGAACCGGGAGGAGGCAAGGGGTCTGTCACCAATCCAATTGTCCTCCCAAAATCTAATTTTCTCACCATTACCAACTTGCCACTTTAGACCCTGCTTGAGTAGTTTCCTGTTCTTAACAAAGTTGTTCCATATTTTAGACCCAGGAGGGAGCTCATTGGAAGAGAGGAGGGAGGGGAAGGGGGTGTGATTGAAGTACTTGGTCCTCATAATCATGCTCCAGTCAGTTTTGCCCTTCATAAGGATCCATTCGATTTTAGTCAACAAGGACTTATTCAGATTAGAGATTTTTCTAATCCCAAGACCACGCATGACCTTTGGTTTGCACACCTTCTCCCAGTTGACTAAGCTGATTCTGGCCTTCTCCTCCAATCCCGTCCACAAAAAGCTTCTTTGGATTCTCTCGAGTTTCTCAGCCATAGAATTGGAAATCTTGAAAAGAGAGAGAAAGTAGATAGGAACAACTTGAAGAGAGCCCGCCAGGAGCTGGAGTTTACCTGCACTACTCAGACTTTTTCCAGTCCAGCTAGCAAGTTTCTTCTACATTCTTTCAAGGATTGATTCCCAAAAGTGGGAGGTGACCTCCTTGATAGTCAGGGGGAGACCCAAGTAGGATTCAGGGAGATCTGCAACACTACATCCAAGGATTTGCATAAGTTTACCCTGGAGAATTCTGTCTGTGTTAAAGAAATAAACCTTGCTCTTGCAATAGTTAATCAATTAACCAGAGGCAAGGGCATACTCTTCAAGCAGATGTTTCCATTCTCCAGCCTCTATCACAGATGATAGGCCGAAAAGCAAGGTGTCGTCCACAAATTGTTGCATAACCATAGGAGGGAGAGTGGAAGCAGCCTTTACCCCCAAGATTCTATTGGTCTTGATCAGATTGAAGAAATTCCTACTCAAGACTTTAGCTACCATAATGAACAAATAAGGTGAGAGAGGGTCTCCCTGTCTTAGCCTCTTCCCAACCTTAAAGAAGCCCCGGGGGGTGCCATTGACTATCACCAAATAGTCAACACTTTCCACCGCCGCCCTGATAATATTGATAAATCTTTCCTGGAATCCCATCTTAGAAAGGACCACATACAGGAATTTCCAATTAACTTTATCATAAGTCTTAGAGATGTCAAGTTTGAGAGCCATACGTGGGTTGCGACTTTTCTCCATGGAGTGAATGACCTCATGAGTAGTAATGACAACATCAAGAATCTACCTGCCCATAACAAAGCCTCTTTGAGAGGGACTGATGCATTTATCAAGGAGGGGTTTGATTCTGTTGACAACAACTTTAGAGAAAATTTTATAAACTGAGTTACATAGGCTGATGGGCCGATAGTCAGTCATGAGTTTTGGATAAGGAACTTTGGGCACCAAAACAATGAAAGTGTTATTAAATTTCTTTAGAAGTTTACCAGTGCGAATGAAGTCCTTGGTAGCAGACGAAGAGGAGAGCGGCTACCAATAGATAGAGTAGTGATATCTCCAGAAGATCTTGTAGCAGACGAAGAGGAGGTCGGGTCCAGACCAAGCCTAGTGGTAGGTGAGGCCCCAACGCAAGTGCTCCAGATATTACTCCCACAACTACCCACTGAGTTGGGTATCAGATGCACGATTGCTGGTGGAGTGGAAATATTGAGCCCATTCTTCTCCTTGATAGTCGCCTCCACTTTGAGACCTTCTTGTTCAATCTTCGCTTGGGGGATCTCTCCTTCTTCTAGCTCCGGGCCCAAGCATCTCCTCGAGGGGTAGAAGCCTTCTTGGAGTCACGGGTAACTATCATGTTAAGAATACCAGCCAAGAAAGGGTATCCCTCCTCAGAGGTATCTTGAGGACCCGCCTTTTCTATCAGGTCCTCGGTCTGACCCACAGTGTTGTCAGAAGCCGAGGGTTTAGTGGGGTTATCATTCTCAGCTGTCTCCCCAATAACAATATCCGGGGACGACAACTTCTCCTTCAACTTTTCCTCCGGAGGTTGAGGGGTCGGGCAGTCCGCAATAACATGACCATGTTTACCACATCTTTGACAATACAGGGAGGTGTTCTCATAGACAATAGCCTGTGTCCATTTACCCCATTTGGATTTAAGGGCAATGAAATTGGGGAGAGGGTTGTTAACAACCACATTCACACAAAGGCGAGCATAAACAAGTCTGGACTTTTGCATTGTCACATTGTCGACAACAACAAATCGACCAAACGAGTTACCAATCCACCTGAAAATGGTATCGTCCCAAAATTCCAGGGGGAGGCCCGGGAGTCTAATCCAAACCGGAACCAATCTAAGGAGGTCCGCACTTGGATCAAATCTCGACTTCCACTTGGAGAGAGTAAGGCAATGTTTACCATACGACCATGAACCAGACATAATATAGATGAAGTCTTCTTCTGTAGTAAATCTAAAAAGGAAGAGTCCGCCAGGCATAGCAGAGACCGAGACACTACCTTTGATTTTCCATCTAGAACCGGCCCATCTTCTGACCATATTTATAGTGGGTATGAAGGCTAAGAATCTTCCTACCAGGCAAAGGTGAAGGGAGGAAGCAATATTATCCATGATATTGTCTAGGAGGCAAATCTCAGGGCCCTCCTCACCATTAGTGACTTTTGGCAGCAACGTTTGAATTTCTGACTTGGAGTTACCAACAAGGGCACCTTTCCAAGAGTTCTCTTGAGCTTCCCCAGACAAAGGACCCACCTCCTGAGTCTTGGGATCCTTTTTGGGGAAGTCCAAGTTGGGGGCCACCAAAGGAAGCTTCGCAAGGTAGGGGGCCTCATGCAGGACCTCATTGCAAGCAACAACCGAGGGAGCCCACCCATCTCCTTGGGCGCGCAACACAAGAGCCAGATTCGGACAAATCTGCAGGTCAACCGGGGGGGGTCAGGATCCAGGGAGGATTGGCCCTCCCTAGCAGAAACGACAGGCATAGCAGGAAATTCAAGAAATTGCAGAGCGGGAAATTGCAGAGGGGGATTTACACACTTGTTGTTGGTCTTTCAAATCTAAAAGAGAGAAAAAATGAAAAACCCAAAATAATTCTCAAAATCTAAATCACATTACAAAAGGTGCCATGATACACACATACTATTCTTCACTACACCCTTGTCAAAATCTCAAAATCCACATTTAATATCAAATAATAGATAGGAGTCCAGTGAGGTGTAGAATGCCAACATATTAGATTAGGAGGCTTTGTGTACTTTTCGCAACATGGCTTTCCACATGAATACCTAGTTACCATAATTGGGCATTGTCTCCTTTCATCATTTAACAAGAAAGGTGGGAAAAAAATGAGGTAGTCACCTTTATTTTTCATGTTCTTTAATAATCACTTTGGTATATGCTTTATATTTCACTAGTTTACATAATTGATGAAAGTGAAATCTAACTGTGATCTCAACTGCCAATGTGATACTTCACCTATTTTCCCCCTAAATTTTCCTTACCCCTTAATACAAACCACTACTTGATCGAATCCCATATGTTTAATATTTCCCTTTCCACTTCTTCATGTTTGAAACCCTCCAGCCTACTATTACTTACCTACACACTCATTTGCCCTAATCCATTATATGATTTCATACATTTTATCTATCTTCTCCTTTCAATTTACCTATAGTGTTTCATATTACATTATTACACATCTATTAAAATTTACCTATTCATTTGAAATTGTATAACAACCATTTTCCATTTTATATATTTAACAAACTCAAAGCCACACATGCTCACATTTTCTACTAAATAAAGACCATATATGTCACACTTAAATACATGTACACATGAATGGATTATAGCTTACAAGCTAATATTATATATACACATCAGAATTTGTACAACATATCATAATACAATCACAAGGCTTCTCCTTGGCCCTCTAGTCTATCCACATCATGCCCCCTACAATGGGCTAAATTGTGTGAAAGGAACATCTCGAGCTTATGACAATACATGCAGTAGTTTGTTCAAGATCTTAGACCTTTTGAAGATGAATTTGGTTGCAGAGTAGCAATCACCACAGTCTAGAAGGTTTTTCATAACTTGAATAGTTGTTCCTGAGGATTGTTTTAACAGTCCGAATGCAATTTCCAGCTTCTCACTAAGGTGGATAGGAATTTGCTCTTCTTCATCATTAATATCACTTAACACCCACTTTGTATCAGGATCATATTCCGCCACCTTCATTTCCCAACATATACTCCCTAATTTTGCATAAATTTCATTAGTTTCTGGGTGTTATCTATCTCTTGTGAGAAAACCATGCACCTGTTTATGAACTTCAATCCAGCTACAGCTAGGAGTCTTTTTTATGCCTCTATCTTTCATCATGTTCCTTATATTTTCAGTGTCATCCCACCTCCCAGCTGTAGCGTAAATGTTTGAGAGAAGCACATATGGTGAAGGGTTTTTATTGTCCAACTCAATAATGTGCTCTGCCACGGATTCAGCTAAGTCTATAGTGTTGTATATTTTACAAGCACCAAGCAAACTAGTCCATATAGTAACATCAGCTTTTACTGGCATTTTGTTGATGAAGTCTTGGGCTTCATGGAGACACCCAGCACGCCCAAGAAGATCAACCATGCACCTATAATGCTCCATTGTAGGTCTTATGTGATGATTATTTTTCATGGAACTGAAGTATTCGTAGCCTTCATCCACTAAACCTGCATGACTGCAAGCAGACAGCACTCCAACAAAGGTTATATGATTTGGGCTCGTCCCAGAATGTTTCATTTGTTCAAAGAGCTGGAGAGCCTCCTTTCCATAGCCATGCATGGCATATCCTGCAATCATGACTGTCCAGGAGACCACACTTCGGCCACTTGTATTATCAAATAAATCTCGCGCCTTCTGAATGTTCCCACATTTTGCATACATGTCTATCAGAGCATTTGTGATCACAATATCAAACTGGAATCTACACTCTATTATTCTTTTATGCACTTCCACACCTTGTTCCAGAGCTGCCAAGTTGGCACAAGCAGAGAGAACAGTGGGGAAAATTTTTGAGTCTGGCTTCACGCCTTCTGAGAGCATTTGTTGGAAAAATTTCAGAGCCTTATTGGCATGCCCATTCTGTGTGAATCCTGCAATCATTGCATTCCATGAGATCGAATTTCGTCCAGGCATTTCCTTAAAGAGTTTCAGGGCTTTGTCAACGAGACCATTTTGAGCAAACCCTGTGATCATTGCTGTCCAGGAATAGACATCCTTTTGAGGCATTTCCTGAAAGAGATTAAAAGCCTCATTAACATATCCGTTCTGTGCGAATCCAGCAATCATTGTATTCCACGAAAATGCGTCTCTTGTAGGCATTTCCTCAAACAATTTATGTGCCTCAATAACAAATCCTTTATCTGCAATACCAGCAATCATCACATTCCATGACACACTGTCTCGCTGAGGCATTTGCTTAAAGAGTTTCAGGGCTTCATCAAGAAACCCATTATGCAAAAATCCTGCAATCATGGAATTCCATGCAACGACATCTCTTTGAGGCATTTCTTGAAAGAAACCCCAGGCTTCATCAACAAATCCTTGCTGTGCATATCCAACAATCATGCTAGTCCAAGAGATTACATCTGGATCAGACATTTTGTCAAACACGTTACGCGCCATCTTTAAGCTGCCACATTTTGCATACATGTTTAGGAGAGCGTTTGTCACAACAAAATTACACTCATATCCACTTCTTATTATATGTTCATGAATCTCCATACCCCGTTTCAGACATTGCATGCCGGCAATCGCAGGCAGGATGCTAGCTACGGCAAACTGATTTATCTCGACACCTGTTTCTTGCATTTGGTGAAGCAGAGAAAATGCTTCCTCATAATTTCCATGCCTTGAATAAGCCGCAATCATGACAGTCCATGAGCAAACATTTCGTTCAGGCATTCTGTCAAACACTTTGCGAGCATCCATCACATTCTCACACTTGACATACGTGTTGGACAGTGTGTTGTATAGAAGGGTATCTGGAATTAATCCCGTCTTATTGATGTGGGCATGGATTAATTTGGCTCGTTGCAAGGCGTTACTGTGAATGCAGGCCCGCAAAAGGGAAATATATGTACAGGAGTCCATTGCTATTAACACAGAAATCTTCCATGCAGTACTGCACAAAAAGAGAAAGGAATAATGCTTTTAATACTGCTACTCAATGACAGGCCAGTGCAAACAGTACAATTAACAATGGGGATTCCAGAGATCAAGATCTAAAAAGTGGTCTTTCCAAATTTTGCTGTAAATGAGAAAGGTATTCAAAACTTATGATAAGTATGGTCACATGGTATGGTCTATAGCAGCTTGCGAGGCTATAGGGGTTTTAATGAATTATTTTCATAATGTTGAAGTTTTAGATTTTTTAAGTTTTTATCGGTTTATAATGTTGAAATTAATTCTCCTAATAATTATTTTAATCATTTTTTACATTTCTTTCAATTTCAGTTGAATATTTTCTCTAATTTCTAATTTGAGACGCATCTTTGATACTTTGGGTCCCTTCCTTGTAGAGACGTGTGATAGTTCTATGTTTCAATCTTAAGAAAATAACATGACCAATATATAGAATTACTAGCCAAACCCAATCATCTAAGAGAGATTTAGATCTACTAATCAAATCTTTGTGTATAAGAACACATGCCTCTTTATTTTAGCAATATCTTGATTAAAAAAGTTCAGTATAGATGTTATACTTATCACAAGATTGGGCATATGACATTTTTTTTGTAAAGGGGAGTGTAGAAAAGGAAATGGAGTTGTAACATGGGGCAAATGGCAAGTAAAATCTTGCTTAGAACTCAACCAGAAATTCTTAAAGTCTAGCAATCACAATTAGTTATTGTTAGATCCCAATCTCTACTTTGACACCTTTTTAACAGAAAATGACATTAAGTAAGATTTGTGGAGGTTTGGTGATGCTATAACATCTTATGAGGATAGAAGTAGGGTGCCTTGAATTCTTTTACTTAGCAAGGATTCCAACTCTTAATAGATTTTAAAGGTGGATTGAACTATGATATTAAAGTGAAAGGTTGTATATCAAAGTATATTTAATTTGCAACAATAGCTAGGAAGTTTGGGTTTGTATGGGCTTGTGTTGTAATTATGGTACAAGGCACCTCAAGGGGGTTAGGTGTTCTTTAGAATCTAAATAATTATCAAATATAGTTGGAAGTCACTGAACTATCAATAAAAATGTAACAACACTCATCGTAAGAAAATTTCAAGATAGATAAAGACATAATAATTATAGAGATACAAGAAAAATAATTTAGAATCTTGAAATTTGATAACAATATAGAACAAAACAAGTATATATTACAAGACGAGGTTCACAATATAAAAGGAAACACATTTTAGAGGTGAAAAAATGGTCAATATGGTATAATGAGAGATTAAAAGAATGAAGAAATAAATTTAAATAGATTGGAAAATGGTATAATGGAAAATCAATTGAGGAAGTGAATTATTATGATATTATTGCTAGAATTAGGCACTTATAAGGAAGAATTATAAGGAAGAGTCTCAAGTTGAGGATGTACTTGTTCACTTGGATTAAGTTTTTGATAAGCTTTGTTTTATATTATTGTCATAGGGATGCAAAGGAATATAATGAAGAATTTAATGAAGAAAATAATTATTCTTTCCAATGAAGGCATTGTCATATTAGATGATAGAAAAGTTAAGGTTAATTGGTATGAGTGTCACGATTTAGTGGCAATTTGTAGCTTGGAATATAATAATGAAGTTTTAATGACAAAGACTAATTTTCATCCTTTTTGCACTTCTCAAAAGAAACTTGGCTTTCATGAAGCATTGTATTAAGGAAGGTGATATGCAATCCTTGGTATTCCAAAGCTATAATCAATGCCTCCAAATTACTACTTTAAGTCAATTTTCTAATGTGTTTTAACAATTGATATGTTATTCTACATTACTTGTCATTCTAATCTTGTGAGTTAATTTTAGGAAATGGACATTTATGAGGCACTTGATTACAACACACTATGTGAAGAGAATCTAGACATCTATCTTATAGAAAGTGATGCATATGTGGTGTTGATTTGACAATTGTGAAGAAGTTGTCAACGGATATAAATAATGAGTTTAGGGCACAATATTTTTATAATTAACTATTATTTCATTTTATTTTGTAATTAAATTTTATTTTAAAATGACTAAATTCTTTTGCAACCATTATAGGTTACACTTGGGTCAATGTTAGAGCTCATATATTGTGCTTCTTATGTTGGAATCCATATTGTGCTCAGTTGTGATAAATAAAAAAGAGTGGCATGTGAACATGATAAGAAATGTCCGCCCAATGCTAATGATATATTAAAGTTCTCTTAAATGTGGGAGGAGCTTAAAAATTGGTATTTCTTGTGAGATTGGGAATGTAGTGATTGCCAAAGGCCTAAAGTATCAAGTTCCTCTTCCACCATGAGTTTTTTTTACAAGTGATTTTCTTTTTAATGTTTATATGTTGGTGATACCTAAAAAAATTTCTCTTTACTTTGATTTAAACACAAATCCATGAAACCAATCCATAATAAAGAGATAAACTTATACATTGAACAATTTTGAATTTATATAATGTTCCTCTTAAATTTGTATGCTAGTTTTCATTACGTTATTGAAAGTATCCCAAACGATGCATCTTACAATAAGTTAGTAAGGATGTGGAATAAGTACAAAGAATTACACAATTTACAATTCCATGCCTCTTGTGAACATGATCCATCTCAACACGAGGAAAGATAAAACTCTATTTAAATATGCATATATTTATAATGTTTAATTATATTTGTGGTGAACATTTTTTATTTTAGATATTTTTGGGTATCAAGATTATATTGAAATTGTGTCTTATTGTAAATTTAGGATTGACCTCCTTATTATAGAACGGAATTGATTGTGTTCAAGTTACTTTGGAGATGCAATGTTTCCATATATGAATGTTTAGAGAGCTCATGCTCTACAAATGATAATTTATTTTTTCCATGGACTATGGGATCATTAAGGAATGAGGTTGTGAAAATCAAACATATGTTATAATCCAAGGAGAAACCAAATCATTGGCCCTTTTGGGGAGGTAGTCTTAGACATTAACCTTGGGATGGTTGAAAAAGTCTTTGACGTTCCTACCCACTCAAAATATGCCAAAATTGACCTTAAAGAATGCTTAAACAATTATGAGGGAAAGAATAAGACTTCCCACAATCTCATTAACAAACAACCTACTCTTCACTCTTAAGAAAGTGCTCATGAAAACAAACAAGGTGCTATACAAAAGTGAGTTTGAAATAGATACTTGGGATCATATCATCTTGTTGAACAAAGTTTATGGTGTCCCTCATTCTAGAGACTTACACCTTTGGATGTTCTTCTACATTCTTACCTTCATTGATAATAAGCAAAAGATTTATTGGGGCATAATCATTAGTGGAAATCTAAATGATCAACTACATGATATGTTGAATAGATTAAATTTCTATATGGCCTCTTATCAAGTCTATTTACTAGCTTATGAAGCTTTATTCCATGGAAGCAAGTGAGTTGGTTCTTTAAAATCTAGGAGTGTTGGATTTTATCATCACTATCCTTAGCTAAGCCTAACAAAGAGCTTGAAACATTATTGTTTGGTAATGATACCTTCACCTATGTTACCATCAAAGGTTCGGAGAATGATTTTTCTAAGAGATTCTCTATGAAGGCATCTATAGAGATAACAAATAGGAGGAATTAGCACATCCAATTCAAGACCCTTTCCTACATCAAAGTGGTAGACTTCCACAAAGCTCCTTATAAGTTACTAAGGTACCTATATGATGGACTGGTTCTAGTGGAGCTACATAGGCAGGTAGAAAAATTTCATAAAATAGAGGTGAAAAGGCATAAATAAAGCTTCACATTTACCATTAATATTGGTACATGCTCCAATGCCAACATGAAAAATGATAAAACTACAAAGATAGAGATGTCACCTCTCTCCATGGATCTATATAAGGATATAAGGAGAAAATTTGACTCAATTGAAAAAATTAGCCCATTCAAAGGGGATTTGTATAAACATGAGCCAACACTAGAGGACCACTAGGTAAATTATGTGGATGAGTATGAAGTCCAATTGATGGAATTTTATAGGCTGAACATTGACCTCATAAAAAACATGAAATATTGATAAAGTCCCCAAGAACTTAAAAGAAGATTGAAAGAGGATACACCCAACCTATAACTCTTAGAGAGTTTTCAATCTCCCCATTTATAATGTTGATTATTCAATCCTTGAGGATATTACCTTAGAAGAAAGAGAAACTAAGAGGTGCAATTTTCAAATAAATATGATTGATAACTCCTTCCAAAATGTTGGAGTTTCCAAAGCCAAAGGTTAAAGGACCTTTAAAGCACAAGAAAAGTGTATCCTACAATGTTGCTACCACTGGGACTAAAGGGAAGATACTTTCAAAGGAAGTAGAATCTTTAAAGAGGGAGAGAGAAAATAAAATAGTTATAGAGAGAATTGTAGTGTCCTAAAATTTCACCCCTTGCAATTTTGACCGCATTTTGGGCCCTCACCTTATCGGTCTCATCCCCATGCTTGATCGGGACCCATTTATGCCTCTGCTGTGCAACCGAGCTTCATTTTTCTATCTTACAACTTGCACAACCCCCTTGTCCTGTCCCAATTTGAGGTAGGATTAGGGTGCCATGCCCTAGTCCTCCCTAATTGGGCCCTATCTCAAATATGAGCGGAAAATTATTTCCTCATGTCGGCCTATGTCAGAAAATTAAACAATTGACGATAGACAAGTATATAAGGAGGTTTCCCCTCTCCTTTGAGCATAGCATGACAAAGTGGAGAAGGCAAGGAGACTACATTCAAATATTCAAGAATTCAAGCATTCATCATCAAGCATTCTTGAAGGTCGCATATTCTTCATCTAGCCATTGGAGCATTATTACATCATTCATTTGCAAGCATGTTTGTGTGTTAGGGTTTTGTCATGTTCATGCCATTTCATACAACATATGTGATTACATTCAAGAAGCAAAGCATCATCATTATCTATTGCAGATCTGAAGGTATACCTTTCCACCATTTATTTCAAGCATTTGCAGTATTTCATTTAAGGTTGATTCCAAACTGGGTTTGACTTAGGCAAACCCCTATTCCCAACCCCTTTATTCTTCTTTCTCTGTGCAGGAAGTAGGTGCGTAGCTATACTTTTGGAATTAAGCTTTATTTGTAGAGATGCAAAAACCCTTTTTGACGCGCGGAAAATTTGGAGGACCAAGAGGGGGGCAACCTAGTCTAGACACACGATCCCTGCAACTTTTGACAAATTTCATAGAGAAGCTCTGAATCATCTCAAACTTCTCAGATCTAGGTGCATGATGAAATCTTCAATCTGTAGCTCAATGTTTCCGCTTATTTTGTCTTCAATTTCAACACTTTACTTATTCAACTTACAAAAGAGGGTCAAACACATCCCAAACACATTCAATCTACTTAGTATTCAGTCCTTGTGTTATTTAGGATTGGATCTAGTAAAATCATCCCCTCTTTTGAATGTAAAGTCCTCCAAGTCAAAATTGACTTAATGAATTCTCCTTTCCAAGTGGTGAATTTGCTAAACCTCCAATTTTCCACTTTACATTTTGGTGAACCCAACACCTTACACCATTAATTTTGATTTTTGTCTTCAGATCTAAGTGCATGCAATTTAAAAATTCAATTTTTCATTTACAAGTTTGATTTTCTTGCAAATTTTAAAAAATTAGAGGTTAATTTCACTAAAACCCTAATTTTTAAATTCAAAATTGAGCTTGTGATTTGTATAATTTGGATTAATTATTTCAGATATGAGCATTCATTCAATTTACAAATTCAAATTTTCATCTACAAGTCAAATTTCACAATTAATTTTTAAAATTAAGTGGTTAATTTCAAAAACCCCAATTTTTAAATTTTTAAAATTAAGCTTGTGGGTTGCTTAAATTTTGAATTTCCCTCTACAAATTTTGTCTTTCAATTTCAAATTTAAATTTTAAAATTAAGTGGTTAATTATACAAACTCTAATTTCTAAATTTAAATTACTCTTGTGCATTTTTCAATTTTTCAAATTCCAATCTTAGATCTATTTTCAAATTTAAATTTTCAATTAATTGGTTCTTTCTACAAGATCCTAATTTTAAATTTATTTCTCTTGTGGACAATTTCAAAATTTTAAAATTAAGAGGTTATTTTCAAGGCCCTAATTACAAATTTAAATTTCCTAGAAGAGTTCGAGGTCATGGTATTTGATATAATAGTGTTTTTCCAAATGTTTTTTAATACTTTCTTTTTTGGCAGGAAGGTTTTTGGCTCATGGGATTTGGCACAAGGCTTTGGAAAATTTTGTCTTCTTCCATTGATAGTAGCTATGGAGTCTACATTTGAAAATTATCCGATGGTTTTTTTTGGCAAATTATCATATGGGCTCTATGCAAAACTGATATTATATGTGTTGTGACCACATTTTGTATGTGGTTTTGGGCGGGATGTATAAATTGATCTGTTAGATACTATAGGTTTATTTTATGAGCTGTGACCAGAGGTTTTCTTCCTAGGGTTCTTTCCTCTGGTATGCTCTTTGAATCCTGTGTAAAAAATAAAAAATATTAATAAAAAAGTTTAGTGGAGTAATCCACTTTTATTGAAAAAAGAATAAAAATTATTCAAATTCCAATTTCCAAATCTCAAATTCTCATTTTCAAATTTCATCTTAAAAAAAAAGTCAAATTGTGAATCTCATCAATTTACATAAATTAAGTGGTTTTATTTATAAAATCCTAATTTATTTCAAATATTTTGCTTGGACTTAAATTTCAATATGCATCATGGCAATTAATGGATTTGATCTATTTGCTATTTCACATATGATTACATTGCTATTTGTGTACATTTATTATAATCATGCGTTGGATAATGACTTCTTTCACTTCATGTTACTTCTTTTCATTCATACCACTTGGACATATTGCAGTCTTCAGATTTCCAAGTTGATTCCTTTTCATAGATTAGATCTCAAAGCTTTCATTTTTCATATACGTTGTGTTATGGTGATGTTTTTGGGAAAATGCATTTCATACGTAGATCACCTCAAAGCTTTTGTAGATCCTAATCCTAGAGATGACAATGAGAAACCTAATACTTGTATCTCTCCTAGGGCATCTAATGTGAATGAAGAAAGAGATAATACTCCTATCAATGATCTCTTTAAAGGAGAGCAAGAATTGAAGATAAACATGGCCCGATCTTCTTCTCATACACATACTCTTGTGCAAGGGGGGCAAAATCAAAATTTTGATGTTTCCATCTCTCCAGATCCTCCTTATTCTCCTAGAGCCTATCTTAAACATCAAAGTATTTGTAGAGAAGATGATGTCATGCATTTCATTCATGATCTCTCTCCCCATATAACGTTAAGAAAAGATGAGACCTTAGATGGAAAGGATCTTCCTTCCCAATGTACCAAAGAGGATATGCATGATGAAAGAAAGGAAAATCCTTCTCCATAAGATATTCCTTCTTCATCTACTAATCCTTTCATTCCTTCTAAACATCATTACACTATAAAATTCAAAGAAATTTATAATAATGTTCCCTCACCTTCTCAATTAAAATATTCTTATAGGAGTGGCTTTAACATAATATCAAAACAAGGTTTTAGAGGACTAGGACTTGGAAAATTTGAACAAGGAATTCAAGTCCCTATAAACCCTCCCAGACAAATAAGTGTAGAAGGCCTAGGAAATGATAATAAATATCCTATGGATGAACTCCTTAGGATTCAAGACTTGAAAAACCATCTTGCAAGACAAAGGATGTGTCAAGAGGCTAAAAGAGCTTCTACTTCAAAAAATCCTTTTTGTTCATTTCATCAAACCTATGATCACCATGTCGATGATTGTCTTGATTTTCAAAATTCAATAAAAGAACTTATCGATAGTGGTAAAGTTAAAATCATGGATGACAATACTTCCCCTTCTAATAAAAAATCTTGTCCTCAATCTCAAAAGAAAAAAATCTACATCTATTAATGATCAAGAAAGATTAGCAGGTAGAATATTTTGGAGATTGAGGTATGATAAGAATATTGCTTTTCCTTTCATTAGACCTAATTACAATTATAAGAATAAGAAAGGTGACTTACATTGTCTTTTTCATAATTGTTATTCTCATTCTCTTGGAAAGTGTAAATCATTTAAGGAATTTGTTCAAGAAGAATACGACCGTGCTCATATATGTCTTTCAACAAATCTTGCTCTCTTTATAGGTGAAGAGGTAGTGCCTTAGCACTCCTTTCACCCTTATGTTTCTCCTCACCCTATGACACAAGTAGTGAGCTTAATTGGGGGCTCTTTATCATTAGAGGTGGTTCTTCTTAAATTTCAAATATCTTGGGGTAGCAATATGATTTCCCTTCTTTCTCTCCAGTTTCACTACTTTCTTTGTGATTGCATTATTCATAAAGTGATGTCCTTTCTTGCATAGAGTTATCTTTCAGGAGAGAACATATTTGTTCCTTGGATGGGACCTAGGCCTTGCTTGAAATAGTGTATCTTTTATGAATAATTTCTCCCTAGATAACTTTTGTAAACCTTCTTCTTCATCTTTCTTTCTCTTTGAAAATTACCTCTTCTTTTGCGCAGTGTTATCCTTCATGCGAGCACATGTTTGTTCCTTGGTTAGGACCTATTCTTTTTTTGAAACAGTCTCTCTCTTATGAATAACCTCTCTTTAGAAGATGTGTAATTTTCCTCTTTGTCCTATTGCTTGGGGGGCAAGGATGTCTTTTTCTACCTCTTTCTTTCTATCTAATGTATCACTATTTGCTTTAGGGGCTGCATTTTTCATGTGTTGATATCCTTTCTTGCAATTGTATGTCTCTTATGATTAATACCTCCTTAGAGTAATATGTGATCTTTCTTCCTTCCTCTCTCTCTTTGAATATTGCCACTTCTTTTGAGATGCATTTTGCATATACTGATGTCTTTTCTTGCATTGGATATTCATTCATGTGAGTATATTGTGCATTTCCTTATACCTAACCTCTCCTTAGAAAATTGTGTAATTCTTCTCATTGTCCTTACCCTTGGGGGGCAATGATTGATTTATCCTTCTCTCTACTCTCTAAGGATCTACTTTTCCTTTGTGGAGTGGTGTTTGTTCATGAATTGGTGCCATTTATTATGTGAATTTATTGTTTTCTCAAGGATTCTCTCTTATACAAGAGGTGTAAGTCATTGGATATAACCACTTCTTCACTTAGTAATGTACATCTACCATAAAATTGCTCCTCACATTGGGTCAAAAGTGTGTCATCCTTCATCAAGAATCTCTTTCACCTAGAAATGGGAGGAAGATATGAATTATTGTTCTCTTTCCCTTCTTTTGGCAGAAGATGTTATGTTAGTTCAAGATAGCTCCTCTTAGAGGTAGATATCTCTTGAGAAAAGATCTCTTCTCCTCCAAGGATCCCCTTTACACTTGTTGCAAGATATCTCTTTTTCAACTATCTTATCCTTGATTGGAGAGTATACCCTCTCTAGCTTAGGATTTATGGCATTGTTGCCTAAAGGATATCTCCTTGGTGTTGAAGGTAAGGTATCCTTGTCTCTAGCTTCCTTAAGACATCAACATAAAACTATGTTGATATCTTAAGGGGGGGGGGAGGGAGGGCACCCATATCGCTCCCCTTGTACTATATTGTACTATACTCTTGTATATCATTCTTGCATGTCTTAGACGGGGTGTTCATTCTCGAAAACAGAGTAAAAACTCTTAGAACTCAAAACCAGATGCAACATTTGATATATGTCTTAGATGGGGTTACACATCACTGAAAACAACAAAGTCTTAAACGAGATGGCCTCAAAACTAGGCATGTATCTTCGCCACTTGGAATTTACACATTTGCGCACATACAATCACCCCTTGGCATTCACATTTACATTACATTTCTTAAACAAGTTGAAGCACACTAAAAAATAGAGCAAAGACTCTTACATGGGGTGCTATACACTTGAAACTAGACATCACTTGCACAGACACACACACGAGGATGGGTGGAACTAGCTAAAAACAACTAGACTATTCTTACTCTCCTCCACACATGGATCACCTAGATAAAAAACATCTAGGGGTGAGTTGTCCATTTCCTTTCTCCTCATGGATCGCCTAGATAAAAACATCTAGGGGCGAGTATTCCATGATCCCTTTCTCATCATTCTTCACATGGATCACCTGGATAAAAACATCTAGCATGTATTCATGTTCTCTCTTCTTCCTCTCATGAACTCATAGTTTTTCTATTGATAGTTCATGGATGATGCTTTCTTTACTCTTTTATGTGATCATTTATGTTCATGAGATGGCATTTTTTCAAGAGTGATATTAGTTTTTGAGATATTTTAATATCGAGGTCTCTTCGGCTAGTTGACTTGAGGTTTTGTTTTTGGTCTTGTGTGCCTTTAAGTCTTTTCCTTTGTCTTTTTGTTTTTGTCTTGTTAAGATCCTAAGATTGGGAGCTTAGTTCCTCTAAATTAATGATATCTTATACTCTTTGTGATTTTGCTCCGTATTCCTCATCTCTCTTCTTCTACTTTATTGTGAGTATTTTCATAATCTCATACTCCCACTAAAGTGGGGGCTAAATATAGCATCCTAAAATTTCACCCTTTCAATTTTGACTGCATTTTGGGCCCTCACCTTATTGGTCTCATCCCCATGCTTGATCGAGACCCATTTATGCCTCTACTATGCAATCAGGCTTCATTTTTCTATCTTACAACTTGCACAACCCCCTTGTCCTGTCCCAATTTGGGCTAGGACCAGGGCACCACACCCTGGTCCTCCCTAATTGGGTCCTATTTTGACCCCTAGGCCCTATCTCAAATATGAGCGGGAAATTATTTTCTCATGTCAGCTTATGTTGGAAAATTAAACAATTGACGATAGACAAGTATATAAGGAGGTTTCCCCTCTCATTTGAGCATAGCATGACTAAGTGGAGAAGGAAAGGAGACTACATTCAAGTATTCAAGAATTCAAGCATTCATCATCAAGCATTCTTAAAGGTTGAATATTCTTCATCTAGCCATTGGAGCATTATTACATCATTCATTTGCGAGAATGTGTGTGTGTTAGGGTTTTATCATGTTCATGCCATTTCATACATATGTGATTACATTCAAGAAGCAAAGCATCATCATTATCTATTGCATATCTGAAGGTATACCTTTCCATCATTTATTTCAAGCATTTGCAATATTTCATTTAAGGTTGATTCCAAACTGGGGTTTGACTTAGGCAAACCCCTATTCCCAACCCCTTTATTCATCTTTTTGTGTGCAGGAAGCAGGTGCGTAGCTGTACTTCTGGAATTAAGCTTTATTTGTAGAGACGAAAGAACCCTTTTTGATGTGCAGAAAGTTTGGAGGACTAAGAGGGGGGCGACCTTGTCTGGACACACGGTCCCTGCAAATTTTGATAGATTTCATAGAGCAAGTCTGAATCATCTGAAATTTCTCAGATCTAGGTACATGATGATATCTTGAATCTGTAGCTCAATGTTTCCACTTATTTTGTCTTCAATTTCAGCACTTTACTTATTCAACTTACAAAAGAGGGTCAAACACATCCCAAACATAATCAATCTACTTAGTACTCAATCCTTGTTTTATTTAGGATTGGATCTAGTAGATTCATACCCTCTTTTGAATGTAAAGTCCTCCAAGTGAAAATTGACTTAATGATTCTCCTTTTCAAGTGGTGAATTTGCTAAGCCTCCAATTTTCCACTTTATAAGAACAAAAGAAGACGATGAAGAAGAAGAAGATGTTCCTTTTCAAAGGAGAAAGAGAACAAGATCACAAGTTTCTCGACCTCCTCCAACATCTCCTCATCTTCTTCTCCTCATCATGAATCCCATAACCCATATCCTTCTCCATTTCCCCAAACGCATCCCCCACCATCTCCACTTAGGTTTGTGTTCCACCTTCTATACCGCCACAAGATTTTATTCCACCATATTCACCTCCTCATTCTCCACATCCTCTTGCAAACCCTCCACCTCATGTTCTAACTCCACCAACTTCTTGACTACATTCTTCTCCAACTAGGGACTTTAATGTTCCCCTCACAAATCATAGGAAGAGGTGTTATATATTGAATAAGCTCTCTAAAATATAAACATCGAGGATGAAGGGAGAGAAGAGGACAAAGATGAAGAGTTGCAAAAAGAAGAGGATGCACATTATGAAGATTTCCAAGAAACCACGGGATTAAAAAAAGAAATCTTCTCCTCATCAATCTTTCAAACAACAACAACAATAACAATAGGAAATTCATGTTATATAAGTTAGAGTTTCTCCTCCTTCTCCATCCAAATCTTCCACAAGTGACATTTGTAGCCCCTAAATGTGTCTCAACCACATAGTGAAGAAAATAGAAAGCTCTTATGTCCAAGCTAAAGAGGAATATTTTAAAATTTTGACTAAACCATTTAATGTTAGGCCCAATATGGAAAGCTAATGTACTGAGAGGGGAGGGGTGAATCAGTACTCCAAAACTTTTCTTGAATAATAACTTTACTGTTATGCATAAACAAAATAGTGCAGTAACATAAAATAAAGTTAAAACAAATAGATAACAATTATACATGGTTCACTCCATAACACATATATTTTGGTTACGCAAAAACTCTTGGTTAGAGAGAAAAACTACGGTGGGGATGGCACCCACAACTTCACTACTGCAATAATAAAGAATGCTCGGTTAGAGCTACATTTAGCTATTTCTGATAGCTTACCCTGTTAGGAGTAACAAGATCTGTTAGATCTAACTTGCTAAAGGATTTTACAACATTTATTCTGAATGCTGCACCTGGTTAGAGGCTTTACAATTTATAGACTTGATTAGAGTCTTTTACCCTGTTAAAGGTTTCTCTTTCAACTTCACAATATTACAATAAAATCATTACAAATATCTGCAACTTTACATTTGAAATGTTATAGCAGATTCTATGTGCTCAAAATAGATTACCTTGCTTATAGCATACCTCGGTAACCCATATAGTAACTCGGTAAACCCTTCTGTTTACTTTGTTCTTCGGTTGTTCTCTAAAAACCTTCTCGGTGACCTCTGTGTCTCTATAACAATATTCTTTCATGCATACATACACTTAACTCATGTTGTATAAATAGATCTCTTAAAACGGTGATCCAATTCATTGCTTCGATCTTACAAACAAGATTCCTTGAATGAATAACTAAACAAAATATTTCATTGGTTAGACTGATCTCGTAATCATACACAGTCTTCTAGTGCAATTTCCAATGTAATAACGGTTAGATGTGCCTCGATCTTGTAACACGTTTTCATATGCATGTCCAGGTTCAATGTATCTGGTAACATGTTTCACTCGGTGTATATCAACTCGGTGTGTCATCTTTACTGCTCAGTAGACATAAAAAGATACTCGGTAGATAGCTCGGTGTGTACTGCGTTCTATGACTACTTTCTATTGTAACCGACTAGACTGTGCATACCGACTTCTCTATGTATACTGACTGCATGATTTGGTAGTGCTAACCGACTAGAATGTATAGTATTACTTTGAATATAAAAACTAATGGCAACTTGATAAGTAGTAACAATCTCCCCTTTTGACATTAGTTGAGATGTTTGACAAAACTACTTTCAAAGTCATAACTCAAAAATCTATATACTTTGCAAAATGACTATACTAGACAATATATACAATAGTCAATGAAATAGTATAATCAGATATACTCCCCTTATCATTATATTGTACATAACTCTGATTTTGCATGCTCGGTTCTGTGCTTGTGTGCTCTGCTTGCTCTGCATACTCTGTATACTCTGCTCGATATACTCCCCCTATATACAATACTCTGAATATTGTATCAAAACTGTATCACAAAAACTATATCACTCCCTCAATATATTATATTACTCTCCTTATATAGTATCACTCCCCCGATATACCTTATATATTATCACTCCCCCTTTTTGACAAACATCAAAAACTTAATTTCCATCTGGGGGTGGTAACTGATCAAAAATAGATTTATACTTCTTCTGGGCATCGGTGAGAGTGATTGAGAGTGCATCCTTTACACTTTCCATTAAAGAATTTTGTTCTTGAATATCAGCGAATAGTGATATTAAGCCATCAAGAGTGCTTCCCTCTTGTGTAGTAGATAGGCGTGTAGCTCAGTTAATCTGTTCTTGAACTGATGAGAGATGAGGAAGGAATAATGTCTGGAGGGTCATTATATCCATCCTGATCTTATGTTCTTCATTTCTTAGTTCCAGTTGTTGAGCCATGAGCTGTTGAAGCTTGGTATAAAATTTTTGAACTGAATTGGGCTTAGTGGTCAACTTATTTGAGAGATCGGTGATCTCTTTCTCAATTGCATCAGTTTTATTCTTGATATCTTTAATGAATAAGGAAAATGTACAAAGTTTCTGAAATAAATAAAGAATATGCTTGAGTTGAGGGGACAACTCAGCAATGAATTTGACAAGCTTGACTTTTCCAATAGCTAGAGCTTTTTGTACCTCTTCTATCATTTTTTCAGTAAGCACTTTGTCTTTTAGCTTGCTCAAGTACTCAAATGCATCAACTCCAGATGTTTCTATTTGATTAAGGAGTTCATCCAGTTGAATGTGGATGGCTGCATCGGTTGACACTGTAGCTGAAGGTAGCATATCTGTCAGCACTGTCTTTACCTTCTGTAGTACTTTATTCTTCTTTTGAATGGCCATCTATTTTTCTTGTTCGGCCTTTGCTTTGCATAGTTCACCGAAATCAATAAGTGCTTGCCCCTTTAATTTTGAAATATCCACATTGGGCAACACTATCGGTTTAGTTAAATCAACTTTGAAACTATGCTTTTTCACCTTCTTCTCTTTACCTTTGGTCGGTTGTACCAAGACAATAGCTTGAGAGGCTTGATGACCTTCAGTAGGTTTCTCGGTAGAGGCAACACTTTGCTCAGTAGAGGCAACACTTTGCTCGGTGCCTGTAGCCGTTGTGGTGTCCTTTGGTGTGTCAGTACTGGGTGTCTCAGCTGTAACATTTTCAGTGCTTGACAGTGCTTGAGAGGTCTTTTCTTGAGTTGTACCTTCCACTGCTTCAGACTGGTGACCTTCGGTGCCTTGTGCTGTATCCTTAGGATCTTTGGTAGAGACAGGTGGCTTGACCGGCGGGTAAGGTTGAACTTGTTCTAAAACGGATTCACTAGATACAAGTTTGGCATATGTTGTGCCTTCGATCATTTCCTGCTCCGGTGCTTCTGCATCCATGACATCTTCATCAATTTGAATAGTGTCAGCCGGGTCTTGCTTGGTAGCATCAGGACCGTGCTCGGTGACATCAGGATCTTGTTTGGTGACATCAACAATTTCAACTTGAGATTGTTCACCGACATCCTTAGTTTTGAAGATTTCTTGCCATTTTTCTTTTGTCTCATTCTCTACATCAATATATAGCCCATTCATCAATTTTAAGGCTCTCTGTTTGACAAGAAATTTAGAATTGTAGGTTGTCAAATGCTCCTTTATTTTTGCTACAGACATATCAAGAAATAGATGGACTAGACTTCTTTCTCTAATTTGTTTCTCTAAGTCCATTGCATATTTCCACCTATTATCAATATGCAAGTAAAGTTCATTTGGAAGTGACTTTACTAGTTCTAATGGAGCTAGCCGAAACTTTAGAAGTGTGCAAAAACAACTTCTTCAATTTGTCTCTCTCATCATTATTCCTAGTCTCATACTTGACATATCTAAATCCTGCAAATCCACTATATTCTTTTAGATTGGCACAGAAGTTTTCAACACTATGAATATTTACCTTCTTGCTTTTTTCAATCTGGAATTTGTTTGCATCATCAGATTCTGTATCACTAGACTCTTTTGCCAGAATGAGTCTCCGAGTAGATTTCTTGTAGGTCTTCGTTACCTTGGGAGCAGTAACATTCTTTTGTCTCTTACTCGGTGATGCAGCTGATGCTCTTGTATTAGGTCTCTTTGTTGGTGGAGTCGGTAGGGCCTTTGAAGTGTCCAGTTTCTTTCTCTTCAACACTTTACCCTTAGGCAATTCGGTGCTCAATGTTATTGCTGCCTCTTGAGCTTCAGATTCTTCTTCGGTGATGGCAAGAGTGCCTTTGATAGGTGTAGAGGAGGATTCTTCTCCGAATTTCTTAGATAAAACCTTTATCATCTTTGTAGCCTTTCTTGTAGCCTTGGGTACTACAATGCTCATTTTTACTTTTTCCTTAACTTCTTCATAAGTTCCATATCTTAGCTCAGTAGCATGCCTTGGTAATGTGAGATATGCATCAATTTGCTGTTGTGTGATATCAAAGTCAATCTCATAACCCATTGGTGGCAAAGATTGAGTCATTGGTTCCACAACATTCACATAACAGTAATCAGTGTCTACCTCAAAGCATATATCATCCTTATATTTCTCTACCAGCTGTGGTGGAATCCGGTACCTGTTGTACATCTTCTCTTGAAATTTGCTGAAGTAGTCATCCATGATATCATTAAAATTATCTCCCAACTTCTTGATAAAATCATTAATTTGATGGGTGATTGGTCGGTGTAGCTCCCAAACTACTTTACCGACTGATGGAAAGAACTTCTCAAAGTAGAAAAACATGCATACAAGAAGTGAACCAAACTTCAGTGTATTTGCCGAGTTGTTTTTCTTTGGCTTCCTTATTGTGTTCAGGTTCTCAAACAAGTTCTTCAATAGCACTTCACATAAGTCAACTTTCATTCCCTTTTTCACAAATTTATAGGCTAAGTCAACTGCGGCACAGGGTACATTGTTTTCCCTTGCTGATTGGAAGAAATAGTAACCGATTACTCTAATGGAAAACTTAAGTTCTGCATCAGTGACATTATTCAGTTTCAATCCTCTGTAATCAGATTCTACTCCAGTTAAACTGATTAACTCCTTCTGTGATATCATCTTTTGTGCTCGTGCATGGTCATAGATAGGATACCCGGTGATCACATGAATGATTTCCTTGGTGATTTTGAATGGTTGCTCTTCTAGCCACATGAAATCATCATGAACTCTTCTCAAAACAAACTTAACCCACTAGGGTTTGAACACACGAGGATAGGTTAGGGCTTCAGTTAATCCTTTGATTCTGATGTGTTTATACTTGCTATCCATTTTGCCATCGGTACATAGCTCATCATATGTGTCACTAATCCCAACATCATCGAGTTCTTCAACACGGAATTTGGTGAAGAATCTAACATCTTCAACTAACAAGACTCGATCCGAAATGAGTGAAAAGGCAGTTTTGTCATCCGGTTCAGAGGCGACTTTAGGAGTCAAAGTGTATTTCAGTGAGGGCTTCTCGACATTCTTGACAACTACGAGATCTTGGATCTTGGGTGCCATTTGTAAATTTCAGATAAAACTAGCAAACTATCCTTAGGGTTTGACGGTTTACAAATGGCAGACGCTTCACACTCAGTAGATAATAGCAATTTGACAAGATTGGTAAACTAGCTTGATAGTGATGAGATTTGATGTAAATACCTTGGATTCACTCTGAATGAGGTTTTGATCGCCTTGATTCACTCTGCTATACTCTCTCGAAAAATTGGTGAATGAAAATGATCGCGAAGATGCTTTTAAATACACAAAATACCTTATCGGTCTCCGTGCAGGTTAGGTCAAAAACATTAAATGCACTCGGTTTACCTTTAACTGGTTTACTCTCTTTTTTTGTTTTAACCGAGTAACCAAATTTCCTTCATTTACCGACTTGACAAGCTTTCTGTATTCACTGACTTGATAGGTTTCCTGTAAAGTACTTTGATAGAATTTCAAACTTACTAATGCATCTTAACTATGCAGATTTTGAATTTTGTACATAATCGAATAGGAACTGTTATGATTTTAACCTTCAGAGAATGCAGTCCCTTCATACCTTTTCATGATTAATTTGGAATAGGTGCACCTAACTTGGTAGGTAAGGTGCTTTCTTCATTTGACACAATTTCCTTCTTTTTCCAAATCATCTTTAATCTCTCTTTTATTTCTTCAGTGTCTCTTCTAGGTTGATCTCTGCAATCTTCAGCTAAATGTCCAACCTTATGACAATGAAAACATGCCATACCAGGATTTGTCAATGATCTTTGGTTGTTCATTCCAAACCTTATAAAACAGTTGGCACTAATATGTCCATATCTTCCACAACATTCACACCATATCCTTGTATTGTAATCCCATGGTACTGCTGCATATTGTCGGTAAGGATTTGTGTGAGTTCGGTAACCTCTAGTGTTTGCTCGGTGTGCAGACCACATGTGGTTCTTTTGCTTAAGCCAACACTTCTCAGTACTATGTCCATATCTATTGCAGTTTCTACAAAACCCTTTGAATTTTTCTTTCTGATAGTTGTTAACAGACTTTGTCCTACATTGATTAAATGTGTGACCATATTTATTGCAATTGTAACAATAATCATTGGACTTAGTGATATTCGGTTGCTTACCTTTTCTGATTTGGCATATGTTGGCAGTATGACCTTGATTTCCACAGTAGTAGTAAATAGGCTTCTTCCTTTTGATGTTATTCCTGTTTCCAGCTTGCTTTGATGATTCTCCTCTCTCGATAGTATGAATTCCTTTCTCGGTAGAGTCTTTTCCTTTGTAACCGAGTCCTGCATCTTTGTTGGGTCTTCTTGTATTCAGTTGCTCATCCAACATCTTTGATGCTTCATAACTCTTCTTCAGTGTTTCTTTGGATTTCTTCTCTGTTTCAAGTTCATCGATCAACCTTGATACTTCAAGTTTCAATGCTTGATTCTCATCATTCTTCAGAATTTCTTCATGATGTGCATAACCTAGTTGATCTGTCATATTTTGTTGAATCCCAGTCAACCTTATGATTTCATCATTTTTATCAGATACTAAGACTTCAAGTTGTTGTTTCTCTCTTTGTAGATCTCTTTCTTTATCCTCAGCTGTCCTCAATGCATCTAGATTTTCAGTCATCTGTGTACTGAAATGTTCATGTTCTCTTTTCATTGCTTTTAGTTGATCAACCAATGCCTTGTTCTTTTCTTTCAATATTCCAATCATTTCTTCAGTCTCTTTAGATATACTATTCTCAGATGATGTCTCAACTTGTTCCACTAACTCTTGAGAATCCTGCAAGTCATCAGATAATCTTCTTCTTACTTTTAGAGATTTTTGCATTTGCCTTTGCATGTCTACAATCACTTGATTAGCATGGTCCAGCTCTTCTTGCAAATATACAATCCTTTGAGATTGTTTATAGCCTTCCATTGATAAGATCTTTCTCTTTAGGTAGTTAAACCCTTTTCCAAGATTCAAGCTCTGATACCAATTGTTAGGCCCAATATGGAAAGCTAATGTACTGAGAGGGGAGGGGTGAATCAGTACTCGAAAACTTTTCTTGAATAATAACTTTACTGTTATGCATAAACAGAATAGTGCAGTAACATAAAATAAAGTTAAAACAAATAGATAACAATTATACATGATTCACTTCATAACACATATATTTTGGTTACATAGAAACTCTTGGTTAGAGAGAAAAAACTACGGTGGGGATGGCACCCACAACTTCACTACTGCAATAATAAAGAATGCTCGGTTAGAGCTACATTTAGCTATTTCTGATAGCTTACCTTGTTAGGAGTAACAAGATCTGTTAGATATACCTTGCTAAAGGATTTTACAACATTTATTCTGAATGCTGCACCTGGTTAGAGGCTTTACAATTTATAGACTTGATTAGAGTCTTTTACCCTGTTAAAGGTTTCTCTTTCAACTTCACAATATTACAATAAAATCATTACAAATATCTGCAACTTTACATCTGAAATGTTATAGCAGATTCTATGTGCTCAAAATAGATTACCTTGCTTATAGCATACCTTGGTAACCCATATAGTAACTCGGTAAACCCTTTTGTTTACTTTGTTCTTTGATTGTTCTCTAAAAACCTTCTCGGTGACCTCTATGTCTCTGTAACAATATTCTTTCATGCATACATACACTTAACTCATGCTGTATAAATAGATCTCTTAAAACGGCGATCCAATTCATTGCTTCGATCTTAAAACAAGATTCCTTGAATGAATAACTAAACAAAATATTTCATTGGTTAGATTGATCTCGTAATTATACACAATCTTCTAGTGCAATTTCCAATGTAATAACGGTTAGATGTGCCTCGATCTTGTAACACGTTTTCATATGCATGTCCAGGTTCAATGTATTTGGTAACACGTTTCACTTGGTGTATATCAACTCGGTGTGTCATCTTTACTGCTCGGTAGACATAAAAAGATACTCGGTAGATAGCTGGGTGTGTACTGCGTTCTGTGACTGCTTTCTGCTGTAACCGACTAGACTATGCATACCGACTTCTCTGTGTATACCGACTGCATGATTTGTTAGTGCTAACCGACTAGAATGTTTAGTATGACTTTGAATATAAAAACTAATGGCAACTTGATAAGTAGTAACATTTAAGACTCATGATCTTAGGACGAAGAGAGAAAAAAGATTATCAATATTCATAATAGAACAAAGGGGACATACGATTGTACAAATAGTAATGCCTACTATTGATAGGCTATAGGTAGATATGCAACTAGAGGATTACTAAATTTGACAAGTTAATTTGGGATGCCAACTAGAATTGAAGTGAATAAATACTTGTAACAATATATCGCAACTATTTTGAGTAGGATGCAAAAATATGAGAATACAAAGGAAGAGGTTGAAAGCTTAGGTGACATATCTAACTTCATATTTTAATAATCTAGTTGGACTGATTGATTTTGTTCGCCCCTATACAATTTCCAAGTAGTTCTAAATAAGGATGCTCAACATACAAACTCAGTAGGCCTCATTATAGCCATGTAGGAATGGAGGGAGAGTGTATAATATTTAGGAAGCTATGCAATTAGAAAAGATCCAATAAAATGTTATCACTCAATTAGTGATTAAGTATGATTATCTCATAAAATTGAGATAAATATTGATGAATATTTGATGTTGTGGGATGAGTACATCCCAATTTTGTAGAAAATGAAGTCTACCTATTCCGATGAGTTTATTATGGTAAATTTTTTTGAAGATAAAGACCAAGATAAGCCAAAAGTGTGGCTATGAGATACTCATCTTTGAATCAAAGTTTTCAAGAAGTGAAAAGGCAAGCTAAGTAAAAATAGGAGCTCAACTGATAAAGCATTGATTAATATTGAGAAACTCATTGAGTGTTTATCTTGTACATTTTGGGAGATGCCTTCTCTAGTAAAATCCCCCCAAAATATAATTAAATAATTCATAGATTATTTACATTTTTGAATCATGAAAGAATTGATAGTTGAGATGACAAAAAACAAATGTACAAGATACATGCTTTTCCAAGATGAGTTAAATCATTTTGAAGAGCTTTAAGAGTGGTCATAAAAGTCAAAATTTTCTCAAGACATTAAACTAAAGTATCAAAAAGGTCTAGATCTTAGCAATCTCATGGAGACAGTTAGAGCTTTCACTAATGATTTTCTTGATGACAAGGAATACTAGGAATTGGATTTTTGAATTATATGTTGTAATAAGTTGACTTGAAGTTGATAATTTTATAAAGTCAACTAGAACTAGAAGTCACTTTAGTTATCCTTTTGATTTCCCTAATTAAGCTTTAGTCTAAGATTATTAAGATACACAATTTGTTGGATCTAAAACATTTTTTTTTTCCAACAATGGTTTTGGGGTTAGAAATCCTTTTTGTGGTGATAGACAATTTATTTTGTAATATTTGGTGTGAAGACTTCTACTAGATATTGAATGAGTTCTGTATTCCATGAATACAAAGGATTACACTCATCTATTTCATGATGATTTTTTGATCATGGTATTGGTACTATTTCATTTTGTTGATTTAACTTGAATAAATTGGTGAAATTGATTGTTTGATGTGCTTACCAAGGATTTCATCTCAAATTTGCGCATATCTTAATGGTGATTTGATTTGAAGAACCTAAAAAATCATATATTCATGTTTTGTTTGGTGATTGCATCAATGCTATGTTGATTGTGTGAAAGTAATCAGGGTGGTATTGGTTTATGATATTTTTCCTAACCATTCAGATCTAATAGATAATTTGGAAGTTATCATTGTCCAATTTGTTTTATGTTATTTTACTTTCCTTCAATTTATTAAAACACTTTTAATCATTGAAGAAGTACTTAATATGCCTATATCTACTTATGTTTGTGATGTGCATGAATGAATAAATTTGAATCATCATAGATCTTGTATGATTTAATAATTAAGGGAGTAGAAAGTGATTAAAAACATATAGCCAAGCTTACATCGAGTCAATTACTTGCAAAGGACCCTCATATTGTAGATCACATAGACCACTCAATTACCCAATATGATCAAAACTTGAATCAAATGTAACCTTGGAGTACGATCTCTTTCTTTTCAAGAGGAGTGAATGATGTCCATTAAATTAGAGTTGGTTGTGCTAATCCCACCATCAACATGTCCAAGTTAGGATAATTCTTGAAAAATTTAGAATAATATAAATTACTTTAAGCTAAAGATTATGTTTCCCTTGGGTTACTTTGGGTCTTTTTAAATCTATTTGGAGTAAATGAATATTCAACTATCTAACTATAATAGTGAATACAATTTTTTAGTAAATAACCATTCATATATCAAAATAAAGTAGTAAATAAAATTTATCTAAAACCATCCACAAATACTTTTAAAAGTATGAAATTTTATAGTACATGTTAGATACCATAAAAAAATACAATGAGATTTATCGAATTGCCTCATTACAAATGTTGTTGCATATTGTACCTTTCTTTCAACATAGGAAATTTATTTTTTCATAGTAGTTGAATAAAATTAGATCCTTGAAAAATGATTTCTTTCTAATTGAATGCATAAATATGCATTTGAAAAATGAAATTTTGCGTGGTAGTACCCCTTTTTTTGAAGGTTTCAATTTTTGTATCTTAGAATGGAAACCAAATTTTGATCCAACTAATATTTACGTCAGAAAGGATCCAATTTGGATTAGGTTGGCCAAACTTCCTTTTGAGTATTGGAATATATAGTCTGTGAGGCTAATAGGGGAGGCTTTGGGTTCTTTTTTATGAGTAGATGATTATTTCATAAATGGTAAGGTAGGATTGACTATAAAAATTTATGTAAAAATTGATCAAGAGGATGGGGTATAGGAACAAATGGAAACCATCATTGAAAATGGGATATTATTTTAAAAAATATCGATATACCATAATCCTATAGGGGGAGAACATCGTAGTGTAAAGGGTTTCAAATCAGATGAGCCTAATGAGGTTTCATTGAGATCAAAGAAGAATGAGATAGAGAAGGATCCACCATTGGTTGGAGTCAACCCTAAGAAAGATATGATGGCAACCTAGACAAAGGGGAGACGATGGGAGTTTAGGTAGCATATAGAAACAAGCTGCTTAGATTGGAGGAGGGTTTGATAGGGGTTCCAAAGGAAAAAAAGAAGATTTGAAACTCCCTTTAGCCCTTCCATCACAAGGGCAAGGGGTAAGCTCCCCCACTATTAAGAAGACCAATTTGGCTCCTCCTTTAGTTGGAGTCCAAGAGGCTTTCACAAACCTTCCAAGCTCTAAATTCAGCCAACAACTAGCTCACATCTCAAATAAATTAATGGCTTCTCTTCTAGTTTTAGAGAAAGGTGACTTTTTTTCCCTTCCCAGATATCAATTCTCAATTCATGGAGGTGTCCTATGATCAATTTGGCATTTCTAATATTACATGTGATAGGTCAAGGGATGGGCCTACAAGTGCAGGTCAAGTTTCTCATCCAATTATAGATTTCTAGAAGGAATTATTAGAGGAGGGGGAGTTGTTGGAAGAGAAATTATTTTATTTGGTGAAACAATAGACCCAAAGATAGAGAAGACTTTGGTGGAAAACATTGATAAGTTGGGTATTAGTCAAATATCTAAGAACACTACTTGGGACTATGGTAAAAGAAAATCTAAATGAAGGAAAACTCATCAAAAGAAGAGATCTATGGATTGGGATGCTTAAGATCATGTCAAGATCACTATGATGTTGAGATCAAAGAAGGGACTCCCCTTTTGACAGAGCCATGAGGCTCTCATTGTGGAATGTGAAGGGATTAAACACCCCTAACAAGCAATTCCTAGTCAAGCACATGATGGATCTCTCAAATGCAGATATCTTCTTAATTAAAGAATGTAGATTGACCACTTTGGAATTAGAGCAATTCAGGAGAAAGATGAGAGCTCAACAAGTGATGGTTGTCTAGGGCACTAGATTTTTAGGGGTATTAGATACCTTTTGGGATCCTCTAATTGTTTGTTTGGTTAAATTGTGTGAGGGTATTAATTGGATTGGCAACAAAGTTAGAAGTATTTCATCAAACATATATTTTTTTAGTGAATGCCTATGGACTAAATTCATATATTAGAAAGATAATCCTTTAGACAAAGTTGGATATATTTCTTGGTGATTTTCTTAATTGCATCATATTATTAGGGACCTAATTTCAATTGCATCCTCCACAATAATGATAAATGAGGAGGATTCAGAGGTGAAAACCAATCTTAGAAGGATTTCAAGGATTGGGTGGATATGCATCATTTAATGGATTAATGGATATCAAATTGTCTAATGGTGTTTTCATAGGGACTAATAGAAGATTAGGTTTTAGTCATATTGTAGAAATGTTAGACACATTTGTTTTCTTTAGGAATATTAACTCTTTTCCTTTAGGTTTTTAATTTTGAATCATTCCATGCTCTAGGTCAGATCACTATCTGTTCCAAGTGTAGATTTTAGGGACACGAAGTCAGTCAGATGTGGATGAATGACATTGATTTATTCAACTTAGTTCCAAAAAGATGCTAGGAGGAGGAACAACCTATTGGCTCTAAAATGTTTCATTTTATCACCAAATTGAAGCTCTTGAAGCAGAAGATTAAGGACTCAAATCTTTCTCATTTCAAGAACATATTGTTGAACACACACCAAATGTTGAGAGTGGGGGGTGAATCAACATAATCTAAAATTTCAGATAGAAAACCTTCATCAACAATTAAATGAAGACATTATAAGATCATTCATATCAATCACACATGAACACTAGAATTTATATGTGGAAAACCCAAACTAGGAAAAACCACGGTGAGTGCCAACTCAAAGAATCAATCCACTATATAGAAATGTTTTATAAAAGAGGGAGTTCACTGCTCTAGACTTGTAGACCAAGGATAACTTCTTTTGGGGCAAAATACAATAAAAAGGGACTTGCACACTAAAGCTAACTACAACAAGGAAAGATACAAAATTATAACATATAGAAAAAGATGTATAAACAAAGGCATCTCAGAATTTTGATTATAGTCTCTATTATAGCACAATCTTTGACTTTATTGAAATATACAGACCACCAAATCTTAGGATCACTGGTTCTATATCAACTGACACCTCTGCACTATAATCCCTTTTGATATAGCAACTCCAATCACATCAAAATCCTTACATCAAGTCACGCATGTTCACTATTGAATTCCACACACTCATATCACTTATTTTCTTTTCAAGAAATCATCACATATATACTAAACTGAAACAAAAACATCCTCACCAAGTTGCCCAAAAGAAAGATTGTAATGTGTAAGCAAATTTTTGAGCCCATGTATACAATCATACCAAATAATGAAATACACAGAACATAATCCAAACCAAACCAAATCAAATGTGCAACACCAGACCAAAAGAATACTTCACACGCAATCACCGAACCAACAATATATGTTACATTTAACTCCAATAACATAGCCCGAACACATGTACCAATCACATCATTTCACAATTGTAAAAATTCAGACCAAAATGATCATTACTTGAACCACAAAGATAAAGCTTCCAACTATCCTCACCACCAAAAAAACATTGATATCAATCGGATCAGCTACCAACACAACTTTTCCATGTCCAAACCATAGAACCAATCATAGTGACCTTCGGTCTAGAAACATAACTACAAATACTTCAACATAGTAGATAACTCTGATGATGTCTGCACTAGAACCCATTTGGACCACACAGTTTGACATCAATGACAACAAAGCATATATCTATAACAATCTCCCCCTTTGTCATTGAAAGAAAACAACCAAAAATGTTTTCACAACTCAGACAACTCCTTCTAATAGTAACAATCCTCTAAATCAAATATAAAATATTTTTCAATAATTTTCTCCCCCTTTGACATCAAGGACAAAGGCCAAACCAAAGATACATAACACAAAATCATTGAGAATTACCTAGCCAAATATCTTTGAACTGTTTCTTCAACTTGATCACTGAAACATTCCAGACACGAGTAGAAGAAACTAGAATCCTACTTTGACATTCACAACCAATGTGTTTGTTCACTACACCATCAAAAGAGTATATTTTTAGCATCCTTCTCAACAATCTCTGCATTAGCTAACAATCTTGAATAAGAAGAAAGTTTCAATTCCATGTTAGCTCGCAGCTCTCCAAACATCCTCATGTACTCATCTCTTTGTCTCCTTCTCAAAGCTAACTGATCATGGAATTCATGAGCCTTATCTCTTTCCTTACCATATAAATATATAGAAACTTTATAATTCTTATCCATTTCAACTAATTGAGACTGAATCCAATCAATTTCATCCTTAAATTTTTGTGTGGAAGTAGGCCACCTCAAATAGAATTTGTACAACATTTCAGCCACCCCCATTGATTTCCTGAAATTCATTAAATTAAGGATCAACACCTAATGTAATTTCTTGCATTTTGCTATCATCTTCTCTTGCAAATTTTCTTGTATAAATTCTTTCATTGTACCACTTCCATCCCCTTTAGCCATTCTCTCTACAAGTATCTTTATAAGATCCTCCAGAAGACTGACAACAACACCAGTAGAAACTAGATTATTTTGAACTAAGTACTTCACAAATGCCTTTTCAATAACATACCACTCATAAGATACATGATTGTGATATGAATTACCAATAATTTGCACTCCACCAGGCTTCTTGATCATTTCAAGCACCTTTTCCTCAAGAATCTCATCATCATCAGTCACCTCATTAGAATCTTCCTGCACCTTTTTTACTTCCTAACTATAACCAACTTTTTATTTTGCCTTATTCTCTTCTTCTTCATCATCACTGTCAATAGTCACTAGCTCAATGTACTTCTTCAGAACCCTTTTTCCACTCTTTTGAGTTTTAGAACTAGAGACAGAACCCTTTGTAGATAGTTTCCTTCATTTCTTTTCTCTTTTCTCAATCTTCATCACTCTGGACCTTCCTAAAATCTCTTCTTTCATTCCAAACCTTTTTGCATTTAGATCCTTCAACATTTTCCATAGATTTTTTGCTAGCCTCATACATTCATCTTCAAATACTTCATAGGATAACGAAATTATCCAAGAAAAGCACAAAACCACACCTTAAAAAAAACAATTATCTTTATCTATGAAAAATACAATGTCATTCTCATATACCAATCTATAACCTTAGGAGGAATCCGATTCCTTAAAATCAAATCATTTATGAGCTTCTCAAAGAAATTTCTACACATTTTTTAGCAATCATCTAATCCATCAAAGTAACCTTTAATTTGTGACCCAATAGTCATATCGCTTCTCCGCACAACATTTTCAACATTGGGAAAAGCATTTAGAAAATAGAAGACTAAACAGACAATCAAAGAACCATATTGGAATGGATACATCTCACTCTTTAACAATTTGAAGTTATCTAACAATTGTCGTCGTAGAATCTCACATAGATCATATTCTGCATTCTCCTTAACCATCCTATATGTCATATGCAATTTTGTGGACACACAAGAACCTTCTTTATTCCTATAATAGACTTTGTATACTATCCCCATTGTCACACACCTAATATCTACATCTCTAATAGTATCAATTTTCAAAGCTCTTCCATCAGAAAATTCACTTCAACAATTTTTACGGATTTTAGCATAGGTACTTCCCAGTCATAATTTATAATACTTCCTTTGAAATCAAATATAGTTTATTAAGCCAGATAAATTCCCTATGAATTCTACTAAGAATGATTCTTATAATCTCTTCATCATCAATCATCAAAAAGTAGTTCCAAGTATCCAAACCCTTGTTCTCTAGACTACCGAATTCACTCTTCAACCTCTGCGAATTATTAACCAAATAATTTTTCCTAAAATATATAATCTTCTCATGATCATACTCTTCTAAATTAACATGAATGTCCTAAAAAAGATTTTCCTTATAGATAACATGATTATCGACACTAGAAAAAACTCCAACCAAATCTGCATTTGTCAAAATGAAGGGTTTCAATTCATATTCAGGTCTAGGTTCATCATTAATACTCACAATTTTCACCATGCTACCAAGTCACTACTCTTCAATCTTTTCTCACACTTTTGCTCAAACTTTATCCTTCACTCTTCTTCAATTCCCAAATCACAAGTACACAAATGATTAGAATCATAAAAATAAATACTCATAAGTTAGGTTTTCAAAAAGTTGATACATTATTTTCCAAACCTTCAAAAATCACATCCGGACCACAAGATATGCTCAAAACCTATGAAAAATATTCACACACATTTTTCATGCTAAGAGGAAACCCAACATCAAACCAAGAGGGATCAAGAGATGTTTTCATTAATGCTACCCCTAAGATCCATCTATCTGAGTAAATTACTAGAAGAGGGAACTGCATCCATAGTGGATGTCAAACCACCTTCAACATTTCCTTTAGTCTTCTATTCTGATTTCTTCACCCATAATGACTTTCCTTTTCCTTTAGAGTCCACTACAGTTTTTGGATCAACAGTCTTTCCCTTACCGCTTTTACAAAATTTTGCAATATGCTCAACAACATTGCAATTATAGCATACTAGACCATTCTACATTGTGCTCTCATTCACATTTCTTCTAAAGTTCTTATTTATCCTACATTCAACAAAAATTTGTGACCAAATTTGTTACAAAACATAGCAATATTCATTGAGATATCTGACATTTCGGTTCATATTTATTTTTCTTCTACATTCACTAGCCATGTGTCCAAAGTTGTTGCAATAATAACAATTTCCATTGAAAGAATAATTCCTTATCTGGTTTCTACACTCACTTGCTTTGTGTCCTACTTGATTACATGAAAAGTAATTTCCTTTGAAAGATAACTACCTGGAAGAAATAAGAGGAGGTCTTTGGTCCATCACAAACATTTTGAAACTCCAATTAGGCATGAAATTCTTCTTATCATTAGTAGCATTCTTCACCTCTTTGTCCTTTTCTTCATTGATCTTTGAGCATTCACCAAACTCTTCATTATTTTGAAATTGGAAGATAGATTCCCGTATCTCTTTTCCACCTTTCAAACTTAAGCCATTACTAATAGGATCTTTATCATCTTTAAGTTCCCTTTTTAGATTTGTCACTTATTCTAATTTCAAACATTCTCTTGTCTTCTTATCAAGTTTTATTTCATATTCATCAATACTCTTCTTTCCTTTGTCTAATAAACCTCTTAAGAAAGAAATATTCTCAACTATCTTCTTATATTTGTCTCCATACTCATCCAGGTCAGCCAATGCAAATCTCAATTCACCTTTCATATCGACAACTCCTTCAACATCATCCCAATCAACTTGATCTAAAGCATCCATATCATTCAACTCTTCTTCAAACATAGTGTTGAAGACATCAGATCTACCTCAAGTAGTTAAGCTTACTCAAGAGGAACCTTTCTCTAATACCAATTGTTGAACATACACTAGATGTTGAGAGGGGGGGGGGTGAATCAACATAAACTAAAATTTTGGACAAAAAATTTCATCATCATTTAAATGAAGACATTATAAGATCATTCATATCAATCACACATGAACACCTTAATTTATACGTGAAAAACCCAAACTGGAAAAAACAACAGTGAGCGCCAACTTACAAAATCAATCCATTATATAGAAATATTTTACAAAAGAGGGAGCTCACTGCTTTAGACTTGCAGACTGAGGCTAACTGCTCTTGCGACAAGATACAATGAAAAGGGACTTGCGCACTGAAGATAACTACAATAGGGCAAAATACAAAATTACAACTTATAGAAAAATAACTGTATGAATAAAGGAATCTCAGAATGTTCATTACAGTCTCTGTTATAGCACAATTTCTGTCTTTACTGAAATATCCGGACCACCAAATATCTAGATCATTGCTTCTATACCAACTAACACCTCTACACTATAATCCCTTTTTATATAGAAACTACTATCATATCGACATCCTTACATCAAGTCACACACACTCATTGTTGAATTCCACATACTCATATCACTTCTTTTCTTTTCAAAAAATCATCACATATGTACCAAATCAGAATAAAAACATCCTCACCATGTTGGATATTGTTGAGAAGTTTGCTAGAATGATGTTTTGTCATTGATGTCAACGTATTATTCTATGTATTCTAGCATTGCAGTCAGATTAAATGAGTTGGTTTGTCCAGTGTGTTGCAGATGAGTTCTTGCAATTTTATGGGTTTTGAGATACTTATCTCTAGTTGATTCAACAAAATCCGCATGATGTTTTGATCAAGTTGTGTGATCCAATACTATGGTTAGTTTTCAGTTGTTCATGTTATTCGGTATTCTGGATTTTGCTCCGCATTTCTCCGAAATTACAATATCTTGGTTTGCGGATTTGGCAGAGTATTTGGGACAGTCAGATGTATCCCCAATTCAGATGGTTCATGATTTTGAAGTCTACAAGTGAATCTTTTAGTTTTTCAGTCAGTTGAGTTGATGTTCTTAAGGTTCAATATATTGATGATGAAGATTTTAGTAAGTGGTGATGTTGCGGTTGTTTTAGTGGTGATTCATGTTGCTTGTGGAAGTTTCTAGATTGTGTTATATTCATGTTGTTGGTCCACATTGATTGGTGTGCGCGATATTGATCATTTTATTGATCTGGTGGTGTTCTTCATGTTATGTGATATTTATGGTGATTGTAGAGTGTTGCAGATGATTGAGGCGCAATTCTTGTTGGTGTTGCATGTTTGAGGAGTTGATTTTGGTGCAGACTATGTCTTAGCCGACATTGTTTTGATCCGCATATTTTGTTGTAGTGTGTCAGGTTATTATTTTGTAATTTGTGTTAAGGGTTTTTCCAACCTTGAAATATAGGTTGATGAATTGTATAAATACATGTAATATTAATTTGAGAGATGTATCTACATGTGCAAACATTATTTTGATCTTTCAGTAGCAGAGGAAAAAAGCCAATAAGTGCAAAAGAGTGTGCAAAAGTGTGGAAGAGAAGAGTCTGAGTATATGTGCTTAACCGAAACTGTAACCTGGCATTAGGAGATTCTATTGTTGGAATCAATGAACACTGAGAGGGGGGTTGAATTAGTGTTCTACAATTTGCAAAATTATTAAACCGATTCTTAAACCACTGGATGCATAAGAATGAAAGTAAAGTGCACAAACATAAACCAATCAACCACAATACCATAACACCAGATTTTTTACGTGGAAACCCAGAAAGGGAAAAACCATGGTGGGATTTGAACCTACAATATTATTATACTTTGATCAGGAATATGATAATATTACAAAAAGGGGAATGCACATGCATTCAGACACATTGCCTAGAGCTCACTGCTCAAATACAAAAGAGGGCTACAACCCGAAGGAAGGATCACTGCCTTACAAAGATTATAAGTGATTATAATAATGAATGAACTGAATAATATCATCTACATATACTAAATAGTAGTTTCGGTTAAGCTCAATTTGAATTTTGCAACTGTTATGTCTCTCTACTTTGTTCTGTTGCACTATCTTATATTGGAGCACTAAAACCTTCAATCACATTCACAAATCTTCGCACATTCGCTCATATAGTATTCAAACACTCATACCATATCATAAAATGCTCAAATGTATCGGTCTTATATATCCGCATCAACAAAATAAATCAATTCCCACGTTGACTTTCAAAAACTACATAACACGCAACATGGAACGTGTAACCTTAAGTCAACTCAATTAGTCCAAAAATCCATATGAGGACCTAAACAAGATGATAACAAGCTTCAAAAATGTCAGAACAATCTCCTCGAACTCAAAACCAATCACCAAAATCCTCCCAAAAATTCTACATCACACGTTACACCAAAATAGCTCTGTTCTTCCTGAATTACCAGATACCGGACCTTCAATCTTGCTCATGAATTAACACCAAAAACTAGGATTACAAAATAAGCTACCTTGAACCTCAAATAATTTTCCTATATTATCGTAACCAAAGATATCCAACCAAAATCAAGATCTTCACACTGTACTCATGCCCTGTCGAATACTATATTCCACCTTCTAGACTTATGCCTAATCATAATAGAACTTTCGGTAAATCAAATCTATGCACACCGAATATGATTTCTGAACTAAGTTGCCATCAATGACAACTCCTAACCATTTCTCATACATCAATCTTCACCAAAACAATGTCTCTTGCCAACAACTATTTCATTAGATTATGATTCTTCAGATGTAATTCAAATGTTTTTTGTAAGGCAGTGAGCCTTCCCAAGGGTTGTAGCTTGTTCTGTAATTTGAGTAGTGAGCTCTAGGAAGTGTGCTTGAATGCATGTGCATTTCCCATTATAATATTTCACTTACTCCTAACAGGGTATTATCTCATTGTGGGTAGGTTCCCACCGTGGGTTTTCCCTTAACCGGGTTTTCCACGTCAAAAATCTTGGTGTTATGTGTGTTATTGATGTGGTGTTAGTTTGTGCTTTCATTGCTAATTATCTGATTTGAATTTATGTTTAAGTTAAGAAAATTTTGTGTTCAAACTGATTCACCCCCCTCTCTCAGTTTGCTGCATTGTTGCCAACACACCATGTCGGCCAAAAGAAATATTGTAACGTGTAAGAACATTTCTGATCCAAGGTATACAACCATACCAAAATATGAAATGCATAGAACATAATCAAGAACAAAGTGAATCAAATGTGCAACATCAGACCAAAAAAATACTTCACATGCATTCATCAGACCAAAAATATATGTTACATTTAACTCAAATATCATAGCCCGAACACATGTACTAATCACATCATTTCATAATTGCAAAAAAATGGACCAAAACGACCAACACTTGAACCATAAAGATCAAGCTTCTAGTTGACCTCACCACTAAAAATACGCTGATATTAATTAGATCAATTGCCAATGCAACTTGTCCACATCCAAACCATAGAACCAATCATAGTGACCTCTGATCCAAAAACAAAACTACAAATACTTCAACATAGTAGCTAACTCTACTGATGTTTGGACCAAAACCCACTCGGATCACATGGTTTGGCATCAATGACAACAAATCATATATCTATAACACATATTTGAAACCAAGAGGTTGCTTGAAGAAGATCTATATCTCTTTCTTGTAAATATGTTATTTAGGTTGTCATTGATGTCAACTCATTACTTCAAAAATAATTTAGTTGTGTGAAGATGTTACAATTATGTACAGATGTTGTGTGGATGTATGGAAACTATTTGAAGATGTTGTAGATGAAAAATATTGATGGTATGTTGTGTTCCTGGAGGATTGGTGAATTTTTGCTTGGTCTGGAAACTATATAATTGCTTCAGGTGACTGTTTCAATGAACAATATCTTTGTCTGATGATTTTTAAATGTGCCAAACATGTATCAAATGGATGTGTGGATTGGAGAGGAATGGCTATGGTTGACCACTCTCTTTATATTCTATTTGTCGTGCTCTGTGAAGTCTACCTGTACCTGCAAACACAATGCACTCAATAAGTCATTACAAGCAATGGTTAGCAAATTGAAACAATGAAAGACGAAACCATAGCTAATCAACTTATTGCCTCCTAGTAAATGCGAGTATGAAAATGCTCTCAGATCTGATTATGCATATTCCAGTGACTTGACTACACTTAGATAGAGGATTTGAATGCTGAAAATGCATGATCTTAGCAAGAATAGCATGATTAAGCTACATGATAAGCAAATTAAGCTAAGATTTAAGCTAAAATGAGCATGATAACATTGCTAAAGATGATAAGCTATAAACTAGATGCCTATAGTAACAATGCAAATGATGAATCAAAATGATATGAATTGGGACCAAAATGATATGAATTTGGGACATGAAATCGGTACATGAAATTGGGATCCTTTGAGCTCCAAAATGAGGTCTATTTATAGGATTTTCCAAGGCTAAGGGTGATGTGGCAAGAATCAACGGTCAAGATTGATATGAAGATATCAATGGTTAAATTGGAGGAGGATGGCAAAAAGGGTTGGATTAAAGGGAACATCTGTCATCTCTATGGTGACAAGTGTCAAGAGGCTTCTAGAAGAGGTAGGATGAAAGGGAACACTTAGTGACAAGTGTCACAAGGTTCTAGAAGATGTTGGATGAAAGGGGACATGGTGGTAGGTAGAATGGGTTAGGTTTAGGAGTGGTAGAAGTTAGGAGAATTTGAATTTAAAATTCAAATAATAGGAAAAGGCTAATTAATCTCAACAACTCATGAATTTGATTTGTTTTAATTAATTAGGGGATTTAGAAGAAATGAATTTGGATGGAGGGAATTAATTAATTAAAGGGGTGAAATGAAATGAACCTATTTAATAAATCCTTAGATTTATTAATAAGTAGATGAAAAGGAAATTTAATCAAATTTCTTAGTGAATTTAATTAAATTGGGAAGGAGAGATTAATTAAATAATTGCTTATTTAATTAATTTTTAGACCATTTTTAGGTGTATACATTTTGCCCCTCTTTGAAGCAAGGTGTGATGATGTGTTGATTCAAAGAATAATCTCATTTTAATGATGGTGTTGATTTGATAGGATGCCCCAGCTCTTGACTGCTAAATTCCGGTATGATGATGCCCCCTCGGGAGATCAATAGAGATAATTGATCTTTGGAGTTTTGCAAGATTGATATCCCGATAGATTTGATTTGATTTCTACAACTGTGGTTTGATGAAAATGCGAGTTCTTCGATTAGCTTGATTGCTTAGATGGTAAGATTGAAAAATCTTGATTGATTAGATTCAGTTTGGTTTCAGGAAGGATTCATCCTGTATAAGACAACAATGATCAAAGCGTGTGGTTTCAGGAAGGATTCATCTTGTATAAGACATGATCAAAATGTCTGGTTTCAGGAAGGATACATCCTGTATAAGACATGAATCAGAATCAGATCGTTTGGTTTCAGGAAGGATACATCCTGTATAAGACATGATCAGAATTGACTAGGTTTGATTGATTGATTTAATTTGATAAGGTTGATTAGATAAAGAACTGACAATTTGTTGATAGCAAGTTGCTGAAATTTTTGGATATGCTGATTGTTGATTTTGTTGAGAGAGATAGCATAAGATTTGGGTTGGGTTGATAATATCATGAGAGAGATAAGTCATCATTCTGATTGCGTATACACTTGTGATGATTCTTTGATGATTCCTATGATAGATTTAACCTTGGATAAAAGGAGCTTGTAGGATCCCGTGCAAGAATGAAATGCAAGCTAAAATGCAAATGAAATGCAAACTATGACCGGACCAGTCACTGGATTATTTTGTGTTTTTGTCATCATTGAGATTTTGAAATATGGGAAGTGAGTGCAAACATTGATGGTATAATTAAACCATGATGGCCTGAGCACTTCTTTCCTAGATTTTGATAGAGCAAGTTAACATAAGCATCGAGGTATAATTGAACCGAGATGACCTGAGTGTTGTTTGCGTAAAACGGGCAGTATTAATCATTTCAATACGCAAATCGGAAATGTCTTCAATGATACTCTGATGATCATGTCCTGAGACAAATTTGCACATATTAATGATTAATTTTCAAACAACAGACAAGAAAAATATCATGTTTCTTCCTTGTTCCTCTAGTCAATGACATCTTGGAGTCACTCAGAAATCATGATAGCGAAAATCAATATAGAAAAGTTGAACAATCATGTTACAATCATTATCCAAAAAGGTATTATCCACTAAAAAGTGTGTGATATGCTTAGATTGATTTTGTGATATCTTGATAGTTGATAGTTTGATCTCGTGTTCAACGTTCGATATGCCTCAGTTTTCGCTTGATAAGAATTGTCTAATTGTTTGTTCTACTTGTTTGATTAAGCTCAAAATGATCCAAAGTTTTTGCCCCCAGCTTGGTGTAGGATTTTGCCCCAAGTCTAGAAACAAAGTCGTTATGATATATCCAATGATCCAAACCATGGCAAGAAGCCACCTGGGATGTCTACGTATGTACAAAGCTTTATGATGGTCATGTATAGCGTTAATGGAAGAATGAATGCATGAACTAATAGATGGAAGAGCCAGCCGACAGATAGCACCTGTTTGCCAGGTTTTCACCATCTGTTTTTATTGCACTTTTTTTGATATTTGATTTTTTTTTCTTTTTTTTCTTTTTCACTTTTTTTCATTTTTTCTGATTTTTCACTTTTTTTTCTTTTTTTTTTCACTTTTTTCATTTTTTCTGATTTTTCACTTTTTTAAATTTTTTTTTTTTGATTTTTCACTGTTTTTTTTATTTTTTTATTTTTTAGTGTTTTTGATTTTTTATGATTTTTCAGACATAGAACTTTTTCAGGTGTATGCTATTGATAGGTTCCTCGAGCTGATCTCCATCCTGTGTTGATAACTGATATGCTCCTGACCCAAATACTGCTTTGACGACAAATGGAATTAACCAGTTTGGTTCAAATTTGCCTTTCTTTTCTCGATCTACCTGGTTGCATGGATTTTCCTTTAGCACTAGTTCTCCCACTTGAAAGATTCTTGGTTTAACCTTCTGATTATAGCTCGTGCACATTCTTTGCTGATATACCTTTAGATGATCAAAGGCATTGTGTCTGCATTCATGGATCAGTTCTAACTCTTGTAGTCTAGATACTCTTTGTTCTTCATATGGGATGAGACCTTTTAGTGATACACATAGAGAAGGTATCTCTACTTCGATTGGCAATATGGCTTCTGATCCATATACAAGATAGAAAGGTGTGGCACCTGTCGGTGTGCAGAAACTGGTGCGGTAAGCCCATAGAGCAGGGTTCAGTTGAATATGCCAATCTTTCCTGGCATCGTTCACTATCTTTTTGAGGATTTTCAGAATAGTTTTGTTAGATGCTTTTGCCTACCCATTTCCCTATGGATAATATGGTGTGGAGAATTTGTGATGGATTTTGAACTTCTCACATAGCTCTTGTACATCTTGATTCTTGAATGGTCGCCCATTATCAGTGATAATGGTCATTGGTATCCCATAGCGACATATGATATAGTTCAAGATAAATGCAACAATTTGTTTTCATGTGATATTGATGAGAGGTACCTCTTCAATCCATTTTGTGAAATATTCAGTAGCTACAAGGATGAATTTGTATCCATTAGATGAGGAAGGATTTATCTTTCCTACTAGATCAAGTCCCCATTGACAAAAAGGCCAAGATGTTGCTAAAGCATGTAGTTCATGTGTTGGTGCATGGATCAAGTTCCCATGAATTTGACATTGTTTGCATGTTCTTGCTATCTTCAAAGAATCTTGTTCCATAGTTGGCCAATAGTAGCCCAAGCGTATGAGTTTTTTCAAAAGGGTAAGACCACTTGAATGAGTGCCACAAATGCCGTTATGGACTTCATGTAAGGCCTTCTCAGATTCTTCTTGTTCGAGACATCTTGAGAGAGTACTGTCTAGACCTCGTTTATATAGGGTATCCATGACGAGAGTAAAATGAGAGGATTGGCGAATAAAGTTTCTCTTTTGGTTCTTTGATAAGTCAGGAGGTAAGATGTTGTCTTTCAAGTATTTGTAAGTTTGGCCATAGCGGGAGGAATTGTGTCCAATAAGTTGATAGATGGTTCAGGAATCAGGACAATTAAAGGCGGGATGAAACAACTCTTCAACTAGGAATTCATACGTTGTTGATTTTCCTGTGTCTGTAATAGAGAAGCAAGTGTAGCCATGGCATCTACGATTTTGTTGTCATTTCTGGGGATCTGTTCAAAAGTTATTTCTACAAAGTACTTCTTGAAATCATCCACCATATTTTTGTAAGGCATGATTTTGTCATCTTTTGTTTGATAGTCATCATTGATTTGATTAATGACAAGCTGAGAGTCTCCAAAGACTTGAAGTTGTTGTTTAATATTCCATTCTACAACCATTTTGATGAATAGAATACTTGCTTCTGATTTATGTTGTGTATATGAACCATTATTGATGCTTGCTCTTGATCCATGTTTTGTTCCATTATTGATGTTTTCTCCCGATCCATGTTGTATTCCATTATTGATGTTTTCTCCTGGACTCATATTCGGGTGATGTATTGTAAGATATGGATCGAACCCTAGATTGTTTGTATATGACTAGGTAAAGTTGATTTGCCATCTTTTGAAGGATTTCAAATATCTTTGTCTTGCTAGTTCTGATAAAGAGATTGTTGCTGGTGTAGATCAATTATGCCAATGATAACTGCCTCTCTTGGTGCCATTATGATAGATAACTCCTCTTGATAAAATTTAGGTAAGGTGTCAAATCTCCCATCTACCGGCACCTCAAGGAGGTTTTCACCATTAGATGTGTCCTTTATTTTTACTTTTTCTCAGTCTAATGTTGCTAGTAAATGGTTTTCAGCATTAGACCTGATATTGTTTTCTTGATTTTCACTTTTGTGACTAGGAGATTTAACACTCACTTGATTGGAAGATACGTTAGCGGAATCCCTGGTGAAAGTTGTTGCGGGTTTGATTTCATCAAGATATAAGGATATGGCATGGTCATTAGGAAAGGTATCAATGTCAGTATGTCCTTCATTTTCCCAGTCCATAGGTTCAGGATAGCTTAAGGATAAAGGATCTTCAGGTTGAATAGTTTCAAAGATATTAGGGGTCATGATAGAGATGTCAGGGTTTTCAGTATGTATTTCCGTGTCTAGAGCAGTACTCTCATCAGAATGACCTCGTATAAGAAAATCCTGATCGTCCTCGGTTAAGTCCATGTCAGTCGAATGTGATTCTGATTCAAGTGGGCTTTTTCCTAACGTTTGTTCAGCATACATGCGAACTACATCGACTTCTATATCTGCTTCTTCTCTTTCAATTTCAAGTTGCTCTTGTTTGTTTTTCCATGATAGCAAATATTCTCCGTTCCCTTGATCTTTTAGCTGCATTTGTTCTTCCATGTTTGACAAAATTGATGCAAATGATTGTTCCTTGGATTGTGTGCTTGAAGGTGCTACCTCTTTGTTATGTGAAACAATGACCTCTTGAGCTGATCTTAGATTACTACAACACTGCAATGGATTTGAATCTGCTAATATTGTGATTTCCTATCCCTCGTAGGGAAATTTTCAGCACTAATGACATGTTGATGTAGTAGCTTGTATGTCCTGAATCCATGATCTCCCCAAGAGTATATTATATGGTAGGTCCAAGTCTAGAACTTGGCATGCTGTATCTTTTTGCAAAGGTCCCACTGTGATTGGTAGTATCACAATTCCCTTTGATGAATGTTCTTCTTCATTATGTGCTTTGATTTTTATCTTTTCCAAGGATCAACTGCATCTTCTGAATAGCCTAGAGCATGGACAAGATTCATAGAGAAAATGTTCAAGCTAGCTCCCTCATCTATTAGGACACGTTTAACAAGCATTCTATGAATGAGGGCTTCAATTTTCAAGGAAGTGTTATGGGGATTTTGCAATGAATCAATGCTTGGATATGAAGGAGATGAGCTTTGAATAAGATCCTCTGAAATAGGATTGATGGTCCTTATGGATATCCCTTGGGGAACTTCATCTTTGGATGCATTATTTGGCAAGGATGCTATGGAAGGTTCTTGCAAGCTTTCAAGAGGTGTAGGAATAGATGCCTTTGGAGCATCAATTTGCTTATGGATGGATGGATCATTGTTAGACATGGATGAACGATTTTGATCTTCTTTAGCCAAATCCTTTAGGGATCTTTTTAAGAGGTGCATAAAAGAGCCACCTTTCTTTTGAGATGTATTTAAATCCTTGTGAGGTTTTAACATAGTTGGATTTTGATTTTGAACTTGTTTGATTGCTCTGATATGTTGGTTTGTCATGTTTTCTTCTTGTGTTTTTCTTTGGTATGTCATGTTGATATGATTTTCAGCTATTGCAAATGTTTCTGTTTCCATTTCAGGGGTTCGATTGTCTAAAAGTTGTTTTGGGTAAGTGATCAATAGTCAATTTCAAGGCCATAGAGCGATATGACACTAAAAGAGGATTCAAGTGTTTAAAAGTTTGCAAGTTTTTTGATCTTTCGTTTAAGAGTGCAATGGTGATGATTGATAAGAACCAAGTCCACTAGGAACGATCTATCATACGATGTGGGACAAAGTTATCTTGACCAAATGTTTCAATTTCGTGATAAAGGATGATTGATCTTGATGAGAAACTATGTTTGAGTGATCAGTTTATCAAAGAGGGTGATAATGCACTTTGAGATGTTTAGATCTTGAACTTGTTGGGGATGAGCACTTTGAAAATCTTAGGGTGTTTATTTTCTAAAGTCTGATTTTGACGGATGATACTTGACCAAGCAAACCAAGCAGACAATCTAAGCACATATTGACAGATAACAGGTGTTTATGCTTACTACAAATTGATTAGGCAGAAATGACAAGTCTGAAACAGGCATGTAAGACATAGCTTTGGACTGACAAATGCAGAGTTTCATACGACATAAGATTCATCTTAGGATGACACAAGATATAGAGCCATACAATAAAACAAAGTTTTTCATGTAAAAAGCAAAGGCTCGTATGGCACACTTTTATGAACCATACGACAAAACAAATGACTCGTACGAAACAGGGTAGCAGATAGTACGACAAATAATTTTATGCAAGTTAACTCATCTGACAAAGATTATGACTCGTGCTACAGAGAATTAAAGCTTGTATGAGAGGTTGTAGAGAGTGATAAAAAGTGTTTGTTTTGTTGATGTTTTCCAATTTTTTAGGTGTCTGATTTTCTCATTTAGGGATGAATACACAACAAACACATGATGTGATAAATGACTCCCAATCAAGCTAAACCCTAAGGAAGTTGGCTAAGAATGAAAACCTTTGCTTGTTGACTTAGGTACACACCCAATAGCTAATCAGTATACCACTGTTGAGTCTCATGCAATGGATTCTCAATGCCCTATTATCCGACTCCAAACGCTAATGAGGGCACGATTTGGGAAGTGTCTTGGGAGAGTTACTATCTCTCTTGCACAAAGATTATCACCCTTTCAGAGGTGAATCAGGTAGCTTCTATTTTAACCGGCACTAGTAAGGGATCCATTCGACGCGTCGGGGTATAAACTCAATTAAGAGGTATCCTAGCCTTGAAAACCAAGGTTTGATATACCCGAAGGTATGGAGGAGAGCTATTCTCAAGCACTATCGTTGCTTTGATTTTCATCAAAAACACATTTATTTTATAGTGGGTTGGATTACTTGGCGTTAGCCGTTCCCACTTAGGTCGTTCCCCTCTCACCGACCTTAAGGGCTAAGAGTTAATAACTCCTCGGGAGGGCAGGCCTGCTAAAGAGATACACTAATGAAAGCAAAAAGATGAGTCTAGCTTTCTGATCACCTAAGAAAGGTGAGAGCATACTCGCCTATCATCACAAGCACATAAGACATGATAGTTCATTTCTTTAAGCCCAAATTGAAGTGTGCCTAAAAATCTTAAAGAATACACAAAGTTTTTTATTGAATCCTTAGGCAACCTGCAAAATAGATCCATTAGTAGTCATGATTGTGTTTTGAATTTGTCTTTGACAAGTGTATCTTTGTCAAGCATCCTGCAGAAAAGAGTTAGGCTGCAAACATCTCATAGACATAACAAGATTAGCATTAGTGATCCGAACTATGAAATTTTCAAAAAAAACTATATAAAATTTTAGCCTAACTTCAAATAGGCATAACTTTCTGCTCGGGACTCAAAATTACAAATCGTTTAACTCGTTGGAAAGGTCTCCAAGAGTTGTAGATGAGGACTTTTTGACATTTTCAAGGGCTAAAAATGACCAGAAGACCTTCAAAAATGCAAATTACCAACGCATAGACAATCTTGAAAATTCTAATTTGCAGTTTATGGAAAAACACAGAGAACCAGAGACAAGGGATACCTAGATAAGCGGCCAATCCATACTCCCCTATGGCAATTGGCAAACGTTGTCAACAGATCATCAACATAGATTCATGTTCTAGTCTACTCATGTTGGTATTAATGATTCTTTCGTTGTGAAACTCTTTCATCTCAAAAAATCGATATTCTCTATTTGGCCAATTACACCTACGGTATACTAAACTAATGGCTTGTACGACATGCTTTTCCAGTTAGTATGACATAGATTTAGATTTCACATAGGAATAAAAGAAGACTCGTATGACATAAGATTTTGAATCCAGAAATTTGTACGAAACAGGATTAGCTCTAGTACGACAGTAAAAATCAATTCGTACGACATAGGAATGAGCTAGAATGAATAAAGAATTTTCAATGTAAAAGCTCGAACAAGTCAAAATTATACCTAGTACGAGTCAGGATGAAGTATCATCTAAGGCTAAAAGGTAGTTTGTACGAGTTGGAAAATAAACTCGTATGACATTCTGATTCTGATCCGGCAGAGATGAATTTTGCTGAAGATTAAGAGGCCGAAAATGATGATTTCTGCCCCACGGAGGGTGCCAAAATGTCATGCTTGTTAGGCCCAATATGGAAAGCTAATGTACAGAGAGGGGAAGGGTGAATCAGTACTCCAAAACTTTTCTTCAACAATAACTTTACTATTATGCATAAACTAAATAGTACAGTAACATAATATAAAGCTAAAACAAATAGATAACAATCATACATGATTCACTCCATAACACATATATTTTGGTTACGCAAAAACTCTTGGTTAGAGAGAAAAACTGCGATGAGGATGGCACCCACAACTTCACTACTACAATAATAAAGGGTGCTTGGTTAGAGCTACATGTTTAGCTATTTCTGATAGCTTACCCTGTTAGGAGTAACAAGATCTGTTAGATCTACCTTGCTAAAGGATTTTACAACACTTCATCTAAGTGCTGCACCTGGTTAGAGGCTTTACAATTTATAGACTTGATTAGAGTCTTTTACCCTGTTAAAGGTTTCTCTTACAACTTCAAAATATTACAATAAAATTATTACAAATATCTGCAACTTTACATCTGGAATGTTATAGCAGATTCTATGTGCTCAGAATAAGATTACCTTGCTTATAGCATACCTCGGTAACCCATATAGTAACTCGATAAACCCTTATGTTTACTTTGTTCTTTGACTATTCTCTGAAATCCTTCTTGGTGACCTCTGTGTCTCTGTAACAGTCATAACACTTAGTGCTTTTTTTATGTCTTGCAAATCTATGTTGTATAAATATATCTCTTATGTCGGTGATCCATTCATTGCTTCGATCTTACAAACATGTTTTATCGAATGAATAACCATGCAAAATATTTCATTGGTTAGATAACCTCAAAATCATACACAATTTTTAAGTGCAATTTCCAATGTGATAACAGTTCTATGTGCCTCGATCTTGTAACACGTTTTCATATGCATGTCCAGGTTCAATGAATCTGGTAACACGTTTCATTCGGTGTATATCAACTCGATGTGTCATCTTTGCTGCTCAGTAGACATGGAATGATACTCAGTAGACAGCTCGATGTATACTGCACTCTGAAAATACTTTCTTTTGTAACCGACTTGACTGTTCATACCGACTGAATATTTCGGTAGTAGTAACCGGCTAGAGTATATAGAATAACTTTGAACATAAAACTAATGGCAACTTGATAAGTAATAACAATCTCCCCTTTTGACATTAGTTGAGATGTTTGACAAAAACTACTTTCAAAGTTATAACTCAATAATCTATATACTTGCAAAATTTGACTATACTGACAGTATATACAATAGTCAATGAAATAATATATCCAGATATACTCCCCTTATCGATATACTATACAAAACTCTGATTTTGCATGCTGTTGCACTGCTCGGTTCACTGCTCTCTCTGCTTGGTATACTCCCCCTGTATACTATACTCCTTTTGTTTGATACTATACTTTGAATACTATATTACTCCCTTAATACTGTATCACTCCCCCTTTTTGACAAACATCAAGACTTAGTTACCATTTGGTGGAGGCAACTGGTCAAAAATGGATTTGTACTTGGTCCATGCTTCGGTGAGAGAGACAGAGAGGGCATCCTTTACACTGTCCATTAAAGAATTATGTGCTTGAATATCAGCCAATAATGAGATTAAGCCATCTAGAGTGCTTCCCTCTTGTGTAGTAGATAAGGAGGTGGCTCAGTTGATCTGTTCTTGGACGGATGAGAGATCGGCGATTTCTTTCTCAATTGCTGCTGTTTTATTTTTGATGTCTTTAATGAATAAAGAAAATGTACGGAGTTTCTGAAATAAATAAAGAATGTGCTTGAGTTGAGGAGTCAACTCAGCAATAAATTTGACAAGTTTAACTTTGCCAATAGCTATAGCTTTTTGTACCTCTTTTATCATTTTTGCAGTGAGCTCCTTGTCTTTTAGCTTGCTCAAATACTCTGATGCATCTACTCCAGATGTCTCTATCTTTGTTAGGAGTTCATCCAGTTGAATGTGGATGGCTGCATCTGTTGACATTGTAGCTTCAGGTAGCATATCTATTAAGAGTGCTTTCACCTTCTGAAGTACTTTATTTTTCTTTTGAATCGCCACTTGCTTCTCTTGTTTGGCCTTAGCTTTGCATAGTTCACCGAAATCAATGAGTGCTTGCCCCTTTAATTTTGATATGTCTACATTGGGCAACACTATTGGTTTTGACAAATCAACTTTAAAACTATGCTTTTTCATCTTCTTTTCTTTACCTTTCACCGATGGAAGTAAGACAATGGCTTGTGAGGCTTGATGACCCTCGGTAGGTTGCTCGGTAGAGGCAACACTTTGGTCGGTTTCTTTAGCCTCTGTAGTGTCCTTTGGTGTCTCGGTACTCGGTGTCTTAGTTACAACATTTTTTAGTGCTAGAAGGTGATTGAGATGTCTGTTCTTGAGTAGTACCTTCTCCTGCTGTAGACTTGTGACCTTCGGTGCCTTGATCTATATCCTAAGGGGTTTCAATTGAGACAGGTTGTTTGACCGGTGGATAAGGCTAAACTTGTTCCAAGACTGATTCACTGGATACAAGTTTTGCATATGCATTGCCTTCTATCATTTCCTGTTCCGGTGCCTCTGTATCCATGACATCTTCATCTATTTGAATGGTGTCAGTAGGGTCTTGCTCAGTAACATTAGGATCTTGCTCAGTGACATCTACAATTTCAACTGTAGCTTGCTGTTCGACATCCTTGATTTTAAAGATTTCCTGCCACTGTTCTTTTGTCTCATTTTCTACTTCAATATACAGCCCATTCATCAGTTTTAAGGCTCTTTGTTTGACGAGAAACTTTGAGTTGTAGGTTGTCAGATGTTCGTTTATTTCAGCTACTGACATGTCAGGAAAGAGATGTACCAGACTTCTTTCTCTGATCTATTTCTCCAAGTCCATTGCATACTTCCACCTATTGTCAATATGTAAATATAGTTCATTTGGAAGTGACTTAGATATTTCCAATGGAGCTAACCGGAATTTTAGAAGTGTGTAGATGACAACTTCTTCAATTTGTCTCTTTTCATCATTATTCCTGGTTTCATACTTAACATATCTAAATCCTCCAAATCCACCATATTCTTTCAGATTAGCATAGAAGTTTTCAACACTATGTACATTTAGCTTCTTGCTCTTGACAATCTAAAATTTGCTTGCATCCTCAGATTCGGTATCACTAGACTCTTTTGCCAAAATGAGTCTCCGAGTAGATTTCTTGTATGTTTTTGTTACCTTGGGAACAGTAACACTTTTTTTTTCTTACTCGGTGAAGTTGCAGATGCTCTTGTGTTAGGTCGCTTTACTGGAGGAGTCGGTGAGGCCTTTGATGAATCCAGTTTATTTCTTTTCAACACTTTACCCTTTGGCAATTCAGTGCTTAGTGTTATAGCTACCTCTTGGGCTTCAGATTCCTCTTCGGTAATGGCTACAATGCCTTTGATAGGTGTGGAGGAAGAATCTTCTCTGAATTTCTCTGATAATGCCTTTATCATCTTTGTTGCCTTTCTTGTAGCTTTGGGTACTACAATGCTCATCTTTACCTTTTCCTTCACTTCCTCATAGGTTCCATACCTCAGCTCGGTAGCATGCCTCGGTAATGTGAGAAATGCATCAATTTGCTATTGTGTGAAGTCAAAATCAATCTCGTAACCCATAGGTGACAAAGATTGAGTTCTCAGTTCCACAACATTCACATAACAGTAATCGGTATCAACTTCAAAACATATATCATTTTTATATTTCTCCACTAGCTGGGGTGGAATTCTATATTTGTTATGCATTTTCTCTTGAAATTTACTGAAGTAATCATCCACAATATCATTAAAATTATCACCTAACTTCTTGATGAAGTCATTGATCTGATGGGTGATTGGTCGGTGTAGTTCCCAAACAACTTTACCGACTGATGGAAAGAATTTTTCAAAATAGAAAAATATGCATACAAGTAATGATCCAAACTTTAGTGTATTAGCCGAGTTGTTCTTCTTCGGCTTCTTGATGGTGTTCAGATTTTCAAACAGGTTCTTCAGCAACACCTCACATAGATCAATTTTCATTCCCTTTTTCACAATTTTGTATGCTAGGTCTACTGCTGCACAGGGTACACTATTTTCCCTTGCTGATTGGAAGAAACAGTAGCCTATTACTCTAATGGAAAATTTTAGTTCTTCATTAGTGACATTGTTCAATTTCAGTCCTCTGCAATCAGATTCCACTCTGGTTAAACTGATCAATTCCTTCTGTGATATCATCTTTTGGGCTCGGGTATGATCATAAATAGGGTAACACGTAATCAGATGAATGATTTCCTTGGTAATCTTAAAAGGTTGCTCTTCTAGCCACATGAAATCATCGTGAACTTTGCTCAGAACAAACTTGACCCACTGGGGTTTGAACACACGGGGATATGTTAGGGCTTCAGTTAATCCCTTGATCTTAATGTGCTCATACTTGCTATTCAATTTACCATCGGTACACAGCTCATCATAGGTGTCTTTGATTTCAACATGACCAAGTTCTTCAACACGACATTTGGTGAAGAATCTCACATCCTCAACTAATAACACTCTATCCGGGATGAGTGAAAATGCGGTTTTGTCATCCGGTTCAGAAGCAACTTTGGGAGTCAAAGAGTATTTTAGTGAGGGCTTTTCTACATTCTTGACAACAATGGGATCTTGGATCTTAGGCACCATTGTAGATTTCAGATAAAAGCTAACAAAGGATCCTTAGGGTTTCAGGATTTCAAACGACAGATGCTTTATACTTAGCAGATAATAGCAACTTGATAAGATTGGTAAACCAGTTTAACAATGTGTTGAGATTGATGTAAATACCTTGAATTTTCTTTGTAGGAGGTTTGATCGCCTTTGAATCGCTTTTCTCTGCTCTCTCAAAAACTTGGTAAGTAAAAATGACCTCAAAAATGCTTTTAAGTACACAATATACCTTATCGGGCTCCGTGCGGGTTATGTCAAAAACATTAAATGCACTCGGTTCCACTTAACTTTCTTTCCTTTTTCTGCTTTAATCGAGTAACCAAACTTCCTTCATTCACCGACTAGACAGGTTTCCTGTATTCATCGACTTGACAGGTTTCCTGTAAAGTGCTCCAACAGTCTTTTGATAGAATTTCAAACTTACTAATACATCTTAATTATGCAGATTTTGAATTGAGTACATAATAGAATAGGAACTGTTAAGATTTAACCTTGAGAAAATGCAGTCCCTTCATACCTTTACCGATTAATTTGGAATAGGTGCACCTAACTCGGTAGGTAAGGTGCTTTGTTTATTTGACACAATTTCCTTCTTTTTCCAAATCATCTTTAATTTTTCTTTTATTTCCTCAGTGTCTTTTCTAGGTTGATCTTTGCAATCTCCAACTAAGTGTCCAACTTTGTGACAATGAAAACATGCCATACCAAGATTTCTCCATGATCTTTGGTTGTTCATCCCAAACCTTATAAAGCAGTTGGCACTTATATGTCCATATCTTCCACAACATTCACACCATATCCTTGTATTGTAATCCCATGGTACTACAGAATACTATTGGTAAGGATTTGTGTGAGTTCAGTAACCTCTAGCATTTGCTCGGTGTGCAGACCACATATAGTTCTTTTTCTTAAACCAACACTTCTTGGTACTATGTCCATATCTATTGCAGTTTTTACAAAACCCTTTGAATTTTGCCTTCTGATAATTGTTAATAGACTTTGTCCTACATTGATTAGATGTGTGACCATATTTATTGCAATTGTAACAATAACCATTAGACTTAGTGACATTCGGTTGCTTACCTTTTCTGATTTGGCACATGTTGGCAGTGTGACCTTGATTTCCACAGTAGTTGCAAATAGGCTTCTTTCTTTTGATGTTCTTGTTTCGAGCTTGCTTTGATGATTCTCCTCTCTCGGCAGTATGAATTCCCTTCTTGGTAGAGTCTTTTCCTTTGTAACCGAGTCTTGCATCTTTGTTGGGTCTTCTTGTATTCAGTTGCTCATCCAACATCTTTGATGCTTCATAACTCTTCTTCAGTGTTTCTTTGGATTTCTTCTCTATTTCAAGTTCATTGGTCAACCTTGATACTTCAAGTTTCAATGCTTGATTCTCATCATCTTTCAGATTTGCTTCATGATGTGCATAGCCTAGTTGATCTAATAGGTTTTGTTGAATTCCAGTCAACCTTGTGATTTCATCATTCTTATCAGATACTAAGACTTCAAGTTGTTGTTTCTCTCTTTCTAGATCTCTTACTTTATCCTCGGCTATCCTCAATGCATCAAGATTTTTCAGTCATCTGTGTGCTGAAATGTTCATGTTCTCTTTTCATTGCTTTTAGTTGATTAGCCAGTGCTTTGTTCTTTTCTTTCAATACTCTAATCATTTCTTCAGTCTCTTTATATATACTGTTCTCAGATGATGTCTCAATTTGTTCCACTAACTCTTGAGAGTCCTGCAAATCATCAGATAATCTTCTTCTCACTTTCAGAGATTTTTGCATTTGCCTTTGCATGTCTGCAATCACTTGATTAGCATGATCTAGCTCTTCTTGCAGATACACAATCCTCTGAGATTTTTTATAGCCTTCCATTGATAAGATCTTTCTCTTTAGGTAGTTAAACCCTTTTCCAAGATTGAAGGAGCTATGATACCAATTGTTAGGCCCAATATGGAAAGCTAATGTACTGAGAGGGGAGGGGTGAATCAGTACTCCAAAACTTTTCTTCAACAATAACTTTACTATTATGGATAAATTAAATAGTGCAGTAACATAATATAAAGATAAAACAAATAGATAACAATCATACATGATTCACTCCATAACACATATATTTTGTACACAGAAACTCTTGGTTAGAGAGAAAAACTGTAGTGGGGATGGCACCCACAACTTCACTACTGCAATAATAAAGGGTGCTTGGTTAGAGCTACATGTTTAGCTATTTCTGATAGCTTACCCTGTTAGGAGTAACAAGATCTATTAGATCTACCTTGCTAAAGGATTTTACAACACTTCATCTAAGTGCTCCACCTGGTTAGAGGCTTTACAATTTATAGACTTGATTAGAGTCTTTTACCCTGTTAAAGGTTTCTCTTACAACTTCAAAATATTACAATAAAATTATTACAAATATCTGTAACTTTACATCTGGAATATTATAGCAGATTCTATGTGCTCAGAATAAGATTACCTTGCTTATAGCATACCTCGGTAACCCATATAGTAACTCGGTAAACCCTTCTGTTTACTCTGTTCTTTGACTGTTCTCTGAAATCCTTCTCGGTGACCTCTGTGTCTCTGTAATAGTCATAACACTTAGTGCTTTTTTTTTATGTCTTGCAAATCCATGTTGTATAAATAGATCTCTTATGTCGGTGATCCATTCATTGCTTTGATCTTACAAACATGGTTTATCGAATGAATAACCATGCAAAATATTTCATTGGTTAGATGACCTCAAAATCATACACAATCTTTAAGTGCAATTTCCAATGTGATAACGGTTCTATGTGCCTCGATCTTGTAACATGTTTTCATATGTATGTCCAGGTTCAATGAATCTAGTAACACGTTTCACTTGGTGTATATCAACTCGGTGTGTCATCTTTGCTGCTCAGTAGACATAGAATGATACTCGGTAGACAGCTCGGTGTATGCTGCGCTCTGAGACTACTTTCTTCTATAACCGACTTGACTGTTCATACCAACTGAATATCTCGGTAGTAGTAACCGACTAGAGTATATAGAATAACTTTGAACATAAAACTAATGGCAACTTGATAATTAGTAATAGTGCTCTGTGAAGTCTACCTGTACCTGCAAACACAATACACTCAATAAGTCATTACAAGCAATGGTTAGCAAATTGAAACAATGAAAGACGAAACCATAGCTAATCGACTTATTGCCTCCTAGTAAATGCGAGTATGAAAATGCTCTCAGATCTGATTATGCATATTCTAGTGACTTGACTACACTTAGATGGAGGATTTGAATGCTGAAAATGCACGATCTTAGAAAGAATAGCATGATTAAGCTACATGATAAGCAAATTAAGCTAAAATTTAAGCTAAAATGAGCATGATAACATAGCTAAAGATGATAAGCTATAAGCTAGATGCCTATAGTAAGAATGCAAATGATGAATCAAAATGATATGAATTGGGACCAAAATGATATGAATTTGGGACATGAAATTGGGACATGAAATTGGTACATGAAATTGGGACCCTTTGAGCTCCAAAATGAGGTTTATTTATAGGATTTTCCAAGGCTAAGGGTGATGTGGCAAGAGTCAATGGTCAAGATTGATCTGAAGATATCAATGGTTAAATTGAAGGAGGATGGCAAAGGGGGTTGGATTAAAGGGAACATCTGTCATCTCTATGGTGACAAGTGTCAAGAGGCTTCTAGAAGAGGTAGGATGAAAGAGAACACTTAGTGACAAGTGTAACAAGGTTCTAGAAGATGTTGGATGAAAGGGGACATGGTGGTAGGTAGAATGGGTTAGGTTTAGGAGTGGTAGAAGTTAGGAGAATTTGAATTTAAAATTCAAATAATAGGAAAAGGCTAATTAATCTCAACAACTCATGAATTTGATTTGTTTTAATTAATTAGGGGATTTAAAAAAAAATGAATTTGGATGGAGGGAATTAATTAATTAAAGGGGTGAAATGAAATGAATCTATTTAATAAATCCTTAGATTTATTAACAAGTAGATGAAAAGGAAATTTAATCAAATTTCTTAGTGAATTTAATTAAATTGGGGAGGAGAGATTAATTAAATAATTTCTTATTTAATTAATTTTCAGACCATTTTTAGGTGTATACACTATTTATCAACTGGATATATGTTCTACTATAAGATTTAGTTGTGTCTGTGTTCAACGATAATATAGTTAATGGATGTTGTAGAGGAATGTGTTGCATTCCTTGAGTTGGTAGTTCTAAAAAGGTGTTGTGGATCATTGATCTATGTTCCCTGGCACTTTACATTTGTTTAGTGATGGTCCAAAAGTATTATTTTTGGTTTGGATTTAAAATTTTAAGTAAAATAGATTGGTATGAGTAAAGTGTTTTATGTTGTGAATTTGACTTATGTGTTTTGGTTTGTGCAGTCGTGTGTGGTTAGTGTAGAACCTTTTTAGAGATTGAAGCAAGGGAAAACCAATGGAAGGTTAAGTTGTTAGTTTAAGTACAAATAATCATAAGAAATACAAATAAAGCATAAACCAACAACACAATTATACCTTGCAAGAGAGAGAGAGAGTTCTCTCTTGTTCCTCCGATTGAGCAAATGATGAAGTAGAGGTGCCCTTGTGCTCCACTTGTTTGGATGTTCTCTTCTTGATGGATGTGGAATTCTCACGAAATGCATAAGGTAAGTGGATTAGGATTGGATTTGGATTATGATGGATGAGGAATAGAAGGTTTTGATGAAGGATCATGAGGACATGATAAGGATATGATAGAAGAAGATAGAGGAAGAAAGGGGAAACATAAGATTAGCGGAAGATTCCATGTTGTCGTTTGTGAGGAAATGATAATCCAATTTATAGATTGGAGGAGGCCAACATAGGGAAAAGATTGATTTTGGTATGAAGGGTTGAGATTGATTTGGGATGGAAGACATGGATCAAGGTGCATTGGGAGAATAAAAAGGAATATAAAATTCCTTGGGGAGAGGAAAGAGGAATTTAAAAATTCCAAAATAAAGGATGCGTGGGAAGACTAAATGGATAAAGGAATTAAAAATTTCTTGGGAAGAAGATGCATGGGGAGATTGAAGAAATTTGAATTTCCTTGAAAGGATCAAAGGTGATGTGACATGGGTGGAGAAATATAAAATTGGAGAATAATGATAAGTAGGATTAAGAGAAATTATAGAAGAATTAATTAGGCTAAGTGGGGATTAGGAAAAGTGATTTGTAGGAATTAATTAACTAAGAGGAATTCATAAGACTTAATGATTTGGTTGACTTTAGAAGAATAGGGAAATAATTAATTTCTTTGATAAATTAATTATTAGACTATAGTGACAAGATTGATTAAATTTGATTTAATTAGCCTTAAGAAGAAGGGAATTAACACAGTTAAATTGATTAATTATGATGGCAGGCTTAAATTAATTAAACATTAATTTTAGGTGTCTACATTTTTGTCCCTCTTTGATATAGCGTCATGAAGTGATGCTATATCAAAGAAGAATAAAACATAGTATATAGAAAGAATAAGGACTAGTAGCTTGATGCCCCAGTCATGAGATGAGGAATGATGATGAGGAAGTAGTGGTATGACCCCTTGAGAGGACAGGTAGGTTCAAAGAACATGAATGTGCTCTCGAAATAGTTTAGAGAAGCGAAGGATTGAGGATGAATGGATATAAAAAGAATAAGGATGATGAAGAGGACATGAATGAATTGGAGTCTTCCAAGATAAATGGATGAAATGAGATGAAAGAATTAAATGAAGTAAGTGGATGTTATTTCTTGTTGTGCAGATATGGAGAGAAAACCTAGTTTTGATATTGCCAAGGATGATCTACACCAATGATTATAGGAATCAGGATGTCATGAAAACCCAAGGCATGGACTCAATCTCAGACAAACAGGTATGCCTTACACATAATCATGCAAGTGTTGATAAACAAAAATGCAGGGTTGCCAGTACATACAAGGGAAACCTTCAAACACACCATAAAATTAAAGCTGCATCCCATTATACACCAGCCAAGACATACCAAGATATAGGATGATCAAGGCAATCCTCAACAAGTATAGTCCTAGGACACAAGATAAAAATCAAATTGAAAATCTCAATCATGCAAAAAACATGCACATGATCAACTGATATCTCTTTCCAAGAGTAGGACATGGATCTGGATAGACTACCAAACATGGGAAGGATACATCCCAATGGGCAAGAAGATGAATTTGGATAAATTACCAGACATGGGAAGGATGCATCCCGATGGGCAGGGTGTGGATAGATTGATGGATGACAAAAGACAAGTTGGTTGTGCCGAGTCTGTAGATGGAAGGATTGCCACTTGGATTTGATTAGCATGGTATAGATGGGTGTTTGGATTATGTGCAAGTCAATATAAGCTCATATAGATGGGAAAAGCTTAGTTTTGATGGGGAAAATGGATTGGATATATGGGAGGTAGATTAATGATTGAATAGGATTGGGTGGGATGGGGAATATGATTGAATTGGATTGGATGAGATGGGGAATATGATTGAATAGATAGGATTTGATTGTGGATATAGGATAAATGGATTGGAACCGACAAGGGAGAACCAAGGTTTGGTAAAAGGATGGATGAATGGAGGGAGATATTGTTTGGATAGGAGATAAATTAATTGAGTGGATGGATATGGATGGGATATGGAGGAATAAAGGATGGAGAGTAGGATGATGGAGACCCATGACTATGTTGAAAAGGAGTGCAATGCCCCACACTAGAGGTAGTGAGATTAAGGATGGAAGGATGGCGGATAATGATGTATGAGATGAGAGGATATTGTGTAATGGATATGGATGGTAGAGGAATTAAGGCTTGTGTGTTCCAAAGCATGCATATACATTATTTTGCCTCTAACATGATCAAGACCAAAGATAAGAATGGAGGATTAATTTGGATAGGATGAGGGATATGCGATGGAGTATATGGATAGGATAGTCAAGATCACAGATAAGAAATGAGGATGGACTTAATGTGGATGGTAGGATGACATGGTTGAAGCTTGCCCCCAAGTGTAGAGTGCAAGAGGATGAGGGGATTACACATGATGCTTGTTTACCAAGTTTTGATCATGGTACTTACTCAAGGTGCCACAAGATGTGGTTTTCACCATTGGATGAATTTTTTTTCTTTCCTTTTTTGTTTTTTGGAATAGTTTGGATGCATAAGGATGAGGATAAGTGGATGCGTGAAGGAGGAAGGAAGGACTCAATAATCTAGTTCCATGGATAGTATCTCTTAGTAGTTCTTTGAATTGGGGGTATGCTCATAGATGTTGTTAGAAATAATTAGGGAGATGAAGTGGATGAAGGACAGAGGGGGATGAGGATTTATGCGAAGGATGGTATTATGGAAAATGGATGTTGGATAATGGATGGGGTTTTGAAAACATTGTGGAAGATCAACATTGGAACACACCTTGAAGGGTGGTGGAGTGGTGGAGGAGGGGGTTTAAAATTAGATGGAGGATAGAATGTATATTTTGGGAAATGTGGACTTAAAATAGATGAAGGAGGTAATGGAGTTAAGGTAGTGTAAGGGCCCAAAATGGATTTTGATGATGGCGGATTGTTAAATGGAGGACTTATGAGTGGAGGGAGCTTTTGGATTAACAAGTTTGGATGCCAATTTGGATTTTACTTTGAGATGCATTGCTTCTATGAGTAGTTTGGGAATCCACATAATTTTTGATTTTTTCTTTTGGGGCCTTTGTGACCTTTTTGATTTTTCTTTCTTTTGGATCATATTTTTATTTTCTTGAGCATGTCTTTTTGAGGGGACATATCGATCCTTTGATTTTTATGGATTCTTGACTTTATTCATTTTAGATTTGGCATCAAAATTTCTTCCAATAGCAATGGTATGGGTGCATAAGGATGGATGACTTAGAGATTTTATGGATGGTGGAATGATGGAGGGAAAGTGTTGGGAGGGATTCAATGATGTGTGCCTTTGTTGGTGTTTCCTAGGGATTATTTGAGGTGATGGAGTGGTGGATGGAGGGATGTAAGGACCCAAAATGGATGGAAGGAATGGAGGATTTAGCTTTGGAACATAGGGTCCTAAGATGGATGTGGATGACAGGGGATGGTGGGATTTTGATTTATATGAAAGGCTTTTGGATTTAGGAGGAATAGGAGATGTACCAACATCTTGAGCATTTATTTTCCCAATAGGATACTTATTATTTTAGAAACAAAATATGAGTCCATTTTGAGGGGGACGAGATGTAGAAGGGATTGTAAGCTCTTGGAGCAAACCAAAATGGATTAAGGTGGAAGATTCGAGTTGATAGGTATGGGATTAGTGGATAGATTGGATAGGGGTGATGAGATCTTGTGGAGGATTGGGATCATATAGAGGATTAGGATCATGATATGGAGAGGAAGGAATCCTTTGATCTTGACTTGGGAGGGGAAGACCTGGTGGAGTGGGAGAGACTATTGGATCTTGAGATGGAAGGGGACCATGCGATGGAGGGAGAGAATTGGATGGAGGGATCGTATGATCATGAGAGGAAGTGGAGGGGATGAGATCATCACATGGAGTGGAGGGTAAATATGGATTTTGAGATGGAGAGGTATCATGAGATGGATGAATGCTTTGATCTTTGAGGTGAAGATAAATCTATGTTAGCATGCATTGGAACAAGCTCTTGGCATGTTTTGAGTTGTGGGGATTGTATGATGAATGAGGATATGGAAGCTTTGACTTGGGTAGATGGAGGGATGGTAGTATCATGAAGCTTAGGGGACTGAGGTTCATCTTGATTTGGAGGTGATGGAGGTGGGTGGAGGACTTGCGGAGATTTGGCAACTTTGTTTCAAGGTGGGGATTTTGTCTCCTTTGCTAGCATGCCTTGGATAAGATTATGAATTAAGGACTTGGAGGATGGGGATGATGTAGATTTAGGAGGATTAGGATTATGTGGATATTTCAGATTAGATGGGGGATTGGGATTATGGATTGGGGGATTATGATTAAGGCTTGGAGGACTATGAAGTAATGGATTTGGATGGGGAGTAGAGTTAATGACGGTGTTGTAAAAAGATGGGGATTGGGACATGGATGAGAGGGTAGATGGAGGTATACATATTGGATTAGAGGGGTATGCAGATGAGGGATGATATGGAAATATAGATAGGGAATAAGATGGATTTACCTTGTCAAAGGTAGAGGAAGGATAAGAGATGATATATATTGGGATTGGATATAGCGTACTAAGATGAAATGGATGGGGATATGATAGATGGATGGGAGGTTATGGGAGGTTATGGGATTGACTTGGTAGTCAGGTTGAGGTGGTTCATGAACTTCCATGAGCATCTTCTCATACCAAGCCTTGAAATTTGGATGTGAACTTTGGGTAGACATGTGAGAAAAATGGTGATGTTGGATGAAGACGAGGACTAGGACTTAGCAAATTCGGATTGGATTGAGGATTGATTGGATTAGACTTGATTGGATTGGATTGGATTGGATTAGGACAAGATTGATTTGGATTAGGATGACACCTTAGCCCCTATATTAGGACTTAGATGGGAATTAATGATGTGGACCACAAGCAAGGCTACAACCAAGATAGGTAAAATTTAGAGCTTTGGAATTGATCAAACCTTATTCTACTTAAGGTAGCCTTACGTTACTAAGCAAAAGAGGGTAAAAGGATTAAGGTTTTGATCAACCCAAAATGATTAAGAAAAGGTACTTGGGGGAGACTCTTTCCCAAGCACAAAAGCTACTTGATTGATTGATTAAAGATAAAGGTCTAAATTAAACTTTTACAAAGTGTCGACCTTAGGATGAGGTTGATTGATTGATTGATTAGATAATTTGATTGATTGGGTTGAATAGGTTTGATTGGGATTTTTGGAGATATGATTAGGTTAATGTGCTAAGTCATTGAGGATGGAATGAAAAATGATTGTGGAAGAATGGATTGATGGTATGAAGAGGAAGGGGAAGGTTGCCCAAGATTGGATTAATGATAGAATAGAGATATTGGTTGGGGATTGATGATTGTTTAGATAGATGAAAAGGGATTAGGGATTTGATATGGATGAAGAGGAGGGAAATAGGGGTTTGATAATGAAAAAGTGGAATTTGAAGGGGTAGTGTTTTATAATAATTCTCCTCTTGGCAAGAAGACATAGAAAACACATTATCCATTCACGCAAATAGAGACTTCAAGCACAAAATGTTGTCCTAAGAAGTTGGTTGAGGAGGAAAACCTTTTCTTGTTGACTCAGGTACACACCCAATAGCTAATCAGAATATGGTCGCTGAGTCTCACGCAATGGATTCTCAATGTCGTATTATCCAAATCCAAATGCTAATGGGGGCACGATATGGCAAGTCTCTTGGGGGAGTTACTATCTCCCTTGCACAAAGATTATCCATGTTTCAAAGGTGAACCAAGTAGCTTCTATTCCTAGAGTTCTTAGTAAGGGTTTTCATTTGAAGACTATCCTTTGTATTCGTGCAAGCGCGATTGAGGTCTATAGACCAACAAAGTACCAAGCACAATAGTAGTCACTCAAGCATGATTTAGACCTCAAGGGCCCTACAAAGTGCTCGATAGAGTAAACTCAGATAGCTTCATCCTATGAGATTTTCATCTCAAAAGGCGATTTGATTATAGTGAGTTGGAATGCTTGGGTTCAACCATACTCACTTGGGTCATTTCCCTCTCACCAATGCTTGTGCTAGTGTGTCAGTGAAATCGGGAGGGCAGGCTCGCTAAAGGTAACAAACATGCAAACAAGAAGAAAATAAAACACAGAAGACAAGTGGTTAATTCCCTTAAACAAAACCAAGTGTGCAACTAGTCTAAATAAAGAAAATGTGAATTTTAATCCCAAACTACAAATATTATCTAACTAGAAAAATGCACCAAGAACTAATCTAGTGGGAATATTGTCTTCTATATAATATCTTGCAAAGAAATAGATTAGTAGTCTCAAATTAGGCCTTGGAATGCTCGGATAAAGTCTGCAAAACTCAAAAATCTGATCAGTAGCACAAAATTTTGCAGATACAGCGCTCGTGCTATTATGTAGATGCTAGCGCCAAACCACGAGCATTCATGCTAAATAAGAGATAGTGGAAAAAACTGGCAGACAGTTAACAAAAATAAAAAATTTAGCAGACATAAAGTAATACCAGTGGTCGCGCTGTTCTGTAGTCTGTTGCGCCAGAGATTAAAAATGTTAGCGGTCAACAACAAATTTAAAAAAAAAATCAAAATTTTAAAAAGAGGCGAGAGATTCTCTAAGGCGCTCGTGCTAAATCGACGTTAGCAAAATAAAAGTCTAAGTGAAACAAATTAACTAATTTTTTTTTGATTTTTTAGATAATTTATCCTTTTATGTGTTTTTTAATAACTAGTTAGAAAAACATAAAGTAGAAAGAGTGAAAATTAGAGAAGAGAAGTGAATGGAGAAAGGTTTCAGGCGGACACACTATTCCCATAGCGCTCATGCCGAACTATAGTCTGCTTTGAACCCGGGAAGAAAAGTCAAATTGCTGGTGGTCATGCTAAAACGTGAGCACCAATCCGTATATCGCTCGTGTCAAACTCATATCGCTTGTGCTAGAATGTATTCGCTTGTGCTGATCCAGAACCTACGACTAAAAACACACAAAAACTTGAAGAAAAATGTTAAATTAGGGACGTGGGTCCCACTAGGCGTGCCAAAATGAAGCAAGGTAAAACCAATGCAAGGTTAAGTTGTTACTTTAAGTATAAATAAGAATAAGAAATCCAAATAAAACATAAACCAACAACGCAATTATACCTTGCAAGAGAAAAAGTTCTCTCTTGTTCCTTCGACTAAGCAAATGATGAAGTAGAGGCACCTGTGTGCTCCACTTGTTTGGATGTTCTCTTCTTGATGGATGTGGAATGCTCTCCAAATGCACAAAATGATAAGTCTATTAGGATTGGATTTAGATTATGATGGATGAGGAATAGAAGGTTTTGATGAAGGATCATGAGGACATGATAAAGATATGATAGAAGAAGATAGAGGAAGAAAGGAGCAACATAAGATTAGAGGAAGATTCCATGTTATCATTTGTGAGGAAATGAGACTCCAATTAATAGATTGGAGGAGGCCAATGGAGGGCCAAGATTGATTTTGGTATGAAGGGTTGAGATTGATTTGGGATGGAAGACATGGATCAAGGTGCATTGGGAGAATAAAAAAGAATATAAAATTTCTTGGGGACAAGAAAGAGGAATTTAAATATTCCAAAATAAAGGACGTGTGGGAAGACTAAATGGATAAAGGAATTAAAATTCCTTGGGAAGAGGATGCATGGGGAGATTGAAGAAATTTGAATTTCCTTGAAAGGATCAAAGGTGATGTGACATGGGTGGAGAAATATAAAATTGGAGAATAATGATAAGTAGGATTAAGAGAGTTTCTAGAAGAATTAATTAGGCTAAGTGGGGATTAGGAAAAGTGATTTGTAGGAATCACATGACTTAAGTTAATTAATTAGAATAAGAAAAATTTAGAAGACTTAATGATTTGGTTGACTTTAGAAGAATAGGAAAATAATTAATTTCTTTGATAAATTAATTATTGGACTATAGTGACAAGATTGATTAAATTTGATTTAATTAACCTTAAGAAGAAGAGAATTAACATAATTAAATTGGTTAATTATGATGACAGGGTTAAATTAATTAAACATTAATTTTAGGTGTTTACAAAGATATTTGGAAGGTGTGTCAACCTAGTGTGAATCTTCACACAAATATTTTGCTTTCCACGTGGTGTATATATATTTTTAGGATTGATAGTGCATATGCACACTACATCTTTTATAGGCTGACCTAATATAGGATATTGAAGATTCACTTGATATATAAAGGATAAAATAATTGAGTAAAAGAAGTATGATGCAAGTCAAATGTTATGTGTGACATACAAAGCTAATGTGGAGTAATAAGGAGGTCTAGATGTGGTACAATGAATAATGAAGACTATATCAAATGAGTATTAATTGTGAACTATTATTAGCATATTGGTAGATGCCATTCTCTTGCAGTTCAATCTCTTGACTTTATTGTATCTAGACAAATATTTTGTATCTTTCCTTGAAGAAGTGATCTTCATCTATACAAGTCTTTTGTCTCTTTCCCTAAGGTTGTGTTCCTTAGCCTGCAAGTCCAAAGCAATGAGCGCCTTGTCTTGTTTCCTAAAAGTTTGTAAGTGATTAATCTCATACATATATTGTGAATATTATTCTCATCATGTTTTTTACCAATTTGGGTTTTCCACGTAAAAATCTTGGTGTTCTTGTGTGGTTGTACTTTATATTTCAATTATTTGCATTCATATATGTGTAATAAATGATATTGAAGACTTAATAGTGTTAGGAATCCCACAGATACTAAGAGGGGGGGTGAATCAGTATCTGACCGGTGAATGGAATTTCTTAACTTAAAACATGCAGAACATAATATAACAGTGTACCGGTATGCAAGAAATAATGCAATAAACAGAATCAAGAACATCCACATGAAAAGCACACCATAACACAAGATTTTAACGAGGAAACCCAGTGTGGGAAAAACCTCAATGGGATTTGTGACCCACAATATTCACTCACTAGCCAATAAGAGAATATTACTTACAATAGGGGCCTACACATGCAGGAAGGCCAACTGCCTAGAGCTCACTGCTCAATGGGAAGTCTCACTGACTTACAATGAGGATTATACAAATCCAATAACTTGTGCTACTTTACAATAGCATTTATAATGCCTGATCTAGTACCGGTTGCTGCTCTGCTTCTTACATAAACCCTTGGCCTATATTCCGCATAATAGGTCTGCCTAATATTTTTCCTTAATGCTCTCTCTCTCATTACCAAATGTCTACAATGATCTCTTTTATATATAAGAGTCATTTTACAATTTTCCAAGTTGGCTTACAAAGTTTTCCAATAATAAACAAAATATAATAAAACAAAATCATGTCAGCCTCTGTGCCAGTACACTTCCTTTCTTTTGTTCCGGTGCCGATGTCGTGAGTGCTGGTGTAGAGTGTGATCTGCTGATGCCAGTATAATGTCTTTGCCGGTACCATAGGATTGCAAGGTTGCCATCAATGACAAAACCTTCAATCACATACAATGTCTCATTGGAGTGTGCATATGCCAACAATCTCCCCCTTTGGCATTGATGGCAACACTCATGAGAAATTTAAAAAATGATCCAAAATGTGTTGTCCAAAAATGTGTGTGCTCCCCCTGAGCATATGATTCTTGTGATATTGAATTTTCTCATCCTACTACTCCCCCTTTGGCATCAATGACAAAGGTTGTCAAGATGTCAGTAGAGTTTGTAGTTTCAACCTTGTAACTGGGTGGTTACAATTTGAAAAAGATCTCCCAAAATCAAGTTTATACTATCCATAAACTTTTTGCTATCCTTTATTGTTGTCTCTATTCTCTTCACTGTACCGGTGAGATGCTGCAAATGCTCTGCTGGTGTTTTCTTTCCCTGTATTAATGCCTCAGATACTTCCTTCCGTAAAGATGCTAGATAGTCCAATCTTGGACTTAGCTTTGATCTCAAATGCTTTGCCTTATTTACTATTCTTTCTTTCTCTCTTTCTAATTTAAGTAGTTCTTCCTCAAAATTTGTTATCTTCTCCTCAAAAACTGATAGTGTATCAGGTGAGTTGACAAAACTATCTGCAAGTTTATTGATCTCATCCTGTACCTTGCTCATTTTCTTGTCTATATCTACAGTCAAAAAGTTTGTTTTATAGGTATCTTTGTACTCTTTCAACAAATTACATAATTCTGGTAGAAGTGTGTCAAAATCTTTGTTACACTTCTTTATTTGCTCATCAAAGAATTTCTGTTTTTCAATTTCTACCTTATCCTTCAATGACTCTTCCTTTATTTTCTCAATGTTTTCTATGATATATTTACACAGTGTATCAAGTTGTCCTAAATAATCTTTGTTATCTATATTACAGTTAGGAGCAATTACCTTCAAAATTGGTATGGTATCATCAATTGCTTTGTAAGCTTGTGAGCTGCAGTCAGTTATTTTCTTGATTGAATCTAATAGTACCTCAGTCACAGTAGTTGATTTGTATCCTGATGATGAATCAATAATCTGAGTACCGGTGGAAGTAACCAAGCTTGTATTGACCTCTGGTAGGTCTGTTTGTGTCTGCATTTCTTTAAGCACTGGTTTTTCTGCTTCACTAGTTGCCGGTGGCACTGTTTCCTTATGTACCTATTCCTGTTGCTGTTGTTGTTGCTATTCCAGAGCCTTTTGCTCTATTTTTTCCTCTATTTGTTGTGTTGTCTCAGTCTGTGTCTGAGTCTCTACCTTTTTCTCTTTATCTTCTGTCAGTTTCTTCTGTGTGTTATCAATTTCCTTAGCTACCAGAGGCTCACTAGCCATATTAGTCTTATCAGTTGTATCTTTGTCTACCACTATGTTGATCTTCTAAGTATCAACATCCACAGTATATAAGACTTCAGGATTAGGATTATTATCCTCTACATCCATACTCTCAGCTATCGGTTGATCATCTGTAGTTGTTGTTTTTATCGGTGGAGTAATTAAAGGAGGTGGAGGTAAGTTGTCTCTAATCTTGATACTAGGTGGTCCACCAACTTTTCCTTTCCCCTTGTCTCTATCTTTCTGATAAACTTTTATGGGTTTGGGGTTCTTGTATTCTTCTTGTTTTTCTTTCTCAACTAGGAATATGTCCCATCAATCTTCAGTTTCTTCAATCACCTCATTTACTCTTCCAACCATTAAAGCAATGTGCCGATGTGCAGTAGAAAATACTGTCCTGTTGGCTTGAGCAATTAGGTCATCAATTTCTTTGGGAGAGTTTACCGGATATACAACAAGTAGCTTTTCAATTTTTATTTTCTTATCCAGTTCTATTACTGCTTGTCTTCTTGCTTCTAGTCTTTTGAATAGTTCATCTAGAATTTCATTGACTACTTCCATTAAAAACTTCTTATACATATCCATGTGCAATATAACACTATTTTCAACTTGTTCTTTTTCATCAGCTGTTAAAGTGTCATATATTTTCTCTATGTTTTTCAATTTACCTTCCTCTGTAATTTCATTGAGCAATATATCAAGAGGGGCCAAGTCTTTGTTTGTCCTCTTCTTCTTCTTGGGTGTCAGTTTCTTCTTTGGTGTGGCCTTTCTTACCGGAGATCTCACTGCTTGTTGTTTTTGCCTTGTCCTCCTGGGTGAGGGTGTGGTTGCCGGTGAGGGATCTCTTTTTCTTACAACTCTTTTGAAAGTTGCAGGCATGTCTCCTTCTGAAGAAGTACCTACCAGTGATAGGTGAGTTTCAGGTTGTGGAGCTGCTAACTCATCCTCTGTTATACAGGTTTTCTTCAATACATCTTCTTTGATGGCTTTTGCCTATCTAGAACCTCTTCTCACAACTGCTTCAACCTTTTTCACTCTCTTCTTAGATTGTATTTGACTTTCTATGGTTTCAGCACTACCAAATACTTCTTCCTTGGGTTCATTTGGTGCTTCTAGAAGTGCTTTAGCATAAGTTTCAACTATGTGATCATCAGTCTCATAACCCATCTCTGTTATCCAGATTGTTCTAGGGATGACTGCTTCCATCCAGATTTCATCTTTCTTGATTACAAAGCATATTTCATCTCTGTATTTGTCAACAATCTTTTGTGATAACCTTATTCTTTTCTTCATTTTGGCCTTTAATGCTTGAAAAAAGTCATGAATATTGTTTTCCTTGTTTTCTCCCATGTTATTGAATAGTTCTGTTAATTGTTTACCTACCGGTATATCATATCCAAGTTCTTTGTAGCTTATATCGGGAACCTGTTTTGTTATATGTAGCATCAGACATACTAACAGATTTCCAAACCTGAAAGTTCCTTTCTTGTCCTTCTTGATCTTTCCAAGGTTGTCAATTAATTCATCTTTTAACCACTCACATACATCAATTTTTGCATTATCTATGACCATATCACAAGCACTCTTAATGCATAAACTTGAAACTGAATTGAGTCTATTTGCATGAGTAGCTTTATACCCTAATATCATGGTGATGAATCTCACATTAATGTCTGTTACATCATTAACTCTTAGGGACCTCTTGTCGAATGTTGCACCAATTAGGTTTATAACTAGGTCATTGGAAACTTTCTTGGTTTTATCTGGTCTTTTACCAATGGTCGGTAACCCTGTGACAACTTTCACAACTTCCTTGGTGATTTTGTGGAATGCATCTAGCCAGAAAAACTCACCATGTACCCTGCTTAAGACTATCCTAATCACATCCTTGGGAAATTCAGGAATGCTAAGGATCTCTGTAAATCCTAGGGTCTCAATGATTTTGTGTTCATCTTTTACATTGCCGATTTTATCACATATCATAGTTTTAAACCTGGTTTTAATTTCTTCATCTCCTAGTTCCTCAATGTTGCAATGGATGTACATTCTGGGGTCTTCAGCATAAACAACTCCCTTAGGAATTTGAGAAAAAGCACCTAAGGTATCATCTTTCTTTGCTATTTCGGGAACCAACTAAAATATGGGCCTAGGTCTTTTTATCACTTCAACAACAGTAGGGTTTTGTAATGCCCTACCCTAGTCGGACTTGTAAAACCCGTTTGACCTTGGTTGACTTCCTATGTGGCATTCTTGAATGGTAGGTTAACTGTGATGCAATGTGTAGTTTAGATAATATAAATAATTGTGCATACTTATTATTGTGCTCTCGCGTCGATTCTTGTGTAAATGTAATTGTTTCCTAACTCTTGTGATAAATCTTGAGCTAACGCCCTCATTGAATATGTATATGTATATGTATGCTTGTATGAATTCATGGGTGCAGGAGATTGCAGGGACAACACCGCTTAGGGCGAGGTTCATCTCCTTTGGGATTTGCAAGGTTGAGTATGCCTCCTTCATCCTTAGAATTCAGATTTGGTGGTCATAAAACTCTCGTCTTGCCTTAACCATGGTCAGGTGAGCGTCGTGTGTGGTTTTCTTTTCATTGGGTTGCGTGTCATGTGATTTGGTGGACTTCCTCGATTTGCATGCCTAGCGCGGGGTAAGTGGAGTTTGTTATCCCAAATATTCAATTCAATTTAATGTGTGGATGTGCGCATTTGTAATTTAGAAATTTAAAATAGGTAGTTTTCTTTTATACGATTAATCATTAATTTAAAGAGATTGCTTTAATTATTATTGTAGCAAGCTTAAGGTATTTAACTTGGATTAATGTGCTCATTTACGCATTTGTGGTTGAGAAAATTAGAATAAATAGATCTCCTTCATGAGATTAGTCATTTATTTAAAAAGGTCACTTTATTATGTTATAGCAAGTTAGTTTAATAGTTAATTTTAATAATAACGAAATTCAATTAGTTATGCATTTTTAGAAAGGAAAGATTTAAAGTCATTTGGGAAATAGAAATAAATTTATCATTTTCGCATTTTGGAATAGAAAGGGTAGATTTTATTATTTAAAAGGAAATTATTCTTTTTACTTGCAAAATTGATATAGTATAAAGGATTGATTTTTGAAATTTAAATTAATTTAAATACCTCACCCTTGTTAACAGTTCAAAATATAAATGTAGGCCTAAATTGATATTGAGAGATTAAAATTAGAATTAAATAAGAAATAGAAGCATGTTAATTTTAATTAGAATAAAACAAGTTAGATTTATTGAGTAGTGGAAAATAATGATTTCCATTTTCATGTTTCTTTTATTTTCAAAAAAAAATAAATGCTTAAATTCGAAATTGAAAATTAGGGCAAAAAAGGAGGTTTCTCATTTTAACCTAGTTTTTGAATATTTTTGGGGGGTTCTTTCTTGAGAGCTTTTTGAAAAAAAAATGGAGATGGGGAAATTTTGGAAAAATGGGAGATTTGCTTTGAGTTGCAGGTGGAGCTCTTCATCAAAACTCTTCCCGGAAATGCATTTGGAGGATTCAAGAAATGCATGGTGATTCGGTCTGATCATTCTGAGAACTTAGAAATAGGAATCGAAAATGTTAAAGTATCTAAAGTTCGTCATGGAAATTTTGAAAACTCTAATGATATGCTAACAAGATCATCAGAAACTTAATAAGGTGTCGATTGGAAGTTTGGAAGAAAATTATACCTTCTTTTAGTAAAATAAATAGTTTAGTTGTTTCTTCCCCGAAAATGTGAAATAGATAATGGAAAATATGGCAAGTTTATTTTATGTGTTCGCTTGTGTTATGTGCTAGCAAGGCTTTGATAGGTTTGTTTGGTCCTTGTCATCCAGTTACTTGTGTTGGTCATAGCCGGTTATGTTCCTAGTTAGAGTATCATCAGTCAATAGAACCCGTAATTGTTTTGAAGCATTCAGTTGGATCCGCATCAAAAGGGATCATTATGTAAATTCTGACCAAGGTGAATTATTGTATAATGGTTGTGTTCGCCTAAGAGGCAAAGATGTAAAAGACTTATAAATCATGTATTCCTAACGATATAATATCAAAGGGGTCTTGCAGTTGAGCAGACCCAGAGATGTAGCCCTTTAGGGGTGAACTCCGAGATCATATCTGTGTTATGCGATGTTTTAGCTTCCTTGGTTTCATGCTTTAAGTTATCATGTATGGTTGTTATCTTGTAAAGTGTACGATGGGAAATTAACAAATTTAAATCTAAGTGCATAAAATTATTCATCTTGGCAAATGTAGTAATCAGGTTCATAAAAGATTGTAATTAAGATTATGGAAAAGTATTTTGATAATGTTAATTAAAATTAGTAATAGTGGAAAGAATCTTGCTGGGTTACATCATTGGAATTAACTTGTTATTAAGCATGTAAATTGAACGAATGTGAATGGAAAACAAAGTTAGAATTAATGTTATAATTCCTAGATTGAAATCTAAAGGATGAACATCATATAGGTATTTACCTTTTTATCTTGGTAAATGAGTAACACCATGTTAATTGTGTTACACTATATTGGATGAATTTGTTTAGTTATTTTACGTTTTAATCTTAACAAATGATCCCTACCAAATTAACTTGATAATTGGGCGAACTCAACTATATAACCATAATTATAACCCAAATAAATGAATTTCTTTATGATTGCTAAAAATGAACTGAAAAGGGAAGGATTCAATTAGTTGTTTATATCTTAATCTTAGTAAAAGTACCTCTCTCATATTAACTTCATTTAACTAAAAAGAGAGTGACATGCAGTAAGACAGTTATACTTTAATCCTAATGGGAGAACGTCACTATATACTTATATTTTAATCCTGTAATGATGAATATCATCTTGCTAACTATATTTTAATTTAAAGGATGAATTCATGTGTTCCTAATACATTTTCACCTTAATGAATTGAGTCCCTCTAATAGCACTATTAAAGCTTCAATGAATGAACTCTATGGCTTCTTACATCTTATCCTCCATAAAAGAACTATGACTCATTAGTTGGTTATGGTTGAATTCAAATAAAGGAACCTCACTCTATTAATGGAAGTTTAACCCTTAATGATGAATCTCATCTTATTAGCTATACTTTTAATATTAAAGGATGATATCAATTGTGGGTGGATACCTTAAACCCAATGAATGAACTTTGTTATATTGAACGCTTGAACCCTTTGGGAGGCCTCTTAATGAAATTAGGAATTAAAGTGCATTGAGTAAATAACCTCACAATGGCCTCCAATCCACCCAAAGTAAATGAACGCTTCCTAAAATTTTAAGATGTCAACTTATTGAACATATATATAATCAAGTCTTATCCATTATCCCGTAATTAAGATATCTGGCTTATTGGATCAATTGACACGAGTTGAGTTAGGTGTAAGGTTATGTAATCACATTGGGAAACTCCTTAGGTTCGTTTAGCCTTCTGCTGTGTTATCTAGTTTTAGATAACTCCAAAATTATCTTAATGTCATAACAAATCAGTAATACTCTTAACTATTATTATTAATGCTCTTAAATAGTATTTAAAAAATATATATTTACACTCTATTTGAGTGTTTTTAACTTAAACCCTTAGGGGTTTCCTGACGGGGCATTACAGGTTTCCTATATATTCAATTGCAGAGGTGGATGCCATGATTAAATACCTTTTATTGCCTTTAGGATGGATGATTGCTTGGAGTGTTCTTTCTTCTTGCTCGAAATGCCTTAGCTCGAAATCTTCGTGCTCTTCATAAATTTGAAATCTTGGTGAAATGAAATGGAGACAAAACCTTAATTTTATAGTGTCTATTTGCCATCTACCACATTAATTGCATGTCGGTTAAGTATTCACTTAACATTGTTTGTCGGTAATAAGTAATTTTCAACTTCTTATCTCTAACCGAGGGAATAATAGCACATGTGTCATTAGATTGCCAAACCCTCAAAGAAACTTTCTTCAATTGGATGAAGAAATTCCTACCGGTGGAGCACTGCTCTGTCCTTTCAGTGAAGCATCACTCCATCCTATCGGTGAAGCATTGGTTTGTTCTACCGGTGGAGGAGTATTCCCAATATTTAGATCAACTTTTCTAATCCATTGTTTTGAGAATTCTTTCTTAACCTCTTCAACTTTTTCTTTACCTTTCAAGCTAGAACTTTTGTTGTCTACCAGTGTTCCTTTACTTGTACAGAATTTAGCAATATGCCCAATTTTGTTACATGCATAACAAGTTACATTATTCTTCTGAATAGCTTTTCCATAACCTATGCTGGTTTGTGTTTTGCATTGATTAGATAAATGTCCAAATCTTCCACAAACATAACATCTCACATTCATTCTGCAATTCTCAGAATTGTGACCAACTTTGTTGCATTTAGAACATTGACCGGTGGGTGTGTTGATATTTTGATAATTTCTAGATCTACATTCATTTTCTCTATGACCATACTTATTACAGTTAAAGCATTTTCCATTGAATTTATAAGCATTAGGTTGTCTTACCGGTTTGCTATGATCCTGAGTATTTGCAGTACCGGAGCTTTCGCCAATTTCAAAGCCAATTCCAAAAGTGTCACCTTTAGGTTTTTGATTCTTCAGCAAGGTGCCAAGTTCCTCTGAGCTTTTCTTGAATTTTTCTTTATGTTGATTTGCAGTTTCTAGTTCTCTTTCTAAGACTTCCTTTTGTCTCATCAGTTCATTTGATTCATTCTGAGTATGCATCAGATCTGTCTTCAACATGTCATTTTCATAGCTAAGTCTTGTGTTCTCATTTGTTGCATCACTTAGTCTTCTGGTCAATTCTTCTTCATTCTTCTTCCTATCCTCAATCTCTTTACAAAATCTCATAGTCATATCCTGCATCTCATTCTTTGTTGTCATGATCTCTTGTTTCAACTTGCTTATCATATCGTTAAGTGATTCCTTTTCATCATTCTAATTTTGTAATTTTTCACAAAGTTCTCTTCTCTTATTTCTTGCAACAATAAAATTTTCTTGAAGTGCCTGAATGATATCCTGAGCTACCCTTAAATCATCTTCTAGTTTGATATTTTTCAATTTCTCTGCATCATAGTCTATAAGAGCTCCTTCAAGTTGCTTCATTAGATTTTCCATCTTTACCGGTGTTAAGATCTTCCTCAAGCTATTAGGCTTCTAAAAATAGAGGACCAGGCTCTAATACCAATTGTTAGGAATCCCATAGATACTGAGAGGGGGGGGGGGGTGAATCAGTATCTGACCGGTGAATGGAATTTCTTAACTTAAAACATGCAGAACATGATATAACAGTGTACCGGTATGCAAGAAATAATGCAATAAACAAAATCAAGAACATCCACATGAAAAGAACACCATAACACAAGATTTTAACGAGGAAACCTGGTGTAGGAAAAACCTAGGTGGGATTTGTGATCCACAATATTCACTCACTAGCCAATAAGAGAATATTACTTACAATAGGGGCCTGCACATGCAGGAAGGACAACTGCCTAGAGCTCACTGCTCAATGGGAAGTCTCACTGACTTACAATGGGGATTATACAAATCCAATAACTTGTATTGCTTTACAATAGCATTTATAATGCCTGATCCAGTACCGGTTGCTGCTCTGCTTCTTACATAAACCCTTGGCCTATATTTCGCATAATAGGTCTGCCTAATATTTTTCCTTAATTCTCTCTCTCTCATTACCAAATGTCTACAATGATCTCTTTTATATATAAGAGTCATTTTACAATTTTCCAAGTCGGCTTACAAAGTTTTTCAATAATAAACAAAATATAATAAAACAAAATCCTGGTGGCCTCTGTGCCAATACACTTCCTTTCTTCTATGCTGGTGCCGATGTCCTGAGTGCCAGTGTAGAGTGTGATTTGCTGATGTTGGTATAATGTCTTTGCTGGTGCCATAGGATTGCAAGGTTGCCATCAATGACAAAACCTTCAATCACATACAATGTATCATTGGAGTGTGCATATGCCAACAAAAAGAATGTATGATTTAATCTCATCAAGTTTTATTATATGCTAATTCATTCCCCCTCTTAGCATCTGGTAGTGTTTAACACTCTTGAGTGAAGAGGTGGTAAAAAATGGAATGGATTAGGATAGTTTGCCAGAGAGAGACTTGATGGTTGCTTATGATGAGGTCCTTGCCAAAGATTAAATATTTTGGAGACAAAGATCACAAGAAATCTATATTAATGAATGGGATAACAATTTCAAATATTTTCACAATGTGACCAAGCATAGAAGAGACTTGAATATAATCACTTCAATTAAGCTGGGGGATGGTTCATTACATGAGGATCAATAAACCATTGGTAAAGAAAATATTGCCTTCTTTAGTAACCTTTTGAACAATTTGGAGGGTTCTAACTTAGTTGCACAACAAGATATGATTTGGAATATCCCCTCCCTAGTTAAAGAGGATAAGAATAAAATTTTAAATGTTATCTTTTTTACTTTGGAAGTAAAATAGGCCTTTTTCCAGTTGTATCCGATCAAAAATCCTCGGCTAGGTGGATTCCCTATGAGCTTCTTCCAAAAATGATGGAACACAATGGGTCAAGAATTAGTAGAGGCTATTGATTCCTCCTAGAATTTGGGCAATCTACCCTGGGAAGTCAATAACATATTCATAGCTCCTATTACAAAAAAGGAGACTTCTATCCCTTCAAATGAATTTTTCCCCATCTTCCTTTGCAATACTATCTATAAGATCATGCCCAATATGATTGCAAATATGTTGAAGAAAATTCTACTTGATATCATTCTTAGATAATCAAACTAGGTTTATCTCAGTAAGATCCATTCTTGAAGGGATCATTATCACTCTAAAAGCCCTCCATTCAACATAACAAACCAAAATGCAATGCATAGTGATCAAAATTGATATATCAAAAGAGCTTATGATAGAGGCCTTTGGTTTCAAAAGATGGTTTAATTGGGTTTTCAACTACATCTCTTGGTACTCACCCCTCCTCAATGGATCCCTTAAAGGCTTCTTTGAAGTCTCTTGGGGTCTTTGTCAAGGGTAGCCTATGTCTCCTAGAATAAGCTTTGGGACCATTTTTGTGCAAAAATAAGCTTTAATTTGGCTTCCTAGAAGGGTGAGTTGTTGTCTTGGGCAAGAAGAATTACTATGTTTAAGGTTGTCATCTCGACTATTCTTATTTATTATCTTGCCTTGCCTTTCCAACTGCGGTTTGACATAGCATAATTTGGGTAATGATAAAATTCTTTTACTAGAAAAATGGTAACAAGGATAAAATTTATGTAATCTCTTGGGACAAAATTTGTAAGTCGAAGGAGGAGGGTGATGTGGAGATAAAAAATTAGTTGCTAGAATATAAGTATCTTAGAGCTAAGCTTGTTTGGTGCATGTTCAAAGAACTTCATAGGAAGTTTGCTAAAATCTTGCAAAGTAAATATTTTGACAGTGATAGTTCTTCCAAAATTCTTACCACTTCCAAACCCCCTAGGGGATTAGGAATTTTGAACTTTACTCAAAATTACAAACCAATAGTAACTGACCTTCTCTCTTGGGACATTCATGACAACAAAACTTGCTCTATGAATATAATTGGTGTGTTTATTTCTATTTGGACAACTTGATACAAATTGATTAGGTTTGAAGAACTCTTAAAAGTGTCACTAAGGGGACTATGTGAAGGACTATGTCCCCTTCTCCTCAAATGATCATACCCTCGAATAGAAGTCATAGGAATTTTCTTCCTCTGGCTTTCTTGCATAGGATACTGACCTTCTCATTGTTGTCCTTGACAATAGATTTACTACTTTAAAAAATGGGGAGGGTGAACTGATTTGGTGTGGCTCTAAGATGGGATAGTATAATGCAAAGGATGGGTATATCTGGTTGTCTTGGGATTAGGAATAGAATGGTACTATCATTCCAATCCACCTTTGTTGGAATTAATTTTTACTTCCAATGGAAGGCACCCTTAGGTGGGATACCCTTCAAAAGAAGATTCTTATAGCTGAGAAGTTTTGGAGACTTGGTTTTCAATGTCCATCTAGATGTGTTCTATGCAAAAGGCAAGAAGAATATATAGATTATTTGGTTTCTGGGTGTCATTTTTCCCTTCAATTTTGGTGTTGGATTTGTGCCAAGTTGGGGTGGTACAATGCCCTCCCAAATGACATTCTAAGTTTAATTCAGTCATGGTTGCGCATTAAAAGATTCATCTCCTATGTGAATCTTTAGCTCACCAACCCGTCCATCCTTATATGGGAACTATGGAAGGAGACCTAAATAGAAGGATACTCCAAGATAAGGAAATGATTCTTCTATAATCATATAACAAAATTGAGGTGGCCATTGTGGAAGTTGTGAAAAATAAAGTCCTCTAGTTTTCTCCTAAGTTATTCATTCATAGTGTTGATCTCGATCTAATATTCTTCTCATTGATGTCAAAAGGATATGTACTGAAGGAATCAATCAGTACCAAGAGAGGTATTTGACAAATAATTCTTTGAGATTCCATATGGTTGGCTGACACAGAGTAGATGTCCACCTTCAAGCAGAATAGACAGATTGTGTGTAGAAGGAACATACCTATTCTTTTAATTGTTTTAACTATTTATCCCACATTAGTAGTATGGCAGTGGTATCAAGTTTTTATATTGTCTAGCGAGAATAGGTTAAGTGAGAAATGACTCACATACTTTTTGTTGGATGAAGTGCTAGGTACAAGATCATGATGGTTGGACTTAACCGCCAGAGAAGGTTGTGATACTGTGATGAATAAGCGCAAGATCACAATAATCAAGATATACCACCAGGGAAGATTGTGATGTTGTGATGGATCACTAGGTGTTGACATGAAAGGCTAGGCACATGATTACAATGGTTAGGACAGATCGCCAAGGAAGGCTATGATATTGTAATCAAACTATAAATAGTCACAACAAATGTTGAGCCGCATCCTCGTGACTTAGAGATAATAATAGAATGTTAGCCCATGATGTGGCAAGAGAATACCACACATTGTTCTGGGGTCAACAGTGCTAGAAGGATAGAAGAAAGTACAACTTCAAAAGGTTTGATGATGTAAGAAAACATCATGTCATGATGTTGCAACTCAATGCCACATGTTCTTGATAATTAAGGTAATGTAAAATTGACTCTCTGATGTGACATAAAAGGATATTGTGCAAGCTATAAAATGATGTGATACATGGAACCACCACGGTGGCAACAACAACCAAATATTTTTAGTCAAATTAAGTAGATCAACAGTCTAGATATAAAGTATCTAGAGGAACTTATTTTGGCACAATAACAAAGCATTCTGGTAACTTCCACAAATCAACTTAGACAAATATCTATTGAATGCAATTGGAAAAAATGGGATGTATTCCCTATGCTATAATGATAAGAACATAATGCAAACTAATTGAATGAATGATCCTAATAAAAGATAGGAAAATGTACAGATCATGTTGCATAATTACGATGCAAATTGTTGATTATATGATCTAGGATGTGGTACTAATTGACTTTTTGAAGGTTAATATAGAGTAGACAAATAGAATGAAAATGGATACAGATATAGTTGAAGTGTGAAGAAATATTGAGGAGTTGTAGAGAGGAAGAATAGAGTGAGAGTTGATATTGTTTTATCAACTTGAGTAGCAGAGGAGAGTTGCAGAGATGAAAGGGTGTGAAACAAATTTCTGGACAGAGATAGTAGAACTATAAAGGTTCATTTAATTTCTTATTTCATCAAGATTATAGTTTTGAATGTTGTAAAGGGATTGGTGTCTCAAATTATAAGTTATTGTAGGGGTTGGTACTCCTTTGAATTGGTGTCCATAAATTGTAGGGGTTGGTGCTCCTTTGAATTGGTGTCCATAAATTGTAGTGGTTGGTGCTCCTTTGGATTGGTATCCATAAATTTTGGGGGATTAATGTCTCTTGAATGTTGGTACCTTTGAATTAATTGTAATTGATACATTTTGTGAGGTTATATTTGGACAGTAGCTCCAAGTAGTATTTTCTCACCGTGGTTTTTCCCTTCTTCGGTTTTCCACATATATCTTAGTGTTGTGTCTTGTGTTATTGATCTGCACATTCTTCTGCATTATATTGTTAATTACTTGTAAATGTTAAAAATTTGTTTAATAAGTATTTAAGAATACACTGATTCAACCCTCCCTTCTTAGTGTATTTGTGTGTTCAACAGTTGGTATCAGAGACCAGCTCTTTAGTACAGGCTTAAATGCTCAAGCTAGATCTTGGTCTTGAACACATGGCTAGTAATGAAGGAGATTCATCTAACAAGGCACCACTGTTCAATGGCATAGACTATTCTTTCTAGAAGATTAGGATGGAATCCTAAATTTCTTCTCTTGGATTTGATATTTGGTAGTCAGTTATGACTAGGCATACACCTCCTACCAATTCTCCATCAACTCCACATGAGAAGAAGAAGAAATAAGAGAACAATGCAAAAGTGAAGAATGTCATATTGTGTAGACTATTTAACTCAAACTTTGTCAAATTAATGCACTACAAAACTGCAAAGGAGATTTGGGACAAAATTTACAGTATCTGTGAAGGTGATGGCATAGTTAATTTGCTGACATTGCATGAAGATTGCATTGAAGAAGTATATTAGGAAGTGTTGTCATTGATGTCAATAGAAATTGACAATGAACCAGTAAAGCAACCGGTAATGAAGAAGTGAAGATCAATTGATAACCCTATCCAGTTGAGAATCAGAACCCTAACCGATGAAGCTTGGAGATCGGTTGTGATGATTTATGATCAAATGATGATCGATGATGAAGATGCCGTGAAAGCATGTTGCACGTGATGAGTTTCGAGAAGGTTTTGGCACGTAAAGATAACCATTTTTCTTGGGAATGATCAAATGCATAGTATGAAGTGTCAAACATGTGTTGTGTTACAAGATTCAAAATGCAATGATCTAGGAGCAGTTGTAGATGCCTAAAAGAATGTAAAGTTATTGCAATGTAATCTAATAGTCAAGATTGAACCGATGTGTTTGTAATCTCTATGAGAATTTTAGGGTTTGTGTTGTGTTACCAACCTAATGTATTTGTTCATAAGGTAGATGGATTGATTGAATGAGTGGTTGAAAAATTTGATAAAGTGTGAAAGTGATTGTTTCCAAACCAGGAGGTGTGTCTACAGAATGGTGTGAAGGCAGATAGGAGCAGTAAAGGATCTGATTCAACAAGGAAGTTCTATTTCCAGATCGGTCAAAGAACCTGTTGTTCTCTAACCATTACAACAATTTAAAATCCCCTCACAGGGTAAGCTCTAACAGGCTTGTTGTTGAAATCCTCTAACTAGGTGATCCATTAGCTTGGAATTGAAATCCTCCACTTAGGTTACCTTTACCAAGATATTTGTAGTCAATCCCTTAACCGGGTGGTCCTTTACCAGATCTATTCCTAACAAAACATTCTTATATAAGCTTCTAACCAGGCTTGGCTCCTAACAGGGTGAACTTCAGAAGAATTCAAAGAATACTTGTGGGCATTCATCCCCAACGTGGTTTTTCCCATTTGGGTTTCCAAGTGAAAAATCATTGTGTCAAGTGGTGAATGATTTTGTGGATGTGTTTTTTGTATGGTTGATATGAATGATTGGTAAATCTGCATAGATATATCTAAATGATTGGTAAATCTGCATAGATATATCTAAATGATTGGAAATGATCTGAAATATGTTATTATTAGTATTAGTGAAGTGGTTTAAGGTTTTGGTCAAAGGGTATTTAAGTTTTAGATCTATTTCATTATATCACTGAAGTATTAGATCAACCGGTAAGGTTTAACAGAGCAGCTGTAGATTTGTTAAAGTGACTAAACCGGTAAACTTTGTGAGTTGATTCTTAGTTGAAAATAAGTTTGGTGAAAATTCATTTTATTTTACAACTACTAATTCACCCCCTCTCATTAATTGACCAAATATTTATGCTTTCATCATATTATCAATTGGTATCAAAGAATTCCAGGTCCTCTTGAGTATAAGCCTAATAGATTCAGGAAAAGATCCTGAAGAAAATGATGAAGAGAGAGGGTCCAAAGTTCAATAGAGATAACTACAAAATCTGGAGTGATAGGATGAAGATTTACATCAAGAGCTTAGGAAGTCATTATTGGGATCATGTTGTTGCTAAGTATAACTTACCTAGTGGAACTCTGATAGATGATCAGAAGAAGGAGCAATAGGAGAACAACCAAGCATTGGAAGCCATCATCGGTACCTTTTCAGATTCATAATATGTTGATGTTCATGGATTAGAGACTGCACATGAAGTTTGGAAGAAACTGGAAGAAATATATGGTAGTGATAAGCATGTAAAGATAGCCAAGGAAGAGAGTCTCAAAGGAAAATTTGATGATATGAGAATGGTTGAAGGTGAAAACATTCAACAGTATGGTCAGAGAATCAAGGAGATAATTGGAGAAATCAAAAGTGTTGGAGGTACAGTGGAGGATACCACTATGGTTAGCATGGTATTGAGAACCCTTCTACCTATCTACACTATCAGAGTTGCAACCATTCAAGAGCTCAAATCTATTGACAAGACAAAGGTAACTCTTGACTCTATCATTGGTAAATTGACTGCATTTGAATTAAATGGTTTTGATGGAAGTGTTCAGAGGTCAAAATTTGCATTTAAAGCCTCAGTCTCAAACCCACCAGTAAGAAAAAGCAGAGAAGTAAGTTATAGTCATGAATCTAGATCCAACAGAGAGGTAGATGATGAAGATATCCTGATGGAACCCGAAGCATTGTTGGCCAAGTGGTTACCCAGAGGTACCGGTAAGTATAGAGGTAAATGACCATTGAAATGTTTTGCATGTAATCGGATAGGAAATATTGCTGCTAACTGTCCTAATGGAGATAATGAGGAAAAATGAGAGAAATATAGGAAATTTAAAGGAAAACAAAATAGAAATTGTCTCATTGGAGTGGATGAAGGTATTATAGATGAAGAATCCAAGGAAGATACAAATGAGGACATTATATTTGTTTCTATCAAAGAAGACATATCAAATTAGAAGGAATTGGTCTCTCACTTGGACAACTCAAATGACTGGATTATTGACAGTGGTTGTTCACACCACATGAATGGTGATCAGAGCAAGTTTCTAACATTGGATGAACTTGATGGAGGTATTGTCATATTTGGGAATAACTCTCCTTGCATGGTGAAGGGCAAAGGATCCATTTCCCTGAATGGTAAGAGTAGTGCAAATGATATCTACTGGGTTGAAGGTCTGAAACACAATCTTTTGAGTGTTGCTCAACTCAATGGCAAAGCTTACCCATTAGAATTCAAGAATGGAGTATGCAAGATCTTTGGAAGTAAAGATGAACTGATTGCAATTGGAAAACAAACCAAAGGTAGCCTATTTCACTTAAACTCTAAAGTCAACATTTGTTTGATTGCAAAAGTAGAAGATAGTTGGCTTTGGAATCAAAGGTTTTTCCATGTGAATTTTGATAACATTGTAAGAGTCAGCAAGTCAAAATCAATAAGAGGATTGCCACAGTTGGACAAACCCGTGAATGCTTTGTGCAAGGAATGTCAGTTAGGGAAAATGACAACCTCAACCTTCAAGAGCAAATCTTTCTCAACTGAACATTTGCTAGATTTGGTTCATAATGACCTATGTGGACCAATGAAGACTAGGAGTATTCAAGAAGATAAGTACTTCATGATATTTACTGATGACTGCTCAAGGATGATGTGGGTCACATTCTTGAAGGATAAGACAGAAACATTCAGCAAATTTAAAGCATTCAAAGCCTTGGTTGAGAATGAAAGTGGAAGGAAGCTAAAATGTTTAAGGACTGATCAAGGTGGTGAATTTACTTGAGATGAATTCACTAGATACTGTGAAAACAATGGGATCAAGAGGCAACTATCTGCACCAAGGATACCATAGCATAATGGTATTGCAGAAAGGAACAACCAGTTAGTGGTTGAAGTTGCTAGGACTATGTTATTCCAAGGAGGTGTAGCTAAGAGATTTTGGAGAGAAGCTATCAACACAACTATTTATACAATGAACTAGATACTAGTCAAAAAAGGTAAGGACAAAACACCCTATGAGTACTAGTATGGTAGATCACCGAGTATTAGTTACTTCAAAAATTTTGGTAGCAGATGTTTTATTAAAAGAAGTGATTATATTGAAAAGTTTGATGCCAAAAGTGATGAAGGCATATTTCTTGGTTACTCCACCAAGAGAAAAGATTACAAGTGCTACAACAATCAGACTAAGAAGATCATTTAAAGTGTCAATGTCCGAGTAGATGAATTTCCTAAAAAATCTGAAGAAACTAGCAAGAAGAAAGAAGAGGAAACAAACACACTGCTTTTGGAACCAGAACCGGTAAAGCCATAAGTTGGAGGACTGAACATAGAGGTCCCAGCTCAACCGGAACAGGAAGGTCCAGCAAAAGATGAAGAAAGTGAAGAAGAAGAAGAACCTGAAAACCAAGATCATGTTATTTCAAGGTATGTTAGACTCAATCACAACCCCGATCAGATTATTGGAGACAAGAATGTAGGTGTGTTAACTAGAAGAAGGATAAGAGAAAACTCTTGTATGATCTCCACCATTGCATCTAGAACAACAAAAGAAGCCTTTGTAGATGAATAATGGATCAAGGCAATGGAAGAAGAACTTGATCAGATAGAGAAGAATAATACATGGTCATTGGTACCTAGACCGGAAAACAATAATGTAATAGGCACAAAGTGGGTATTTAGAAACAAATTGAATGAAGATGGAGCAATGGTCAGGAATAAAGCCAGACTCGTATGCAAAGGAAATGCACAAGAGGAAGGTGAAGATTATGGTGAGACATTTGCACTAGTAGCAAGATTGGAAGGAGTAAGGGCTCTACTTGCAATTGCAGCATACAAAATATTTAAGGTATATCAAATGGATGTTAAATCAACATTCTTAAATGAAATATTGGAAGAAGAAGTCTACATAGAATAACCAAATGGTTATTCGTTAACTTAAGAAAAGGATATGGTGTGCAAGCTACATAAGCCACTATATGGATTGAAACAAGCACCAAGAGCATGGTATGAAAGATTGCACTCTCACTTAGTAAAGATAGGTTTTCAAAGAACCAGTGAAGATAGTAACATATATCTCAAGACAAAAGGAGATAAAATACTGGTAAGTGAGGTATTTGTTGATGATATCATTTTTTGAGGTAATTATGATATGTGTCATGATTTTGCTAGTGAAATGAAGAATGAATTTGAGATGTCACTAGTAGGTGAGATAAAAAATTTCATAGGTTTTCAAATCCAACAAATGAAGGAAGGAATCTTTATTACACAATCCAAGTATGTCCAGGAAGTGTTGAGAAATTTTGGAATGGGAGATTGTAAACCAGTTGGAACACCAATGGTTATAGGCTGTAAATTGTCAAAGGAAGATGATTTTGCACCAGTTGATGAAAAATAATACAAATCCATGATAGGTAAGCTACATTATGTTGTCCATAGAAAACCGGACATTACTCATGCAGTAGGATTGGTTGCTAGATTTCATAAAAATCTGAAGGAGTCACACATGATTGCAACCAAGATAATTTTTAGATACTTGAAAGGCACAATAAATTATGGATTATGGTATCCATATGCAAGAGACTTTGACTTAAAAGTCTATACTGATGCAGATTGGGCAGACAATGTTGATGACACAAAAAGTACAACTGGAGGAGCATTTTTTCTTGTAGGAAGATTAATGTCTTGGAGCAGCAAGAAACAAAGTTGTATCTCTCAATCAATAACAAAAGCTGAGTATGGTGCAGCTTACATGAATTGTACCCAAGCAATTTGGATGAAGCACATATTGGAAGGTTTCAAGCTGAAGATATCCAAACTGGTAAGAATTTTCTGTGATAACGGTAGTGCTATAAATATTTCTAAGAACCTGATGTTGCATGCTAGGACAAAGCATATAGAGCTAAAGTATCATTTCTTGAGAGAGAAAGTTCAAAGTAAATATGTATCAGTGGAGCATGTTTCCACTAAAGAACAACTAGAAGATATTTTTACTAAGCCTCCACCTAAGGCTACATTTGAATATCTTAGAGGTAAGTTAGGGGTTGTACCCCTACATGAAGTTAATTAAGAAGATATGGAAGACATCAATCCCAGAGCCTATTGAAAATCTTGAAGAAGGATTGGTGAAGAATAGAGTTACTCCACAGGGAGAGCAACTAATTGTAGATCGATGATGCATGGATAAGAAACATAATGGTTTACCTTCACTTTGGAATTGTTGTCAAAGGGGGAGAAAAAAATCTGATTGAGAGACAAAAAGGAAAAGTATATGATTGATAGCCTTATATGTTAAGGAAAGAAGATAGATTGCAGATCAGTTACCATCTGAAGACATGAAGATACAGTTGAAGGATACTTTATATTGAAACATGTAAACCACAATTTCTATACCTGAATCATTTGAAGGATAGTATATGTTTTACTCTCAATCATGACAATCAATTGGTATTAATATTTGTATTGCCACCAATGCCAAAGGGGGAGAATGTTGGTATTGCATGAAAATTGCATTGAATAAGTATATTAGGAAGTGTTGTCATTGATGTCAATAGAAATCGATAATGAAGCAGTAAAGCAACCGGTAATGAAGCAATGCAGATCAATTGGTAACCATATCTAGTTGAGAAGTAGAACCCTAACCTATGAAGCTTGGAGATTGGTTGTGATAATTTATGATTGAATGATGATCGGTAATGAAGATGCCACGAAAGCATGTTGCACGTGATGATTTTTGAGAAGGTTTTGGCATGTAAAAACCGTTTATCTTGGGAATGATCAAATGCATAGTATGAAGTGTCAAATGCGTGTTGTGTTACAAGATTCAAAATGCGATGATCCAGGAGTGGTTGTAGATGCCTAGAATAATGTAAAGTTGTTGCAATGTAATCTAACGGTTAAGATTGAACTGATGTGTTTTTAATCTCTATGAGAATTTCAGGGTTTGTGTTATGTTATTGACCTAATTTATTTGTTCATAAGGTTGATGGATTGATTGAATGAGTGGTTGGAAAATTTGATAAAGTGTGAAAGTGATTGTTTCCGAACCAAGAGGTGTGTCTGCAGAATGATGTGAAGGAAGATAGGAGCAGTAAAGGATCTGATTCAACAATGAAGTGTTATTTCCAGATCGGTCAAAGAACTTGTTGTTCTCTAACCATTACAGTAGTTTGAAATCCCCTCATAGGGTAAGTTCTAACAGGATTTTTGTTGAAATCCTCTAACTAGGTAATCCATTAGCTTGGATTTGAAATCCTCCACTGAGGTTACCTTTAATAGAGTATTTGTAGTCAATCCCTTAACTGAGTGGTCCGTTATCGGATCTGTTCCTAACAGAAGATTCTTGTATAAGCTTCTAACCAAGCTTGGCTCCTAATAGGGTGAACTTCAGAAGAGTTAAAGAATACTTGTGGGTATTCATCCCCACTGTGGTTTTTCCCATTTGGCTTTCCACGTGAAAAATCATTGTGTCAAGTGGTGAATGATTTTGTGGATATGTTTTTGGTATGGTTGATATGAATGATTGGTAAATCTGCATAGATATATCTAAATGATTGGAAATGATCTGAAATATGTTATTATTAGTATTAGTGAAGTGGTTTAAGGTTTTGTTCAAAGGATATTTAAGTTTCAGATCTATTGCATTATATCACTAAAGTATTAGATCAACCAGTAAGGCTTAACATAGCAGCTACAGATTTGTTAAAGTGACTAAACCGGTAAACTTTGTGAGTTGATTCTTAGTTGAAATTAAGTTTGGTGAAAATTCAATTTATTTTCCAACTACTGATTCATCCCCCTCTCAGTAGTTGACCAGATCTTTATAGCTTCATCATATTATCATAAGCAAGCAAAATTGCAGACTTATAGAGCTCAGTTTGAGGGATTGAAGATGAAGGAAGAAGAATGAATTGCAGAATATTTGCTCAGAGTGGATGAAGTTGTCAATGCCATTAGAGGACTCGATGAAGAGGTTAAGGATGTTGTGATAGTGGAGAAAGTGTGAAGATCTCTACCCTCCAGGTATGACTCAAGTGTCTCTTTTATTGAAGAAGCTATGGACCTAGATAAACTTTCTATGGATGAATTGTTTGGATCTCTTTCTGCATATGAAATGAGAATAGGAAAAGTTGATACATCAAAGAGATAAGCTTCATTTAAGGATGTTGAGGTGGAAGATTCTGAGATTGTCCGTGAAGAGGCCAAATTTGTAAGAAGATTAAAACGAGGATCAAGTAAGTACAAAGAAAACTTACCATTCAAATGTTTTGAATGTGGTATATTAGGACATTATGCATCACAATGTAGAAACAAAAAGGAAAATGAGAATTAATCAAAATTTCCTAAGTACGAGAAAGGAAATAACCAAAAGAGTCTATATTCCAAAGAAGATTGTGGTACCTTTGATGCTAAAAGTGATGTAGAAGATGTCATTGAACCTGAAACTTAGGAATATTTATTCATAACAATTGTTGAGGTTGATACTAAAAAGAATGATAATGATGAAGAAGCTAAGGTTGATTTAGAAGGAGAGATCATTTTTGCCTTGAATGAACTAGATCATACAAGAACAAAGAATCAAAAGTATAAAAAGAAGATTGAGGAATTTGATGCACTAATCATCAATCTCAAAACTAAAATTGAAGAAGCAAAGAAGATAGAGGATGCTTTGACAAAAAAATTATAGGCCAAAGAGAAGGAATGTGAGCCACTTGAGGCCAGGATAGTATGTCTAAGGAAGTAAGAAAAAATCATTGAAGCCTTAGATAACATGTTGAGTAAACAACGGAAATCTAATATCTTAACTAAACTAGGATTTGAGAAGGGACAATGTTATAACAACACTATGATAGATAAAAAGAAAAGAAAAATCAATGATGTCTTTGCAAAAGTTGAAGATAAAAGGAAAGATGAAGAGAAGATCAAATTAGTTGCAAAAAAGGCCATGACAACTGATAAGAAATCTGAAAACAAGGAAATTGAGGGATTCATTGATTTTTAAGAGAAGATTCAGAAGGTCACCTCTTTCTAGGCAACCACAAGCATTTAGGTTCAATCATTCTTCTCTTGGGTACTATTTCTCTTGTAATAAGTTTGGTCATAAAGAAGTAGATTGTAGACTCAATATAAGAATAAATACTTTCATGAGTCAAAATCCATTTGCAACTCTTGCTAATTTCACCACAGTATGTTATAAAGTTAACAACCTTGGTCATATAGAATTTTTTTGTAGATGCGGTAATAAGTCTCCCAAACAAGATAAGAAAATGAATACTAAAGGAGAAAAGAAGACTAAACCTGAAGTAGATCAAAAGAAAGATACTAAAAGGGAATGGAAGGTGAAGAAGGAAGAGCAAAATGTAGAGAAGTCTCTTCTTGTTCAGGTTGTGTTTCATGCACAAGATAAGAATGGTACTTGGTATGTTGATAGCGGTTGCTCAAATCATATGACATGTGACAAGAGTAAATTTCTCTCATTAAAATAGAATTGCAAAGGAATGGTAAGATTTGGATCAAATGAAACTGCTACTATAGTTGGAAAAGATTTTGTCAGTTTTGATAATGGAAGGACAACAATGCAAAATGTCTTCTATGTTGAAGAGCTCAGGTACAATTTTCTTAGTGTTAGTCAAATATGTGATAATGGGTATAATGTGGTATTCCACAAGAAAGGATGTGATATCAAGAAAAATGTAAGAGTAATTGTTGATGCACATAGAATAGATGGAAATTTATACATACTTAACAAGCTCGAGGAAAGGAAAGGATCAAAACATTTTATGAGTTAAACTGATTAAAGATAGCTATGGCATAAAAGGTTGGGACCTATGAATTTTGACAGTCTTGTCAAATCAAGTTCAAAGAAGGTCGTAAGAGGTATGCTTGCTATCACAAAGCCATGAAACACTGTATGTAAACATTGTCAGATTGGAAATCAAACAAAAGTGAGATTCAAGACTAAAGAGAACTCAACTACAAGACCACTTGAGTTGATATACACTGATATATGTGGACCCATGAGAACAAAAGGGTGGAATGGTGAAAGATATTTCATGTTGTTCATAGATGACTTCACTAGAATGACTTGGATGTGGTTCTTGAAAGAAAAATCAAAAGCATTTGAGAAATTCAGATCTTTTAGGCCTATGATTGAAAATGAGATGAATCTACGATTGAAATGCTTAAGGTCTAACAAAGGTGGAGAATTCACATCAGATGAATTTGAGGATTACTGTAAAAAACATGGTATAAAAAGACATTTTTCTACAACTAGAACACCACAACAAAATGATGTCATTAAAAGGAAAATTAGGACAATACAAGGAATAGCAAGAACCCTATTGAATGAGTCAAAATTAACTGATAGATTTTGGAAGGATGTTGGTCATGCAATAGTTTACATTCTAAACAGAGAGCAACTCAAACCAAATAGTTCTAAAACTCCTTTAGTTATAGATAGGAAAGACAACTTCAGTTAGTGATTTTAGGGTATGTGGAAGTAAGTGTTACATAAAGAAATATTATGACAATCTTGGAAAATTTGATGCTAGATCAGATGAAGGATACTTTGTTGGATATTGCTCAAGAAGAAAGGCATATAAATTCTATAATATGAGGCTACGTAGAACTGTGGAAAGCGTACATGTAAATTTTGATGATGATTCACTGTGTACTCAAGCAAGTGATGATGACTCAAATGAACCTGGACTAGTTCACACTAAGCCAATAGTCTAGGAACCAGCAAGGAAAGACACAAAGACACCTTAAGAAGTTCCACAAAGAGACCATCCAAAAGAGCAGATTATTGGTGATAAAAATGTAGGTGTGTAGACAAAGAGAAATATTGCAATGAAAACACAAGAAGTTCAATCTGAAAATGATACTCGATCTGAAAGCCTTGCTTTAATTTCCTTGGTTGAACCCAAGAACTTCACGGAAGCAAGTCAAGATGATAATTGGGTTGATGCTATACAAGAAGAACTCGATTAGATTGAGAAGAATGAAACATGAGAGCTTCTCCCTAGACCTAAGGACAAGAATGTAACTGGAACCAAATGGGTATTTAGAAACAAATTAAATGAAGAAGGTAAAGTTTTTGAAAATAAAGCTAGAGTTGTGTGCAAGGGCTATGCATAGGTTGAGGCATAGACTTTGAAGAAAATTTTTCACCTATGGCACATTTGGAAGTAATCAAAATGTTTCTTAAATTCTTAGTCTATAAGAACTTCAAAGTGTATCAAATGGATGTCAAATATACATTTCTAAATTGAAATCTTGAAGAGGAAGTATATATTGAACAACTATAAGGTTGGCTATCTGCAAAAGATCAAAATTTTGTATGTAGACTTAAGAAAGATTTGTATGGGCTGAAATAAGCTCCCATAGCTTGGTATGCAAGATTGGATTCACAAGTACAACATCAAGCGTTTAGGAAAGGTGTTGTAGATAGTAATTTGTATATTAGGTTTGAAGGAGATCATCAATTGATTGTGGTTGTGTATGTTGATGAAATAATATTTGGGGGAAGTAGTGATGAGATGTGTAAAGTGTTTGCTGAAGCTATGGAAATGAATTTGAAATGTCTATGTTAGGTGCGTTGTCATTATTTCTTGGTTTTTTTATCACTCAAATAGATAAAGGTATTTTTATTAGTCAAGCCAAGTATGTGAGGGAAATGTTGAAGAAGTTTCAGATGGAAGATTGCAATCTAGCTAACACACCCATGGTGACAGGGTGTAAACTAAGCAAATATGATGAATCTCCATCGACAAATTAGACAAGGTATAGATCAATGATTGAAATTTTGTTGTATTTAACTAATTATAGGCCTAATAATGCATGTTGTATGCATACTTTCAAGGTTTCATGCTACTCCAAAGGAAACTCATGCGAAGACAGTCACAAGGATCTTCAAGTATCTACAACATACAAAAGACTGTGGATTATGGTACCCTAAAGGCAAATATTTTAGCTTACATACCTATACAGATGTTGATTAGGTAGGGTGTGTTGATGATACACAAAGCACTAGTGGTGGTGCATTCTTTCTTAGGAACAAATTGGTTTCTTGGAAAAATAAGAAAGAAGACTCTGTGTCATTGTCTACTATAGAGGCATAATATATAGTTGTTGCTTCATGTTGCACTCAGTTGTTATGGATCAAAAAGACCTTGAAGGACATCAAGGTAGAGTATGAAGAGCTAGTGCCAATTATTTGTGACAATACCAATGTTATTAATATATCAAAGAATCCTATGATGCATTCCAAAATAAAGCATATGGCTATCAAGCACCACTTTTTGAGGGAAAAGGTTGCAGATCAAGAAGTTCGTCTAGAGTATGTTGCCTTAAAGGAATAGTTTGCTGACATTTTTACAAAGCCACTTCCCAAGGAGATATTTGTGCTTTTGAGAAATATTTTGGGGGGTTTTACCCCTTTCTTCCTTGTGAAATGTTTTTGAAGAGAGAGCTTCTACTCAAGGGGAGCATCTAGGTTTTTAGTTTGTCCATGTAGCAGAGTTTTAGTCTGTCCTTTCTTATTGATGACAAAGGAGGGGAGAGTATTTTGTAGATACAATGGAGAAGGAAATATCAAAGGGGGAGTGTAGTGAGATGCAAACGGTGAGTTAAGTATTGCCATCAATGACAAAGGGGGAGATTATTGATCTCGATCTAATAATCTTATCATTGATGTCAAAAGGATATGTACTGAAGGAAGGAATTAGTATCGAGAGAGGTATTTGATAGAGAAGTCTTTTAGATTCCATATGGTTAGCTGAAATAGAGTAGATGTGCACATTTGAGCAGAACAAACCTATGCGTGTAATAGTTTCAGCCATTTATCCCACATTGGTAGTATGGTGACGGTATCAAGTTTTTATATTGACCGACGAGAATAGGTTAAGTCAGCAATGACTCACATGATTTTTGTTGGATGAAGTGTAAGGCACAAGATCATGATAGTTGGAATAAATGCTAGAGGAGGTTGTGAGACTTTGATGAATCGTTAGGCACAAGATCACAATGGTGAGGACAAACTGTCAGGGAAGATTGTGATGTTGTGATGGACCGCTAGGTGTTGACATGAAATGTTAGGCACATGATCATAGCGGTTAGGACAGACCACCAAGGAAGGTTGTGATGTTACGATCAAACCGTAAATAATTGTAACAAATGTTGAGCTACATCCTCATGGCTTGGAGATAACAATAGGATGTTAGCTTGTGATGTGGCAAGAGAATGCCACATATTGTTTTGGGGCCCACAATGCTATATGGATAGAAGAAAGTGCAACTTTGAAAGGTTTGATGATGTAAGAAGAAGTCATGTTTCGATGTTGTGACTCAATGCCACATGTTCCTGATAGTTAAGGTAAAGTAAAACTAACTCTCTCATGTGACATGCAAGGAGATTGTGCAAGCTATAAAATGATGTGGCATGTGGAACTGGCACAGTGGCAACAATGACCAAATCTTTTTGGTCAAATCAAGCGGATCAACGGTCTAGATTTAAAGGATCTAGAGGAACTTGTTTTGGAAAGATAAAAAACATTCTAGGAACTTGCACAAGTCAACTTAGAGAGCTATCTATTGAATGCAATTGGATGGACTCTAATGAGTTACAAAATGGGATGGATTCTCTATTCTGTGATGATAAGAACTGAATGCAAAAAGACTGAATGAACGCTCCTAATAAAACTTAGGAAAATGTACAAATCATGTTGCATGATTATGATACAAATTGTTGATTATATGATCTGTGATGTGGTATTGACTGAATTTTTGAAGGTTAATACAGAGTCTACAAATAGAATGAAAATTGATATAGACGTAGTTGAAGTGTGAAGAAAGATTGAGGAGTTATAGAGAAGCAAAACAAAGAGAGATAATATTGTTTTATCAATCTGAGCTGCAAAGTTGGAGAGTTACAGAGCTGAAATGGTGTGAACCAAATTTCTAGAGAGAGATAGTAGAACTATAGAGGTTCATTTAATTTCTTATTTCATCAAGATTGTAGTCTTGAATGTTGTAAAGGGATTGGTGTCCCAAATTCAGAGTAAGTTACTGTAGGGTTTGGTGCTCCTTTGGATTGGTGTCCATAAACTGTAGGGGTTGGTGATCCTTTGGATTGGAGTCCATAAAAATTGGGGAAATCAGTGTCTTTTGAAGGTTGGTGTCTTCGAATTAATTGTAAATAGTTGATACATTTTGTTAGGCTAGATTTGGACAATAACTCAAAGCAACATTTTCTTGCCATGGTTTTTTCCATCTTGGGTTTCCCATGTACATCCCGGTGTTGTGTGTTGTGTTATTAATCTACATATTCTCCTACATTATATGGTTAATTAGTTGTGAATTATAAAAAGTGATTTTAGAAGTATTTAAGAAAACACTGATTCAACCCCCCCCCTCCCCCCCCCCTTCTGAGTGTATTTGTGTGCTCAACACATAGAACATGATGACAAGATGAGATTAAATTGGAAGGGGTTGAGGGTGTTCCTTCATGGAAGGGGTCTAAGGGTTTAGGTTCCCTTTTAGAAAAATAACAAGTGGTTTGGTCCCCTCCACAACATACTTGGATTATGTTTAATTTTGATGGGGCCTTGAGGGAAAATTTAGGACCCTCAGGAGCAAGTTGAATCATTCAAGATTGGGCTAGACCAATGATTCGTAGATCTTATAGACCACTCCTAAAAGGAACAAAAATGAGGTATAACTTTCAATAGTTATTCATGGCCTCAACATTCACAGAGATTTGGCCCTTAAGAAGATTCCAATTGAAGGCAATTTCTTGTTAGTAATCAACACTCTTAGAATAGGGTCCACCCAAAATTGGAAATTGTGGGCCCTTCTTGAATGATCCCAACAAATCCTCTACTATTTTAAACCATATACCATCAACCATATTTACCTAGAGGGTAATAGCTATGTTGACAAGTTGGTAAACGAGGCAAAAAATGGTATCAAACTCATATCCATGAATGTTGAAGTGGATTTATAAGTTTAGTTTTTATTTTATTTTATAACTCGTATCTGGACTCTCTATTATGGGATCTTTAGCATTTATGCCCCAACAACCATGGAGATGATTTCCTTTCAAATTGTTGCAATGATGTCTTTTCACACATTGGTGTGTCATTGGCAAGGGATGGCATGGCACCAAGTTATCCTGCAACAAGCATACTCATTTATGATATTTTATTTTCCCTTCCTCTCAGCTTGTGCAAATTTTGTCCACCACTCCCATATTTAGATGCCCCTTTCTATTTATAGCATATGATTTTTAATGAAAACCCAAATCATTCTAAGCTGCAACAAGAAGCAAATGTCGTTTCTTGGCAACATTTTAGATTAGAGGCTAAAGGTTGTTTACAAGGAGCCCTACAAATTATCTATGGAGGTGGCCATGATGGTTCTTGGTTGGGAATTTCTCATCTTAGTGGACAAGTATCAAGTAAACATGGTTATATCTTCTCATTTTTTGTGCATCTGTATTAGATTTGGGAGATACAAAGGTTCATATGCTAGTGTTGCTTTGTGAAATCTTCAAGCTAAAATTTTTGGAGGATGATATTGATATTGTGGTTTTTGTTGAGACCGAAGGGGTTTAATGACCATGGGATCTTCCTAAGTTACTACAACCAAGCACGGTGGTAAACCAACAACTATTCCTCTTGAACATGAAAGTGTAGGAGCTTTCTTGACATAGATGAGAAAATTTGGTGAGATATTTCCCTTGACACGTGGTGAGCTTAGACTGGGACTATAATTTCCTCTAACTTGAGAGATTCGTGAGGGTGACTAGTTCTAATGAATTTTATTGGGATGTAGACTAAATTGCTGGTGAATTTAGTTTTTGGGGTTTTTTTCTCTAGTCTCTGGTTTGCATGGTTCCATCTTTGAAGAACAAGTTTTGGTTAGGCATGTGTAGTAGATGTGGCTATCACAACCCTAGTTTTATTTTGCAGTTTTCATGGATGTGGGTCTTTTTTTCTCGGCCATTTGTTTCAGTTGGGCATAGTTGTCTTTTGCATTCAAGCTAGGTATTGTAATACCCTAAAAATGGTCATCTAAACCATGGGCCCCTAATCTCGACAACATCACCAAGGTCCTAACCAAAGGCAATTAAATCAACCTTGGGTACATTATTAATTCTTTAATCATCAAATATCACATGGCAAATCAATTACTCAATATTAATTAAATATTTATTTAATTAATTGAATCATTTCCAAGAATATCATTTTGATCAAATTATCTTATTTAATTTATTAAATATCTTTGCATATTTAATTAATAAATAAATTTGCCATTTAATCATACAAAAGGAATTAATTTATTACAAAAAAAGGAATTAATTACAAAGCAAGAGTTGAATTGAAAAATAAAATAAAAGAATTGAATTGAGAGAGAAATCAAACCTGAGATATTATTTCTTTTTCTAAATTTAGAACTTGAAATCAGAAAAGCAATTAAATTGAATTATTGAATTATTCTCTAAAATTGAAACTCAAAGCTTTTTAGAAGAAAGAAGTTCAGTTGCATTAAAAAGACTCTTTTCTTGAATAAATAAAAGAATTATCTATTTTTATCACAAATGCATGGAATTAATTTAATATTATTTCCAATGCAACAGAGACTTCTAATCTGAATGCATTTCTGTCATGCCCAAACTTTGAGGGCAAAACACAACCAACAAATTTTATTTTTTTTACACTTAATTTTTAAAACACTAAAGTTACTTGCAACCATTGCTTAACTAGTTGAGACATCTTAACAAGTTGTTCCAAGCGAATTCTTGAATGATATTAAATACTATCATGATAATTCCTATTAACAAGCAGAACGAATAAATGTTATAAGAGTAATAATGATTTCACTCAAAAGTCCTTATCATTTCAGTTGCATCTATTGGTACTTAATTAAATCCATTTCCTCTAAATAGACATTAATAAAATTGCTTGGTCCGATACCAATTATTTAATAAATATCAAGTTCCCATCATCCTATTAATACATCCTTTCTTAATAATTTAATTTAAATGTGGAATACTAAATAAGTTAATTTATTATCTCATCAAATTTAGTCAATAGATTGATTAAATCGAAATTCTCTAAAATATTTGACGAAGTTATAATTAATCTCCAATAGTCATTAATTTATTTTAGGGACTAATTAAATTAGTTTTGACACTTAGTTTATAAATGTCAATTAAAAACATAATGAAATTTGTCTCATAAGTTTAATCTCTAAAATCTATATTTAGGTTAACTCCAAAATAATAATAAAATCTAACACCCCCTTTTTTTTTAATTTAATGTAACCTTACGTTTATAAGAAAACATATTTATAACAAAATTAAATCACTAATAAAATATTAGATCTACCACCTGCCCTTAAGCAACATTATTAATAAATATTTTTAAATTAAAATAACATTAATATGAATAATAAATTATAAAACTCTTTAATATATATAATTAAATTGTATATATTTTCCTTAACCAGAATTATTAACACATTACCCAACTTTGCTCATATTATAGCTCTCTCTCTCTCTCTCTCTCTCTCTCTCTCTCTCTCTATATATATATATATATATATATATATATATATATAATTATATAAAAATACAATTTATATTTTTCTATTAAAGAAAATCCATGAAACCCTAATTTTATTTATATATTAATAGAGCCCTTTTTATTTTATTCATTCATATTTATGTATTATCTTTCAATCTTTCTTCTACCCTAGCCCTAATTGGGCTAGGGTTTTATCCTTATGTTGCAGGGACGGGCTCACCCATGGCGGCCATGGCGGCAAGGTGAGGGTTTCTTGAGGCGGTGGGCGACAGCGTTCCCAGGGGTGCCGCTCACTGTGGGTTTCCACAGTGGCGGCTCAGGCTGCGCCAACCACTGTGCAGACCATAGTGGTTCGGCTTCCCCACCGACCGCTGTGCTTCGCACAGTGGGTTCGGCCCAAACCCCAAGCACTGCCCTATGTTTATTTTTTTAATAATTTTTTTTTAATAAAGATTTTAATAATATTTTTTTTGTTGTTCATTGTAAATGATAAAATATATTTATATTAATTAGATAAGTTTATCATTTAGTTTAATTTTAAGGGATGAATTCATTTCCAAGTTTATCATTTTGTATATGCATATAAGTTTTGTTTATGATTATATATATATATATATAATCATATTGTATCTATGCAATTATTATTTTTTTGTAAATATAGGCAGGTATTTTTTTTAATTCCGAAACATATAATACAGAATAGATAATTTCTTCAATTTTAACCATTTTAAATATTTCCTTTATTTAACATCCTAGTTGCCAAAAGAAATAGTTAGGCTATCTAAATATGGCTTTTCTTTATGCAAAAATAAAGTAATTAACAGTATTAAATATACTTAGAACAACATCTTAAGAAATTATTTATTTCAATAAATCTGATTAACTATAGAATTTATTTCTGCAATAAACAAATGACAAAATTTGATAAATCTAACAACAATTGTTTAAATGACAAAATTTACTAAATTTAACCGCAACTAGAATAACATATAATTTATTAAATAAAACCTTAGAGATGGATATAATATTTTTGATTTTATTTCTGCAAATAATTTAAATAACAGATTTAAATAAACTAAATTTAACATTTCCATGTATAGATCAAATGTTTTATTACCAGCCTACTATATGCATGCAAATCTCATTTTCATCTTCTTTCTAATAATTTGTTTTATATGCGTAATGGAAATAAACAATTTACTTTCTTTTCAAAATATTCTATACACAACAAATGTTATATTTTTTTTTCCAGAACCATAGAAAATTAAAAACCAGAAATTACTTATTCCTTTTCTGGAGTCTAGCACAAATAATTATTACATTTCTTTACAACATATTTCAAAGACACTATCGTCATATTACAAATGGGTCTCTCATTATTAAAGATGAGGACTTTTAAAACAAAATAATTAAAATATTTCAAATCAGATTCCTGCAACAAATAACTCCATTGATTTTCCACTGTCCCAATTCTTTCTTTTCATCAACCTACAAATATAATCAAAGAGATGACCATGGAGTGCTCACCTCCCAGCCTAGGCTAACTAGTAGCCACCCTCGAGCTCGGAGAACCAAGCCCTAGACAGGATTACACACATGCAAACACAAAAGACAAGGGAAAACACAAGCTCAAACACAATCCCAACCTAGGCTACACTGCACCACACATTTGTGATGTCTTTTCAAGGGTGGTAGTGGACCAAGTACCCTGAGGAGACTACAAGTATGGTAAAACATATAGCCACCTCATGGAAAACCAAAACATATAGCCACCTCATGGAAAACCAAATACATCAAATATAACAACCCCACATTCCTTATGCCCCCCAAGGCATTCATGCCTTATTTCCCTCCTTATGATCCCCAATGCATAAACAAGCCATGCAGCAAGGGTCCATAAAATCCCTTGTGATCACTCTCATAATGAGAGCCTCTCACTCGAGGGCTATCACTTATACCACCCACAAGACCATCCTCTCTCCCAAGAGTAGGAGGTCTTGATTACTCCCAAAACACATAAATTGCATAAGCACAAAACACCAAATAAATTTCCAAGGAATACATGCAAGGAAAACTAGCCTTTAACACAAGCCATTCTTTTAATACAACATGCAATAAGAAACCATTACAAGAAAGGTAGAACCAACCTTAAACTGCCCAAAGGTATGCTAGTTTTGTTGTGGATGAGCAGCCCAATTCCACCAGACTTTCCTTTCTACCCTTACCCAAATTCTTAATCCCCAAATCTATCTTTTTCCTTTCAAAATTCTTTGTCTCCCAAAAATGGAGAGTGGGTCATTACCCCCAAAATATCTCTTTCTTGCTTAAGAAGACACTAGTGTGAGTTCTCCCAAGTTTCTAAAACTGAAAAAGGAAAGTAAGGTAAAATGGGAAAGGGAACTCTCATTCGAAAAGGAAGGTTCACAACTTAGTTCAAGTCTTCAAATTTTAATTTTCGCACAACTTAGAAAAGTCACTTTTTAGGGTGTCTAAAAGGTCACATGGGAGTAGAAACTTGCCTAAAATTACCCCTAACCCTTAGGTATACCTTATGGGCTTTAGGAAACCCTATTAAACTACCCCTAGGTGTCCATTTAACCCTTTTTTTAACCCCTTTGAAGTTTATTTTCGGGTCAAACCTATGTTGACCATCCCAAAGATTCTTTACCCAAGGCATTTACGGAATCACATTACATTAATTGAAAAAGCTATAGTTAAACAATTCCCTCCAAGAGACAAATTTAAAAACTCAAACATAAATCAACACATGTGTCAAGTGACACAAAGAAAATACTTTTACACAATTGCACATGAAATCTTGTCTCTTGTTGGGTTTAAATAAATCAAATAAATAACATTTAACACACATGCATCATCTACTATTACGAATAAAATATGACACAAACGGGGTGTTGTCTCTCCAAATAGACAAACCCTGGTTTTACGAACATACATAGGTCTAGGTTTGGTTCTCCATAATATTTCCATGGTCACATGGTTATCTTTTCTTGCGCCACTCAAATACACACTAGTAATTTTCAATAACCTCGTATAATATTAAACACATGAATTAGAATACACATCAAACACTTCGCATACAATTTTCATTTGAACAATTCAATATATCTCATATCCAAATAAATCCACATAAGCAATTATCATAATTCTCATAATTTTGGTCCACACATAAAACATACATCTTAATTCTATCCTCATAATAAAGTCCTGCAAATCCAATAATGACATACATCATCTCCAATTTATCCTATTCTAGAATCATATAGAGTTCTATATCATAAAGCATATAAATGAAGCATCAACATTCATCAATGTTATCCAATCATGGAATCATATAAGTTCTACATCCAAACATAGTTGACATACGTTAAATCAAGATTATCCAATCAATGGATCTTTTAGGATTTCAAATTCATAACACATCAAAATGTACACCACAAGGTGCAATAACTCTATAACTTGGTTCAATTACTTTTCTCACCAATCTATCTGTCTAACACAGTCCATTCTATTGAATTATAAAGTATTTATTAATAGGGTCAAACATGGTCAACTAAGTTAATCAAAGCTTGGTCTGGGGAAGGCCTTACAATTTCAATTAAACTATAATTAGAATCTATCTGAAGGTTAGCTAAACCTGATTTCTCAATTATTTTCAATTAATCCTAAATTGAGCTTTTCTCTTGTAATTCTCTATAAATTCAGCCTTCAGCTCTCATTCCAATTCACCCCAAAGATTTTTGAGAACACGCTTGGAGATTATTATCATGCTAATTTCGCTCTGGAGTCATTGAAGAGCATTGTGCTTTTTTTTAGATTATTTGCATCCATATTGCTTGAATCCATATTGCTTGAATTCGTTATTGCTTGAATTATTCATCCATTTTGCATCCATATAGTTAATATCATATAGATTAAATCCTTCGTCTTGGTGTAGTCTAGTCACTGGTATTGCTTAAAAAAATCTGAGAGCAATCTTATACTCACATCTTTTAGAAGGCAATTAGTCGCTTTGTTATGGTTTATTACTTATTGATTATTGATTTACTAACAATACATCTAATGACTTAATTGAATTGTTGTGCTTATAGCTACAAACCATTTTCACACACACAAGTATGGGTGATGGTCATAGTGCCCAAGGTCTATATGTGTCCATAGTTTGTTTGGGGTGTTTAAGATCAACACAATTTTTTTTGTTGGTTCCTCTATTAAAATGTATATAATTTTGAATTTGGTTGGAAAAATAATGTAATATTTATGATCAATTATTAATACAATCCTTCACAACTTTAGTTGCATTTTACGGAGAATTTTTTTATGGTTTTAGTACTTGTCTTTTAAATTGGTTGAAAATGGAAGATTGTGATTGACATGATCTTCTTAACAAAAAGAAATGTAGGTAATCTAATTTGTTTTATGAATTGAAAAAATATATACAATAATCTAAAAGTTATACCTACAATTAAATAAAATATTTATTTGCGATGTGTACTATGTAATTATATTATATGATAATAATATCATATAAGTTATAATTATTTGATAAAATAATATTAAAATATTTGATGCTGAAACAAAAAAATACTAAAAAATATTTTAACAAATTCATATACAAATTCTTATTATAAATAATTTAAAAGAATCATAATATTTCTTCAAAAATAAAAACTCGTATTTTATATTTAAATCAATTGTAATTTAAAAATAAAAATACTAATAGTAAGTTCTTTATCTGAACATAACTTAAAAATGATTTTTTTTTTAAATCAAAGAAAATTTAATAAAATATTATATTTTTTATTTTATCTTATTTTTATATTATTATTTTTAAATAAGTGTCCAACAAACTTTTTAACGTGATTAGTGACATTGGCATGACACACCCTCCAACACAAATCTTGTGATCATAATGGCCCAATGACATTGACACAACACACCCTCTGACACAAGCCTTGTGATCATAATGACCCAATAGGATCTGAACCTTGGTGGTTACAACAACAACACCAACACTTAACCAACACACTATGGTAAGAACCCCAAAATTTAATCAAACATTAATTAAATATTCCATATGCAATTTTTAGCTCATGCCAAGGTAGGATACTATTGTATTCATTAATATTTTTTCTTTAATTAGTTTAACCAATGATTGTATAAGATTACAAAATTTATAGTTTAAATTTAATTTTTATTTTAAATAATTATAAAAAATCTATTTTTCTTTATTATCATTGGTTTGTGTGAATGCAAAACTTAATTTTCTCTCAAAAAATATAATTGTTATGCATAGGTACACCATTTATTGCTATACAAATACCTAGATATTTATTACTTTTGCCATATTCAATGTATTCTTGCACTTCAAGTCACACCAAATAAAGTACAAAAGAGTTACCTCTAAATTACCAAGTGGGTATAAATGAAAGGTAGATTTAATGTGCCAACACAATATTTGTGCTCTTACGATTTTTAATAACAATAAAAATAAATAGTAGTCCAAGAAAGGACTGCAAGGAAAGAAAGAATATGATCACATTGTCAAAAAATTGAATCCACCAGCTCACAAGGCTTCAAAAGTGCAATGATATACCCAGTTGATCCAATCAACTCACTACAATAGAAAAGAACATGAGCACTATTCAACATATACAAGTTGCAATATATATAGAAGCATATCCAAAAAGTGTTTGGAAAGATACTAAATTGGTGGAACATCATCAAACTTGAAACTTGAGGAGTCTATGTAGTTGTCTAACACATTTAATCTCTCCTTCCTGAAGATGCAAAAACTGATATTTGATCTCATCTAGCTATTTGCTATACCTGTCACCATTCCTTCACCCAATCTTCAGTTGAGAACATAAGAAAATGAGTTGGACCATGATTTCTAAGTAAAATGTTAGAATATCTACTTCCTGATGTAAAATATGATTACCAAACATATCTTGGCATCTACTTTTCCATTTATGTAACAAAATGCATGTCTCATAGAATTTGCAATTACATTCTTACGCAAACCAATACAAAAAATGGCTTCCTTCCATCTTAAAGCATGATAAAAGATAGTAGGATAGTTATTAAATAAGAAACTTCATTTTTTTGGCTCTAGATAGTCCCAAAAAATATGTTTTATGTTTTCACTACACTGACAAAAGCATTTTGTAGAATGCAAAGCTAGAAAACTTAATTTATCTTCTACAAGAATCTTTTGATGTAAAAATTTCCATGAGAAAATTTGAGCATTCACTTCAGCCTTGGACAACCAAATTTGAGCACTCAAACTCCTTCATTTCCTCTCTTTGAATCTACAATTCTATTTATTGTTAAGTCTTAGATTTAACCTCATTTTTGGCAAAATTTGTAGGTAAATATTTTTTAGCGGGAAAAATAGAAAAAAAAATTTCTATAGCCATAACAAGTCCTTTAAGACACTGCACTACAAAAGAGTACATATCTTCATCAAGAGTTTCATAAGAACCAAGGACTTAACAAAAATTAGAAAACTCTTGGAATTCTTTCTTAGATTTAAAAGAAACCTTAGCACAATCCCAGCTAATCCAATCAAGAGAATTGAAGTCCCAAAGATCATTAAAGGTTTTCACGCATTTCTTAAATAGATAGTTAGCCTATGTATGAGACATTATAGCTAAAATTTTTCCTTGATATTGCACAAGATGATTCCACTAAATAGATGAATGAGAAAAGCTAAACCATTCTTAAATGAATTCTTTCTCCAATTCAAACAACTGCATAAAAGTTGCCAATCTTTCCAAATAGATTGCAAAGAAAAAGAGGCTTTAATATGAAAGAAAGGAGTAAGTAAAATGTTATCCAACCATCCCATTGATTTCCATTTATTATTCATAACATTAAGGGAAATCCAATGTTGCACCAAGATCTTCCATTGCTCATCTCCTGAAATAGCTCTTATTATCCATTTCATAGATAAACAGATCCCTTGAGTCCTGGGATCCAAAAGGCCTAACCCCCCTCTATGTTTTGGTTGAATACAATGGAGATAAGAAGTATATCTAAAACCCATTTTACCATCCCAACTTGTCCTTAAAAATTAACAAACAAGTTTATTAAGGTCCTCGTATCATTTTTAGGTTGGCATCCAGCAAGAAGAATAATAAACATGGGAGGCCAAATCTAATTAACAACCTAAATTTTTCTAGCTAGTGAGAGATACCTATTGCCCCAATTAAAGATTTTTTTCTTCAATTTTATGAGGTACAAATTCCACGTATCATGAAGAGAGACTCCCAAGCCAAAAGGAATGCAAGGTACCATGTAATCATTTCATGTTTGATTTGTTTCCACTGATGAGGAATCCAATGCAACACTGAATCAAATTGGATCATTAAAAGCCAAATTTTATGATTAGCTAACTTATAGCCCAAAACTAAGAAATACAAATCCAAGGCCTCCAAAACATTATTAACTTCTAATTCAGAATTTTGTATAAACAACAAGCTATCATCAACAAAATGAGAGATAATAACAACTAAATTATTAGGAATAGTGATGCCTTTAATTAAGCCCATATGATTATATTTTTGAAAAATATAACCAAGAGCATCAACAAGTAAAACATAAAGGAATGGCGATAAGGGGCAACCTTTTCTTATCAAACGTTGTAAGGGAAATGAGCTAAACATAAAATTATTGATCCTCGAAAGAGAATTAGAATCATTGAACAAAATCTGAACATGTCTACATATATTGGGATCAAAACCCAACCATTGCAACATATTCAAAATAAATTTCCATCACATTCTATTATAGGCCTTATCAAAATCTAGCTTAACCAACAAAGCATTTTGCCTTGATTGTTGAGCCCACTCACTAGTTCTCCAAGCTAACATCAAGTTGTCCAGAATGAATCCACCACCAAGGAATCCAGTTTGCTTAGGTCTAACTATCATTTTAGTAATTGGTTTAATCCTTGAAGCTAAGGCATTTTCAATAATTTTATAAGAGGTATTATGTAATGTAATAGGTTGTCAACTAGAGATATAATATGTATTCTTTGAGCTTTTGGGAGAAACCTTATTAAACCTCTATTAATATCTAGACCTAAGGAACTTCCATTTATTGCTTCCAGATAGACTAGATAGAAATCATCCTTAATGTGCTACCATAACATATCACTGACTCACATTATTTCACCATTTGTATCGTTCATGGTTAAGTTAAGTAATTAATCATCAAATGTTTCTTTCAGAAGGGGCTTCAACTATATGATTGTCCCCCAAATCTTCAGAGGAATTCCTATCGCTTTTCTTGCTTTACCTTTAAACACAAGTTGATGCCCAAATTAATATTGGGCTGATGAAACCCCATAGGATCCTCTCAAATTGGGCCCTCTTTAGCCATGACTAAGGAGGGAAGAGATGCCAACTTCCTTTAGCATTCTATTCTACTGGATATGATCATAGCAAATCACCAACTCTTCTAGAATCTTGCATGAAAACCATATTTCCTCTTCTAGACTCTTGCACGAAAAACCCTCATTCCACTCTTTTCACTCATGCTCTTATGGTTTTAACTCTCATCTCAAACATGGTTTTACCTCTCATCTATTTCTTTCGAGGTGAAATGGGCCCACAAAACAATTAATGTATATTATGCACTTAGTAGATCATATATTTGTTAATTTTTATTTAGACAAGTAAGTTATTTCTTAATGATGCTAGTTTTATCTATAAATAGATAATTAAGTTAATTTTAATTATTTTGGTAATTATTTAATATGGTCTAAAATAATAATTTTATTATATATACATATATTTTTAATTTTCATAATAAGAATTTATCTTTATCTTTCTCTCACTAAACATATTTAAACATATATAAGTATAACAATTCATATATAAATACATGCACACCAAAAAAAAATCTTAATATTAATTGAATATTTTAAGATAATAACAAAATAAAAGTACATAAATTTTCTTGATTATAAAAAATAATTAAAAAGAAAAATATTATAGATGAAGTTGATGAAAGTGTATGATTCAATAAAGAGTATATAGTTTATTATATGTTTTCATTCTTTTAAGGATATGTTTGATTTTTAATTTTATTGTCTTTTCACAATCTAACATTTAAATATTGTTGATCACTTATTTAATTTATTATATATTTTAACATTTAAAATTATAATAAAAATATCTTCATTGGATAATTTAAGAAAAAATAACATTTTATTATTATTTAAAGTTTGGAGGTTATAATCTAGAAATTGGATATTATTAAGATATTATTTAAAATTAGAGGTTTATAACTAGATGACCTCAACGTTATCCTTCAAATAAATATTTTTAACTTCATCCTTTAAAATTCAAAACTCATTATCTCCAAAATTTAAACACAACGTAATAAATGCTTAAATTACTTAGATCATGTTAAATATTTAAATTAGACAAATCAATGCTTCTCACAAAATATTATTTCATCAAGTATAATTAAGATTCATACATTTTTATTTTTTTAACCTTAAAATACACATAAATTTTAATTCAATAGTCTTCTTTAATATAGACGTTTAAAGTATTTTATCAATTTATGTTTTATATCATGCATTTTATGTCGAAATGGAATTTTCAAATAATTGATGGTCATCTCTTTAATTTTATTAGCATATTTGAATTTATATAGCTATAGAAATCAATGGTCATTTAAATGATATTATATTAAAAGTTAAAATAAAAATTCACAATTTTATTAAATTGAAAAAAATGCAATACAAAGAATAAAATGCAATCTAAGAGTGCAATAGAATCTACACTTTACTTAAAATTATATTTGTTAGAGAAATGAATGACTTTATATTTGTGTTATTTTGTTTGTAATAGTAGGAAAGTTGGTGGGTTGAACAATCTTTGAACTCGGACACATCTATCTCTCTATTTTTATCTCTCCATTTACCTCTTTCAATCTCTTTATCTATTTTTATACCTCTTCCCCCCTCTATCTTGATCTCTTCTTTATCTAATCTAAACTAACCACACTAATGACAAAAACTTGATGCCTTATGTCTTTTGTTTAAAATATTCTTCTACAATAAAAAATATCAACGCACAAATAAATTTCTTCTGAATAGAACCCTTGTTGTACACATACAATTCCTCTCAACCATATCTTTACCATACAACATTTTGAGACATGTAAAACATAATTTATTACTCCAAATTCTCATATTTAATATAAAGGAGCAGGGCCTTGATTAACGTTGTTTTCTTAATAAAAAACATAAAGAAAATTATAAAACAATATATAAAGATTTAACAGAAAGCAATATATAAAAAAATTAATAAAGGGAACAATCACCCAAGAATTTGGGGTTACTTTTTAGTCTTAACAAAAACTTTATCAATATATAGTCTAACAATGATGGGAAATTAAGAGGAGACAAGAGTAGAGAGTTCTATTGTCTTTATTGTCGAGGTAATAATTATGTCACCAAATCCTCCTTAGTACAAATTATTGAATTATACAATTACTAATTGCCTTGTCATATCAGTAAAATAAAGCACAACGTTGACAAGACAAATGGGTGTCTCAATTTTTTAAATGTTTTATTTACTAATAAAATATATGGGTTCAAACTTGGCTTCAATTGAATTCATAGCATTTTTTTAGTCATTTTAGTAAGTCTTTTAATTAAAAATATAGTTTAATTTACTATTAGATTTTGGAAATTGGTAAGATTCTTTTTCACAAATTCATTGTTTTCTTAATTTGTTTATGCAGTGGGCCATTTCATGCTTTTGTTTTTTATTAAGGTAAAAACAGGTTTTGAAGGGGCCCCGAAACCCTTTACAAACAGAGCTTAACAGAAAAAGCAATGAGAGACAAAAAGGAACAGGTCAACAAAAAGCCAGCAGAAAACCATAGAAAACCGACTAAAGCCCCATAAAGCCAGCAAAACCAGCCAGACCTAGGAAGACAAACTAATTGATTTTTTTCAGGGCATTAGCCAGGGTGTTGCCAATCCCATGCAGATCTTTGATGTTATCCCTGAGATTTGGGAGATCCTTAGCAGAAGCAGCCACAACTTTCTCGATACTTGCCCTGGTCCTCTTAGCAGCACCACCAACTGGAGTAGCTTCACTGCTGCCAATTTGGATAGTCTCATCATCCATGTCAAGTTCCACCACCTATTTAGGAGAGCTGGTATGATCAAAGACATTAGCAATATCCTCCAAGTTTTTAGTGACAGCTGACAGGATATTCAGGATAATGCCCAACAAATTTTTCATGACCTCTCTCCCTTCTTCCAGTGATTTAACCTTCTCCTCCATATCCTACTTCCATTTTATCTGCTCCCTGTCATCATTCTCCCTCTTCTCATCCGTATTTTTCCCCTTTTTTTCCAGGTTCTTCAAGAGTTCATAGGTCCATCTGTGATAATCCAGTCTCACCTCAGTGAGTTTTTTAAGGTTATCCAAGAATAACCCTTTATCTGCACTTTCCTTGTCCTTGCTTAAACTGTCCTTAGTCATATCCTTCTCAGGTTCCTTGTTCCTTTCCCTCTCGAAATTCGCATATATTTCCTCATTATCCTTGTAATCCACATCCTCCATAGGATGGTTGTTGTCCTTGCCAGGGCAGTCACTATGGATAGGGCTTTCATTGTCAGACTCATTATCACCACTTTCTTCCTCAATACCTACCTCCTCATCTTTCCAGCTATCTTCACCATTATAATCATCTGTCTCCATTTCACTGCCTTCTTTTCCAATTTCCTCTGTTTCCATCCCAGGGGCACTCTTTCTTTTTTTGCTAGAAGATGCCTTCTCCTTGCCGGAATCGCCTCCCTCCATCTTTCTCTTCCCCGAAGAGGCAGATAACCTCTTGTTTTCCAGCAGGGCGAGGGTTTTACAGTGCTCATAAATGAGTAGCAAAAGCCCGCAATGGAGAGCCGGAATTGAGGGATTCTTACTGTGTTTATTGAGGGACCTAGAAAGGGACCTGAAAAGGTAGTAGGACAGGGATACCTTTTTGTCGTGTCTGAAATGGTTTACAAGAACAAAGTGGTAGGTGTGGGCCCTGGAGAATCGGCCGTCAATCATGATATATTCCATTATAGCATTCAAAACCCAGCCCCAGATTTTCTTTATATTAGCAGCTTCATAGTAACCCCCTATGGCTTTGCCAATTCTATCCTTCTCTTTTTCCTTCCGTGGGAACAGATTAACCGCGTTGTTGGAGACTTTAAGGTCTCTAAAAAAATTAAGCCCAGTATGGGGCATGCTAGTCACAGTAGCTATGAGGCCCACGTCCAACTTGAACTTAACCCCATAGATTTTAAAGGATCCATTACACCAATTTTTAGAAATTTTGGAAACGGCGAGATTTACCCTATCTTTGTCATAATCCACTAGCTTCTCCATAAAACTTATGAGGGACCATTTTTCTAGCTTCGCCCACACTTTCGGCATCGCTTTCCATGTTGACGTATTATCTGGTTCCTCCCTCCTTAAAACTCCTCCCATCTTCAAATTCGGATTATCGGCTCTGTTCCTCTGCAAACTCAACACTTCTTTCTTGTAGTTACTCGAGATTTTGAACTGGGTGACCCACAAAGCATGCGATGTATTATAAGAAATGGTTGGGGATCTACCACTTTGCCAGGTAATAATTACCTTTCCATCAAGGCATAAATTATTCATATTCTCTGTCATGATTATGCGGTCCTTCCCTTCCCATATATCTATCCTTTCTAAGGAGCTCTTTAATGTTTATGTTAACATCTTCCCCGTGCCAAATCATTTGGGAATCAGAATTAACACCTAGATTCGCCAGACAGTCCACCACCATATTTTTTTCTCTAAAGGCATGTTGAATTATAATATCTTTAAAACTAGCAATAATTTCCCTAGCTTTCATGATAATATTTTCAATTGACCATGATGGCTCTAACTCCCCCTTCAAACACTTAATAATATTAAGTGAGTCTCCCTCGAGCCATAATTTATCATGATTAAGATTCTTGGCTAAAATTAAGGTGTTCAAGGCAGCTGAGGCTTCGGCAAAATGACTTGTTTGACTCCCCAAAGGACCAGCCACTATCACTAAGCAACTTCTAGCAAAATTCCTGACAATGCCCCCATATCCAGCTTTACCCAGATTCCCCTTAGAGGCCCCATCAAAGTTATCCTTCATCCACCCCTGAGGAGGAAAACACCAAACGAGACTTTCTCTTCCCTTCTCCTTGCTAGTAGTAGTAGTAGAGAAGTTCCACCTATCTTTGAAGTCTTCTTTAGCAGCAGGTCCATAATCAGTACCATAGATACATTCAAATATACTCCTGTAAATTTTATCCGCCACCACTTCAGGAATAACACTTTTATCCCTAAAAATCCTATTGTTGCACTCTTTCCAAATATTCTAGATAACATTCGGAAGAGTAAGTCTCCAAGTCTCCACAATCTTAGGATTAGAATTGGGGCAGTGCCATTGCTGCCAGGACTCCCCTAGGGAGTTCGAAAAAACCCAGCTCAATTTCCACCTGCTTAAGATGATTTTCCAGATTTCCTGACTAAAAGTACACTGATTAAGAATATGGCAGGCCATCTCTTCTTCCCTACAACAAAGAGAACACCTATTAGGAAAAACAAAACCTCTCTTTTGAAGGTTGTCCAGGGTTAAAACCTTGTTTTGGATGAAAATCCAAAAAAAGATATTAACCTTAGGAACTAACTTCTTGTTCCAGACTTTAGCCCAAATAGGAATTTCTTCCACGAATTCATTATGGATAGCCACAATTGAGGAAACAAAGTATTTACCATTCGGGGTTTCCCTCCATATCAATCTGTCATCTTTGTTATCTGTAGGAACTTTAGCAGAGAGAGCAATCTGAAGGAACTTAAGCCCCGGACACTGCTGGCTAAAATCAATCCAATTCTCATTTCTCTAGTAGTCTCTGACTAGCTCCCCAAACCTACTTTTGAACCAGTCTTTCCATTCATTAAGGATTGGAACTTCCTCTAGAGGTTTGTCCAATATCCACCTATCTTCCCAAAATCTTATTCTCCTACCATCCCCAAGGTTCCAAATTCGTCTAGCAGCAGCCCAGCTTTTAGCTGATTGAACAACATTCCAAATAGCTGAACCTTCAACAATAAAAGAATCATCTAAGAATTCTTCCTCAAAAGGTTGCATATAAAGATATTTGTTTTTCCAGATAGAGTTCCATTCTCTTTCCTCCCCTTTCATTCTCCAAATTTGTTTGGCTAATAAAGCCTTATTCATGGAACTAATATTCCTTAAACCCAACCCACTTGAGGCCTTAGGAGAACATATTTTATTCTAGACAATAAGGGGAATTCTATTTTTGACTTCCACCCCTGACCAAAGAAACTTTTTTTGGATTCTTTCAATAGCTTCCGCAAATTTTCTGGGGATTTTGAACAAACTAAGAGCATAAACAGGTAGGTTTTGGAGAGTGGATTTAAGCAGAGTAACTTTGCTCGCTTGACTAAGGACAACCCCTTTCCAACCAACAAGTTTTGAGTTAAATCTATCCACCAGCTTATTCCAGAAAAAATCCTCAGGCTTAATACACAGAGGAAGCCCCAAATAAGAAGAGAGAAGCTCAGAAATTTTGCAACCAAGAATTCTTTCAATCCTTAGTTGCCTTTGAACAGGGGTGTTGATGAAGAACAAAGAACTTTTATCCAAATTAATTTTTTGACCAGAGGCAGATTCATAAGTATTCAACACCTTCTTCATGTTTTTAGCTTCCAAGATGGAAGCTTCCCCCATAGTAATAGAATCATCAACAAATTGTTCATGAGAACAAGTGACATTGGATGAAGATGGTTTCAGACCCCTAAGATTTCCATCTTCCACATTTTTAAGAATAAATGTACCCGGGCATTTAGCTAAAATAGTAAACAAGATAGGGGATATGGGGTCCCCCTATTTAAGGCCTCTAGAGCTTTTGAAGAAACTAGACGAGGAACCATTGACATTAATAGAAGAAGAGGAAGTTTCCATAAGTTGAGAGCAAAGCTGAATTACTTTTTCACCAAAACCAAACGCTTTCATGAACCTTAGAAGAAAATGCCAGTTCACTCTATCAAAAGCTTTAGCCATGTCTAACTTCAGGAAGAAACCATGATTATTCGCCACTTTCAGGGAGTGGATATTTTCATGAACAAATATGATGGAATCTAGAATCTGTCCACTGGGGACAAAGCCATTCTATTGGATGGAGATAATTCTAGGAAGAATTTCTAGCAACCTGGAAGTGAGAACCTTGGATAAAATCTTGTACACAGAGTTGCACAGACTAATGGGTCTAAACTTATTGAGAGAGTCAGCACCTGGGATCTTCAAAATAAGGACAATGAAGGTAGCATTTATTTCCTTTAGGAGCCTTCTAGAGCCAAAGAATTCTTTAACACCATTACAGTTGTCAGCCTCCACGACGTGCCAAAATTTTTGGAAGAAAAACATTGGAAAACCGTCCGGTCGAGGGGATTTATCTCCCTGAAAAGAAAACACCACCTTTTTGATTTCCTTATTGGAGGGAATACAGGATAAAAAGTTATTATTATCATTAGTCAGGGTAGAAGGAATAGCTTGCAAGAGGATGTTTTGATTACTGATATCTAGGTTATCCACTTCTCCCAATAGGGTACTGAAATACTCCATAGCTTCCTTTCTAATATCATTATCCTCCGTTAAGATCCCTTTATTACAGGATAATCTGGATATCCTGTTAGCTGCCCTATGCTTAAGAGTAGTTAAGTGAAAAAATCAGGTATTTTTATCACCTTCCTTCAAGAACAAGGCTCTTGATCTTTGTCTCTAGAACGTCTCTTCATTAGAAATAATGGTGTGGTATTTAGACAAAAGAAAATTTTCTGCCACCCTAAGTTCTTCAGACAACCCAAACTCTTGGATTCTATCCTGAACATCTTTAATTTCAATTTTAATTTGAATTTTACTCTTGAAAATGTCCCCAAAAATCTCTTTGTTCCAGATTTTGATTTTAGCCTTTAAAATATTGATTTTTTTAGCTATTCTAAAGAGAGCCGTACCCTCAACCTCAAAATTCCACCAATCAGCGATACAAGCTTCCAAAGAGGGGTGGGATAACCACACTTTTTCAAATCTGAAAGGGAAGTTTCTCTTCGCCAAAAAAGAGTTTGCAGTAAAAGAGATAGGATAATGGTCTGACCCAATTTTGATAACAGAAGCAAGGGAGCAGCTATACTTGGTTAACCACTCAGGAGAAATTAAAGTTCTATCTAACTTTACTTGGATCGGGTCAACTCTGGTTCTTCTATTAGTCCAAGTGTAGTTAATGCCCTGAAGATCCACATCCATAAGAGCTTGATCATTGATGAACTCCATAAGGTCTTGTTTCCCATCAAGCTGCAAGGGGAGACCTCCCATCTTCTCTTCCTCTTTTAGCAGAGTATTGAAATCTCCCATTATAATCCAGCTTTGATCAACAAACTTAAGTCTGTCATCGGCAAGGCTTCTCCAATATTTAACTCTCCCAGTTTTGGTGTTAGGTGCATAGACATTAGTTAACAGCCAAACAAAGTTATCCTTAATATGCTCAAGTTACACTGAGTTCCTATTAAAAGCAGAGATAATTTCCTTACCTTTGATGGTTTTTTGGTTCCAAAAAATCACAGTTCCTCTAGAAGCTCCCTCCGAGCTAGATCCTATGACACTATTATTCTTAAAAATTCTAATCTTTTCCACTTTTTCCTTAGACATCTTGGTTTCCTGAATGAGGACCACATCCGATTTATGATCTCTTATGATGTTTCGTAACATGTCCTGCTTATGAGGGGCATTCAGCCCTCTGATATTCCAGGATATTATCTTCATACCTTAACTAGAGATAGGGCTGACTCGATGGAACACTGTGTTCCATGAGAATGGTTCTTCCAACTTTCCTGTTCCCTTTGATGTTTTAGAGATGGCCTTCCCTGCTTTTTGTTCTGGCTTCCAACATCTACCTTTTTCTCATTCCTCCATCTAGTTGAGATCCCTCCATTGAGTTCCTCCTTATTCATTTTCCCTTCTTTAGAACTGAGAATCCAGAGATTCCCTTCCAGGATATCCATAACCATACCATGTGATGGGGTTTTACATAGAGGAGGCTTTGGGATTCCATTAGTTAAAAGAAATAAGGGCTCAATATCAGAAGGGTTAAACTCTTGAGCTTCATTAAAGTTTTCCTCGACTGATTTTGAGAAAGAAGAAACAGGTATAGCTTCATTGGGACTTGCCTCTTCCTTCTCCTGATTGACGGATCCAACCTCCTGGTCCTCTGGGTTATTTTTGTTGTTCAACTCTGTACCTTGCTCCCCTTCTTTAGAACTCTCTGTTTGGTTATTAGAGCAGACACAATCTTGTTTTTCATTATTACTAATCTCAACCTTCTTGACTTCATTTACCAGTTCCGTTACATCCTTATTTTGATCACACTCAGCTGATGAGTCTCCTTTTTTATCAATCGTTTGCCAAATCTTTTTATACTTGACATTGCTGTCAGTCTTGCTTTCCTTACTCTACTTAAGTGGACATGATTTTGCCCAATGCCCTGATTTCTTGCAATGGAAACAGGCAAATGGAAGTGATTCATATTCAATAGCTTGGGTCCATTTTCCTAGTTTAGAAATGATATCTATAGATTGGGGCGTATCAGTCATTTGATTAACATTTATACAGATGCGAGCAAAGACCAACCTTGATTTAGCCGCCGTCATCGGATCAATCAAAAGAAGTTCTCCAAAAGAGTTTGCAATACCCTTAAAGACTTCCTCATTCCAGAATTCCAGCGGGAGGTGTGTCTAGACTGGCGCAGAAACAAAGAAGGAATCATCAAGGGCGAGGTTCGGGACCCATTTCTGAAGAGCCAAAGTTGACTTGTCGAACATCCATATGCCTTCACATAGAGCCTTATTCATATCTTCTTCAGAGTTAAAAGCAAAGGAAAAAAACCCCCTAGGCAACGCTGCCACATCCACTTGACCTTTTAAAATCCATTTCCTCCATATGAAATTCCTAACAACATCAATGTTAGGCCTAAAGCTAGAAAATCGTCCCACTAAGGTCATGGTTAAACCTGCAACAGTCAAATCTACCAGTTTATCTGGAACAGAAATAGCAACCAGCCTTGAAATTGGATCTGAGATATTTGTAACTTCTGGGAGCCCTGATTTAGCTAGCGGCTTCACTCCAAAGAGCGAAGACCATTTTTTACCTTTACCTCTGTCATGTGGGTCCCCAATTGTAGAATCTTTGTCCTCCCCCAGTTTGACTATTTCCTTGTCCTCTTCTGACCCTTGAGATGCCTATCCTCTTGCCTAATTGCCAGATCCGACCCCAGAAAAACTGCCTTCCCTAGGATGTCCGCCATTCCTAGTTTTGAAATTTGGGATTCCCGCTCCTTTTCGCTCTGCACCCATGTCTTTCAAAGTGATATTTTTTTATTTGTTTTAATTTCGTGCTTTTTTTGTTATTTATTGTTATTCTCAAAAGAATTATAGACATTTAAGAAAGGATAAAATTTATTAAAAAAATTATATTTATATTTATATTTCTTTTTTAAAAAGTATTTTAATATACAAGAGAAATTTGGTAGAAAATTAATCTTAATTTCTTTTTTTTTTGAATAAGCATATGGTAATGACATGTCGTCTAGCTTCATGTGAAACACTTTTGACTCAGAGTTATGAACTGGTGGGGTCACAAATGGGAAACCTCATCCCCAAATAACAATGCTAAGGCTTAAACTCACGAGTACAATCGATCAATGTAGGCACAAGTTGTGCGATAACATTGGCCTAATGAGAGTCTGAACCTTGGTGGTCACAATAACAACACCAGGACTTCACCAACACACTAGGAAGAACCCAAATGTAATCATTTGTTGATGTGCATACCTAAAACATGATATTTCATTTCTTGGCTTTCAAGATTATTTGAGAATATTTTTTTAACAATTTGAGTTTTTTGATCTTTTATTAGGTAGTGGCCCACTTCATCCCATAATTTTGTTTGTTGATATTCTTTAAAAAAATTATAGATATTTAAGATAGATAATATTGTTTTACTAAAACCTAATAATTTATTGATGTTTACACCAAAAATTCATAGTATTTTTTTTTTTTGATATATGAATCACCTTTTGAGAGATTTTTATTTTATATATTTAATGTAATAATCTCTTTAAGGAAACTTAACTCTTTTTTTTAATATTTACATTCAAACTCATAGATATATATATAGAGGATGAGCCTTTATATATATATATATATATATATGTTTGTTTTTTTATAAGAGAAAATATCGCCTAAATTATCTTAGGATAATTAAATAAATCACAATGACAAATGAATATTATTAAGGATAATGTGTTGGGACTAAATTATAAAATTGATATGAAAATTAAAATAAATAAATGTGATATTTAGATTGAATTTTGATAATGAGAATATGTCATGATAGATGGTAAAAATTGATATGCCAATGATATTAAATTTCAGGGCTTTCTCAAATTGATATATAAGATTATGCAAATTGATTGCTTTTTACCTAGGTTCACTTATTTAAGTACAAACTTGATTTGTGCAAATCTTAATTGATTTAAAAATTTGAACTATAACTTGTAAATTGAAAATAGTAGGATGTGGACCTTTTTTTTCAAATTTACTTGCATCAATTTATATTATTTAAAAATTTATAAGGATAGACATGTTTACAAACACCATTCAGAAATATATTGAATTAGAGAGTCACATTCTTCTTAGTCAATCAATTAATGCACTAGCTTTATGACTAATAGAAAAATATTGGAGATGGTAATAAAGTGTGAAGTGAACTTTGGATGATGTCACAAATAGAAGATTTTCTTTCATACTCTTTGATCTATTTTTTGTTCTAACATTCTTTGATTATTTTAATGAATGAATGAATGCCCTTCAATAAAATAAAAATATACAACAATCAATAAAAATGTTTCTTAAGTTAGCTCACAATGATTATTAAGGTCCAAATTTAAAAAATTAATTTTAAATATTTGGAGTTCAAATATACAACTAAATATATGACCTAGGTCAATTCAACACTCATACATATGATGAGGAGTAGGGGAAGGCTGGAATTTTTTTTGAAGAGGAGGATAATGGAGAAGATGGGGATTATAAGAAGAAAGAGAATACTAAAGGAACTAAGGTAGAAGAGGGTGAGGAAGAAGGAGAGGAAGAGGATGACGATGACGAGGAAAGTGTATAGGACCTGAGGAAAATTTACTAATTGTTTCTTTGGGAAAGGAAATAAATATAGTTAGTGAAGGTGGTAAAGATGAAGGTAATGAGTTTGATAAGGACTCCCTCAATTCTCTCAAAGTTTAATTGGTAAGTTTATAGGTTAGAATGAGAGATATGGAGGACAAGATGGATGTAAATAGTTTCTATGATAAAATGAAGATGATCAAAACTACTATTGAGAGACTTGTCTCTATTATTGAAGGCATTGTGATGAAGGTAGTGATGGTTACAATTTTGGGTCATGTTGACCATTTTTGTGTCAACTTTAGTCATGTAGATAACCGATCTGAGAAATCATCACTGGCTAAAACCCCTAAGGCCCAAAACCTTAAACCCTTAAGGCTTTTGCCTTAACCTTTTTCGGCCTTATTCTTTTCCTTTGCTGACTGGTTGAGGCGATCAAATCACTTAAACTACACTGGTTGGAGGGTCCCTTCTCCATGACGAGACCGACCCCTTTTCAGTTGCTACCGAATGGCGGAGTTCCTTGTTATTGCTTTGTTGCATCAAATAGGAACACTTCCCTTTTTGTTCCCTGTTCTGATATTCCATTTTCACGTGACAATGTGATATGCGATGGTGAGAGGGGATGAGGTTGTTAGTGAGGGTTTCCTTTTGCTATATCATGTGGTTGGGAGTTTTCAGCTTTTTTTCCTTTTGACAGTTGTTCTATGTTCCACTTTTGTGTGACTGTGTAATAAGAGATGCGGCCAGGAGGAGGAGAATGTTATCATTGTTTCTTAGCGAAGTGGAAACGTGAGCCCGAGGGGCCACGTCAGTCATCTAGAATCATCAAATCTTCATAAAGGCTCAATCCGATGACCATGTTTTTATCTTGCATTGGGCCTAATGGATGCTTACATGGAGAGATCTTGTGCATCCATCTTCGCGCGAATCTTCAGATTGACGGTCCACATTCAATCTTCTCTAAGCCGTTGGCATTTACACTCTTCTACAGGTGGTGGTTGTTGATCCGATGGTCGAGACGATCTTCTTTTCTTAGTCGGTGTCCTAGATCCAATCAAAATTCAATGCAACTACTGGATCCCATCACCATTACTTCAGAAGTGACCCCTACAGGATGATTTTTTAATGCCGCCATGCCTATTCAATGCAGAATCGAGACTTTTGCCCTACAAGTGTATTATGCATGCTATTGACTCAGAGGTTTTTCACTTGCAATGATTTCTCATTTCTTTCAAGACATGAAAGATCTTCTTGGAGGCTTTAATGAATGCATATCAGATTAGCTTGTCGATCTGATCCCTTCCCTCTCTAAAATTTTGTAACCTAACCCTCACTAGGGTTAGGGTTTCTTAATTGTACTCATATGAGTTATACCTAAACTATAAAGGCAAATCTGTAACACTTGTACAAGATCTTCTCTTCTTTTCTCTTGCAAAATTCTTATTTTTTTGCAATTGTAAATGTTGCCTTCCCTTCCATTAATAAAGTTATTCTTCTTGCCTTTGTTCAATTTAAACAAATGTGTGTATTTCTCTTACCTCTTTGTTTGAATGCATCTCTTTCTTGTTTCTTTTTTCATAAGTGTTTGTGTTGATCCCCTCTTTGGGTGACATCTGAGAACTATTTATGTTCCTCTTGTCATTCTTTAGAAATCCAACCTTCACTCATCTATAGGGAGCTAAATTAGGTAGAATATTATGCATACCTAGGGTAGTTTTATTAGATTTTTGTGTAGCCATAAGCAGGGAGATCACATTTCAATCTAGGTGTGAACCTTTTTTCCTCTTTCAAGCATCCCTCTTTCTCCCTTTTCTCTGTCAAAAAATTAAAATAGATATTTCAGTATTGGGCTAGTCTAACACTTGCACTTAGATTGGAAAGGAAGTCGGCCTTCTTTGAAGACTCAACCTCACTTCTATAAGTCCCACACTTGGGAGGTTGTTTCCATATTTCACAAGGTTGATGATCATAGGGTGCAAACTTTTGTGACAATAATTTTTGGCATGCTCGATGGGACACATTCAAATATTCATGTTGAGGATTTAGTGCTACTTTTAGCATCTTTGCCTTTGGAGGCAATCAATCAAGCACTTGGTAACTCTTAAGGATAAATCCAGACTCTTGGTGTTGACTAGTAGTAGCTTTTATGCCAAGAAGACAAACTAGGTCATCTTCAAATGGTATTTTTCAATTTACTCAACTCCCTTATTTAGGTTATAGGAGAACTAGAGGTAGGCATTCATTGTCACCTATTAGGGGAATCCAAGAAGAAGTATCTACATCCCTAAGGTCTCATTCTATGCCTCCTATTATCAGACCTTCTCAATCTAGAGGCCCTACTATTCACATTAAAAGATTGTTATTTCTCATGGAAGTCCCTAGAGAACACACCTTTGACCCCTTTAATGGTGGCAACCCTTTGGTTTTAACCCAAAGTGTAATGCCCACCAAAATACCCTAGAGAAATACAGTAACTAACATGCAAAATAGAGATAACAATTTTTTTTAAAAACATCACATAATCTAATACAACATAAACATGATCATCAACATTATACACAAGTGGATATAAATATAGTTACATCAACAACATCTATCTTCCCTAGGGTATCTCAATGCCATTACTTAAACTAATCATTTAACAATTCCTTAAAATGATAACATATTTAATTCCATGATCCAAATCTAGTATAGCGTACTATCATTAATTCCTTTTACACAATCACATATGGTTCATTACTTTAACCTAGTATGATTACATCCATCTATGAATACTCAAACCATCCCATGAGGTTCATTTTAAAGCACCAATACCAAATGTTCCTAAACCCAACCATTCATTTCTTTAACATCAAATAACCATTTCAATACCAATTACCACATTATTAAACCATAGCAATATGAACTAATTACATCATCACAAGCATAGTACTAAGTACACATCCATAGATTCAATATCCATTATTCTCATTATTAATCATTCTCAAGATACACATGATACATCATTTTTTCCCATAATAACATCTACTAGATACATGATTACAATGTATTTAACAACAATGAGCATAGTTCTCTAATACAATTACAAATATATGTCAAATGAATCATGCTCAATAATCTGCTACGAATATACATCCACGAGCTGAAGAGATAAGAGATCCACATCCACACAAAACATCCAAGAAAATCATCCCAATGGAAGAAAGACACCAACCACCAGACCATGTGGAACCAAAGCAACCACCCCCCGTGCTAGGAGATGACACAAGATCCCACACACACTCTAGATCTAAGCTGGCACCTAACAACCAAAGAGGAAACAACTCTAACACAAACCAAGGAAAACATATTGAACAACCAAGAAACCTCCAGAGGAAACTCAACAACAAGACCTAAGGAACTAGGACCAACATGTAGGGAAAGAGTGTCATCACATGCTACCACATAGGATACACATGCGGAACCATCTCAACCTTTAAGAAAATCAAGGTAGTATGATTTACCCGGCTACCAGATCTACCACTTCACTCTGATCCATAAGATGGGTATTACAAAACTTTAATTTGTATCTTGCTTAGATGTGTTACTCTACCCAACCCACCTAATATTAATTATGTTGGTATTATGGATGTGTTGCATTGGTTTGGTCATTGATGTCAACACTTATCCTTCTGGAGATCTACATTGTTGATTTGACACTATGGTTATATTAGTTTACTGTTGAACTGGCACATTGTGTTTACTGACAAGGTCAATGACTTATGCACAATCACCGATATATGCTCTCTGATAGGTTATATAGTTCACCGACACTGATGATGACTTGTTATCACCTGGAGATCACTTGATTATGTCAAAGATATGGTTTGGATACTTGGTTTTGGTGTTTTGGTTATTGATCTAATCAGGTTGACATGTTTGTTGTTACCGGCAAATAGGTTTAGGTTATGGACCGGTATGCATTATCTATTCCAGATCAGCACGACATGTTATGGAGATGATTTATTGGATATTGTTATAATTGTATTGAGCTGACATGTTGTATCACATCAAGACTTATTTGTAATTGATTTAATTGTAATATTCTTAGTGATCCGACCTACACATTTGGTCTTAGGTTTTGTATAAATGTAAGATCTCATTTGTGAGATGAAGTGTGGAAGAGTGGAAGTGTGGTATGATCATGGTATGTGCGAATATTGAAGATCATGTGAGCAGATCATAGAGCGAATCAAGCAGACATCATTTGAAGGTTAAAGAAAGGTTTGAAGGTGTTTATCAGAGCTTAAATCGGTATTGAATACAACATTGGAGATGCACTTTGAAGCAGTATAATATTCTAGGATTTAACCATCCTACTGTAGTCATTGTGACTCCCATTTGAGCAGTGTGCTCTAGGCGGTTGGCCTTTCTGCATGTGCAGACCCCATTTGTATACACATACTATCTGCAGTAGTATCATCTGATTGTGAGTAAGGTTTTCCACCATGGTTTTTCCCCTTACAGGGTTTCCACATCAAAAATATATGTGTAATGTATTGTGGATGTTGTTTCTCTTTCTGTTTCATGCATTAAGTTTCACCGGTATTGATATTAACTCCTAATCTGTTAACCGACATTAAGTTTGGTTTACCAGTATCAAGTATTAAGTTAGATTAAGTTATAATTGGGTTGTAATTCATTGACAACTGATTCACCCCCCCCCCCCCCCACCCCTCTCAGTTGTCCTTTCGGTTCCTAAAAATTGGTATCAGAGCTAAGTCCTCTTTTTGCAGAAGCCTAACAACTTGAGGAGATCCTATGGCAACGAACATTTTCAGGAAGGAGAGTCCTAAACTTGATGGAACTAACTATGGTATATAAAAGATTAGAATGGAGACACATCTGAATTGCATTGGAAGAGACATATGGGAAGTTAAAAAGAATGGCTATGTTGGTCCTACTCCGTATCAACCTAATCCACCAACTTTGGGTAAAGATCAGGAAAATGATTGCAAAGCAAGAGAAGCACTTCTGAGTGCATTATCAGATCAATAAATTATGGGATTATTAGACCGATCTACTACTAAAGCTATTTGGGATAAATTGGAAACATTGAATGAAGGAGATACCACTGTCAAAATTGTAAAAGTGGAATGTTATCGTATCAGGTATGAAAATTTGAAAATGGAAGAAGATGAAAGAATTTCTGCTTTTATGGAAAGAGGTAATGAAATTGTTTTAGGAATACAATGTTGTGGAGGATCCTTAAGTGAAGATGAAATTGTTTCTAAAGTTTTAAGAGCTTTGCCGCCGGCTTACAAAATGAAAGTCACTACTATTAATGAGTTGAGAACAATGCCTAATACATCAGAATCTAGAGATACCTTGGTTGGAAAACTTTCAGCATTTGATCTTGAGGAATTTGGTCATGTTGCTACAATTAAGACAGATTTAGCCTTCAGAGCATCATCATCTGTAGCATCATCATCATCATCTGACAAATTTGATTGGAAATCACTTTATGCAAAAGAGCTTGAAGATATCAGGAGGGAAAATGAAGAACTTGAAGAACTTGAAGCATTATTTGCAAGGAAGATGCATAAAGGTCTAGTTGGAAGTAAGTATGAAGATAAAGCATCGTTTAAATGTTTTAATTGCAATAAAGTTGGTCACCTAACATCTAGATGTCCTGATAGACATGCAAGATTGAGAGAGGAAGTTAAAAGAACATATAAGCCTAACCCTGAATATCAGAGATACAGATTTAAGAAGAATAGAGATAAATCATGTTACTATGTTGATGAAGGAGTTACAAATGATTCAGATGAAGAACCGACGGACAATGGAAGGGAATTTGTTACAATAAAAGAAGATCAACCGACACCTACTGTCCCACTGGTAGAGCAGGCCCTGGCAGCTAAAATTAAAGAAAAAGATGAATGGATCATTGATAGTGGATGTTCACATCATATGACTAGTGATAAAAGTAAATTCTTATCTTTTCAAGAATATAATGGAGGTCTAGTAATATTTGGCAATGATAAAGATTGTTTAATCAAAGGAAAAGGCACTATATCTTTGGATGGTAAGCACAATACTGACAATGTTTATTACGTTGAAGGTTTGAAGCATAATCTTTTAAGTGTTGGTGAATTAGTTGAAAAGGGATTTCAGGTACAATTCAAGAATGTAAAATGCAAAATCATGAACAGAGCTAAATTGGAGATTGCAACTAGTAATCGGACTAAAGGTAATATCTTTCATTTGAATAACAGTGATAAAACATGTTTGATTGCACATATTGATGAAAGTTGGTTATGGCATAAAAGACTCTGTCATGTAAATTTTGATTGCATTGTAAAGATCAGTTCAACTAAGGCAGTAAGTGATTTACCTAAGATTGTGAAACCTCATAATCCGGTATGTAAGGAATGTCAAATGGGAAAGCAAGTTAGAACAACTTTTAAGAGTATTTCTGAGAAATCCAATAATGTTCTTGATTTAATTCATACTAACTTGTGTGGTCTGGCAGGAACAAGAAGTCTACAAGGAGATAGATATTTTATGCTAATTATTGATGATTATTCTAGAATGTGTTGGGTTACTTTTCTCAGGGAGAAATTAGAGGCTTTTGGAAAATTCAAGTTATACAAGGCAATGATAGAGAATGAAACCGGTAAGAAAATCAAATGTTTAAGATCTGATCAAGGAGGAGAATATACATCTAAGGAATTTAATACATTATGTGAAGTGAATGGAATCAAAAGACAACTATCAACACCTCAAATACCTCAGTAGAATGGAATTGTGGAAAGGGAGAACAAAACTATTCTGAAAATAGCCAAAAGCATGATATTGGAAGCAAATCTACCTCATGTGTACTTGAGAGAAGCAGTAAATACAATGGTTTACACTTTCAACAGAGTTCACATCAAAGGTGAAACTGGTAAGACCCCTTATGAACTATGGTTTGGTAATACTCAAACTCTTAAATACTTCAAAATATTTGGAAGAAAATGCTATATTAGGAGAGATGAGTATGTTGGTAAATTTGATCCTAGAAGTGATGAAGGAATATTTCTGGGTTATTCATCTAAGAACAAGGCATTTATATGTTTTAATAAAAGATTGCAGAAGATCATTGAAAGTGCTAATGTAAAAATAGATGAACACTTTAGAGGAAATTCAAGGTCTGCAGATTCTGAACCGGAAGTTGAGATTATCATAAATGAACCAATACAGATTACACCAGTACAAGATGTGGATCCAGTCACACTGACATCATCAGAGAATTCCATAGTAACTAAAGAACAACAGCATGTGAATAAGCTCAGATATGTAAGACTGAATCGCTCAGAAAATCAGATAATTGGGAATAAGTATCAAGGTGTTATGACAAGAGGAAGACTGTCAAATGAAGAGGTATGATTAATTTCTCAAATTGAACCAGCATCTGTTATTGAAGCTTGTCAAGATGAATTAGAACAAATTGAAAAGAACAATACATGGACATTAGTTCCCCAACCTAAAGACAAAAATGTAATTGGAACTAAATGGGTAATTAGAAATAAACTTAATGAAGATGGTAAGGTAATCAGGAACAAAGCAAGATTAGTTTGTAAAGGATATTCACAGAAATAGGGAATTGATTATAATGAAACCTTTGCAATGATAGCTAGAATTGAGGCAGTTAGATTATTTTTTGCATTTGCAGCTCATAAGAACTATAAAGTATATTAGATGGATGTAAAATGTGCATTTTGGAATGGTGATCTTGAAGAGGAAGTTTACATTGAACAACCTGATGGTTTGCAGATTAAGGAAAGCTTTGTATGGATTGAAGAAAGCTCCTAGAGCTTGGTATGCTAGATTGGACAAATGTCTTTTGAAACTTGGTTACACTAAAGGTAATGCTAACAACAACTTATATTACAAAGTGACTAATGATGACATCTTGGTTATTGAAGTCTTTGTTGATGATATCATTTTTGGAGGTCAAGATGGATTGTGTAAGGACTTTGCTAACAAGATGTAGGAAGAATTTGAAATGTCTATGATTGGGGAGATAAAATTCTTTTTAGGATTGCAGATTTCACAAACTGATAAAGGTATATTCATGTCAAACAAAATACTTGAAGGAAATACTGAAGAAATTTGGTATGGAAAAATCTAAACCGATAAGTACTCCTATGACTACAACTGATAAATTGACATTGAAGGATGATTCAGCTCCTGTTAATTCGACAAGATACAAATCTATGATTGGAGGTTTACTGCATTTGACACAAACCAGACCTGATATAATGAATGTGGTATGTATTGTTTCAAGATTTCAGAGTAATCCTAAAGAAAATCAGGAATCAACAGTAAAAAGGATTTTTCGGTATCTACAAGGCACAAAAATCTTGGTTTATGATATCCTAAAGATGAAAATTTTGATTTATGTGCATACACCAATGCAAATTGGGCAGGATATGTAGATGACAGAAAGAGTACCATTGATTTCATGGATAAGAAAGAAGTAGACTTGTACATCATTATCAATAGCAGAATCAGAATATGTTGCAGCAGCAACTAATTGTACTCAGGTATTATGGATTAAGCAAATGTTGAAGGACATAAAGGTAAAATGCAAAGAACTGATAATCATTTATTATGATAATTCAGCAGCAAGTGATATATCAAAGAATCTGGTATTTCACTCTAAGAATAAGCATGTTTCTATCAAATATAATTTTCTAAAAGAGAATGTTGAAGAAAAAGAAGTAAGATTGGATTATGTGAATACTAAAGAGCAGATTGCAGATATCTGTACAAAGCCTTTGCCTAAGGAAACCTTGAATATCTCAGAGAGAAGCTTGGGGTAATACCCTCACCGATAGAGACTTAGATGATTGAAGATTGGCATCAAACCGATAGAAACTAATAGATAAATCTTTTTTCGGCTTTGATGGAGGAGAGCTACTTCTCAAGGGGAGTAGGTGGTTGTATGTTCTGGTATTTCTTCTTAACTGCTTTGGCATTTGATGTCAAAGGGGAAGAGATATCTATGGAAAAACATTATTCATTAGGGGAGAGATATATACTCCATGTATTTTGGTTTTGATTTCCGGTATTGATCTATTCTGGAGATTTTTTGTTTTTTGTTTTTGGCATTCTGTTTTGGCACTTAGATGTTTTCCATCTAGTGTTGCCATCAATGCCAAAGGGGGAGATTGTTGGTATTATAGATGTGTTGCATTGGTTTTTTCATCAATGTCAACACTTATCCTTTTGGAGATCTACATTGTTGATTTGACACTATGGTTATATTGGTTTACTATTGAACCGACACATTGTGTTCACCGGCAAGGTTAGGACTTATGCACAGTCACCAGTATATGCTCACCGACGGGTTATATGGTTCACCAGAACTGATGATGACTTGTTATCATCTGGAGATCACTTGATTATGTTGAAGACATGGTTTGGATACTTGGTTTTGGTGTTTTGGTTATTGGTCTAATTGGGTTGCCATATTTGTTGTTACCGACAGATAGGTCTAGGTTATGGACTGGTATGCATTATCTATTCTAGATCAGCATGGCACGTTATGGAGATGATTTATTGGATATTGTTGTAATTGTATTGAGCTGACATGTTGTATCACATCAAGACTTATTTGTAATTGATTTAATTGTAATATTGTTAGTGAGCCAACCTATACATTTGGTCTTAGGTTTTGTATAAATGTAAGATCTCATTTGTGAGATGAAGTGTGGAAGAGTGGAAGTGTGGTATGATCACAGTATGTGTGAATATTGAAGATCATATGAGCAGATCATAGAGCGAATCAAGCAGACATTATTTGAAGGTTAAAGAAAGGTTTGAAGGTGTTTATAAAAGCTTAAACTGGTACTGAATCCATCATTGTAGATGCACTTTGAAGTAGTACAATATTCTAGGATTTAACCATCCTACTATAGTCATTGCGACTCCGATTTGAGTAGTGTGCTCTAGGCGGTTGGCCTTTCTACATGTGCAGACCCCATTTATATACATATACTATCTGCAGTAGTATCATCTGATTATGGGTAAGGTTTCCCATCGTGGTTTTTCCACTTACAGGGTTTCCATGTCAAAAATATTTGTGTAATGTGTTGTGGATGGTGTTTCTCTTTCTGTTTCATGCATTAAGTTTCACCGATATTGATATTAAATGCTAATCTATTAACCGACATTAAGTTTGGTTTACCGGTATTAAGTATTAAGTTAGATTAAGTTATAATTGGGTTGTAATTCATTGACAACTGATTCACACCCCCCCCCCCCACCCCCTCTTATTTGTCCTTCTGGTTCCTAACAAATTATTATGTTATCACTTATCAATTACAATGGAAAACTTTCAATGAGCTATCCAAACGGTCTAGACCCTGACTCTATTACTCAAGAATCCTATCAGTCTATTCCTCATGACCTTAGTAGACTCATGGAAGTCCACTCCCCCTAACCATGCTCCTAGGCCTTAATAACATAAGAAATCAAGCAAGAAGGCTCACAAAATGCAATCTGACTAACCAAGATAGAACATCATAAATGCACAATTCCAATAACATACACCACATAGGTCATATAGATCACACAACATGATAGAGAAAAAAATTCATTAACATAGCAAGGTATTAATCATCTTGTAACAACACAAAAGATCAAATAACGCATCAAAACATTACTGTGGACATCCAAGAGAACTCAAGAGTACAACACAACCTCTGGAAAGACTCCTGAAACAACTGAGAAATTGGAAAACCTAGACTGAAACTGAAAAATCTAGAAAAATGACTTAAAACACATAAAATAGCCAGAATCGTGTGTTCACATAACTGTGCAGTGCATTTACAAGTTTCTGTAGCGCATATATTGTATCCTACAGTGCATATGTTCAGTTATATCATGCATATACATAGGCTAGTAATGCATTTATACTAAAGCATTGCATATACTAATTCTAATAGCGGATATGTGACACAAATTAGCGCATATGTTAAGGAAAATTGCCTATTTGTTAATTTCTATCGCACATTAGTAGTTTTCACGCATTTGCAAAAATAAGACCACAGACTTAGAAAATTTGCGATAAGGAAATAAAATCTTACAAGCAACAAAAAATTGCAAATGAAGGCTCAAAAGGGATGCCTAGACCATAGGAATCGAATGATATAAATAAAATACCAAGCCATAAGCCATAGTGAAAGATTTCTTAGAAATGGTCGACATGGCATCTGGGTAAACACAACTTAGAAAGAATCACATACATGCTCAACAACCATAATACATAAAAGAAAACCGAGAATAATAACCAATCTCCAATCCTAAGCAAGAATCAAATACAGAACAAGCCACAACCTTAGACCCAGATTCATAGAGCCGACACGACAAGAATAAATTCTCAAACAATAATAAATTTCTCCCCCCGGTTATAGTCTAACTATACAATAATGTCATAAATCAAATTATGTAAACTATGAAACTATAAAAATACATTATTTTTCCCAAAGCTCCCGAGAACAAACATGGATTAGACAATCTTTCAAAATTGAAAATACAAAGGAAGAGTCCTTCAACCTGGTAAATGCCGAATTGAAAATCTGAAGAAGAATGAATCTAACCAAGCTCAACCAAAACAATCCAAGCTCCTCACAAACAATCCAAAAATCAAAACCACAGAGAATGCATAACCCAACCAAGAAAATAATTTGCAAAGAAGAACTCAGGAATAGCTAACCCAATAAAATGCACAGGCGGGGCAATCGATTAAATAGAAGATCAAAGCCAACCTGTACAAAATGTCGGCCTATAAAAATAAAAAATAAAGAAATATTTCTTACCTACCACGCCCAAAAACCAAAGCATAAAATATTAAAATAATATATTATTTACTTACCCAACAAATTCAACCAATTACCAAATAGGATAAGTAGAATAAATATTAAGTCAATTAACCCAAGAATATAAATAATTAAATAACCAATCAAATAATACTCATGGGCACAATTGTCTTTGGACATGTAGTGTCGCGGTTAAAACACTTCGTTGGTGAAGCGGCCACCAAGGTTCAAACCCTTGTTGGGCCATTGTGCTCGCAGGCCTTGTGTCTTCACTGGGTTGTTGTGCTCGTGGGTTTGAACAAGTGAAGTGTGGGGATGAGGTCCCCCGGTTGTGGCCTCACCGTTTCATAGCTCCAGATCAAAAGTGTTTCAGGTGGAGCCGAAGGGCGTGTCATGCCAACGTCGTCAGTCACGTTAAATATTTTACTAGGCATTATTTAAAAAAAATAAAAAATACTCATGGGCACAATTTATACAAAGCCCAATCAACAAATAAATAAACCAAGGATATAATAAATTAAAGCCGCAATAATAAATCAAAGGCTATTTATATAATTAAATATTTTAATTAATAATAAAGCCTTTTCTTAATAAATGATAATATTCATTCCAAATCAATAATTAAATAATATGATATAAAATCATTTATCCAATATTACTCTTTCCCAATTAATTATTTATCTTATTATTACCAACTATATATATTTATTTTATTATAAACTATATAAGTCTATTAATTTAATTTAACATTATTAAACTATATAGATCAATTAATTATTTAATAATAATTAAATCAAACAATAAACACAATACGCCATGCAAGATAACAAAGGGCAACTCAAGAGATCACTCGACACTAAACAACAACTCACATAAAGACTGACAAGGGTAATCAATCTTAAACCTAGAGTGTAGAATGGGTTTTCATGTCATCTCCGATCAACTTGCCATTGGGATGAGACATGCTCAGAGCTGTGAAGCCAGGTGGAGTCAATGTCTGGTACCTGCAAACCTATCATCACCAACACAAGTGCAATAACATATACAATAACATATATCATAAAATACATAGACAAGTGAAGAGAATCACAACATCAAATCATGCTCGCAATGAGTGATATGACATCATCTCTATCATGAATACAATAGAAGACACTCACAATCAAAAAAGCACTAACATAATCATCATATCATGGAATAGGGTTAGTACATGGTTAGATACCATCAAATCATCATAAATTAGATTAAGCTATATCAATATAGTCTATGGATGAACTTAAAGCAAGATGAATCAGGGAGGGGCACTACACATAGGAATGATATCCTAGTAGCAGCCCTAATGATGCAAAGTCGGGCAACAAACTAGGTGAAAAACTTCTCTCACCCACAACTACTATGTCCAAAACAAGTTATTTTGTTTTTTCAAGGTGTGAAAAAAACACATACCAAATACTCAACTCACACAATAATTTGTGTGACTGGGTCCATATCGGTTTAGTCTCTTCCAGTACCGATATGATGAAAACACTCTATCATTGTGTGAACTAGTTTAATACCTTTCGGTACCGGTGGGATGGAAACCTGTTAGATTTTGTCTATTGGTGGTCCAACCAACACAAAAAACCCATAATATTTGGCTATCAAATGTGTTAGGGAATACTTGCCTCACAACTGTCCAATTGTCTAGTAGCCCTATCGCTAGCCTAGTAGCCCTACCGGTTGAGTTCACCAAGCACAACTTAACAAAATTCTAATGGACAAGACAAAATAAAGGTAGATTCAGATACCCTTTATCTAGTTACACAATTACCCAAAGGCTTAGGCTCTAACCACAAGTTGAAAGGTATGTACCCTTACTGTCCTTCCAAACCTAATTACGCCAATTAGGCCTAATTTACAAAGCAAGTACCCCTTGTATTAGTCCCCCAAATAAAAAAACACTTCTGAAAGGTGGGGTAAGGTGTCAAACCACCAAATCCAAGGTTTCAAGACTTGATCCCATCTTCTTCATCTTCTGCAAGTGATTTCCACTTCTCCAGTTTAGGCGATCACATAGAGATGCCCGCCTAGGGTCAATTCAATCTCTTCATACTTGGAGCCTCCCTACAAACCAAAACCAAAATTGTATGATACAATGGCCCTTCTATAATTTTCCCCACATGTTGTTTGGTCCTCCGATGAAAATGTCAGATTAAGGGCATCTTTACAACAAAACCCTAGGTGCTGGTAGGGTTTGTGACCAGTCTCGTTAGATTTGGATGGATCCCTACAACTTGGTTGTTACAAAACCTCAAACTTGATTCAAATGAAAGGTAAGAGACTTTCTTAACTCATCCAGTTGATTTTAGACATCCACCAATCCGTACTGATCAGAAATGAACAACAAAAACACAGTTGTTTAGAATACTCCAAGTATATTGTATTGCTTCAAACTCCAAAACATCATCAAATTTCATCAACTTCAAAAAATACCCCCAAAACAACTTGGAATTGATCCAAGTGGGCATAATATAGCCTCCCTAATCATTTCCAACCACTTTTCAAACTTTGGAACCGTTGGAGGATTAGTTATCCCTTTTTACAACATTTTGCAATGACAACAAAAGTTGTCAACTTGCACTTTTCAAATTTGGTGACTCCAAGGTGTATTCGACCTATTCCAAGGATTGGTCTGATGTTTATAGGACCAATATTTATTTTCCTAACTCATTCCTAGACTCCTACTAACCCACATGGTCATTTATCCATGGTGGTTTATAAAATGCAACCATGACAATGCCTTATATCGATTGGGTCTTATTGAGTCACAAAACTATTAACCTATTATAGATTATCATTTTCACCTCATGGGTGATATTAGGCTCTTTTAGACTTTATTTGTGTCTTTGGATGCTCTTGAACCATACTCCTTGGGTGATTGAATCTCAAGTCCAATTGAGATGACTTCCAATAATGTAGTCCCATGTTTCTTCATCTGGTCTTCATTCATCCATACTACATCTATCTCAGGGAGTCCTTGCCACTTGACAAGGTATTGTTTGTAGACCTTATTCCTAGTTTTCTTCACAATCTTGGTGTCCAATATCCTTTCAAGTTTGTGTGGCCCTTGACTTGGAAAGTCTTTCAGTATGTCTACGGCATCCTCCACCGAAAATGTACCTTCCTGCACTGTACCTTTGAATGGCGTTAGATCTGCAACATTAAATATTGGGGATATACCTATAACTAAAGGTAATTAGATTTCATATGCATTGTTCCCAAAATTCTTGAGTATTGGACAAGGTCTAATCTTTCTCATCATGAGCTTTGTGTGTTTCCCTTTTGGCAATCTCTCCATTTTTAGATTGGCCCATACCATGTCTCCAACTTGGAACTGCACATCTCTACAATTGGATCCAGACTTGGTCATGAATCTCCTTTATCCCTTCAAAAAATTCTTCTAAACAAGAATTGATATGTTTAGTTGAGGGTATATTTCTCAATTCCAGCACACCTCTTGGATTCAGTCAATAGACAATTTGGAAAGGGCTCCTTTCGGTACTCCTATTGATAGAATCATTATAGGCATAGTCTGCTTGGGAGATGATGGAATCCCACTTTTCACCATGCTACTTGGTGAGGCACCTTAACAAATTTCCAATTGACCTATTGACCACTTATGTTTGGCCATTCGTTTGGGGATGATAAGTTGAACTAAAAGACAAGTTTGTGCCTAACTTCCTCCATAAAGTTCTCCAAAAATGTCCTACAAATTTCACATCTTTGTCCAACACAATGTTCAAGGGTAAAACATGTATTCTCACAACTTCATTAAAGAAAAGGTTTGCAACATATGTAGCATCACTTGTGCTCTTTCATGGCAAAAAATGTGCCATCTTGCATTCAAAATCCATGCTCACACTTTCCCAAGGTCTTGAAGGAATGGGCAATGGCTGGTATAGTCATGTGTTTGTTGTTGTCCCTTTGGCCTTTTGACACACCACACATGAATCCAAAAATTTTATGACATCTATCCGCAATTTAGGCTAGTGATAAAATATTCTCACCAACTCAAGAGTTTTGTCCAATCCAAATTGTCCCCCCATACAACCACTATGCTTCTCCTTAATTATGTTATCCCTCATTGAAAATTTAGGAATGCATAACTGGCATCCTTTGAAAATAAGGCCACCTTGAATCAAATAATCAGAATACTCTAAATGATACCATCTACCAAACTTAGTGCATACCTTGTAGATGTCTTTGAAATATTCATCTACAACATACATACCCTTGAGGGAATCAACTCCTACACTCTCCAACTAGATTTCTAAAACTATTACTGCCCTCCTACTAAGAGCATCTACAACTTTGTTTGAGACACCTTTCTTGTGTTTGATTGTAAAGATGTAGGCCTAAATGGACTCAACCCACTTCATATGCTTATGGCTCAATTTATCCTGACTATTTAGGAAGCTTAGTGCCTGATTATCTGTATACACAACAAACTCTTTGGGAAGAAAATAATGCCTCCACTTCTTTAGTGCCTAAACTAATACATACATCTCCAAATCATAGGAAGAATATTTATTTTTAGCATCATTCAATTTTTCACTAAAAAATGCAATTGGCCTACCTTCTTGACTAAGTACTGCACCTACTGCCAAATGAATTGCATCACATTCAATCTGAAATTTTTTGTCAAAATTCGGTAAGGTAAGAACTAGTTGTTGTGATACCTTTTTCTTCAACATTTCAAATGCTTCATCTGCCTCCTTGGTCCATGAAAATTTGCACTTCTGTCCACCCCTGATGGTCTCTAACATAGGAGCACAAATTTGGCTAAAATTCCTGATAAAATTCCTATAAAAGGTAGCTAGGCCATGAAAACTCTTTACATCACCAATTGTTGTAGGAGTTGGCCATGTGAGAATGGCATTCACTTTATCAACATCCATTTTCAGATTTCCTGTAGAAACCACAAACCCATGGTAAGTTGGTTCTTCCTGCAAAAACACACACTTTTCCATGTTTATCATTAGTTTCTTTTCATTTAACCTTCTCAAGACCATATCCAAATGTTTTAGGTTCTCCTCCTTTGTTTTTCTAAACACTAGGATGTCATCTAGATACACTATGACAAACTTACCAATGAACTCCTTCAACACCTCATCCATGAGTCTCATGAAATTGCTAGGGGCATTTGACAACCAAATGGCATCACCCTCCATTCATACAGTCCTTCATTTGGTTTAAAAGCAATTTTCTATTCATCACCGGCTCTAATCATTATTTGGTGATAACCACTTTTTAAATAAATCTTAGAATAATACCTTGCACCTCCTAAACAATGAGGCAAATCTTCTATTCTAGGCATAGGGAACCTATACCTAATGGTTATCTTATTAATGGCCTAGGAATCAGTGCACAATCTCAATGTTCCCTCCTTCTTTGGTGCTAAGATAGTCACGACTGCACAAGGGCTCAAGCTCTTCCCTATGAAACATTTATCAAGCAACTCATGGATCTACCTTGCAATTTCCTCATTTTGTTGGGGAGTCATTTTATAGGCTTGCTTGTTTGGTAAGGTGGCATCGGGAATAAAATTAATGCAATGGATTAGCTCCCTTATTGGTGGTAGGGTTCTTGGCAACTCTTTTGCAACTATGTCCTTGTATTTGCTCAACATTTCCTCCACCATTTCCTCCACCTCCTTAGGGACTGTCACCCTTTTCTTTTCTACTTTGCCATCTGAAATGGGCTCTTCTTCTTGCCTTGGTACTAACATCACTGCAAAACAAGGTATTCCCTCTTCCTTGATTGCCTTAAAGTAACTCTTTTCCTTCCATGATCATGATCTTGGCCTCCTTCTCCTTTTGATCCTCACTGTTATCAAGAAGGGGTATCAATTTAATCACTTTTTCATCTTTGGTGATGGATTAGGTGTTCTTGTGTCCATCATGATGGGTCTTGAGGTCATATTGCCATGGTCTCCCAAAAAAGAAGATGACAGGCATCCATCTCAACAATATCAAAAAATATTGTCTTTGTATGCTCCTATCTGAAATTCAACCCATGATTTCTCTTCTACTAAGGTTTGTTTTCCTTTAGTAAGACAAGAAAATTTATATGGAAATGGATGAGGAATTCTTCTCAATTTTAGTTTCTCTACCATTTCTAAGGATACTAAATTTTCAGTTGAACTTGAATCTATTATAGCCTTACATAGCTTGCCTCCTACTTTGTATGTAGTTCAGAAGAGTGTCTTCCTTTATGGAGGTTGAGTATTGCTTGGTACCTTCAACAATGTTCTCCTCATCATCAAGGCTTCTCCTCTCTCTGGAAGTCCGTAGGAATCAGGTGAATTGACACTCTGACAATCAGTGTCTTTAACCAAATGTGTTATCCTCTCTCCTTGGGAGCTTGATCCAGTCCTCTTAGGGCACCTAGCCGCGGTATGACCTACTTGATTGTAGTTGTAGCATCTGAAAGGCTATGAGTTTTTTCCACCAAATCTACCTCTATGGTTGGGTCTTCTTCCTCTGAAACCCCTTCTTGTGTTACCATCTCCATGCTGACTTTCTTGATTAGCCTCTCCTTGTGGCCTAGGACTTTGTCCTCTACCATTCATTGGGCCTCTTCCTCTAAAGTTTGTGCCCCCTCTACCTTTGTTATTCTGATCATTCTTTCTCTTTAGCTTCTCCTCTGCTCTTAGTGCTAGTTGAAAGCACTTGTTCACTAGCTCCAATGCTAGTATGTTGATCTCATCTTGGATACTATATTTCAATCCACTAAGATATCTTACCACTTTCTTCGGTTCCTCCCCATGGTGTTTGTTCCTTAGACTCAACCTATGGAACTCCTCAATATATGTACTCAAGGTCTTTTTTCCTCAAACCTTGCAACTTATTGTAGACTTGGACTTCATAGTCTACCAAGATGAATTGTGCCTTCACTTTCACCAACATTCTATCCCATGAGGTTATCATCCCTCTACCTTCCTTCACCCTCTCACCTTGGAGGTAATTCTACAAAGTGAGTGCTACTCCTTTCATCTTGGACTTAGAAAAGATAACCTTCTTATTCTCAGGGGTCTCTTTGCATTCAAAATGGTTGTTCAATGCCTCAATCCAATCCATCACTTCTTTTGTGTTCATTTTCCCACTAAACATAGGGATGCCATCTTTACCTCATGAAGATTCTCTTCCAATGGACTTTAGGACCTCAAAAAATTCTCTGATCTACAGGTAACTTAGCTTCCTACCTTGGGGTCTCTTCTTCTCCCCCTTGTTCTTCTTCTTCATCAGAGTCACATCCACCCTCCTTTCTTTTGCCTTTTGCCTTGTCTAACTCCCTCACTCTGTTTTCAAACATCTCTTCAAACAAATTCTTGATGGAATCTTGAGACATAATCTTAGGAGGCATTTTTCTATCCTCTCCCTCACTTCCTTTTGTGGATATACACCACAAATTACTTTCCCCAAGTGATTCAACTTGTGCTCTGATACCAATATGATATAGAGCCGGGCAACAAACTAGGTGAAAACCTTCTCTCACCCACAACTACTATGTCCAAAACAAGTTATTTTATTTTTTCATGGAGTGAACAACATACCTACTAAATACTCAACTCACACAACAATTTGTGTGACTGTTTCCATACATGTTTAGTCTCTTCCAGTACCGGTATGATGAAAACACTCTACCCTCGTGTGAACTAATTTAGTACCTTTCGGTACCAATGGGATGGAAACCTATTGTATTTTGTCTATTGGTGGTTCAACCAACACAAAACACACATAAGATATGGCTATCAGATGTGTTAGGGAATACTTGCCTCACAACTGTCCAATTGTCTAGTAGCCCTACCGGTTGAGTTTTCCAAGCACAACTTAACAAAATTACAAAGGAAAAGACAAAATAAAGGTAGATTCAGATACCCTTTATCTGGTTACACAATTCCCCAAAGGCTCAGGCTCTAACCACAAGTTGAAAGGTTTGTACCCTTACTGTCCTTCTAGACCTAATTAAGCCAATTAGGCCTAATTTACAAAGCAAGTACCCCTTGTATTAGTCCCCCAACTAAACCAACACTTATAAAAGGTGGGGTAATGTGTCAAACCACCAAATCCAATTTTTTAAGACTTTATCCCATCTTCTACAAGTGATTTCTACTTATATAGTTCAGGTGGTCACATAGAGATGCCTGCCTAGGGTCAATTCAATCTCTTCGGACTTGGAGCCTCCCTACAAACCAAAACCAAAATATTATGATACAATGGCCCTTCTAATATTTTCCCCATAGGTTTTTTGGTCCTCCGATGAAAATGTCAGATTAAGGGCATCTTTACAGCGAAACCCTAGGTGTTGATAGGGTTTGTGACCAATCTAGTTAGATTTGGATGGATCCCTAAAACCTAATTGTTACAAAACCTCAAACTTGATTCAAATGAAAGGTAAGAGACTTCCTTAACTCATCCAATTGGTTTCAAAAATCCACCAATCTGTATTGGTAAAAAATAAACAACAAAAACATAGAATTTCAAATAAACTCCAAGTATATTGTATTGCTTCAAACTCTGAAACATCATCAAATTTCATCAACCTCAACAAGTACACCAACAACAACCTAGAATCAATCCAAGTGGGCATAATATATCTTCCCTGATAGTTTCCATCCACTTTTCAAACTTTGGAACCATTGGAGGATTAGTTATCCCTTTTTACAATATTTTGCAATGACAACAAAAGTTGTCAACTTGCACTTTTCAATTTTGGCTACTCCAAGGTGTATTCAACCTATTCCAAGGATTGGTCTAATGTTTATAGGACCAATATTTATTTTCTTGACTCATGCCTAGACTCCTACTGACCCACATGGTCATTTATCCATGGTGGCTTATAAAATGCAACCATGACAATGCCTTACATCGATTGGGTCTTATTGACTCATAAAACTATCAACCTATTACAGATGATCATTTTCACCTCATGGGTGATAATAGGCTCTTTTAGACTTTATTTGTGTCTTTGGGTGCTCCTGCACCACCTAAAGACTCGCATTTTTTACTGGAGAGACCTTTGTCACCTCTGAAGAACACATCTAAGATGTGCCAAGTATATGCATCATATTTGATGTGATAGAAGATAATGTTGTAGTAAGGTTCCTATCCTCTTCATTGAAGGAAAGGCCCTAAAATGGTACATAGGGTTAGCCTCCAACTCTATCCACAACTGGGATGAGTTAGGAGAGAAGTGCAAACACTTTGAAGATAGGAGTGACAATTTATCACTTATAGAACAACTATCAACCATTGAAAGAGTACCCCATGAGTTCATGGGAGATTTCAACTAAAGGTTCTAGAAGACCTGGGATAGGATCCCAGCATTGGTCAAGCCATCTTCCAATGGCATATTCTTATATTTCCCCAAGGATTTTGATTGTGAGATTACCACTATGATACAATCAATGGGAGGAGATAATTTACCAGGGGTTTCTACATTTCTATAAAGGCAGAAAATTATTTAATATAGGTAGGGAAATTAGCTCCTAGACCTTGAATGCCCTTGTTCCTAGAGGCTCCTACACAACAACCTACTTTGGTGCCTATACTAGTGACATATACAAGCTAATTTCTCACACCTGAACCTTCTCCATTATCTTTAGAGATTAAGGAGTTGTAGACCTTTCTATAGACCTCGTTGCAGGCCTCTCTTAAGGCCTTAATGCAAAAAGTAATCAACCCTTTACAACAACAACTACAAGGGTTTGGAAATGATTTGGTCTAAGTCAAGAGACAGTTTTCGCAGGCCAATAAGTCCTACCAACTAGAAAATTAGAGCTATCAATAGTTGAGGCCCAAATTTCAAGGGCACAATCAATGGAGCAATGCTAGGCCCCTGAATAGTCTGAACCCCACGGCTGTAGGTAATTCAAAGGCATTGGTATCAACACAAAAAAAAATTGCTCAAGAGAAATAATGGTGCAATCAATGGAATAAGTCTCATAATCAGATTGCTTGCAAAAATGGAGAATTCTCTCAGGCTTTTATGGCATAGGATGAACCAACAAGTTCAGGACAACAATAATTTGGTGGTTATCCAAACCATCCGTAGACAGATTATTATTTCATGTATTGGTAGGAGGCTAAATTTTGTGGTATTAATCAAATTAGCAGTGACCCTATGGCCAACAATACTAGATCCAAGAGGAGGGCTATGTGCAGTGATGCAACTTCTACCACAACAAGCCGAGCTTCTCAGTCTGCTATACAAACTTCAACTCCAAAGACTCCTGATAAGGTGGCTACTCCAAATATCAAATAGGATTTGACTCAAAAGGTCACACAAGGGGAGCAACCAAAGGTTCCTACAATATCAAAGCTTGATATTGCTGCTACAAAGGCTCTTGCTAGGGTCGTCGTTCCCTTTAGCATTTTTGAACAAATGAAGAGGGCCAACTTCAATGTCTCTATGTGGGATGCAATTAATATCCCATCTTAGAGAGACCTACTCCAGGAAGCCTTGATGGAAATCAATGTTGCAAAGATGATAACAAAAGGAGGTTACAACTCTCCAACTCCTACAAGCCTGATGCAACCTTTGGAGGTAGACAATCCAAAGAAAATCAGTAACCCTCCCCCTTTTTATCTATCATTAATCATATGTGTTAAACTTGTTCATAATTGTATGATAGATAGTGGGGCTAGGAGACAGTGGTTGACCGCCTAGGCATCAAATATGAGCCTATGAGAAGAGGAGTTGTGCAACTTGATGGCAGAACAATTCAGGTTCTAGGAGTCATAATGAATCGAAATTTAGCCTTGCATGCCTAACTGGGTTGCAGTGTCTTGCAAGATATTTCATTTATTGATCTCCCTACTCACTTCACCATTTATTTGTCAAGGGAATTCACTGCTAGGAAAGGGGGTTATCTATCTTTTGATTGGTCTCACATGTTGTTCAGAACAAGGTATGGTACAAAGGTGACCATTAAGGCAGAACCTATTTCTTTAGACCATATTGAGAGCTACATCCCAAGCCCCATAAATATGAATTGCTCCTTCCATGAGGAGAATGAGGATGTGTTAATTAGAGAGCCCACAACTCAATTGGAAGAAGTTCCTAATTGCCTACTTGATGAGTGGGTAAATTGTTTTCAAGTTGACCCAACTGATGAGGTCAATGGTACAGCCCTTGGCACCTTTTGTATCCATGATGAAGATACCCCTATCCCCAATCTCACCAAGGAAATCAGGGACTTGCGGGAGGATGCTAATTTGAATATAGAAGAAAAAATAGAGAGACAATCTGAAGATTTTAGATCTTCTTATGAGATGTCTCATAAACCTAATATTTGTGTTGATGAGCTAGATATCAGCACATGTGATTAAGATGTAAGCTAGTTCAACCCTATCCCTGAATGTAATGATGTTGAATATGAGGCCTTCATTCAGTGTGAAGATGTTTCTTTTGACATTAGGGACAAGGTCCCTGAGCTTGAATATTTTACTTGGGACCAGTGTAACAAGTTAGTTGATGTTGTGAAGCAACATGTTGACCATGCAGATATTCTTCTAGATGCTCAACTTGACAATGTATCTGAGCTTCAAAATTTCCTATTTGATACGTGTGAGGAGCCCCCTCATGTGGATCAAGACAAGGAGATGGTATACTTGTCACCCTCATATGAGTTTGAGGCCTTTTCATTTGGCCTCAACTCATACCCGGAGTAGGGCAACAATGATAGCAGTGCCCCTCCCTTTGTTGTTGAGCATGAATTGGATGTTGCTCCATGTGCTTCAGAAGCTTATTTTATGTGGATTCCCTGCAGCAACAAGATAAATGGTGAGTTCTCTTTTCGCCACATCAGTAACATGTATTCACTGATGTATACATACAAGATTCTTCAATTTTTGTAGTTGGCTGTTGATTGCAACCATGGTCTGAGAGAAATCAGCTCCTTCAAGAGGATCATCTTTGACAAAGTTAGAGGCTTTCTTATCTCAGAGTTTTAGTAATGTAATTGTTAATTAGTTCTTTTCCATTTTTTCCAAGAAGTGTGCGTGCATAGGTCATCTCTTCTAGAATGGCCAAATATTGATTTTTTTGTTTCAAGTTGTGGGGGCAGAGGGTATCTAATTTTATTTAGGCCTTGACTCTATTCCCAATGGATTTCCTCCCTAGATTTTGGTCTTGTGCCAAGTAGGCTTGCCATTGTTGGAATTTGCATGAGATTGATCATTAATGATGAACAACAAATACCCAACAGATACTGAGAAGGGGGGTGAATCAGTATAGATAAAAACTTTCCTCTAACAACTTAAACAACAAAGACTTCACTAACCGGTAAACAACAACACTGATCTAAATCAAGGCAATACCGGTAAAACACAGTGACTATGAAAGTCATAAATTGATAACACTTAGATCTTCACAAAACCTAATATCTCATTTACACTTCACCCATATGCTTAAAACCTAATCTCTCATTTCCACTTCACCCATATGCTTAAACAAGTAATACATAAAAAATATAATGACCACTGAATCAACATGCATTACCGCTTAACAGAAAACACTAAAACATCACATGAAAAAGCATCACACATGACACACTGATTTTTCACGTGGAAACCCAACTAGGAAAAACCATAGTGGGGATGAATACCCACAAGTTGTTCTTGAACTCTTCTGAAGTTTGCTCTGTTAGGAGCCTAGTTTGGTTAAAGACTTTACAACAGGTTTTGCTAGGAACCGATCCTGCTAGGGATCACCTGGTTAAGGGATGGCTAAATACCCAGTTAAAGGTTAAAACCCTGTTAAAGGTTACCTTGCAAGAGGATTTGAAGAACTCAATGATTTTGAGTCACCTTGTTAAAGGATTTACAAAAAGCCTATTAAAGCTACTCGGTAAAGGGATTTTCCAACTACTGAAATGGTTAGAAGTCAATAGATAATACACCAATCTGATAACAACACTTAATGCCAAGGCAGATCCACTTTAGTTCCTTTACTACTGCAATCACACTCTGTAGATCTCTACTCACTATTCCGGTCTGGCAAGAATCAATTATCTCTTCACTTGGATACACACATAACATTTGCCAACAATCTCAAATGAGAATCATCATCGACCTTATAGACAACAATTAGGTTGGTAGCCAAAACCTAAAACCCTAAGCATCTAGGTTAACAATACAATCGGTCTAATCCTGACCATTCAAACACATTGCATAGAGTAAAACAGTCTTGAATAGATCTCAAGGCCTTCTCCATCGTCTGTTCTTCACCGCTTCTAGAAGCTGATAACCCATCACGCGCTCTCCATCGTTTATTGAGATTTTGCACATTCCCGACATGGATAGAATCAATCTTCTTCATGCAAGATCCTCAAGAAGATTCTTCGCATGCACAAGGTTGATGTGGCAACGAGATCTCATCCATTTCAATGCTAACTCATCATAGGATGTCATCGGTCGAATCACATAGACTTGGAATGCATCAACTAGAAACCCTGATACAAACTTTCCATATACCGGTTCACATACCGGTTCACTTTCTGCATATACCGATTCATTTCATCATACCGGTTCACACTTCATCATACCACTTCACTTGTACCATCATACATGTTCACTTGCTAGATCGCTTACTTCAATATACCAGTTCATACTTCAGCATATTGACATCAATGACAACATACAAAACTATCATATCAACATACTATGCACATATGCCAACAATCTCCCCCTTTGGCATTGATGGCAATATACAAAGATATCTCTACATCTTCAAATCTTCTCCCCAATCTCTACCATACTATATGTCTTCAATACTGTAGATATCTTTTCTACTTCACATCTTCTCCCCCTTTGACAACAATGCCAAAGTACAAGCATAAACATCCATGATCTACTATGTTGCTCCGCCTAAGGAGTAGCATCCTTCAACACATGAATCCTGAAAAGAGTTGACAATGCAACACCTGACTGATGTGGAGCACATACCTTTAGTTCACCCATTGAAGGGGGAACACCCCTAATTCACCTCTTAAATAGGTAAATGTAGCCTTCGGTAGAGGCTTGGTAAAATATATCTGCTAACTGCTCCTTACTGGAAACATGTTCCAATACAACCTCTTTGTTCTGAACGTTCTCCCTCAAGAAATGATACTTGAGCTCGAAGTGCTTGGTTCGAGCATGCAATACCAGATTCTTGGAAATATTAATTGCACTAGTGTTATCACAAAATATACTCATCGGTTTAGATGCAGGGACTTTGAAACCACTTAATACATGCTTCATCCAAATTGTTTGAGTACAGTTCATAAATGCTGCTACATATTATGCCTCTATTGTAGACTGAGAGATACAACTCTACTTCTTACTCATCCATGAGACTAATCTACCACCAAGGAAGAATGCACCACCGGTTGTGCTCTTCCGGTCATCCACATTACCAGCCCAATTGGCATCAGTAAACAATTTGACATTGAAATCATTACTGTATGGATACCACAATCCATAATCTATAGTTCCCTTCAGATATCTAAGAATTTGCTTGACTACTACCAAGTGGGATTCTCTTAGACTTTTCTGGAAACGTGTAGCAATGCCCACTACATGTGCAATATCCGGTCTGCTGTGTACTGCATAGTGCAACTTACCAATCATTGACCAGTATTCCTTCTCATTCACCAACGCTGAGTCATCTTTTGATAATTTACAACTGGTCATCATCGGTGTACCAACCAGTTTGTTGTCTTCCATGTCAAAGGTCTTCAAAACCTCTTTGACATACTTGGACTGAGTGATAAAGATACCATCTTTCATTTGTTGAATGTGTAGTCCAATGAAGAACTTAATCTCTCCAATTAGTGAGATCTCAAATTCCTTCTTCATCTCATCTGCAAATGCATGACTCATCTTGTCATCTCCACCAAAAATTATGTCATCAACAAACACTTCATAGATCAGAATTTGATCTCCTTCTGACTTTAGATAGATATTATTGTCTTCACTTGTTCTTTTAAATCCAATCTTCACAAGATGGGAGTGTAAATGTTCATACCATGCTCTAGGTGCTTGTTTCAATCCATACAAGGCTTTACATATCCTACACACCATATCACTATCTTCTGATAGGGCAAACCCATCTGGTTGCTCTATATACACTTCCTCTTCAAGTATTTCATTTAGGAATGGAGATTTCACATCCATCTGATACACTTTGAATCCCTTTAAGGCTACATATGCAAGAAGCATTCGAACTCCTTCCAATCTAGCTACTGGAGCAAAGGTTTCTCCATAGTCTTCTCCTTCTTCTTGAGCATATCCCTTACATACCAGTCTTGCTTTGTTTCTTACCACTATGCCATCTTCATTCATCTTGTTTCTAAAAACCCATTTGGTGCCAATAACATTTTTCTAATCAGGTTTGGGTACCAAAGACCATGTACCATTCTTTTCTATCTGGTCAAGTTCCTCTTCCAAAGCCTTAATCCAGTCTTCATCTTTGTGTGCCTCTTTAAATGTTATGGGCTCAAATTCAGAAATCATGCAAGAATTTTCTCTGACCTTTCTTCTTGTAAGAATTCCTGCATCCTTATCTCCTATGATCTACTTTGGATCATGATGTAGCTTTACATACCTAGGAATGATCTTGGCTGATTCCTCTTGCTTTTCCTCTTCATCCTCATCTTCATCTTCATCTACATCAGCAAATACTAGTGTAGAAGCACGGTTACTTGTACTTGGTTGTTTTGCAACCGGTTCCCAGAAGGTTACAACCGGTTCATCTACCGCTCGCTCACTGCTGGTTTCCTCAGGTTTCTTAGAGGTTTCATCAACTCTAACATTGAAACTTTCAACAATTCTCTGAGTCCTATTGTTAAAACACTTAAGAGACTTTCTCTTGGTGGAATACCCTAGGAACATTCCCTCATCACATTTTGCATCAAACTTGCTCTAGTGTTCACTCCTCTTGATATAACACTTGCTACCAAACACTCTAAAGTAGCTTACCACTGGAGTTTTACCAGTCCAATACTCATAAGTATTTTTATCCTTACCTTTCTTGATGAGTACCCAGTTCATAGTGTAGACTGCAGTGCTCACCGCTTCTCTCCAAAAAGTGTGAGCAAGCTTCCCTTGAATCAGCATTGTTCTGGCTGCTTCAACTGCAGTCTGGTTGTTCCTTTCTACTAGGCCATTCTGTTGTGGAGTCTGGGGGGTAGAAAGTTGCCTCTTGATGCCATTCTCTTCATGGTACTTATTGAATTCTCCAGAGGTGAACTCACCTCCTTGGTCAGTTCTAAGGCATTTGATCCTCTTACCACTTTCCTTTTCAACTAGTGCTCTGAAGGCTTTGAACTTTCCAAAATCTTCAGACTTGTCTTTCAAGAATGTGACCCACATCATTCTTGAGCAATCATCAGTAAGAATCATAAAGTACCTATCTCCCTGAACACTCCTAGTTTTCATAGGACCACACAAATCAGTATGCACAAGATCAAGTAAATTATCTGCTATGAAATATTTACCTTTGAAGGTTGAGGAAGACATTTTCCCTAGTTGACATTCTCTACACAAAGGATTCTCTGGTTTGTTTAGCACAAGAAATCCTCTAACTGCCTTGATCTTACTAGCCTTCACAATATTATCAAAATTTACATGGTAGAGTCTCCTATTCCATATCCAATTGTCATCACTTAGCCATTAGACATTGATTGATATTTGTATTTAATTGAAATAAGTTACCATTGGTCTGCATACCAGTGGCCATTAGTTCACCACTCTTTCATTTTATTTTGCATACTCCATCTTTCAATTCCAGAATGAGCCCTTTATCATTCAACTGAGCAACACTCAAAAGGTTATGCCTGAGACCTTCTACCCAATACACATTATCAACACTTCTTTTTCCATTTAGAGAGATGGACCCTTTGCCTTTTACCATACAAGGTTCATCATTACCAAAATGGACTACACCTCCATCATACTCTTCCAAAGACATAAACTTTCTCCGGTCACCAATCATGTGGTGAGAACAACCACTGTCAATAATCCACTCATTGGAATTATCAAAGTGGGAGACAAGAGCCTTCTTGTCTAACACATCTTCCTTAACAGCTACAAATACTTTGTCTTCGCTTTCTTCATCTTCTGATTCATCATTAGTGAAACCTTCATCAACTGCAATAAGACAATTTCTCCTATTTCCTTCTTTGAACTTTTTGAACCTCTCCAGTTTGTCCTTATTATCACTGTTAGGACAGTTTACAACAATGTGTCCTATCCTATTGCAATAAAAGAATTTCAAAGGGAACTTACTGTAGCGTCGTAAATTGTACGCACTTGCTAGGGTGGTACAATTTCACACCTAGTTTAGCACCCACCTTGGCGCATCTTGCATTTTGCATTGCATTTCCCCTTTAGCACTTAATTAATCAAATTAATTAGGTCTAAGGTTCTATTTTATCATCTCCCATATCATAAAGTTGGGCCCTTTTCATTAAAGTGTGCCCCTTTCATTTTATTCTTCCAATACATCATTTAATCAAAAACCCTGATTAGGTCCTATTTTGAACTTGGGGGGCTTGATTTCGGGGGTCAAAACATCTCGAAATCAGCTGTAACTTCGGGATTCTCTCTAAAATCATCATATCCGACGGCCCTGAAAATTTGGTGAAAAGTTGTCGGGACCATGGCGCCTGGCGTGCACATGGTCCCGGACATTTTTCCCGAAATTTTAGGAGCATGATCCAATCATAAAATAAAGCTTAACCCCAAGAAATTGGCGGGATATCCAATCTCTAGGTCGGCCAAAAGTCGAAATTAAGACCTAGGGTTTCATATATAAGAGCTCTCTTTCTTCATTTGAAAGGATCCGAATTTTTGGCTTTGGAGGACCTTCTATGCAGCGAAAGAGCAGATCTTTGAAGACTTCAATAACATTCAACATCCTTCTATCAAGCATTTATCAATTTCATTCACCCATTTAGGGCTTGGAAGACATTGAAGAACAATAGGAGATTACCGACTGAAGACTGGCTTGTACTCCTCCCTTGAGGGTTGGGTATGATTTCATGTTGTTTTCATGTCTTTGCATAAGCTTCAATATATCCTTTATTCATGCTTTAGATCACTTTGCATCTTGATTTAGAGCATTTACATTATCATTTACAGGAAATTAGGGTTTACTTTATAGGTTGCTCTAGTTTGCTTTCTTGCATTTGAGGACCTTGCACACACACTAGGTCTGCACACACAATACATTTTACAATACAACTTGGCTATTCATGGAGGTGGAAATCACCGAAGGGGGGGTTTGACTAAGGCAAAACCCTATATAGCCGCCCATACCCTTTTCAGATATAAGTGCAGGTTTCGGAATTCGGACGACGCCGCAAGTTACAGATCCGGAAGAAGCAGACGGAGACCGAACTTCACACCAAATCTCAGAGCAAAGGACCAGGACAGGGGCGTGGGGCGCCCTGGTCCTGCTAGGACAGGGGCGCTGGGCGCCCTGGTCCCTAGGACAGGGGCGCTGGGCGCCCTGGTCCCTAGGACAGGGGCGCTGGGCGCCCTGGTCCTTCTGACAGCAGTTTTCAGCATTTTTGACAACTTTGCAAAACAGCAGTTTCCGGAGCAGTTTCAGGGGCAGAATCAGGACAGTGGCGCTCGCGCCCTCGTCCCGAACATTTTCAGTCAGATTTTAACTCTGGGTACGCATTTTCATTCTTGTCTTGTCCTTGTGTTTACAGCTTTCCATTGTTTAAGTTCAATTCTGCAATCTTGTTATTAGTTCATACTTGCACTTTGGGGTTAGGGATTGAACTTGCATCATTTCATCTTTCAATTGCAACAAAGGAATAGAAATCCTAATAGGTAGCCCGTGGCTCTCTCTTCCACAAAAAGAAGTAGCCAATTGTGTGATACCTCTAGGCTCTTTCGTATTCCACAAGTGTGTGGTTGAAAGTGAGATTAGGGCATGTTTGCTTAGTGTCACTTTTTCTCCCACACATTTTGGTGAACCCGACGTGAATCTATCATTGCTTCCTCTTGCATTGCATTTGTTAGATCTAGATCTAGATTTAGTGTGTTTTCATTTCATTTTCATTAAAAAGAAAAAAAAAAAGTGTGTTTCTTTGCATTGTGTGTTTAAAATTTTATGCAATTTCAAAATGTCAGATTTTTATTTGCAAGATGTTCATATTTGTGATGATTATGAGTTAGATGAAGCTTTAGATGAATTTTTGAAACCTAAATATACCAAACCTTCATTTTACCAAAAACTCATAAACATTGATACTATACCATTTCATTGTGATGAGAAAGATAAGTCGAATGATTCCTCTCAAGGGTACATTCCTATCAGCTCTTCCACTAAATCTAGTAACATGGTTGTTTTCAATGATCCCCTCTATGAAGAGATATCTCCTTTTGAATCAAAAGATAAACCTTTTAATAGATATGATCATGCTTTGTTGAATGATGCCCTTGATGCCTTTGTGTCCCCTAAAAAACACTCCCTTCATGAGGATCCTTTTGTGCAAGAAGATGACATTATCCCTACATTTCCTAGTGATGGCCTTTCCTTTTCCAACAAAATTCCCACTAGAGATGATGAATTAATGGTAAATGCTTACCCTTCTCCTAAAGTTGGTCTTACCCATAAGCATCCCTTAGAGAAAGAAGATGAAATAATAAGCAATTTCCTTAATTCTCTCTCCCCTATTGAACATATTTTGAGGAAAGAGGATGAGTTTAACACATCTATTGATGCTCTCCCTCCTAAGGATGAGGAATTAATAAACAATGTTATCTCCTCTCCCGAAATTGACAATACTTCAAACATCCCTTTCAACCACTTCACTATTTGGGATGAACCATTAGAAGAAGGTGTAGATTATTCTCTATCCCATGAGAGAACCCTAGCCAAAGGGGATGAAATCAAGATTGGAAACTCCCTTGATAGTTTCTCTCCTTCCTTGAATCTCAATTATTCTCCCTCTAAAAATAAAGCATCTCCCTCTCCTCAACTTGGTTCTACTCATAAGGAAACCCTAGTTCAAAGCAAGATGGTTAACATCTGTTTCAAAGATCTCCCTCTCAAAAGTGAGACTTTAGAGAGTAATGTTGATTCTTCTCCTAGAGAGTTGATTCCCCATGTAGATCCTTTGATGATAGAGGATGATATGACCTTTCCTAGTATTACTTTTCCTACTAGAACATCAATGCCTAACCCTGGTCTCTCTCCTAAAATTGATTTAATCTGTGATAAGATTTTAGTGCAAGAGAAGACTATCAATAATGTTTCCAACACTTTTGTTCATTCCTCTAAACCATCCTCAATCAATTTGATACATGTGAATGAAACACCTAACAAACCTCTCTTCACTGTCCAAGGTGCTTGTCCTTCTCAAAATTCTCAACCTTTAAATAAGCCTATCTTAGTGGTTCAAGGTGGTTATGCTAATGATTCTTTTTTCACTCCTAAGAAACCTATTATTACTGTGTAAGGAGGTTATTCTACTAAGAGCCCTTATGAGTATGCTAAGCAATTGACTAGAGAGAGTTATCATGCGGTTGCCCATACTTATAATACTAGAAACAATAGGCAACCTAATCTTCCTCCTGTTACTCCAGTGTCTCTTCCTAATCCTCAACCTATTCTTCCTCGAGCTCCTCGTATTTCACAAGTTCTTGGTAAGGACTATGATCTCATAGAACAACTTAAAGCTACCCTTGCTAAGATATCCCTTTGGGATTTGATCCAAACTTCTTCCGCTCATCATGGAATGTTACAAGATGCCTTGAAAGATTTGAATGTTCCTCCACCTAATACATCTAGTAATATAGTGTCTTTGGTTAACTCTGTGATGAATCCTAAAGCTCAAATTGTGTTTACCCAAGATGAGTTGCCTACTAGTGAAATTCAACAACAATATGATCCCTTGATGATTGTGGTTATCATAAATGACACTGCTATAAGACGAACATTGGTAGATAATGGTTCTGGCCTTAATGTGTGTAGCATTAATCTATTGCATAAGATGAATGTGGATACATCCCTTATTGAGCCTGACTCTCATCCCATTCGAGGCTTTGATAATGTGGCTAAGTCTTCATTAGGTATTATCACCTTACCCATCACAGTGGGACCCGTTACTTTGCCTACTCCTATCCATGTTATGTCAGGAAATCTAACATACAACTTGTTATTAGGGAGACCTTGGATTCATGGTATGCAAGCTGTCCCCTCTACATTGCATAGAGAAGTTAAATTCATTTATAACAATAAGACATATACCTTGATAGGTGATACTAATTTTCAAACTTGTTTGCAAACATCTACTTCCAAAGGGAGTTCTTCTAAATCTTCCTCTTCTAGTGATGACTCTTTACCTATGGACAAATCATCATCCTCTGATAATCAAAATTCTTTGGATGAAGATCCTTCTCAACTTGAATCTACACATGAAGAGGCTTTTGATCCTGAGAAGGTTCTCACAGAAGACGATTGGGGATCTCTTGACTTTAATCCCACCTTTGTAGGTGAGTATAGGGTTCCTCCTAGAGAGTTTAAAGTTAAAAAGAAGGAAGAAACTAAAAATCAATCAATCTTACCTGAACCTATGAGCAATAATTTTGTGGCCGCTTCTCAAACTTCTTCTCCTCACACCTCTAATTATGAAGAGTTTGATTCTTTGTCTTATGAAAAATCACCTTCTCTTCCTGAAATGGCTGATCGTTATGGTCGTGGTTTTCGCATTTTTGCTAAGCATGGGTATCATGGAAATGGTTGTGGCGCTCATGAACAAGGGATAAAAGTTCCTCTAGAGACTAATTTTCACAATTATGCCTTTGGACTCGGCTATAATCCCTGCAAACGTACCAAAGCATCTAAAAGACCATCTCTCAATGTGAATGCTATATTTAGTAGTGATGATGATCTCACTTCAACTAAATCATCTTCTACTTCTATCAACTTTCATTCCCCTCATAAGAAAATCTTGGCGATGAACAAATCTCTTTATGACTCCCCTCAAATTTCTAAATCCACTTATGAATCTTTATCTCCTATTCATCATAAAGTCCTTTCCTCCAGGGATAAGGCTCTAATAAATTACACTCATCTTTCTTCTAAGATTTCTTGCGACTTTTCTTCTTCAATTTTTATTATTTTATACATGTTTTTTATCTCACTTATAGTTGAGCATTCAGCATGTCATATTCAAATACCTCATTCAATCTATCATGTCTTTAAATAACATTAATGGCTATTATGTTGCTCATCATTATGTGACATTGGTAGCTCATTTAATGGGGGCTCATTGTCATTCATGATGGTACAATTTCAAGTGCAATCATATTTTTGAAGCAACATAATAGCCTAATTTTTCTATGTCATCTCTTGTTCCTAAGGGGTAATAGTGTGGAAATATTGATCATCTTTTCTTTAGAATCCTCTTTTCTTAGATATGAGAGAAGATGTGTATTCTCTTTCTTATCCTACCCACTTCTTGTGAGGAGCATTTTACATACACTAATGTCTTGCTCGCATGAACTCATGTGAGTATGTAGTACATTTTGCTTATGTCTAAATCTCTCCCTAGAAGATTGTGTAAGTCCTTCTCATTGTCCTTATCCTTGGGAGGCAATGATCTTTCCTTATTTTTATCTAAGGATCCACTTTTTCCTATTTTGTGGATGGTGTGAACTTTATTACTTGATTTTATTCCTTGTATGCATTTGTTGTTGTTTGTTCAAGGATTCTCTCTTACAAGAGGTGTAAGTCCTTGACTATAACCTCTTTTGCACTTGGTAAAATACATCCATAATGAATTCACCCTCCCAGTTGGGTTAAAAAGAGCATCATCCTTCATTAAGAATCACTTTCACCTCACAAAAGAAGGAAGTATTGCATTCTTATTCTCTTCTTTGTCTTATTCTAGAAGATGTTATATTTATCTAAAACAATTCCTCTCGGGGATAGGTGTCTTTTGTACAAAGATCTCTTCTCCTCTAAGGATCTCCTTTACACATACTACAGGATATCCCTTTTCAACTATCTTATCCTTGCTTAAAGAGTGCAAAAACTCCCTTGCTTGGATCTATGACATTGTTGCATTTTTGGGGTACCTTCTTTTGTGATGAAGGTAGGTATCCTTGTTCTACTTTGCTTATGACATAAACATTACACTTATTGAGCAATGGGTCATTCTCGGAACCAGAGCACAGACTCTTAAAGCGAGATGTCTCCATTTTTCTTTTATGCAAGGTGATTATTCTCGGAACCAGAGCACAGACTCTTAGAGCGAGATGTCACGCTTTTGTACTATACATATACAGGTTGTAGCATACTCGGGCATAGACTCCTATGAGGTGCTTCTAACCTCACTTACACACAAATGCACGAGGTTGAGTGGAACTAGCGACATAAGGCTAGACTTTCTCACTCTCCTCGCTTACATGGATCACCTAGACAGACTCTAGGGGCTAGTTTTCCATGCCCTTTTTCCCATGGATCACCTAGACAAGATCTAGGGGCGAGAAGTCCATGTTTTCTCTCTCACTATTCTTCTCATGGATCACCAATGTGTGTATTCATTCTTTTTTCCTTTCTTTTCTTCTCTTTGCATTTTGTTTCCATTTACATCCTTCATCTTGTGTTAGAGAACTCTCAAATCCTCACACTCTTTGTTGTGTTGGAATTGAGATTTAGTCCTCTTTCTTACCAAATGATTCTCCATTAGTTTTTGATCTCATATCAAATCTTCTTGTGAGCATTTGTCATCAATTTTCTTTAACAATTCGAAGTGGTAAACATGATACCCTGTTTCAACTCACTAAAATTAGCAAGCCGAAACAGGGGGGGCATATAGCTACCCTCGAATTTTCATCACCTTCCTTAGTAAGCATTAGGTGATTTTGTGATCTAACATGTGGTTTTGTAGGTTGTGGTTCCTAACTGTGTACTGCAGATACCGCTGGGGGCTTCGTTCGACAGACTTATGGATATATCCTTTTTCAAATAATGTTTACTTTTTTTTGTACTTTAGCTTGCATATGCACGTAGTGTTCATATGACCGCTAAAGTGGGGGCTAAATGTAGCGTTGTAAATTGTACGCACTTGCTAGGGTGGTACAATTTCACACCTAGTTTAGCACCCGCCTTGGCGCATCTTGCATTTTGCATTGCATTTCCCCTTTAGCACTTAATTAATCAAATTAATTAGGTCTAAGGTTCTATTTTATCATCTCCCATATCATAAAGTTGGGCCCTTTTCATTAAAGTGTGCCCCTTTCATTTTATTCTTCCAATACATCATTTAATCAAAAACCCTGATTAGGTCCTATTTTGAACTTGGGGGGCTTGATTTCGGGGGTCAAAACATCTCGAAATTAGCTGTAACTTCGGGATTCTCTCTAAAATCATCATATCCGACGGCCCTGAAAATTTGGTGAAAATTTGTCGGGACCATGGCGCCCGACGTGCACATGGTCCCGGACATTTTTCTCGAAATTTTAGGAGCACGATCCAATCATAAAATAAAGCTTAACCCCAAGAAATTGGTGGGATATCCAATCTCTAGGTCGGCCAAAAGTCGAAATTAAGACCTATGGTTTCATATATAAGAGCTCTCTTTCTTCATTTGAAAGGATCTGAATTTTTGGCTTTGGAGGACCTTCTATGCAACGAAAGAGCAGATCTTTGAAGACTTCAATAACATTCAACATCCTTCTATCAAGCATTTATCAATTTCATTCACCCATTTAGGGCTTGGAAGACATTGAAGAACAATAGGAGATTACCGACTGAAGACTGGCTTGTACTCCTCCCTTGAGGGTTGGGTATGATTTCATGTTGTTTTCATGTCTTTGCATAAGCTTCAATATATCCTTTATTCATGCTTTAGATCACTTTGCATCTTGATTTAGAGCATTTACATTATCATTTACAAGCAATTAGGGTTTACTTTCTAGGTTGCTCTAGTTTGCTTTCTTGCATTTGAGGACCTTGCACACACACTAGGTCTGCACACACAATACATTTTACAATACAACTTGGCTATTCGTGGAGGTGGAAATCACCGAAGCGGGGGTTTGACTAAGGCAAAACCCTATATAGCTGCCCATACCCTTTTCAGATATAAGTGCAGGTTTCGGAATTCGGACGACGCCGCAAGTTACAGATCTGGAAGAAGCAGACGAAGACCGAACTTCACACCAAATCTCAGAGCAAAGGACCAGGACAGGGGCGTGGGGCGCCCTGGTCCTACCAGGACAGGGGCGTTGGGCGCCCTGGTCCCTGGGACAGGGGCGCTGGGCGCCCTCGTCCTTCTGACAACAGTTTTCAGCATTTTTGACAACTTTGCAAAACAATAGTTTCCGGAGCAGTTTCAGGGGCAGAATCAGGACAATGGCGCTCGTGCCCTCGTCCCGAACATTTTCAGTCAGATTTTAACTCCGGGTACGCATTTGCATTCTTGTCTTGTCCTTGTGTTTACATCTTTCCATTGTTTAAGTTCAATTCTGCAATCTTGTTATTAGTTCATACTTGCACTTTGGGGTTAGGGATTGAACTTGCATCATTTCATCTTTCAATTGCAACAAAGGAATAGAAATCCTAATAGGTAGTCCATGGCTCTCTCTTCCACAAAAAGAAGTAGCCAATTGTGTGATACCTCTAGGCTCTTTCGTATTCCACAAGTGTGTGGTTGAAAGTGAGATTAGGGCATGTTTGCTTAGTGTCACTTTTTCTCCCACACACTTACCTCTCCATTTTCCAGTTCCCTTAGGAAGTCTCTTGGCTAGAAGAGCTTCAAATTCCATCAGGATCTCCTCATCATCCATATCTTTGCTTTCTCTAGGTTCACAACTAGTACTAGATTCTTTTCCCTTTCTAGATAGTGCAGCAAATTCTCTAAAGGGTGAATCAGTCTTCTAAACACTGCCATCATAACTATTTAACTCATATGTGGTCAACTTAGCAATGATGGAATCTAGGGACACCTTTGTCTTGTCAATAGATCTCAACTCCTGAATAGCAGCAACCCTTATTGCATAGACTGGTAATAAGGATCTCAAAACTTTGCTAACAATGGTGGAATGATCCATTCTACCTCCTGCACTCTTGATGTCTCCAACAACAGTTTTAATCCTTATCCCATATTGTTGAATGGTCTCTCCTTCAACCATCTACATGTCTTCAAACATTCCTCTAAGGCTTTCTTCATTAGCCTTCTTCACATGCTCATCACCGCCATAGATAGACTCCAGAGTATCCCATACATCTTTGGGATTGTCTTTCTCCTGAACATATATAAACTCAACATTAGATAGACTGCTGATAAGAGCTTCCATGACTTGCCCATTCTCCTAAATTTCTCTTCTTTGAACATCAGTGAGAGTATTAGTAGGGACAACATAAGTATTCTCAACATAGTTCCAGTTTTGAGAACCCATGCTTTTAATGTATATCTTCACTTTGTCCTTCCATATCTTAAAGTTATCTCTATTGAACTTAGGACCTTCCCTCTTCATCATTAGAATAGGATCTTTTCCTCAAGTGGTTAAGCTTACAACATAGAGGACCTGGAAGATGCTCTGATACCAATTGATGAATAATGATGAACAACAAATATCCAATAGATACTGAGAGGGGGGGGTGAATCAGTATAGACAAAAAATTTCCTCTAACAACTTAAACATCAAAGACTGCGCTAACCAGTAAACAACAACACCGATCTAAATCAAGGCAATACCGGTAAAACACAGTGACTATGAAATTCATAAACTGATAACACTTAGATCTTCACAAAACCTAATATCTCATTTCCACTTCACCCATATGCTTAAAACCTAATATCTCATTTCCACTTCACCCATATGCTTAAACAAGTAATACATCAGAAATATAATGACCATTGAATCAACATGCATTACCGCTTAATAGAAAACACTAAAACATCACATGAAAAAGCATCACACATGACACACTGATTTTTCACGTGGAAACCCAATTGGAAAAAACCGTGGTGGGGATGAATACCCAAAATTTGTTCTTGAATGTAAGAGTGATTGGTTATTGAACCAGATGATGTATCTGCAGTATGTGTAAAGGTAGATAGGAGCATGAAAAGGATCTGATCAAGCAAAGTAGTGCTATTCACCAGATCAACAAACCCCTGTTGTTCTCTAACAATTTAAATAATCAAATCCCTTAACTAGGTAAGCTCTAACAAGCTTAGTGTTATCTAAATCCTCTAACCAGGTGATCCATTAGCTTGGATTTCAAATCCTCTACCAAGGTTACTCCTAACAAGGTATTGCTTCTAATAGGACATTATAGTCAATCCCTTAACCGGGTGGTCCCTAATAGGATTTGTTCTTAATAGGACTTATTGTAAAGATTTAACAACCTTGGCTCCTTACAGGGCAAGATTTAGAAGAGTTCAAAATACTTGTGGGCATTCATCCCTGGTGTGGTTTTTCCCATTTGGGTTTCCACGTCAAAATCATTGTGTCAAGTGGTGAATGTTTTTTGGTTATGTTTGATATCGTTAATTTGTTTAACTACTAAATCCACTTAGTTATGATATGATGACTGACAACAATCTGAAATAAGCTTTTACTTTTGTCAGTAAAGTATTTGGATATTCTGGTTAAATGGTTTGTGAGTTTTAGAGTTGTTTTACTGTTATTCTATTATTACAGTCAACCGGTTTACTTGACAATGATATTGCAATTTGTCAGTTCTGAGTTTGACTTGAGAGGTTGCTTTTGTTTGGTGAAAAGTTTATGTTATTTTTCTATCTACTTATTCACCCCCCCCTCTCACTAGTTTATCGAATCCTTATTGATTCATCATACCATCAATTGGTATCAGAGTATTTCAAGTCCTCTAAGGTCTAAGACTAATAGAATATCTTGAAGAACATGATGAAGAAAGAAGGTCCAAAGTTTAATAGAGAAAACTATAGAATATGGAGTGATAGAATGAAAATATATATCAAGAGTCTAGGAAGTCAATACAGGGAACATGTTGGTACTCAATAAGTTGCACCTAGTGGAACTATGACTGATGATCAAAAGAAAGAGCAACAAGAAAATAATCAAGTATTGGAGGCCATTATCAGTTCTTTGTCTGATTTAGAGTATGTTGATGTCCATGGTTTGGAGACTGCTTATGAGGTATGGAAGAAACGTGAATAAATCTAAAGAGGTGATGAGCATGTGAAGATTGCCAAAGAAGAGAGTCTGAGAGGTAAATTTGATGACATGCGGATGGTTGAAGGTGAAAATATACAATAGTATGGTCAGAGGATCAAAGAGATAGTTGGTGAGATCAAGAGTGCTAGTGGTAAAGTGGAAGACACCGCATTGATTAGTAAGGTGTTGAGAACCCTTCTACCGGTCTACGCTATTCGAGTTGTAGCCATTAAGGAGCTAAAGTCTATTGATAAAACTAAGGTAACCCTTGACTCTATCATTGGTAAGCTTACTGCATTTGAATTAAATGGTTATGATGGTAGTGTTCAGAAATCCGATTATGCATTTAGAGCTTTAGTTTCTAACCCTTCTATAAGGAAAAGTAGAGATTGTTGAGACATAGACTAGCTAGGAGTCAAACCTAGGACCTTCCATACACTGCTGGAGTGCTCTACCACTGATCTACTGGCCCCTCTTGGACCATTCCATCGTCGGTCCAGGTGTGGCTTATTTCCAACACCAACACCCCCCCTTAAGCCACACCTCTCATGTGCTTGGGGCTCCTAGCCTGGACCTGGCTTTGATACCATGTTGAGACATAGACTAGCTAGGACTCGAACCTAGGACCTTCCATATGCTGCTGGAGTACTCTACCACTGAGCTACTGACCCCTCTTGGACCAGTCCATCATTGGTCCAGGTGTGGCTTATTTCCAAGACCAACAGAGATGCCATTCACAACTATGAATCTAGATCCTGCACAGAAGTCGATGATGAAGATAGTTTGATTGAGCTTGAAGAATTGTTGGCCAAGAGGTTTCCTAGAGGTACCGGTAAGTACAAAGGTAAATTACCTTTGAAATGTTTTGAATGCAACAAGATTGGACACATTGCAACTAACTGTCCTAATGGTAATAATGAGCATAAGTGTGAGAAGTACAAGAAGTACAAAGGAAAAGGCAAAATAGATTTTCTCATTGTAGTTGATGGTGGTATCACTGGTGAGGAATCTGAGGGAGATGCTAATGAAGACATTGTCTTTGTATCCATTAAAGAGGAATCATCTGATTAGAAAGCATTAGTTTCTTGCATGGATAGTTCTAAAGATTGGATCATAGATAGTGGTTGTTCACACCACATGACCGGTAACCGGAGTAAATTTCTTACTTTGAAGGAGTTTGATGGAGGAGTTGTGAGATTTGGAAATGACTCACCCTGCATGGTAAAAGGAAAGGGAACCATTTCTCTTAATGCAAAGAGAAGTGCAAATGATGTCTACTAGGTTGAAGGATTAAAGCACAATCTTTTAAGTGTAGCTTAACTCAATGACAAAGGTTATCCATTCGAATTCAAGAATGGAATGTGCAAAATCTATGGGAGCAAAGGTGAACTGATTGCAACTAGTAAGTAGACAAAAGGTAACCTATTCCACCTGAATCTTAAATTCAACAAGTGTTTAATTGCTAAAGTAGATGATAGTTGGATTTGGCATCAAATATTTTGTCATATAAACTTTAATAATATTGTTAAGGTGAGTAAGTCCAAGTTGGTAAGAGGTTTGCCTCAGTTGGACAAACCGGTGAATGCTCTATGTAAGGAATGTCAATTGGGAAAGATGGCATCCTCAACTTTTAAGAGCAAATCTTTTTTAGCAGAACATCTGTTAGATTTGGTTCATACAATAGATTTGGTTCAAGGTGACAGATATTTTATGATCTTCACTGATAGTTTCTCAAGACTGATGTGGGTCACATTTTTGAAGGACAAAATAGAAGCCTTTAGTAAGTTCAAGGCATTCAAGGCCTTACATGAAAAATAAAGTGGTAAGAAGATAAAGTGTCTGAGGACTGATCAAGGTGGTGAATTTACTTCAGAGGAATCCACTGGATATTGTGAAGACAATAGAATCAAGAGGTAGCTTTCTACACCAAGGACACCACAACAGAATGGTATTGCAGAGAGGAACAATCGATCAATTGTTGAAGCAACTAGAATGATGCTTATACAAGGAGGAGTAGAAAAAACTTTCTGGAGAGAAGCTGTTAGCAAAACTGTCTACACTATGAACAGGATATTGGTAAAGAGAGGTAAGTATAAAACTCCTTATGAATACTGGTATGGTAGATCACCTAATGCAATTTATTTTAAGATTTTTGGTAGTAAATGTTTTATCAAGAGAGGTGACTATGTTAGTAAGTTTGAGGCTAAAAGTGATGAAGGCATATATCTTGGTTACTCCACTAAGAGCAAGAGTAAGGCATACAAATGTTACAACAACCAGACACAGAGAATCATTGAGAGTGCTGATGTTCGAGTGGATGAATATATTGAAATCTCAGAAGAAACCAGTAAGGAGAAAAAGGATGAAGAACCTTGCATTTTGATTTTGGAACCAGAACCGGTGAAGCCAAAAGCTAATGAAGTGAATGATGTAGTACCAGTTCAACCGAAATAGGTAAATTCAAAAGAAGATGATGATAGTGAAGAAGAAGAACCTGAATGTAATGATCATGTTATTCCAAGGTATGTGAGACTCACTCATAATCCTAACCAGATTATTGGAGATAAATATGCTGGAGTATTAACCAGAAGAAGAATCAGAGAGAATTCTTGCATGATCTCCACTATTGAGCCTAGAACTACTAAGGAAGCATTTGGAGATGATCATTGGATTAAAGCTATGGAGGATGAGATTGACTAGATTGATAAGAAAAATACATGGACCCTAGTACCCAGACTGGTGAATAAAAATGTAATAGGTACTAAATGGGTATTCAGGAACAAACTAAATGAAGATGGAGTAGTAGTCAGAAACAAAGCTAGATCTGTATGCAAAGGTTATGCACAGGAAGAAGGATATGACTATGGTGAGACTTTTGCACTAGTTGCTAGATTGGAAGGTGTTAGGACTCTACTTGCATTTGCAACATATAAGGGATTCAAAGTATATCAGATGGATGTGAAGTCAACATTTCTAAATGGAATACTGGAAGAAGAAGTATACATTGAGCATCTTGATGGTTATGCTTTGACTAATGCAAAAGTTATGGGGTGTAAATTGCACAAGGCACTATATGGTTTAAAGCAAGCACTGAAAGCATGGTATGAAAGACTACATTCACACCTGATGAAGATAGGTTTTCAGAGAACCAGTGAAGACAATAATATATATCTCAAATCTGAAGGAGATAAGATACCGGTTAGTGAAGTGTTTGTGGATGATATCATATTTGGAGGCAATGATGACATGAGTGATGACTTTGCTAATGAGATGAAAAATGAATTTGAAATATCTCTAGTAGGAGAGATAAAAAAATTTATAGGTATGCAAATTCAGTAGATGAAGAGTGGTGTTTTTATCACATAGTCTAAGTATGTGAAAGAGGTATTGAAGACATTTGGAATGAGTGACTGTAAACCAGTTGGGACACCAATGGTTACAGGTTGTAAATTGTCTAGGGAGGATGAAGCTACATCTATTGATGAAAAAGAGTATAGGTCAATGATAGGGAAATTGCATTATGTTGTTCACAACAGACCGAATATTGCTCATGCAGTTGGTTTAGTTGCCAGATTTTAGAAGAATCCAAAGGAGACACATTTGATAGCAACTGAGAGGATATTCAAATATTTGAAAGGTACTATTGGCTATGGATTATGGTATCGATAGGCAGGTAACTTTGATTTAAAAGTTTATACAGATGCAGACTGAGCAAGTAATGTTGATGATAGGAAGAGAACAACCGGTGGTGCATTCTTTCTTGGAGGAAGACTTGTTTCATGGAGCAGCAAGAAGAAGAGTTGTATATCACAGTCCACTGTTGAAGCTGAGTATGTTGCAGCGTATATGAATTGTACCCAGGCAATATGGATGAAACACATTTTGGAAGGATTCAAGTTGAAGATTACAGAACCGGTAAAGATTTTATGTGACAACACCACTGTGATAAATATTTCAAAGAACCTGGTTTTGAATGTTAGAACCAAGCATATTGAGCTGAAATATCATTTCTTAAGAGAGAAAGTGCAGAATAGAGATGTGTTATTGGAGTATGTATCTACCAAGGAGCAACTAGAAGATATATTTACTAAACCTCTACCTAAGACTACTTTTGAGTATCTTAGAGGTGAGTTAGGGTTTTTGCACCTACATGAGGTCCATTCAGCATGATGTGGAATACATCAGTCCCGGAGCTAATTGAAGAATCTTGAAGCAGGATTGGTGTAGAGTGGAGTTATTACATAGGGGGAGCATCACATTGCATGTTGATGTTGCAGAACAATGAAGTATGACACTGCATGTTTTACTTTCACTTTGGCATTGTTGTAAAAGGGGGAGAAGAACTATATGATTATGGGGAGAAGAATTGTTTGATTGATAGAGAGAAGATCTATAGCCAGTTCCGTTACCAGCTAAAGACATGGAGACTCAGTTGAAGGAGAATACAAGGTAAAATGTAAACCAGGATTCCTATTCACAATCATAGCAATCAAGGGTATTGATACTTTTATTGCCATCAATGCCAAAGGGAGAGATTGTTGGTATTTGCATGAGATTGCATTGATGAACTTTTATGTTGTCTTTGATGTCAATTATAACCGGTAATGATGTTGTAATAATGTTGTTTTGTAACTGATAGGAAGAGCTAGTGAAGGGAATTGTAGCCGATAGGAGAGCTTGTGAAGGAAACTGGTATTACTAGAGAAGAAGTGAGATCAACCGGTAAACCCTACTTGTTGATATGCTAAACCCTAACTGATGAAGTTTTGTGAATTGGTTGTATTGGTTTATGATCAAATGATGAACAATAATGATTATGCCACGTATGCATGCTGTATGAGAAGAGTTTCAAATGGTTTTTGGCGCGTAGAGATAATGGTTTTTGTCTTGGGAATGAGCAAGCACATTGCATGTATTGGAAACTGCATGATAAGTTATAGAGTTTGATGAAGCGGTGATCAAGGAGTGGTTGAGGTTATCTTGAATGATGTGCATTGATTACTATGTAATCCAACGATCATACTTGAACCGATTTGTTTGTAATCACTATGAGATCTTAGGTTTGTGATGTGTTGTTTTGTTTATAAGGTCTATGAGTTGTTTTGTTGTAGTGTTGGCAATTTTGGTTGAATGTAAGAGTGATTGGTCTCCGAACCAGATGATGTATCTGCAATATGTGTAAAGGAAGATAGAAGCATGAAAAGGATCTGGTCAAGCAAAGTAGCTCTATTCACCAGATCAGCAAACTCTTGTTGTTCTCTAAGAATTACAATAGTCAAATCCCTTAACCAGGTAAGCTCTAACAAGCTTAGTTTTATCTAAATCCTCTAACCAGGTGATTCATTAGCTTGGATTTCAAATCCTCTACCGAGGTTACTCCTAACAGGGTATTGCTTCTAATAGGGCATTATAGTCAATCCCTTAACCCGGTGGTCACTAACAGGATCTGTTCTTAACAAGACTTATTGTAAATCTTTAACAGGCTTGGTCCCTAACAAGGAAAACTTTAGAAGAGTTCAGAATACTTGTGGGTATTCATCCCCATCGTGGTTTTTCCCATTTGGGTTTCCATGTCAAAATTATTGTGTCAAGTGGTGATGTTTGATATGGTTGATTTGTTTAACTACTAAATCCACTTAGTTATGATATGATGACCGATAGCAACCTGAAATGAGCTTTTACTTTTGTCAGTAAAGCATTTGGATGTTTTGGTTAAATGGTTTGTGGGTTTCAGAGTTGTTTTACTGTTATTTTGTTATGACAGCTAATTGGTTTACTTGATAGTGACATTGCAATTTGTCAGTTCTGAGTTTGACTTGAGAGGTTGTTTTTGTTTGGTGAAATGTTTATGTTAGTTTTCTATCTACTAATTCACCCCCCCTCTCTGTAGTTTACCAGATCCTTATTGGTTCATCATACCATCAACCATCCCCTTTGAGTTGCCATAAATGTTGAACATTTTTGTGTCAACTTTAGCCATGCAGATAATCGATCTCAGAAATCATCACTGGCTAAAACCCCTATTAAAACCCCTAAGGCCTATAACCATAATCCCTTAAGTCTTTTGTGTTAACCTTTTTCAGCATTATTCTTTTCCTTTGCTGACTGGTTGAGGTGGTCAAATCACTTAAACTACACCGGTTGGAGGTTCCCTTCTCCATGACGAGACCAACCCCTTTTCACTCGCTATCGACTGGCAAAGTTCCATGTTATCGCTTTGTCACATTGAAGATGAACACTTCCATTTTTGCACGACAACACGATATGCGATGGTGAGATGGGATGAGGTTGTTGTTGAGGTTTTCCTTTTTCTATATTGTGTGGTCGAGAGTTTTTGGATTTTTTTCCTTTTGACAGCTATGGTATGTTTCACTTTCATGCAACTACATGATAAGCGATGCAGTCATGAGGAGGAGAGTGTTATCCCTGTTTCATAGAAAAGTGGAAACGTGGGCCTGGAGAGCCACGTCGGTCATCTGCGGTCATTGAATCTTCATAAAGGCCCAATTTGATGGTCACATTTTAATATTGCATTGGGCCTAATGGATGGTTACATGGAGAGATCTCATGCATTCATCTTCGCATGAATCTCTTAGATTGACGGTCAACATTCAATCTTCATTGAGTCATTGGCATTTAAATTTCTTTATAGGCAGTGGTTGTCGACACGATGGTCGAGACGATCTTCTTTTCTTGGCCGACATCCTAGATCCAATAAAAATTCAATACAGGTGTTGGATTCCATTACCATTACTTCAGAAGTGACCCCTACAGGCTGATTTTTTGATGCCACCATGCCTATTCAATTCAGAATGGAGACTTTTTCCCTACAAGTGTATTATGCATGCCATCGACTTAGAGGTTTTCTAGTTGCAGTGATTTCTCATTTCTTTCGAGGGATGAAAGATCTTCTTAGAGGCTTTAATGAATGCATATCAGATCAACTTGTCGATTTGATCCCTTCCCTCTTTGATAGTTTGTAACCTAACATTGGCTAGGGTTAGAGTTTCTTAACTATACTTATCTGAGTTATGCTTGAACTATAAAGGAAAATCTGTAACATTTGTATAGGATCTTCTCTTCTTTTCTCTTGCAAAATTCTTGTTTTTCAGCAACTCTAAATGTTGCCTTGCCTTCCATTAATAAAGTTAGTCTTCTTGCCTTTGTTCAGTTTAAAAAAATGTGTTTATTTCTCTTACCTCTTTATTTGAATGAATCTATTTCTTGCTTCCATTTGCATAAGTGTTTGTGTTGATCCCCTTTTTGGGTGACATCTGAGAGCTATTTATGTTCCTCTTGCCATTCTTCAAAACTCCAACCTTCACTCATCTATAGGGAGCTGAATTAGGTAGAATATTGTGCATACTTGGGGTGGTTTTATTAGTGTTTTGTGTAGTCATAGGCAAGGAGAACACATTTCAATCTAGGTGTGAACCTTTTTTCCTCTTTCAAGCATCCCTCTTTCTCCCTTTTCCCTGTCAAACCAGTAGAATAGTTATTTCAATGTCGAGTTAGTCCAACACTTGCACTCAGATTGGAAAGGAAGTTGACCTTCTCCGAAGACTCAACCTCACTTCTACAAGTCCCACACGTGGGAGGTTGTTTCCATGTTTCACAAGGTTGATCATCACAGGGTGCAAACTTTTATGACAACAGGTCACTCAATAAATAAAAAATAGAGGAAGAAGTAAGGTAAAGACATGGATTCTCAAGGGGACAACAAAAACAAATTTAAGGGTATGCACATTCAAGAAAAATAATCTTGGGAGGGGTCTCTTGAATCCTTGGTTGATAATTGGAACCCCATTAATTGATGTTTTTCTATCTCCTAGGAGCTATTTCTTTTTTTACGATTTTTTTATAGGCTTGTGTGCCTATTATTTGGTTATTCTTTCTAGTTTTTTATAAGTTGTTTATTTTTTTCTATTATGGGATCAAGGCCCTATCCCTATAAATCTAATAAAAAACACTGATATATATGATCTAGGGTGATAAATAGTGAATTTGGAGATTGATAATAGATCTATGAGGATGATACATAAAAGGATTTGGATATGGAAATGTTATGATTTGAATGCATGCAATAATATGACACTAATACTCTTATTATTATATCTAAGATACTCCAACTAAAGTGTGCCCAAATAATTAGGAAAAAATGGTATGGGTATGCAATTTTCACCATTATTTTTTCCTTTATTTTGATGTGCATGCAAACTACTAGACAAATTCATGCCAAAAGAAAATAAATAACATGAAAATTAATTATTTGTGAAATATAAATAATACACATTGATAAAAAATAATAAATTATTCTTAAAATCTTATTACAAAAAGTGCTCCATCAAAAACCTATAAATTATCTAAAAAATCATGTATTAATTTGTATATGTTAAGAATTTGAAAATAATAATAATCAAAACTACTAGAACTTCTTTTAAGGAATTATTGTTCATCTTCAATAAGTACTCCATCAAAAACATATAAAACAATCATGTATTAATTTACATATGTTAATCATTTTAAAAAATAATAATCAAAACCACTAGAACTTATTTTGAGTAATTATCTTTGAAAATGATTAAAGACAAAAGCTAAGGATGACACATTTTACTTATTATAAAAAGTAATAATGGTTTGATGAATTAGAAATATAAAGTTACTCTAACTAAGTGGATAAGGTGTAAAGGAACTTCAACCATGAAAAATGTGATCTAGTTTAATAGATAGATGTAATGATCTTGATAAAAAATTAATGATTACTTTTAAATCTAAAAATAGATTCACAAATTAATTTATCAAATTTCATCGAAAACACCAAAAACTAGTCATCTAGTCTTGCACAAAAAGGAAATCAAATTGAATGAAACTTTATAGAAAACCTTTGGATTGAATTTTTTTTATATCAACAAAAAATATTCAGTTTCGAAATCAAATTTAAAAATTGATATGGCTTCATACACCAAAACATGAGCAAAACCTACAAAACGAGGACAAACTAGGACCACACAATTCACTCAAAACACCACAAACTTGCATTGTCCAATATCTAAAATGAAATTATAGCTTATATGACCTAATAAAAACCTAAATTAGACCCACAATCTGCTTTATTATAACAAAATATTATTTTACCCTTTCTCTCCAAAAATCACAACAAAACCACAAATATAATACATTGGAAACCACCTAGCTCACTCTAAATAGCACAAAATAGAAACAAAATAGTTTCCAAGTGAAAATACTATTAGAGAACCTTATTAAAAGTATAATAATACTAGAATTATTATAAGCAATGCTTCTCAAGAAAATCTATTGTCAACACACCAAATAAACTAGAAATTTTATAATGAAATCATACCAAACTAAACCACACACTGAAACTAGAAAACTACTAAAACCACTTATTCTTCTTCAACATAAATGCAAGATCTAAGCGAGATTTACTTTGAAATAAAAGGGTTTATTTCCTATTACCTTTTGATGCTTATGATTTTTCATCTACAAACCTCTCCATTGAATAAATTTCTTGCAAATCTACAAGTATGAGAGATAAATCTATAATAAGAAATTCCCATAAAATGACCATTTCTACATTTAAATAGGTAAAATTCCTCAAGAGGGTATCTAAGACTCTTAATTTCCAAAGGAAGATAAGAAGCCCTTGATAATCAATTAGCTTTCGATGGTTACCAGTATTTTTTATCATCAATTTTCCACCCAACAATTGCCTATAAAACTCCAAGAAACCCAACACCCAAGAGACCAATTTTGATATTCATTTATCATTTAATTTAATATTATTTTTTCTAATATTATAAATAGTTCAAAATTATTAAACATTAAATCAATATTATTCTCCTTATGCTTGTGCAATTAACCCATAAAAGAGAAAAAATAATATTTTTAAATTAAAGGGGACGTGACAAGTCCTCCATCTTGAAAATCAATTGTCTTCAAGAAATTGTAAATATGTAGGTCTGATATCCTAATTCCCTAGTGTTCTATCATGACAAGTTGCATAAAAAACCATGACTCTATAGATATAAAATGTTGCATATTTCTTCCAAGCACCTTGAAAAAAATTTGAGATGTGTAACTATGTTCAAGAGTTACTTTTTTTTTAAATATCTCCAATGCATAACCAATGTGTCCATGTAATCAATTTCATATTTCCTCCCTTCATAAATTTATCTTTCCTAGATGGGTTCCCAAACTAAATCGATGCATAAGTACTCAACAACTTGTACCAGAAGCTTCAAATACATATGATGATGTTGTAGATCTTATATTTGCTACTAGTAGGAATAAATATGAGTGATGTCATTTTTAGATTCATGGATTGATGCATTAAAGAAATAATTATATAAATAATCAAATTGAGTAGCAAAGCATAGTGAATCCTCTTACTTGTAATAAGAGGAATGGACAAGCATGTAAGGGTTGAAAAATCTCCATGAGTAGCCATAAACTAACATTATTTTTTCCTAGGTCTAAATTTGCCATTAAAACATGTTTCAACACTCATGAATGTCTTCATATAAAATCTTAGGCACGTGTGCCCAATTGAAATAAACCATTCAAAGCTAGATAATGCTATGATTATTCATATAAATGGAATACAATAGTAAGTTGAACTAGCAATATAACCCATATGAAAATTAGAATGACGATCATTGATCTAAAAAATTTAAATTGAAGAAGGGAAAAGGATTAAATAGGAGGGAAGAAACTAATTGAGGAAAAATGAAAAATATTATGAGAGGTTGGAATATGAAATCGCTTCATTAAGAAAGGGACTAGAAAAAAAAACCTCCAAATCAAATAGAAATCACAAATTTGAGAACACCAAGATATTGAATGATATTATAAATTAGTAAAGGTCATCATATATAAAGATTGGCCTTGGATACAAAGAAAGTAAAATGGCCAACAAATAATATTACAAGGAGACACTAAAGAAGTTAAATGAAAAAGAACCAAAAAAGCTATGATAAAACCCTAAAAAAAACCTATCAAAAGTGAAATTAGAAAGAAGGAGGAAAATCAAGTTCCACTAAAAACAAGTCCTCCTAAATGTAAGAAGGAAAAATTCAAAAAGTACTTCCCTCTAAGATATCCATGTTTGACCAAGTTTAAACATTCTTTCTATGGTTATTGATATTTTGTAATCATTTTGGTCATAGAACAAGAGATAATAGAACACATGTAAAAAAATTGGTTGGAACAAGACTAGAAGTCCTTATGGGTTCTCAAGTAGGAACTATAATTCCTTTATTCCTTTAGAAAAATAAATAATATATGCTCAAAGTGTAACAATTATGGATACACAAAACATTTTTGTAGAAATGGTTATGTGGAACAACCTAAATACAACACGAGAGATGATACTATAGCCCAACATAAAAGAGAATATACAAAATTTTGGAGAAGGAAAAAAGAACAAGATAATGATAAGAATTAAAAATATATCCTCATGCAAACAACACTTCATACACAAGAGATATCACTAAATACATAGGGAGAAGTAGGAATTTAGGGAGAGCCAATCATTGCATTATATTTCAGCTCCATAGAGAAGATAACTCAATGATGAAGTCTCAAGGATATTAGAGAAGAAGCAGATATTTCTCATGATCTATTTGTGAATGAAAGTGTAATTAAAATATCATTACCATTGATTTTAGAAGTGGGAGAGCTATTGAAAAAAGGGAAAATGATGTCATTAATATCAAGATGAAGCATTATATAAAGAGGAGTTTTCCTTTATGAAAGTATTGGACATCCTTTTACTTTTCATTTCAAGGGGAGAATTATTTTCATATCATATTCATATATTCTTTGATTTAAAGGTTGAAATCAATGTGTAGACACCTAAATTCAACTTCTTGAATTTGTGATTAATTCAAGTTTAACTTAACCTCTATTTTCTGGTTGCAATAATTAATTAAATTAAATTAAATTAATTATTAGCTCCTTTCATAATTAATTTTACAATTAATAGTGTCTACTCATTCTTATTTTAATTAATAAAACCCAACCTAGCCACAAATTAAGTCTCACACAAGGCCAAAGATCTTTATAGAATTCAAAAGGAAAGCCATCGCACCTAGGATCCTTATAGGGTTTTTCTTGCTTCTGTCTTCTATCTATTTTTGAGTAAGCCTATCATCACAAAATATTTATTGTGAGACTTTTTTGGGTTTATTAAGGCCTCATCTAGCCTCAACCAAACATTTGATATTGGTGTTGGAGCATTGGTGACTAGCGATCATGGCACCCCTGAACAAACAACCCAAGAAATTTGTTCTCAAAGTCTTTCATGAGGTATGTCTACTAGGTCCCCTGGTGTTGTTTTGTTTATTCAAGATTCTAATAGTGAATGCTAGTGGCTTGAATAGTTTACTTTGATTGGGTATTTTGTAGGGAGGATTCCACCTGAAACCATGCTCCATGACTAGGTTGCTAAGACTTGGGCCCCTCATGGGGTTCATCTTGATGGCATCCAAAATATTACCAAAGGTTTTTTTTGTTTAGTTTTGTTGAGCCAAACCATGTTCAAGCCATTTTTCAAAATGGGTCTTGGTATGTTTCATCTTCCTTGTTCATGTTTCAGCCTTGGTTGAGAGAGTTTTATGTCTTTAATGACAAGAAACTCAAGGTCTCGATCTAGATTGAGTTTACTAGCCTCCCTTTGCCTTGTTGGCATTTTTTGCAAACCATTTCCCAAGCTATTGGCAAGGTAGTTTGTGTTAAGTCTAACCATTTTTACCATTCCCATCCTTAGAAGAGGGTCTATATTGAGGTAGATTTGTCTCATGACCTCAAAGAGACTATTGATATTTAGATAGGAAGTCTTTGTCACTCGCAATGAGTGCTTTATATGAATTTTCTCAATACTTATTTTTATTATAAGTATTTTGAGCATAAGATCAAGGAATACCCTTTGCCTTCTCTATGGTTGAAGGATCCTCCCAAGGAGTCTAAGTTGTTATGCTCTTTAGAGGGCCTTAAAAATGAGGAATGATGGACAATAGTTTCTTGTGGAGGGAAAATTTTACCACCAACCTCAACTTATGAGAAGCAAAAAAGCTCTATTTCCTTGGAACCATAGCCACATCTACAACCGTAGGCACAAATCAATCTTTACCTCAATTATAGGTGCAACCTACTATTTCAAACCCTTCTTCCAATGGGAAGGAATCTTGTACTCCTATGGCTACAGATCATTTGATTCATGTCACTTAGGCTCAAATTCCTTAACCTGCCTCGGTGTTATCCACTCTTCCTAATTATCTCCACCACTCTCACAACCATTATAGACATGTAGAGGTGGGATATGTAGCTCTAGAAAAACATAGGGTTGCCTACCCTAGTTTCCAGGAAGCATCAATTTTTTTGTAGAATAGCTTCCTCTCTTGGGGATGAGGATACTATGCAATAATTTGAATCATGAACAATCTATCATAGAATTTATAAGGTCTCATTGACCTCACCATAAAGTATTCTAGGTAGGATACTTGACAAAAATGTCTTGGTTTAGATGTATTTTATCTTCAAGAAATTAAAATTGCTTCATTCATGCTTTCTAGTTCATGCAGAGTTATTTGGCCAACTAGCCTAGTCTTCGCTTCTTCTCATGAGGTAGGATAGGGAGGTATTTTCACTCTCCTTGTGCCATGTTGGAAATATTCTATAGTGGCTCAGGGTTAGATCCCACTCAGTAGCTTGTCCGAATCCTCATGTTTGTGAATAATAATTCCTTTGGGATCATTAATGTTTATGCTCCCAATGATGTTGTTGAAAGATCTTTGTTGTGGCAATGGATTTTTGATTCATTGCCACTTGCTACTTGGGTTTTGTGTATCAACTTCAATATGGTTGAGGTTGCCTCTAACAAGGAAGGTTCAATTCCCTTTTGATGGATAGCTGGTGAAAGGGAGGTGTGTTTTTACATGCACAATAAATTGGATCTGTTTTATCCTAATACAAATCGTTGTCATCCTCATGATATTTGGCATACATGGAATAATTTTTTATCCTGTACTAACAAAGTTTTTGGTGCATTCACGATTAGGAGAGTCCTCAAGGAGAACAATCCAGACCATGCAGAAAATTAAAATAACTCAAACAACACAATATGATGGAGGCAATGTAGAATTAGATTTATTAAATCAAAGAAATTGATTACAAACTGCCCACAACATGTGGGCTACAACATTTGACTCACATGCCTAATTATAGAATATGTATGTTAAGCAAACATTCGGCTCAAGCAAGAATGTGAGCCAACTCTAGAGTATCTAAGAATTATGTATATCTTTTATATTCTAATCACTGCCTACTACATGTTAGATTGCATTGATTGATGTGATCAAGGATGATCCATGTCAGCCCAAGATGAAACAAATGCTGATGCATCAAGATGAAATGTGAAAACAACAAGATCAACCTTTGTTAAAGAGATTCCTTTGAAAAATATAAAGGATGAAGTACATACCCAAGGGAAGGTCGGCCACATGCCAAGGAACGTTGGAAACAAAAAACTAAAGCTCTGCAAGCTACAAAAGAGATCTGCAAGATTCACCAATAGCAAATAGGTCCAAGCAATTCTGGTGTTCTAAGCTAGAAAACTGTCTCGTATTCCAAAAGTGATAACATGTCGAGAAAAGATCCAAATGTCCTACGAACCAAGAATAAGGTAGATGAACATACCCACAATCAAAATCCAACTCTGTAAGATCCGGTGAGAAAATGCAAATAAACACTGAATGAAACGTTGAACTACAAAAACAAGAACAAACTAAAAAGGAAATGTTTTTGGTTGATGCAAGATTGCCAAGAACCAAGGATGCTCCTACATTATCTTTTAAATGGATTGATCATGCCATGATAATGACACAATATGTTTTCTCTTTTTGGTACTATCAAGATCTCCTATTTTTTTCTCTCCCCAAGGTTACCTTGTTAGACCATTATCCCATCAAGTTCAACATTTAATGACAAATGTGTCATGTATGTCTATCCAAGACTCAATTTTTTTTTAAATAATTCCTTTCTAAGTCACCAATCCATGATGGCCCATAATTCTATTTAGAGGACAACTTACTTTATTCAAATTTATGGAAGACAGTTAGCTATGTATCACCGACAATCATATGAGGCTACTACCCTAGAAATTTTCCATTCCATAGAGGCTCTTGTGACCAGTTCTTTTTATCCCACTCTATAAGTTAGGGTTTCTCAACTTTGTCACTAGAAGTAGATTGTTGATAGCCATGTTGCTTTTGGTTCCCAAATCAAGGCTCAACTTCACTTGCTTAAGTTTGGGGATGAAGCTTCCAAGGGATTTTTCTTGGATTTGCATGCTAGTCATTCCTCCCCTGGCATCAAGAGGATTAAGGAAGGGTAAACAATGTTTTTTAAGATATTAGACAGTCTCTAGGCATTTGTGTTCCATTATGAGAAGGTTTTCACTTCTCAAGATGCTTCACCTAAGCACGATAAACTCAAAGGGATTGTCTTAATGTTGTTTCCTCTTAGTTTGTTGAAGCCCAAATGGCTTTCTATGATCAATTACACACCATTCAGGACCTCAAGGAACCCACCTTCTCCATTGTTGATGATAAGGTTTCTAGGGGCAATGACTTTCCTTACAAATTTCATATATCTCTTTGGCCTTGTGTGGGACCTGATTTGCATAAGGTCTATTTGGAATCCTTTCATTCTCAATCCCTTGGCCAGTTTATTAATAAAGAACATACAAAGTTCATACCTAAAGCCGACAACCTTGAAGACATCTACAATTGGAGGTCTATCACCTTGTTGAATGTCTCCTATAAGATTATTTCCAAGGCTCTGGCTTTGAAAATTCATCATCTTCTTCCACAGATTGTTCGCCCTAAGTAGACTGGTTTCATTAAATCTTAAATTACTCTAGAAAACATCATTCTAGTGTGGGAAGTCATGGAGTGGGCTCGTCAATCTAAGTAGAGTTCCCTCTTTATTAATATCAACTTTGCCAAATCCTATGATAGAATTGAATGGCCTTTCATTCTTGCCATGTTGGAAGCTCTTGGTTTTGGCCCTCGCTTATCCTGTCCATGAAAATGCTTTTTGTGGATGTTTTTTCTTGCATCACCATTAATGCTTTTCAATCCTTAGCTTTTGGGTTTTTCAGATCTATTCATCAGGGTTACCCTGTGACTTCTTCTTTATATGTTTTGGTCACCTAGGGATTTGGGTATTTACTCATCAATGATATTTCACAAGGTAGGTTAGGGGCATTTCATTCCTTGAGTCTTCTTCTCAACTTGTCAATGACCATTTTGTAGATATTTTTTTCTCACTGTCATCAAAGATGAACAATTGTCATAAACACCTTGTGATTCCTTGGTACCTTTTGTTTAGCCTCTAAGTCTTCTATTCAATGACACAATACCTAGAGAAACATGAAATCCTTCCTTTCACCCCCTGCCAGATGCTTTGGTATGGATGGACGTGGATTGGTCATGGTGAAATTTTTTGATTCATGGGAATCCCCTTTTTTTTTCAAGTATCTCCTGTGGACCTCTAGAATGCAATTCTCAATAGAATTGAGAAGAAAGTGGCTTATTGGATCACCAAGCTGCTTTCTCTTCCAGGGAAGTTTTATATTTTCTCCAAGATTTTGGCTACCACTCATGTTTATTATTCTTATTATTGGGCTCCCTCTAAATCCTCTTATAGCAAGCTCAAAAAACTTCTTAGAGACTTTTTATGGGCCTCGTCTATGGACCACCATGAATTTCACAATGTGGCTTGAGAGTTTTGTTCCTTTCCTAAAGAGTCTAGTGGCCTTGAACTTCTTTCTACTCACTAATAGGGCCTTTCTCTATGTTTCAAATGGGTTATATGAGCCATTACTGGTAATGAATCTTGGAAGATTCTTCTTTGCCATTGCATTTTTTTAGGTTTTCCTACTAATATACCTTCTTGGAAGGTGATTGGATTTTAAGCTCTTCTCACTATGAATGATGTCATGTAGATAATAGGTACTTTTATGGCCACAAAGCATTTGGAAAGGTTGGGAAGCTATCTATATATGATAAAAATGGATAACAACAATATTGAAAGACTAAATGAATTCAACCACAAAACCCTAGCCTAACAACCACAAAGATCCGCCATAACATATGAAGATTACCTAAGACAATGCAAATCAAATAAAATCATAAAGATTATACCATCACATGTCCAACAGGGTTTGGATCTCCATTCTTCCCATGTCCAATAGGGTTTGGATCACCATTCTTCCTATCTCCATTGATCTTGCTTGATATATTTGCTCTCAGATTTTATGTGTGCACAAGAGCTCAACAAAGAACGGAAATGTGGTTGCAAGTAGGCTTGATCGCATATGAAAGTTCGAATGCTAGGATGCTTTTTTTTTAGAATCATTAGGCTTAGTAATGAAGAAAGCATCTCCTTATATAGAAGATACTATAAGAAATGGAGGGATAAGATTAAGAGGTGTAAAAGATAAATGGTCGGCTAGGATTAGAGGGTAGGTAGAGAAAATAAGAAAATAATGAGAGGGTAGGTAGTGTAGGAATTAAGAGATGAATGACATGTGTCATGGATAGAAAAGGCTAATGAATTAATTAAATAAATAAAGATTTAATTAATTAATAGAGGAAATGGGATCAATTAAATAAATAAGATATTTATTTAACTTAAGAGGAAAGGATAATTTAAATAAATAAAGGTATTTATTTAAATGAGGCTAGAAGAGGATAAATGAATTAATTAAATAAATAAATAAAGATTTATTAAATTAATAGAAGAATTAGGCTAAAATAATTAAATAAATAAACATATTTATTTAATTAGATAGGACAATTTTAGGTGTCTACATTTTGCCCCTCTTTGAGACAATGCAACTTGTCGCGTTGTTTCAAAGAAGATAAGATGAACTGATAAAAAGTTGCCCCAAGATGGGAATGATATGCCCCCTCGAGAGATTGGATGAAAAATGTCTGAAAAGATCGTAGACAATCTCTCAATAAGAAAGAAAGGCTAGAAGGACTGACAAGATAGGATAGAGTGACAAAGTCATGGGATAACGAAGACTGACCCAAGAGACGAGGGCTAGGGCTAGGGCTAGGGTAGTCTATAAGATAGACCACGAGGGGAAATCATCCTCATTGTCATCCACATATCCAAGAGATCAGAGTGCAGAGACAATAGAGCAGTAGCAATCAGCAGCGATGGCTTTCATTCACAGATTCAATCATGTTCACTGATTTCAGAGGCCAATAGATGCAGGAGAGCCGGTAAGTACCGCAAAACCTCCTTGTACTTTGTCACAATAAATGTTGTCATAAATGCATGTTAGGTAGCACATTTAATGCATTTTAGATTTGTCAAGCAGGGGTAAAAAAAGCTAAGGCACGTCTATGCTGGTGCCAGGCACGTCTGGGTTGGCTAGGCGCATTTGTGTTTGTAATGCAAAGGCATTTGTGTCAGATGCAAGCGCGTCTGTGTTGTGCAAATGCATGTATGCTATATGGGTGCGTCTGTGCAGAGAAGAGGCACATCTATGTATGTTAGGCACATCTGTGTAGAGAAGACGTGTATGTGTAGTATGTAAGTGTGTTTATGTCATAAAGGTACATTTATGTCTTCTAGGTTGAATCGACAGTTCTGTGATGAACATACATTGTCGATTGGATAAGCTGTTGAGAGGATACACTCAAGCAGGTCCTCTAAGGAAGACTAGGATAGCAGATAGGGCTAGGATTGATAATTTTGTGATAGAACATATGTTGCCAATTAGGAAACTACTCAAGAGGATACACTCAAGAAGAGGCCCTAGGATAGGATAGATCGAGGCACTTTGTGATGAATAGGGAATGCCAAAACATAGTACTTTGTGATGAACAGGGAGTACTAAAAAAAGAAGCACTTTGTGATGAACAGGGAGTGCAAAAAAAATGCAGTACTTTGTGATGAATAGGGAGTACCACTAGGATAAATAGCAACACTTTGTGATGAATAGGGAGTACCACTAGGATAAACAACAATACTTTGTGATGAACAGGGAGTGTTACTAGGATAGAGCGCCATAAGCATTAGAATAAAAAGCAGCATTTTGTGATGAACAGGGAATGCCACTTTGATTGACACAATTGATTTGCTTGACTGCAGGAAGACCTACCTATGCTGGAGTCATGAGAGATATTCTCGTTGACTCAGAGTTTGCAAGTAGAGCTGACATTCAAGGAGAGAGCAGCGGTTCAGGCTATGGGCCTATGACACATTTTGTATGTGCCTGAGTTTCGAGCGAACATGGGGTTGCTAAGTGTGCTGGCTGAGAGATGGCACTCAGAGACTTGCAGATTTCATTTGTTTATGGGTGAGATGACAGTCACCTTGGAGGATGTTTACAGGATACTAAGGATACCGATCGATGGGGAGTTAGTTCCTTACAATCGAGACGAAGACAGGGATGCACTGAGATGAGTGTTTCAAGATCCAAGACTAGAGATGAGGACTGGACATGTGGCTTGGGATACCATGACATGGATAGGATTAGCACTACTAGCAGTACTGGCAAGAGTGATCAGTGGGTTCCTCTATTTGGATAGGGCAACATGAGGATTGGCTATGGGATGGGGTGGTACACTGGAGACATTGGTGAAACAACACACCAGATTTGCATGGGGACCGTGTCATCTGGCACATTTGTATTATGAGCTACATCAGTTTGTATACCATGGATTGACAAGATTGGGCTGTGGAGTTACACTATTGCAGGTGTGGGCATATGAGCATCTGCCAGTGACACGACCGATTCATTTCAGAGGCAGGGGCCATGGGCGCAGTTTTGTACATCTGTATGACATGATTACATCTTAGTCACAGATTGGGAGATTAGAGTACTAGTGCAGGGTCATTGATGAGATTGACACTGTAGTATGGAGGTCATACCGAGAGTGTGAGAAGTGGGAGGATGAGGCAGTGGAGCTGCCATATACATTTCAGAGCAGGTGTCTGATTGGGCAGATGCCATATGTTCTTGAGAGGCAGTTGGTGGATAGGGTGGGCAGGTAGTTCGGCAGGATACAGTGGATGCCACGGGGTTTCAGGATGTATGCTCAAACAGTGAGATATATAGTGCATTTCGGGCCATTGTCATATGATCAGGCAGTGATGCAGCTAGTAGAGATGATTCCCTTGCCTTGGGATATGTGACTAGAGATAGAGGATATAGGGATGGATGCAGAGTATACTACATATTGGGGTGAGCATCCGTTTCCATGGTTGATGGATCCCAAGGAGCTGATAGATGGAAATGGCGGAGGTGATGGGGATGATGATGGAGATGGTGAAGGTAGAGGTCGATGGAGGAGGTAGGGTATAGTAGGAGAGAGGAGAGTGGTTTCAAGGAGGGAGGGTGGAGAGGAGAGGCAGACTCGATAGGTTCACATGGTGAGGGGCAGAGGCAGATTGCCTTTACAGGTGATAGCAGCACAGGGTCCCAGACAAGTACAGGGATAGGGATAGGGACAGGGACAGCTGTAGCCACAGGAGTAGCCACAAGGTGAGCGAGGAGAGGAGGAGGATGAGTTGTTGGAGTTGAGGGAGATCTATCAGGGATAGGCAAATGAGATCCAGGATCTCGAGCAGGAGAGGGATAGGCTCAGAAGATAGCTGAGGGATACTGAGCAGGAGAGGGATCAGGCTATCTAGCGTTATACAAAGGTTGAGACAGCACTGAGGGCAGGGAGACAGGAAGCAGAGGATACAGGGGCCAGATATTCCTATGTTCTGCGAGCCAGGGAGGAGATAGGCTGCTAGAGAGACCTATACTATGGGGCAGTGCCACCAGAGCAGTGAGCTAGGAGCTTCCATAGACCATCGCGGATAGTGATGACCATTGGAGGGAGGGACAGGAGACAAGTGTCTAGCGATGGGGTCATGGGTCCTCAACCACCACCAGAGAGAGGGGATAGGAGAGATGATCTAGGGGTGGGTCCTTCCAGGGCTCAAACTCTGTCGAGGCCAGCTGGCTCCAAGGGAGGGAGTTCATCATAGCCTTAGAGGGCTCCCTATGTATCAGTTTTGTACCATTTTGTATGATGACACCTTCGGGTGATTGTAGCCATATGATTTTGGCATCATTGTATCATGACAGTTATGATTATATATATATATATGAGATTCATCCTTGCGACAACTATATGCATGTGTACCTATGTGATGCTTTTATATGATGCATGTATCTATGTGATGGTTATGATATGGATGCAAATATGTACATGATGAAATGCAATATTTTTGTTCTTTTATGTTTTTATATGTTATGCATATGCAATTGTGAATATAAGAAATGCATATGAATATGATGATGATGTAAAATGTACTAACATGTGTTGTGTGCAGAATGTGATGCAATTGTGATATCTATATGTATGTATGAAATGCTTATATGTGGTAGTGCAGGTGCAACTACATGAAATGCAAATATTTTTGGTGTCATTATACTCAGTCATGTGATAGCAGGCTACATGGACTCAAGCAGGATGATGGAGGTCAATCAAGAAAGGGGGATGGAAGATAGAAGATATAAAAGTGAAAGAGCTTCTTGTGCGTTATCATCATTGAGCTTTATTATGGTGAAATAGGTTATGACAATCAAGGCATATGTTTGACCCAGAAAGTCATTGTACCTATTTGCATGGAGATCAAATAGTTGCAAACAAGGAATGCCCTAGTTCATACTAGACCCACAGTGTCCCCATATCCTTGGACAAGTCATAGCATTACTAAGAGACAATCCACAAACAGCAAAAGAAAAATAGGTGACGATACCCCATCCTCGCCTTTCTAGTCAAAGACATCCTGGAGATAAAATCTCTAGTCAAAGACATCCTAGAAAAGCTAAAAGACATGTAACGAAAAGATAAAATCAAAAGAAAACCAAGACTCGACACCAACATCCACTGTAGTCCTCAATTTTAGTGTCTCTTGTCACTTGCATAAGTCTATTTAATTGTGGTCACAATGTTTACTTTCACAAAAGAATAGATAGCACTGAACCATAATGTTGTCTGAGTCTGTTGAAAGATTTGATTTGTTGAAGCCCATTTTTGTTGTTGTGTCTCATCTAAAATTGACTAAATCCATGCAACTGATACTTTATTGCGGAGAAGACAACTTTATTGCGGACTGGTGATGCAAATGTTGCTTTATTGTGGATTGTGCGCGGATAGACTGAAGAAAACTGGAAGAAACTGTACTCCTCAGAACATGTTATGCTCTTAGTTCCACAACCATCACTAGACATAGGATTTTCTTTAGCCACAGATAGGAGCTAATTTATTATGGATTGAAACGAGTGAAAAGGAAGGATTATTATGAATGGCTAACCAATCTTAGGTAGATCAATAACAAGCCATGATGAGAATGGGTAAGTTTATTATGAATGGGTAGGCTGTGAGTGTGTGCAAAGTGAAAGGATGAAAGTGAATCCTGAAGGAGGGAGGAGAAATGTCTCTACACATGGTGTCGGTGACCTGGTTTTCACCATGGTACTCGCCCAGGGCACCACCGAAGTGGTTTTCACCATTGGAAAAAAAATGTTTTTTCTTTACTTTTTTCGATTTTTTTTTGTGTCACAAGGAACCTATTTGCCAGGTTTTCACCAAGTAACATTTTTTATTTTTATGATTTTTTTGTATTTTGAATTTTTTGATTTTTTTTTGTATTTTTGATATTTAGGATATTCGGAAGAGCTATGTGTAAAACCTACGAAGGTGCATGCTATTGATAGGATCGTCCAAAGGTTCGCTATTTGGAGTTGAAAGCTGATATGCATCAGATCCATAGGTTGTTGTAATGATATAAGGACCAAGCCAATTTGGTTCAAATTTGCCCTTCTTCTCTCTGTCTTGCTGATTTTTAGGATTTTCTCTGAGAACTAAGTCACCTACCTCAAATGTGTGAGGCTTGACTTTATGATTGTAGCTACGACTCATTCATTGTTGATAAGCCTTGAGATGATTAAAAGCAGTTTGTCTTCGTTCATCCAATAGTTCAAGTTCATGTAAGCGAGAGACCCTGTAGTCTTCATCACTAATAATGTTTTGCAAAGAGACTCGTAAAGAGGGTAACTCGACCTCAATAGGAAAGATAGCTTTAGTGTCATAGACAAGTGAATAGGGTGTGGCTCTTGTAGGTGTGTGGACGCTTGTGCGGTAAGCCCAAAGTGCGGGATTAAGTTGGATATGCCAATTGCAGCCAGCATCATCGACTATCTTTTTTAGGATTTTAAGAATGGTTTTATTAGACGCCTCAGCTTGATCGTTGCCTTGGGGGTAATAAGGTGTGGAGAAATGATGGGTAATATGGAAGCGATCACAAAGTTCACAAACATCCTGATTTTTGAAAGGATGCCCGTTATCGGTGATGATGGAGACAAGAATACCATATCGACAAATGATGTAGTTGAGAATGAGTGTAGCAATTATTTTCCTAGTGACTTGTGTAAGAGGCACGACTTCGATCCATTTTGTGAAATACTCTATGGTGGTGATGATGAATTTGTGGCCATTGGAGGAAGGAGGGTGAATCTTGCCTATGAGATCGAGTCCCCATTGACAAAAGGGCCAAGGAGTCGCAACTAGTTGAAGTTCTTGTGTTGGTGCATGAATGAGGTCTCCATGAAGTTGACACTGCTTACATTTCTTGACAAACTGATATGAGTCTTTTTCCATATTGGGCCAGTAATATCTCATCCTGATGAGTTTCTTGGCTAAGGTAGGACCACTAGAATGTGGACCACATATCCCCTCATGAACTTTGCGTAATGCAATCTGAGCTTCATCCCTTTCTAAACATCTGAGAAGAGTGCCATCTAGACCTTGACGGTATAGGATATTGGCTAAAATGATGTATTGAGAAGATTGGCGAATGAAAGTGCGACATTGGTTGTTGGTTAAGTTAGGGGGAAGGGTATTATTGTGAAGGTATGTGAAAATGGAACCATATAACTGGGAATCAAGACCAACGATACATATCATCTCAGTAGGAATGATCTCATATGAGGAAACCAAAAGGTTATCCACCAAGAACTCATAGTGGGTTTCATTCTGTGGTAGATCGATTAGTGAAGCAATAGTAGCCATAGCATCTGTGGCTCGATTCTACTCTCTTGGTATCTGCTCAAAGTCTAACTTCATGAAATGTTGTTTCAGGTCATCCACCATTCTTTTGTAAGGCATTAATTTTTCATCCTTAGTTTGGTAGTCATCAGTTGCTTGACGAATTACAAGTTGAAAATCCCCAAAAACATGAAGTTCCTGGATCTTCCACTGAACTGCAATCTGTAATCTAGTTGTTAATGCCTCGTATTTTGCTATGTTATGAGTGCAAGGAAATGATAATTGATATGATTTTGGTATGGAATCCCCTTGAGGTGTGATGAAGAGGATGCCAGCTCCTACACCATGTTGTGTGTATGAGCTATCAAAGTATAGTTGCCAAGGCTTTGCGTGTGACACTATCAAGATGGATTCATCTGGAAATTCTGAAGTTAGAGGAGCATCATCTATCATGGGAGCATCTGCTAATTGATCTGTGATAGCTTGTCCTTTTATTGCTTTTCTGTCCACATATTCAATGTCAAAATCACTCAGGAGCATCACCCATTTGTCTAGCCGCCCAGTAAGCGTTGCTTTATTGAGAAGGTATTTCAATGGATCGATCCTTGTGACCAGCTTAGTTTTATGAGTTAGCATGTAATGTCATAATTTTTGCAAAGCAAAGACTACAGTGAGACATGCACACCCAATTAGTGTGTAGTTTAGCTCATATCCCACCAAAGTGCGACTGATGTAGCAGACTGCCTTTTCTTTGCCCTCAACATCTTGTTGTGCTAAGAGTGCCCCTAGTGCTGTTGAAGTAGCGAATATGTATAGTAATAGGGGTTGATCCAGAACTGGTGGCATCAAGACTAGCGGATTCAAAAGATAATCTTTGAGTATCCGGAAAGCCTGTTGATAGTTATCATCCCATTTGTAGTTGATGTTTTTGTCTAGCAAGTGCTAAAAAGGATGACATTTATCCGCAAGTTGTGCTATGAATCTTCGTATGGACTGGAGTCTCCCTTGCAAAGATTGAAGTTGACTGATATTTCTCGGTGGTTGCATCTCTAGGATGGCCTTGACTTTGGCTAGATCGGCTTCAATTCCTCTTTTCGAGACAATGAACCCCAGGAGCTTCTCGGAGGTTACTCCAAAGACACATTTCTTGGGCTTTAATCTTACTTTGTATTTTTCCAACCGATCAAAAAATGACTAAAAGTATGTCCAAATGTGTATCTCTATCTATTGATTTTCCCAAGAGGTCATCAACATAATCTTCCACCGTAATGTGCATGAGATCATGAAAGATAGTAGTAATGGCTCTTTGATATGTAGCACCTGCATTCTTTAGCCCAAAGGGCATGACATTCCAGAAGAAAGTTCCCCAAGGACAAGTAAATGTTGTTGTGTGTTGATCCTCAGATGCGATTTTTATTTGATTATAGATAGAGAATCCATCCATCAAAGATAACATCGCATGACCTGCTGTGAGATCTACGATCAGGTCAATATTTGGCAATGGAAAATCATCCTTAGGATAAGCTTTGTTGATGTCTCTAAAATTTGTGCATATTTTGATGCTACGATCTAGTTTGCTGACAGACACTAAGTTGGAGATCCATTCAGGATAGTCAATTGGACGTATGAATCCAACATCCAATAATTTTTCAAGCTCTGCTTTGACTAACAATGCCACTTGTGGATGCATCTTTCTTAATTTTTGTTTCACTGGTTTTGCCCCCGGTTTGACTATCAAATGATGCATTACTAAATCCGGATCTAGTCCAGGCATATCAGCATATGACCATGCAAAATTGATTTGTCACTGTGTGAAGAAACTTATGAACTCTGATCTTTCTATCTTTATTAGAGAATGTACTAGGAATATGTTATGTGGAATTTCTTTTGTACCAATGTTTGTTTTGATGGTCTCCTCTACCAACATAGATGATTTTTATTCATATGATGTCGGGAGAATGTCGAGCCTTCCATCTTCGGGTGCCTTAGAGAGGTTTTTGCCCTCAGATACGTCCTTTCTTTTTACTTTTTTGGGATCAGACAATGCCACAATGTGGTTTTCACCATAAGACCCTTGATTTATTTTTATTTTTATGTTTTTGCGATTGGAAGGCCCAACACCCTCACCAAAATATACCATGTTGTTGAGTTCTATAGTGTACACTGCCTTATGGTCCCCAGGGGGCAGATCATCTCGTATGCCTAGATAGTCAATAAAGGCTTCATCATTTTGGAATGTGTCAAATTGTACAGGTCCTTCATGGTCCCAGTCAATAAGTTGGTGGTGGACAAGGGGAAGACCTTCAATGTTTTCAAAGTCAATAGGACTAAGGGTGAAGATGCAGTTATATTCATGTATGTTGAGGTCATCATTGGCACTCTCCTCATCCATCTCGATCGTGAATGAATCCAAATTGTCATTACTAGTAGCGCATTCCAGGACAGGTATCCTCGTTCTTTGTGATTTCAACCTAGAACATAGAGGCAAGGACTATGTGGGATCCTCAGGGGTTGTTTCTTGACCAATTTTGATTTTTTTATAAAATTCCTCTTCTTCTGTGGGTTCACCTAGTTCTCTGAATGTCTCGGTGGGTTCATAGTCACTGAAGGATTTGTCTGAACCCCATTCCTATCCATTGGAGTCAGTGAAGTAATGGTTCTCTTGTTAATTTTTGGGAACGGGTTTCAACCATGAACTAGGTATTGACCAAGATGTGTGAGACTAGATGAAAATGGAAAGAGTATGGAAGACCAAGAGTTGGATGGAATTTAAATGAATCTGAGGTGTTCTTGCAATGTCCAAAGTGTAAGACCAAGTATGTATGTAGTAGAGTAGGTGTGGCTTCCAAAGAGATTATAGTTTCTCTTGATGAGGTAAGTTGACCTTGACTCTAAGTAAGACCAAATGAGACCCAAAGGTGATAGACCTTGATGAGGGACCACTTAGCAAAATGTTGTTATATGTAGTGTGTTGACAAAGTAAGGTTGAGGACAAGCAAGTGACCTTTTGACTCAAGTTTAGAACAATGTGAATGTAATGTAAGATGTAAAGTAATGATAGACTTTGTGAGACCCAAAGATGGGTTGAATTCTAGATGAAAACCCGGAGAGATAACCTAGGAAGCTCAATAAGTCAAAAATTGATTGTTCTTGTTTGTTGGACTATAAAAGTTTTTCAATTCTGAACACAGACGTGCCTGTATACTTCATAGATGCATTTATATGACACAGATGTGACTTTGTCAGATACAAATGCGTTTCTGAAAACTGAGTGCGATTTTTCCAATTTGTGAAGTTGTTTTGTTGTGACCCAATCTAAATTTTTGACTATTTTTCATGACAAGAGGACACAATGTTGATGAAGACTCAAAATGACTCAAAGAAAAGTGTGTTGTTTGATGTAAAATTGTTTTGCATACACTTGAAGACACAAAAGACACAATGTTTTGTTGTTTGATCTTGAATGTTTGATTGTTCAAAAGAAGACAAGCACAATTCTTATGGCTAGCCAGGACAATAGTTGTTGATCTTACATGGGGTTTCCCCCAAGGCTACGCTATTCAGATGGGATACTTAGATGCTTGACCCCACTAGCTCCACCCTTGGCACTCACTTCTCGGGGCAGCCAAGCATCGGTCCCAACGAAAAATCCCCATGGCGAACTTTGTATCTCTACTAAGAACCGTATGTGTGTAGGTCACTCCAGAGGTCTGACCTCCTGACCCAACAACTAGAAGGATTTTGGCTTTCTAAAACAAAAAGGTGCTAGTAAGGGCATCCGCTCATGTGGCCATACATGTGGTACTTTCAGCTCTGTAAATACAGAAGGCTCCCAGCCGGTAGGGGTTACGCCCAACAAATGATCAAATAAATTTGATCAAAGGGGTTTATGGGGAGACATAGTGTCGGTATGAACTAATCAACACACATTATCCATGGTTTTCACCATGAATACAGTTGTTTATAGTGATTCGGAAGAGGTGGGTTTTCCTCACTACCACTTGGGTCATTCTCTCCTCACTAGTAGTTCTAATGACCACACGGGGAGACAGGCCCTCTAAAGATTAAACAAAAAGAGCCTATTGCTTAAGACACAAAAGACACTGGTTCAATTTTAGTGCACCAATTGAAGTGTTTGCTAGTCTATGAAAACAAGGCACACAATAAAGATCAAAAACCCTTATCAAGGTCCTGCAACAAATATCTATTAGTAATTTGGATTATTTCAAATGATCATGCCTTCCTGCAAGCACACAAGTTAGGTAAATTTTAGATCCAAAAGACTTTGTGAAATAGGGGCCTTCGACAAAACAATTTTTCTTTCAAGACAAGCTGCACCAATTTTGTTAGCTAGATTAGAAGATGTTAGCTCAATATAAACCAGATCTGAAATCTGAATGACCAAAAACTGAATCACAAGAAACTGAAATGCAAAAGATGAATCATAAACACGGTTAACACTAACACAAACGCTATAGAAATATGCAAACGTGCCTAGGGAACACAGACGTGTCTAAATGCTTCATAGACGCGATTAGGTAACACAGACGCGGCACTGTAATCTGCAAAAAAAGTAAAAATACTGTCGAAGATGTAGACGCGATCCCAAATGTCACAGATGCGGTAGAAAATCAAAAACGCGATCTCAAAATGCACAAACACAAAAATGTCAAAATGTTGTTGAAAATGTCATATCTGCAACTTTGAAAACACAAAATCTACAACAAAAGATGTTAAATGCAAAAGGGACAAGAGTCCCACTGGGCATGCCAAAAAATTTATGATGAAAATGGATAACAACAATATTGAAAGACTAAATGAATTCAACCACAAAACCCTAGCCTAACAACAACAAAGATCCACCATAACATATGAAGATTACCTAAGACAATTCAAATCAAATAAAATCACAAAGATTATACCATCACATGTCCAATAGGGTTTGGATCTCCATTCTTCCTATCTCCATTGATCTTGCTTGATATATTTGCTCTCAGATTTTATTTGTGCACAAGAGCTCAACAAAGAACGGAAATGTGGTTGCAGGTAGGCTTGATCGCATATGAAAGTTTGAATGCTAGGATGCCTTTTTTTTAGAATCATTAGGCTTAGTAATGAAGAAAGTATATCCTTATATAGAAGATACTATAAGAAATGGAAGGATAAGATTAAGAGGTGTAAAAGATAAATGGTCGGCTAGGATTAGAGGGTAGGTAGAGAAAATAAGAAAATAATGAGAGGGTAGGTAGTGTAGGAATTAAGAGATGAATGACATGTGTCATGGATAGAAAAGGCTAATGAATTAAATAAATAAATAAAGATTTAATTAATTAATAGAGGAAGTGGGATCAATGAAATAAATAAGATATTTATTTAATTTAAGAGGAAAGGATAATTTAAATAAATAAAGGTATTTATTTAACTGAGAAATAAGGCTAGAAGAGGATAAATGAATTAATTAAATAAATAAAGATTTATTCAATTAATAGAAGAATTAGGCTAAAATAATTAAATAAATAAAGATATTTATTTAATCAGATAGGACAATTTTAGGTGTCTACACTATCAAACCCTATCTTTAGTGGGATGGTTTTGGTTTTAGAGATGGTCTCTCATTCAACCAACATAACATTTAGTGGTCTCCGCTCATTAAAATTTAGGAGCTTCCCTTGGATCGAGTGTCTAGATTTTGTTATCTCTACTTTCACAAGCATGGCATTAATACTCCCTAAGACTTCTTTTCTAGAGTTAATATGAGCCTTTGATCTTGGGAGGATATAAGAACTCAGTTTCAACTTGGCCAATTAGATCGACCGACATTTGATACTGTCATCTTGGCTCTACCTCTGAATAGGCTACACAAGCTAGGTATTTATTTAATAAAACCTTGGTGGAAAGACTAGTGTTGGTTTCCCAACACAGACTTTTGTAGTTACAAACCCCAGATGGGGTATGGTTGGCTCTCTCTGCACCTACCTATGGTACCAGCTCTAAACCTTTGATGAAATTTGTAGTCTTCTCAAGTGAATTAGAATCACAAATTCAATATTATTTGGTCTACTATCCTAGAACACAAGCTTTCTTATTTTTCTTGGTGTATTCTTTTTGAAGGCTTGCCTATGGGTTCTCATTTGGGGCATTTGGGCATCCTAGAGCCGCATTGTCCCTTTTGTGGCCAACCTGAGACTTTCATCTACCTTTTTGGGTTTTTTGGCTAGGCTTAGAACTTGTGGAATTGGATTCATGAATTTTTTCGATCTTTCAGGCCAGAGCCCTTTTCTTAGCATATGGACCTTCTAGGGGCTTTCCCTCGTATCCCTTTCAAATTTTGTCAAATTTGGCATGCTTTTAGGGTGGAAATACTCTTCAGTATTTAGAAAGACATGCTTATTGTTTTATTTTTCAACTGTTCTATTTACATTCATGTTTTGCTTTTTACTAAAGCTTATATTTGTAATAATGATGTGCTTTAGATTCAAGTGCAACCTAACAAATTTGCATTGGAAGTGGCCTAGCTTTAGACCCTTCTAGATAATTAGGGAAATGCCCCTTGTACAATATCCTGAGTGTGTCCAAATCCTTATGCTAGTACCTTTGTTGGACCCTTAGCTTCATGTGCTTGATGACATGGACGTAGCTCCACCACTTGTCACTCCTAGACCTCATGGTCCTAGGCTCCTTGCCACTAATTTGGTTATGGTATAACTTTTAATAGGTGACACTCTTCCTCTCTTCCTTGTGGAGGTAATTCCTCTGAGTGGAGCTTGGGGAGGGAAGATCCTACTAATGGTGGCACCATTGGGTGACCAACTCCCACTGGTGGTAGTGGTTGGCTAGCTCCTTGTAGTGATAGTAGATTGCCTAGCTCCTGTAAAGGCTTTTCACATTTTCCCCTAGAAATTTTTCCCTCTTAGACTACTAAGGATAAGGAGACATGGGAGGCTGCTACTAAAGAAGGGTTGTCCCTTCTAGATGATAACCCTAACCCCATTGACGTATGGGGTCCTAAAGATGAAAAATATCCATCTCCTTTGGCCATTGCCCTAGCTACTTAAACAAACATTTTATGTTTTTTACTCTTTGATCTCAGCCCATGTTATTGTGTTTTTTTCTTATCTGGTGTTGCCCATCTAACTCCTAAGGGGTGATCTTGTATCCCCCTACTTTTTTTCTGAATAGTGTAATTTATCTCTATTAATAAAAAATGGCTACTATTCATCAAAAAAATCTTATTCTAATCTTTATTAGTTAATTAAATTAACTAACTAATCTTTTAATTATGTCCCTCATTAACACTTATTCTAATTTTTAATTCACTGCAAGCCCCTAAATCCACATGTGACTAACCCTCATAAATGAATTGCATGCATAAGTCACTTTCCCACTTCCAACTCATCTTTTAACCAAATATTTTATTTGGTACTCTCACATGTGTTAGATTGGTCTTCCTAAAATACTTCTTCTATTCTTCCATTTGTCATCTCTCCCCTCTTACACCTCTTCCACTTTGCCACTTTTGATTACACTAGTCATCCTCATGTTCTTCCCGATATGTTCTTCTTGATATTTTCTCATACATGTGTGAGCACACATTTCCCTCTTCCCCACAACAAGTATTCCTCCCAATTTTGTCACCTTGTGACACATGTGCCAAGGCTATGACTTCAATCCAACTCAAGTTCTCTCATGCAATCCTAGCCCTCCATGCCACTTTGCATCTTCACAATCCATTTTTCATCAAAAAATCTATAAATTGGAGCTTTCTCCCTTCACAAATAATCATTTGCAATTATACCATTCTTATACAAAAATTATCATCCTAATCCCCATATTGCTATGTTGTTTGAGATAAATGCGCATATCGCCATATCAAAAGAGAAAATCAAATGGAATAGGTGCATCCATTTTGGCTCACCAGGAAGGATACGAAGGTATAAGCTTGTGTTTTGTGTTTTATTTAGTGTCTTATGCATTTAGTTAGCACAATATTTTCATTACATTCATTTTTTCATGCTTGGTGGGACTCGAACCCACAATCACCTGAATATACTATATATTGGTCATCTTCCACTTTCTCCAAAATCTTATTGTCATCCTCAACAATTCAACATCTAAAAAAGTCTCATGCTACAATGTAAAAGACTACCTTTTAGAAATGGGGTCCTTTAGATGAAGTATTGAAGAAGATGTTACCTCTTGGATCTATAGAGAAGAAAACAAGGAATCTATCAATATCCTTAAGGAAAAACATCCTCAAGCATTTTCTATTGGCCTTATGGGGACCTGATTATGTTCATGCCCCTTACACATTACATCATTTTTGACTTTTTATATGCACGTGGCATCAAATCCTAGCCCTAAATAGGGGTAGGACCACAACGCCACACTCTGGTCCCCCCTAATTGGGGCCTCTTTAAAACCCTTTGCCCTATTTTAAAATTGAGCGATAATTCTAGCTCTGTGTTAGCTCATGTCAGGAAATTAGCAAGTTTTCCAACAGGCAAGTATAAAAGAAAACTTTCCCCTCTCATTTTGACATCCACACACATGAAATTCAATTTGACATCAAATAATCAAGATTCAAGATGAATTTATCAATAATTAGTCTTCCCTCAAACCTTGTAGCAGCAATAAAGTCAAGATGCAAGCATTGAAATGGAGATTTACATCCTATTTTATCAAAGACTTCATCAAGCCCTAATTCCATGTGGAGACAAACAAACTTTACAAGGAGGTATATCATTTTATTTTTAATCATTATTCAACATCTCCCTCAAAAGGAGAACCTTCCACTACAAAAATTTCAATTATCTTTATCTCAATTTCATGGATAATTCCAAAATAGGGGTTTGACCTAAGGCAAGTCCCTATTCCCAACCTAATTTTGTTTCTTTTTGTGTGCAGGAAACTGGTACAAAGTTGTGATCTTTATAATTGGGATTATTTGCAATGACGAATCAACCCTTTTTGGTGTACGAAAAGTTAGGAGGACTAGAGCGATGGGCGCTCCAATCTCGAAATTTTTGGAGGTTTTTTTAGGATCAAATCTGAATCTACATATACTGCTCAAATCTAGGTGCGTTCCTCATTTTGATGACTATAGCTCATTGTTTCCACATATTTATCTTCATTTTCAACACTTTTCCTAATTTCAACATTTCAACTCACAAAAGAGGGATCCCAAATTAATTAATCCAATCAGTATTCAATCTTAATCCTTGCTGATCTTTGACTGAATCTATTGGATTCCCCCTCTTTTGAATTTAATGGTCAACCCGAGCAAAAATTAGTTGTTTTCATCTCTCTTGGGGTGGAAACCCTAATTTTTCACCACTACAATTTGGTGAACCCGACTCCTTACACCATTATTTTTTATTTATGTTCTCAGATATGAGTGTTTATGCAATTTAGAATTCAAGTTTGATTTCCTTGCAAATTTTAAAAATTTAGAGGTTAATTTCACTAAAACCCTAATTTTTAATTTTGAGCTTGTGAATTTCTTAATTTGGGTTAATTATTTCCTTTTTGAGTGTTTTCAAATTTCAAATTTTCAAATTTTCACTTGCAAGTTTAATTTCAAATTTCAAATTTTCACTTGCAAGTTTAATTTCAAATTTAAATTTTAAAATTAAGTGGTTAATTTTAAAAACCGTAATTTTTAAAATTTTAAAGAGTGAGCTTATGGTTGTTTAAATTTTGAATTTATCATTTTAGAGCTACCTCAAATTCAAAGTTGCAATCTTAGATCAAATTTCAAATTTTCAAATTTAAAATTAAGTGGTTAATTTCAAGAAACCTAATTTTTAAATTTAAATTAACCTTGTGGGTTGCCCAATTTTGGATTAATTATTTCAATTTCAAAAATATAACCTTAGATCTAATTTTAAAAATTAAGAGGTTCTTTTCACAAGGCCCTAATTTTTAAATTTAAATTTATTAGTAGATTGCATAATTTTTCACAATTATTCTTTATCTTTTCAATCAATTTGCTTATTTAATTGAATAATCATTTTCTAAAATTTTGCATTATTCAATTATTTTGTAAATTTCAAAATTCAAATTTCAAATTTCAAGTTTCAAGTTTTAAATTTTCAATTTCCCTCCCTTAGTGCATGATTTTTACTACTATTAGTCCAACCTATAATATTGTTGTGAGAAGAAGTTGTAGAATTAAGGCTTCCCAAGGTTTAATTACTAAGGAGATGGAGCCTAATTTGGACAACTTATTCCATGAGGATTTTGGTGGTTCTTCCAATCCTACAAATGACCCTGTTTATCCTCATTCTTTACATAATTCTCATGATGTGGATGAATTACTAACTAGGGTTTCCGTTGACCAATTGACGGATATTGATATCAATTTGAAAATATTCAACAATGGATGAGTCAACAATACCCAGAATGTGAGGCTCTACCACTACTTGAAGGATTAAAAAATAATGTTTTAAAGTGATAAACTTGGTGTTGATGTGTTGCGTGGTATTACTCATATTATTGATATTGATATTATGTCTATGAAGAGTTATGTTGAAGTCCTTGGTTATACACAACCTCATAGTCATGTTAATCATTATATTCTTTTGACTACCCCTATAGCTAGTGTTCCCACATTTACATCAAACATCATTACTACCTCTACACAAAATTTCATACCTAAAAATGTCAATCAAGGGGGCAACTCCTCTAATCATAATTCCTTCACACCTCCTCTTATGAGTCTTCCATTTGGCATCCAATCATCTCCCATACCTACTTACAATAGTGTTCCACCTCCTTATTCTCAACCCCTTCCTCCATTCAACAATGTTACCCATCCTCAATCCAACATGTCCAATTTCAATCCATCCATCGAAGCTACCATCAATAATCTATCCCAAACAGTGTCTTCCTTGCAACAACAAATAACTTATATGACTCAATATAAGTATAATGTGGCCACATTTGATGTAGCAAGCCCATTATCCAATGACATTGTCTAATTTGTCCCTCCTAAACATGTAGAAGTTCCTCAATTGGAGCTTTATAATGGAAAAGGTGATCCCTTGACTCATGTGAAAATATTTGAAACTTTGTGTAGCGACTTTTCTCATGACCAAATATTGTTGGCTAAATTATTTACTAGAACACTAAGGGATAAATCTTTGCAATGGTATTGTTATTTTCCTCCTTATTCTATTACTTCATTTCAACAATTGGCTAATGCTTCCATTCAACAATTTCAAAATAATATCGGTCCTAAAACTACTTTGACTAATTGGATGCATTGTAAGCAAGGTGTTAAAGAAAAAGTGACTAATTTTATTGGTAGATATAAACATTTGTATTCTCAAATTGCTTTTCCTGTTCCTGATCAAGATATTCAAAGAATTTTTATTTCTAATTTGCAAAAAGATATTAGGGATAAACTTCTCTTTTCTGAGCTTACTTCCTTTACGTAGTTGTGCGTAGTACTTCATAAATATCACCTTACCATGAGTCAAATGGAACAATAATCTTCAATGGCTTTGAATGATAAAAGTGAAAGTACATAACAACCTTTTGTGAAGTTCAAACTAAATTAGGGATTCATCAAGTTTAATGACAACAACAACACTCAAGTATCAGCCGCAACAAGTGTGCCTCCTATTTTCAAATACTTTAGAAAAGAATTCACTCCTCTTAATGAATCTTTGCATAGTATTATTTCACAGTTGTTACAAAGGAATGTGTTGAAACTTCTACCTATTAAATCAATTGATACAACTAAGCCTTTATCACCTCCCTTTGATTCCAAATATTTTTTCCAATATCATCGTCAGCTTGGTCATGATATGGAAAAAAATTATTCCTTAAGGAGTAAGATTCAAGACATGATTGATAGCAATGTTATATCTGTAGCTAGTGTAAATGATAAAGGAAATAAATTTGTGGCTCCTCCTAATCAAAATCTTCAAATTTTCACTGATCCTTCACATTCCCATTCCACTAATGTGGTTGAGATTGATCATCTTTCTTTCCCTCCCAATGATCTTCACCTTGAGTGCAATAATGTGGTGAACCTTATTGATAAAAATGAACCTCCTAAGGACTTATGCATCACATTTTATCCTAGTGAGATAATTGAAGCACCCGATGGCCCATTATATATCACTATGAGAATCAAAGGCATACCCTCTTGAGGGGTGCTTATTGATCTATCTTGTATAGTTAATGTGATAACTGAAGAATTTCTTTTACAATTGTATCAAGTGACATGTGAGAAATTTGATGTGGTGATCAAAATATTTGATGGTTTCTCTTGTCCCACCATTGGTTCTATTTCTCTTCCCTTTGAGGTTGGTACTAGAAATTTAGATATTACCTTTACTATAATTCCTACATTGGAGCAATTTCGTGTGAAGTTGGGATATCCTTGGCTCTCTTCCATGAAAGAAATCCCTTTTACTATTAATAAATGCTTAAAATTTCCTCTTGATGACAAGATCATAACTAGTAATCATAGCATGTACCAACCCACAATTAGGCAAAGAGATGTTTGTCTTGATTATTTTTGGTCTGAACAATTCCAACCTTTTAAACCTAGAAGTGAATCTCTTTTTCAATCTTATCAATAATGGAAAAAATGAGATGATTTTATCCTTGAGTAAACCTAGAAATCCAACTCTTGGTCTTCCTCCAACTAATGATCATATGCCTCTTCTTACGGATAAGTCTATTCTTCCTCCTAAGGATAGAGATATTCTTTCTCCTAAAGAAGAATCTATTCCTTCTCCTAAGGATGAGTCTATTCTTCCTCCCAAGGATACAAAATCCCTTCCTCCTAAGTGTCAATCTATTCCTCCTTCCAAGGATAAACATATTATTCCTCCTAAGTATAGACCTATTCCTCCTCCTCATGATGGACTTTGTCTCCTTCCCACACCTTCTATTCCTCCTTTGTAAGGTGTGGTTCTGCCTCCTACATCTTACAAATGGAAGTGACTAGCGTATCCTATTGTTCAACCTAAAATACCTTGCCCTATGCATCCCTCCTTCAAAGAAGAAAATAATCCTATTCCTATTGATCATAAACCTTCACAACCTTCAGCTAAAACTAAATGAAACCGTTATGCGAGAGAACGTCAATGGAGACATCGTGTGAGGGCTTGTGAACTTGCTTCTCAAAATACTTCTTTCTTGAAGACACCAACTCTTGACATAATCCCATTTTTCTCAACCTTCTCCTAATGAAGAGGTTCAACCTAAATCTCCAAGGCATAAACTGACTAAGACAAATGATGGTTCAAGTTCCATTCCTATTAGAGCTCTTATTTTTGTTAATTTTGATGATGAAAGAGGTAAAAATGTTGTTAATGAAAAAAAAATTGATCCAAATATTTCAGATGATGAATATGAATATATTGATGTTGACAATAATTTATCTAAATAGCTTTCAAAAGCATTAACCCTAGCTCCAAGTAATAGATAAAGTGACTCATCATTAGAGCATGGTCCTTGTTTGGAACTTGTGATAGCTCCATCTAATATGCTTGATGTAGCTCCTCTTGCACATTGTCCACCTTCTCGAAACAATGATGAGAAAGTTCGGGGGGTAGATGATTTGCTTGATTAGCTCCATTTGCATTGTAGATTCTCTATATCTCCTCTCTTTCTTGTTTTTTATCTTATTCTATTTTTTTGTCCCTAGTGTCTAATTGAGGATGATGCAAAGTGTTGAGATCTCTTTTGATATCTCCTATGTTGACTCAAAAGACACATGTGCCCTTCTTCAATGGTGGTTTTGATTTCTTTGGGGGATGAGGACAATTCTGTGCATATATATATATGCATGATATATATTATTTATCATAAAAATAATATTGGCCCTAGAGTTAAGTAAAACCACTCTGTGTTTTGTGTTTTGTGATCATTATCCTTTAATTTGTTCTCTCTTGGGTGCATATTATTATGATAACATGATTGTCTTTTTTGGGTGTATCTTACCTTAAAGCAATTGCTCCTGACAAGGTTTACACAATCACTTTAATGTGCGGTCAAACACTTTGTTCAATGATCTCTCTCTCTCTCTCTCTCTCTCTCTCTCTCTCTCTCTCTCTCTCTCTCTCTCTCTCTCTCTCTCTCTCTCTCTCTCTCTCTCTCTCTCTCTCTCTCTCTCTCTCTCTCTCTCTTCTCTCTCTCTCTCTCATCTCTCTCTACTCTCTCTCTCTCTCTCTCTCTCTCTCTCTCTCTCTCTCTCTTGCATATCTTGATACTTAAGTTACTTAGCAAACTTAGTCTTTTGCTTCATAATTTTGGTATTTTTATTTTCATGACTCATAGTAAGAGAACCTTACTAGTTGTTATTCACCATTATCTCTTTATCTTTCTCTCATGATATCCCTTTTATCTTGTCAATGAAGTTATAAGATCCTAAAATCCATCGGGGGCTTGGTGTATCTTTCCTTCTTGGTGACTTGGTGAAAGTTTTTCAATGTGAAACCTTTGTACTTTACCAAGACTATGATTGATTTCATACTCTCCCTAAAGTGGGGCTATATGTAGCATCCTAAAATTGCACCCTTGTACAATTTTGACTGTATTAGGTCCCTGTCTTAGCATTTGTGCCCCTTGGCCTGATTGGGACTTGATTATGCTCATGCCCCTCATGCATTGCATCATTTTTTAATTTTTTCTATGTACATGGCATCTTATCCTAGCCCTAAATAGGGCTAGGAATAGGGTGTCATGCTCTAGTCCTAATTAGGACCTGGGCACCACACTCTGCCCCCCCCCCCCCCCAATTGGGGTCTCTTTAAAACCCTTTTCCCTATTTCAAAATTAAGCAAGAATTCCAACTCTGTGTCGGCTCATATCAAGAAATTAGCAATTTTTTCCAATGGGAAAGTATAAAAGGAGACTTTCCCCTCTCATTATGACATCCACACACATGAAATTAATTTGACATCAAGTAGTCGAGAATTCAAGATCAATTGAGCAATAATCAATCTTCCCTCAAGCCTTGGATCAGTAATAAAGTCAAGATTTAAGTATTGAAGTGCAGATTTACATCCTATTTTATCAAAGACTTCATTAAGCCCTAATTCTGTGTGGAGACAAACAAACTTCAGACAGAGTTATATCATTTGATTTTTATTCATTATTCAGCATCTCCCTCAAAAGGAGAACCTTCCATTACAACAATTTCAATTATCTTTATCTCAATTTGATGGTTAATTCCAAAACAGGGGTTTGACCTAAGGCAAGCCCCTATTCCCAACCTATTTCCCTTTCTTTCTATGTACAATAAATAGGTATGAAGTTGTGATCTTCAAAATTATCATTATGTGTACAGACAAATTAACCTCTTTGGCATGCAAAACGTTAGGAGGACTAGAGTGACGGGTGCTTCAGTCTCGACATTTTTGGAGATTTTTCAAGGATTAGATTTGAATCTACATATACTACTCAGATCCAGGTGCGTGCCTCAATTTGATGATTGTAGCTCACTATTTCCGCATATTTACCTTCATTTTCAACACTTTTCCTAATTTCAACATTTCAACTCATAAAAGAGGGATCCCAAATTAATCAATTCAATCAATATTCAATCTCAATCCTTGTTGATTCTTGATTGAATCTATTGGATTCCCCCTTTTGAATGTAATGGTCAACCCAAGAAAAAATAGTGGTTTTCATCTCTCTTGGGGTGGAAACCCTAATATTTCACCATTACAATATTATTGGGTAGAACACAGTCCTACTAAAACATAGTCACAGACCTAAGAAGACCATCATAGTGTCATACATCAAGAAAAAAGGTTTGAACTTGAGTGATGATATAACAATGATCTTACAGCTTTCCAAATCAAAGAAACTAAACATAACACTAGGCCTTCATGAGATTCTTCACAAGTATAAGAATCAAGTCTCCCATGAAGAGGAAATATCATTTTCAAAAGGTTGAAAGTACTGATTTGAAGGGAAGTTGAGGCCAAAGAAAAGGGATATTTTGAAGTCCTTATAGCAGTCCAAGCATGAGTTAAGAAGCCCATTACATGTGTGCACCAGTAACCTTCAATTTGGGGCCTTAAAATATCAATTTGACAAAGTTGTAACCTTTTGTTTTCACAATATGACCTATATCTAACCCCATGATGTTGGATTTCTATCAATCAGTTTGCTAGATCTTAATTTATCCAATCATTTTAAGGCATGATAAGAGGGAGTTCGGAGGTGTTTGCAATCGTTATACTTCAGTTAATAAATCCTTATGGGTTAATCACCTCTTAAGATAACTTTTGAAGCAATTCACCCCTAGTTACCAACAATTTTGACTCCCTTTTTTAAGGCTTTTCATTTTAATTCAACATAGGAGGCTAATATCATGTAAATTGAAGATGAGGTCAAGAAAGAAGACAATCGGTTCAAGCCTAATTCAAGTTCACCATTAACCTAGAAGTTGGAGTTCGATCATTAGTCTCTACTTGAATGAAGCTTATTTAATATATCTTTTGTATCTTCTCTTCTTTTCCTTAGTTCTTTCTTTGCTTGCATTCACAGAAGCAAGAGATTGTAGCTCATGTTTTACATTATTCAAGCATCATAATAGTAATAACTTTTTTTTAGTATTCAATAAAATACAACAGGTTTCCTTCAATAATTGATCGTGTTTTCTTTGTCATTGTGTATGATTGATTAAATATTATGATTTTATTCATAAGTCCTTTATTTTTGTCTCATTTATGCTTTCAAAAACAAGAAAGTCCATGTTAGTACAAGTTGTATGAGTGTGATTTCGATTGTTCAATCGATTTGCAATTTTGAAAACCTTGTTTTCCTTCAAACAAATATTAAAAATCAGAACATTCATATGAAATTTTGATGCACTACAGGGCCTAAATTGAGTTGTGAAACATTTTTTGGAGTATTTTTTGAAGTTCATTATAGTTTAGGTAAGTTACTTTAAAACAATTTTGGTGCAATCACCTTCTAGTGGTATCCCTTTTCCCATTCAAGTCAATAATTCTAGGAGGTTTCATCAGAGAACTAGCTTTCTCTAGAGGTCTATTTCCATTATAGACCTAGAAATCTTCCCATGTATCACAAGATTGTTGAGCTTTCGGCTTAAGCATTATGGGTGCAATCTTGGTCACAACAGTAAGACCTACTATGCCCTCTCTAAGGTCTTAGGGAAGGATAAAGAAAATATAATTCCAATTGAACTCAAGTTCATGGCTATGGATATCCAGAACCTAATGGTGAATATAGAGTTTGATTTTTCCATATATCTTTATGACAAGATACGTGAGGGTTTTAACAAGATAAAGGAAAATGAGAAAACCATCAAATTTAGGTTCTATTCCTTGTTGTTTCACTTTTTTGTATGAGGTAAGGGGTAAATGGACCAATCCTTTACAAGCAATAGTGGTAGATGAGAAGAATGATATAATTCCTATCCAATGTTGGACATATATAAGGGATAAGTATTGTAGCAATGATGGTTATGTTTCCCTTCAAAATTATTTTTTTATAAGGACCATGGGCCTCATTGGAGCAAATATAAAGATGTTGCCTCCTCAAATTGTCATCATATTGAGGCTAAAATAAAGAAAACCAAATTAAAATATCGATCACAACTAGAGTGATTGGTATTTTCACATAGACCATATTGTTTTTAGATTGTATGGTGCCCCGTTTCACCATAAATATTGCCCAAATTTATGCCCAATAGAATAGTGTACTTAGAGTATATGTGGCAAATGAATGAAGTGGAGAGAATGCACCTCAAAGGGAAAAAGAAGGGAACATATTTTCACACTACATGGTTTTTGCATATTTTAATTTAGGAAGAGAAAGTTGAGAATCTATATATTCAATCCTAAAGGGATCTAATCTGTAAATAGGAACAAATAGAAAATTTTAGCCTAAAGAGTTCCTCTATTGATTCAGAATGTAGATCAAAAGGGGAGCCTTCAAGCATGAGGTGTGATACAATAAGGATGTAATAAGGAATTTTTAAACCATAGAAGATGTATATACAAATAGAAGAAAGTGAGAAATCATCATGAGGGAGGAGAAAAGAAAGAAAATAATCCTAATTACCCCAAGGTATATTCTAAGATTATTGATACTATTAAGAGGATCAATATGATTATTGATAATTTTAGTCGAATGACAAGGCCTAAGTATTTGAAAGAAGGCTTGTTCACAAGCCACCTCTATCCGTGCAATTACCAAGTCAAAGTAGTTTTAAAATAATTGAGCATAGAATTTGTACAAGGCCCTTCTCCAGGTTCATCATAGTAGCAACCAACCAAGAGGAAAATAAAATATAAACCACACTTGGTTGATTATTCTATGATTGCAAGAGAAAAATAAAATGAAGAAGTAGCAAAGAGAATAGGGTCAAGAGAAGAAGAGGTTAATCAACCTATGCCCTCATCACCTGAGAAAACAAGGACCACCTAGATACTAGAGAAAAAAGTAGACATGCATAGAGAGGCCAAACTTGATGAAATTTATGATGTAAGAGCGTTGGCATATGCTCAATTCATAGCTGATGATGAGTTTGTGAAAAATCCTAAATTTAAGGGACCATGGATTAAAATAAAGGGCAACACAATTTTGAGAAGTTGGAGATAAACAAAATGAGAACTAACCCCTCAAAATATGATGAGATAGTTGCTTAAACTATGAAGAGGGTCAATTTTTATACTATTGACATGACTCCCAAGGAAGGCAGGAAAATTGTAGAAGAAGGTGGTGTTCTCCTCCTCCAAGAATGGGACCTTACTTCTACACTATTCTTGGATGCAATTAAAAGTCAAAAAGATCAAGTTTTTGCAAATGAAATAGAAGCAGAAAAAAGAAATAAAGAGTTAGGCTTCAAATCGTCTGCTATACAAAAAATATCAAAACTTCTAATGATGGCCTGTACAGATAAAAAATGGACATAGTAAAAAATTGATGAGTTATGGTCTATAAGAAAGGGCTTAGATGAACCAAATACTACTGCATATTTTGATGACATCCCAAAGGATGAAGAATTTAGAAATTTGTGGAACAAAGAGCATCCCATTGAAGCTAAGAGTGAGGATGAACAAATTAATGATTATTATGTAACTCATGAACCTAATGATGGTGGGGAAAACCAACCCTTGGATCCCAATTGCAAGGTAGTGGATTCATACAAACCTTTTTTATGTGATGCCACAAAAGAAAAATATTCTATAGGGGCATCCATTGTGGAAAAAATGGTTTATGATGGTGGTGCTTTGGGATCTAGTGGACAAGGTATTATTTTAGTAACAAAAGTATCCCCCAAAGAAACACGTGATTTTGGGGAATTGGAGCATATAAATTTTCCAAAGGGAAAACAATGACAGAAAGCCTAGTTGAGTTTATTTCTACCAACTCTTCAATTTTACAACCTCGTAGTGACAATCAGATATAATTATGAGTGCAACCAATGCTAAAACAACAAACTATCTTAGAAGAGACCAACACTAGAAGAGACTAAACAATTACAAAAACTGAGTGATCAAAGAATTCTAAAAATGCAAAAGATTATGGCAGCTCAAAGTCCAACTACCTCTACTTTGAGCTCAAAGGAATTATTTCCACAAGTCACCCCTTGATTTTTTAGTGTGACCAAGATAACAATGGCCAACGCTAGCCTCCAATAATTAAAAATTTACCCAACACTAAAAGTACTAGTACTCTTTTTCCATTTAGTAATTTGATTGTGCAAACAATCCATGGTTTTGATTACAAATAATATGAAGCTAAGATTAAAAAGAAAAGAGATGTATAAAGAAGACAAGAAGAAATTGCTAGAGGATATTGTAGTAATTCCAGAGCCTATAGCAAGGGGTGACCCTTGTAGTACAATGGTTAAAACACTTGCTTGGTGAAACCACCACCAAGGTTGAAATCCCCACTAGGCCGCTATGCTTGCAGGCTTGGTACTTTCACTCAGCTAGTGAGCTCACAGATTTGAACAACAATAGTGTTCGACACCTTAAAAAGTACCCCTTACCAATCAAAAACAAAAGACAAAGCCTACAACAACCAAGGTATTTTCCACATGTAACTTAGATAAATAAACCATGGAGTACACAATTTTTGTGCCCAAAGTTAACAATAAACTAGAGCATCATATATATCAATCTAAATATGTAGTGAGCATTGTCCAAATAGATTTTTTTGAAATGAATTTTTTTAACAAAATCAATGTATCAAAAAGGAACAACCAAGAGGTGTACACATCATTGCTAAAGCAAGAGACAGCCAAAATTCAATTTTAGTCTCAAATCGAAAAGTTAAAGGAAGACCTAGAAAATTAGAAAGTACACAAGAAAGCAATAGATAACAAGAGGGGGGATTTGGAGAATAAGATAACAAAATTTGGCTCTATAGATCTATAATCCAAGAGAATGATTAAGCATAGGTGGAAATGAGTAAATTCAATGAAAAGCTAGATGAAATCATAAAGAAATATGAAAAATTAAATAGCCAAAACATAAAAATTAGAACAAGACCTTATGCAAACCGATGCCCTACAAAAGGCCCAACTAAGTGAAGCAAAAATCATGTTGATTGAAAACTGACAATGAGAAAATTAGAGAGGCCAATGACAATTTGACTGTAGCCCTAATGAATGAATGAGATGGAAATGAATCTTTTAGAAAGACAATTTGAAGTATATAGAAAAACAATAAGGCATATAAAACAAAATATTTGGGAGGAAATAATGCAAAGGATTGGTCAAGTGTTTCAAGTTTTTCAATTGCTTGTCAATCTGATATAACATGCAAGAAGCTCAAACAATATGTTATAGACAACAGAAACTTAAAATCAGAAGAGAAAATAACTAATCAAATTTTGCAAAAACTATACACATGCTCTAATAGTGAATTGGCATTCAAAGAAATTCTAAACCACATTGATTTTTCAATAAATGTATGAAATATGATTCAGATATAGGTGAAGCTGAGAAATTTCTAGTTTAGGTTGAAAAAAGTTGAATTATTCACATAGCTTGGTTTGTTGAAGCCCTTTGACACAATGGAGTGATACATTGTTAATGATTCTTTAAAGAACAAGATGGAGGAGAAGATGAGGATTGATTTGGATCAAATTCCTTTAAAGGTATATATGAGGCAAAAAAATTGGATTCTATCAAACCATTGCTATCCTTGAATGAATCTCTTATCAGTACATTCAAGTCAAGCTTCACTTTCCATTATGAATTGTCAAAAAATTTGAGGGTCAGATATAATACGTTAGAGCAACTTGCAAATCCATCAAATGAATAGTGGAGCATACTACAAAAGCTAATATGATGATCTAGAATTGACTAGGCCTAGAAATGTGATTTATAAATTTGTTAATTTGAAAGAGATATTATAAATTAGCAAAACTTCTATGTATTCATTTATTAGAAAAATAATATAAAATTGAAACCCATTTTTGAACTTCATTTTGAAGGATTCTAGGATTTGTAATTTGGTTAGGGTTTTACATAATTAGTTTATATTTCTCATATGTCATGACAAATATTTGTAAAATAAATAAAATGGCACCAGCTATATTTAGATCCAAGAATGAGAACAAATAATAATTAATGCTATTATTGAATACAATTATGTATGTTGTCACACGTAAAATTACAATTACAATAGAAATATTTGTTTTGTTTCAAATTCTCTCTAGGCTTTAGGCCCAGGAAATCGATTAACTATCTCATATGATCAATGTAACCATGTTCTACCATTGTCTCCACAACCTTGTAATAACTGGTCATCCATTTTTCAATTTAATAAATCTTGACCGACATAGAATTCAGTGTATCCAAGTTTATAACACCATAATTATCAATTCAATGAGATGAGTGAAAAATATTAAGGAAAAATTAATTTTCCTGTGTGAATATTTCTCCAACTTACCTTACACTACCAAAATAGGAGGCAACTCATCTATTAGCATTTCTTCATAATATATTAGGACCTTAATTAATGATTCATGATAAAAACTATCAGTGTGCAGAATGTTTCCCAACTATCAGTGTGCTAGTGGCTAGTAAGATGGAGTAGAAGAAGTACAATGAGCGTATGGAGAAGGGACAAGTGACACCACCTTATAATACTCTTCAATCAATTTGTAATTGTCAAATTTTAACTTACTTAAATTAGCTTGAGGCTTTTTAATAGTTGTCTAAGTAAAAAGAGCAGTGTTGACTACCAATGTAGCTGCTTGCATTATAGATGTGTCACTCAACCATATAAAAATCAAGTTGCCAATAAGATCTCTTACCTTCTTTGTAATATGTGACTTTTAGTCATCAAGAAATATTGACCACACTACTTGTAGCGTCCTAAAATTGCGACACTTGCAATTGTGATTGCATTTGGGTCTTCACGATGGCGATGCAACATGGAACCTGAATGGAGACCCCGAAACTTGTTCATGACATCAAAAACTGCATTTCTCAGCACCCTGGCCTGATCCTCCTTGCACCCTACTGTCCCTGGAGGTGGGACCATGGCGCCCAGCGCCCTGGTCCTTCAGGACTAGGGCGCCCAGCGCCCTGGTCCCTGGCCCTATTTTGGGCCCGGTCTCTTTTGGGTCTCGGGTCTTTATGTTTGCAAATTGGAAAATAACATTTCCTAGTCGGCCTAAGGTCGGGAAAATCAGTCTATCAGCCCTAATTGACAAGTATATAAACTACATTTCCTCTCTCAAAAAGGGAAGAGGACATATGTGAGCAAGGCACGAAAGCAATATTCAAGCATTCAAACATTCAAGCATTCAAGCATTCCTTCAAGCAATTGAGCATTCTAAGTCTCCATTCAAGGCTAAGTGTTGCATTCAAGACAAGGATTCAACCATTGAAGAGGAGATCACATACTACAACATACAACATACAACATACAACAACATCTATACCTTCGCATATAAGGATACAAACATCCTTACAACAAGGTATTAGTACTTGTTTTACATTTCATTTACAGCATTTCTCATTTCTTGGTTAATTCCAAAACTGGGGTTTGACCTAAGGGCAAACCCCTCATCCCTAACCCCCCAATCATCCTCTCTTTTTGTGTGTAGGTTGTAGGTATGCGGCTGTAATTGAAGATCTGGAATCCTTGTGCAGAGACGAACAGATCCACCTTCGTTTCGCGGATTTTTCGGAGGACCGTGTGCACGCTAGGCACCATCGTCCTGTCAACTTTCGCTCAAATTTGCAGAACAGCACCGTCTCGACATTTTACTGCTAATTCCAGGTCCGCAGCTTCATATCATAACCCTATCTCTGTTTATAAGCGAATATTTCCCACTTTACATGCATTCCTAGCTTAATCTTTCTATCTACATTTCTTTACAAAAGAGGGTATCCTTGATGTCTTAACCCTTGAAACTCATTTAGAATCCAATCTTGCATTGCGTGGGATTGGATCTTGTGGGTTTCAACCACTCTTTTGAATGTAAAGTCCCTCCTAAGTGAAAACCATCAACCCTAGTGACTCTCCCTTCTCTCTCCTTGGAGTTGGGGAGGGGAGAACGACTAGGGTTCGATTTTTCCGCTTTACATTTTGGTGAACCCAACGTGAACATCCTCATTTTGATTATTCATGGTTAGATCTGAAAAATTTGCTTCCTTAATCATATTTCCATGTTTGATCTTTTGCAAATTTTAGAGGCTAATTGCATAAAAACCCTAAAATTTTCTTTTTAGTAATTAAACTTGTGGAATGTTTAATTGTTAATGCTTGTTTCAGATCTACCCTTCTATTGCAAATTGTCAATTCATATTTGTGCTTTAATTCTGAAAATTAAGTGGTTAAATGTCAAAACCCTAATTTTTAAGACCTTCTTGATTCAACCTTTGACTGATAATTTCACTGATCAAAACACCTCCAAATCGGCTGTAACTTTGGATTCCGCAACAAAATCACAATATCTTTCATCCCTGAAAATTTGGAAAAAAGTTACGAGGACCGTGTGCACCCCGAGTGCCATCATCCCCGACATTTTTTCCGAAATTTCGGGAGCTAGATCTTACTATATTTTTCTGCTAAAATCTAGAATCTTGGCTGATTTTATCAATTTTAACACCTTCAAAATTAAAGTCAAAGTTGGTCTAGCGATTGCTTGGATTGAGGCTTCTAATCATTCAAAAATTGTTGAAATTGAAATTTTTATCAAAATTGTGTTTCTTGCAGTCCTAAATCTGAAAAGTGTGTTGGTGTTCATTCAGAATTTCAGTGTTTTATTCAAATTTTTACAATTTGTGACTTTTGAAATTAAGTGTTTAATTGTAACAACCTTGATTTCCACTTTCAAATTCGAATTTTGCATGAAATCGAGTCAACTTTTAAATTTCAAAACTTGCATTGCTTTTAGCATTCCCTCTAAAATCATAAAATTCAAAATTTCAGTTTCCCTCTCTTTTTTTCAAAATTCAAAATTTGCATTTTTCAACAATCTTGGTAGGGTTCAATTTTGAGATTGCAACTTTAGTTTGACCTATCTACAGATCGTAAAATCACTCGATTTTTTCAGATTAGCTTTAAAATCATCATAACTTTCATCCCTGAAAATTTTGAAAAAAGTTGCGAGGACCGTGTGCACTCCGAGCGCCACGGTCCCGGACATTTTTTCCGAAATTTCGGGAGATTGTCCTAATTGCATTTTACAGCTTAAATCTAGGAGATTGGCTGATTTTATTGAAATTTGCTACCTCTAAAATTCAAAATCTTCTCTCTCTCTTTAGTGCATGAGTTTTACAACAATAAGCCCTACTTACACTATTCCCGTTAGACGAAAAGTCCTTCCAAGGTGTAATTACCGAGGAGATGGAACCTAATTTGAATGGCCTTTTTAATGAGGACATGGGTAATTCCTCTAATCCTCTTAATGATGAAGAAGCTCTCCATGAGGTTTCTGTAGAACAACTTTCAAAGTTGGATAACCAATTTGATGGTTTTCGACAATGGATGTCTCAAGAATACCCTGATAGCGAAGCTCTTTCATTAATTGAGGGTCTAAAACGTATGGTTCAAAGTGATAAGAATGGAATTGATGTTTTGCGTGGTATTGCACACATTGTGGATTCGAATGTGATGCCTATGAAAAGTTGTGCCGAAACCTTAGGTTATACACAACCTCCTACTCAAGTCAATCATTCTATTCCTTTGACGACTCCTATTGCTAGTATACCTACTTTTACATCAAACATAATGACTACTTCAACACAAGACATCCCACCTATGATCACCAGTCATGGGGGCAATCCCTCTTCTTCAATCAACCCTCTTCCTTCATTCAATCCAATTTCTTCATTCATTCCTTCAGTGAGTGTTCCCATTATATCTCCACAAATGAACATGAAGCAAGGGGGCAATTCGTTTAATCATTCCATTCCTCCTTGTAGTGTTCCTCCTGTCCAATCATCTCCTATGACTAACTATCATAGTGTCCCACCACCTTACTCTCTACCTTCTTTCAATAACATAACACCTCCATCACAATCTAACATGTCTAATATGAATTCTTCGACTGAAGCGACCATTAACAATCTTGCACAAACTGTCTCTTCCTTACAGCAACAAATTGCCTCTATGAATCAATCTAAGTTTAGTGTGCCCACATTTGATGTTGCGAGTCCACTTTCTCTTGACATTGTTCGAGCTATTCCCCCTAAACATGTTGAAATTCCACATTTGGAGCTTTATAATGGTTAAGGTGATCCTCTAACACATGTTAAGACATTTCAAACAATATGTACCAATTTTGCTTATGACCAAAGGTTGCTTGCAAAACTGTTTACTAGAACATTAAGAGATAAAGCCCTACAATGGTATTGCTTGTTGTCTTCCTATTCTATTTCTTCTTTCGAACAACTTGCAAATGCTTTCATTCAACAATTTCAAAACAATATAAGTTCTAAAGTTACTTTGATTGATTTAATGCACTGTAAACAAGGTGTTAAAGAAAAAGTGACTGATTTCATTGGTAGATATAAGCATTTGTATGCTCAAATTTCCTTTCCAGTGCCTGACAATGATATTCAAAGAATCTTTATTTCTAATTTACAAAAAGATATTAGAGAAAAACTCCTGTTTTCTGAGTTTACTTCTTTCCAACAGTTGTGCGCAACTCTTCACAATTATCAACTGACTGTGAGTCAAATGGAACAAGCAAATCCTATGGCTCCGAGTGATAAGGGTGATAGTAGTCAACAACCATTTGGGAAGTTTAAACCGAACAAAGAGTCCATTAAATTCAATGAAAACATCATCAATAACAATGTGAATGCAGCATCAGGTGTGCCTCCTATTTCTAAGTTTTTCAGGAAAGAAAGAAAGTTTACTCCTTTGAATGAATCATTGCATAGTATTTTGAATAAGTTATTGGAACAAAATGTGCTTACTCTTCCTCCTATAAGGCAAATAGATCCTGCAAAGATTAATTTACCCTATTTTGATAACAAATCTTTTTGTCAATTTCATCATCATCCTGGGCATGATACTGAAAAATGTTTTGCTTTAAAGGGGAAAATTCAAGATTTGATTGATAATAATAATATCTTTGTTTCTGGTGTGAATGATAAAGGCAACACATCTGTAGCTCCTCCTAACCAAAATCTTCAGATTTTTACTGATCCATTGCCTTCTCATACCTCTAATGCGATTGAGACTACTGATTCCTCTATCTCACCTGATGATCTTGTGTCTATGACTCCGAATGTGATTAACTTTGTGGAGCAGCAGAAAATCCCTAAAGAACCTTCCATCACATTTGATTCCAGTGAAACTATCAGGGCACTTGATGGTCCTTTATATATAGTTGCAAAAGTCAAGAATACATCTTGCCGTGGAGTGCTTATTGATCCTTCTTGTATGGTTAATATCATTACTGAAGAATTTCTTTTTACTTTGCAATTGAATCAAGTAATCTATGACGAAACAAATGTGGTTGTGAAATTATTTGATGCATTTTCTTCTCCTGCAATTGGTTCTATTACATTACCTATTGAGGTCCATAACAAATCCCTTGATGTGGACTTTGCTATTATTCCATCATCCGAACAATTTCGTGTGAAGCTAGGCTATCCTTGGCTATCTTCCATGAAAGCTATTGCTTCTCCTATTCACAAGTGCTTGAAATTTCCCCATAATAATGAAGTTGTTACTGTCAATCATAGTCTCTTGAAACCAGCTGAAAGAACTTCTAGCGTTCCTATTGATTACTTTTGGTCTAAACAATTCCAATCTCTTCCTCTGCGAAGTGATCATCTTTTCAAATCTTATCAAAAGTGGAAAACAGATATGATCCTATCTCTAAGTGAACCTAGAATACCCAAACTTGACATTCCTATCGTTCTTGAGAAGGAAGTTCTTCCTTTGAAAGATAAAACTAATGTCTTTCCTCAAGAAGATTCCCAACCCATTCCTATGGATGTGACTATGCCTATATCTAATAAACTTCCTAAAAGTAGACCTATACCTCCTCGTCATGATGGACTTGGTCTCCTTCCTAAACCGAATATTCCTCCTTTATATGGAGCAGTTCCTCCTCCTTCCTCTTATGGAGAGAAGAGACCTTTCTCTTCTCCTATTGTTCAACCTAAGAGACCACAACCTAAACACCCAAGTAATAAGGATGAGAACATTCCTCTTCCTCAATCTTTGCAACTTCCTACTAAGACTAGACGAAATCATTCTGCACGTGAACGCCGACGAAAGCGTCATCTTAGAGCTCAGGCAGCTGCTTCTCAAACTTTGCAATCCCCAAAAACACCTTCAGCCAGTATTATTCCACTTTCTCCTCAGCCGACGATTGAGCCAAAATCTCCTAAACATAAGATGCATGATGGTCTTGATCCGGTGCGAGTTAAAGATCCTATTTTTATAAATCTTGATGATGATATAGATGAAAATGTTATTCATGATGCAAATGTTACTCCTGTTCATTCTGATAGTGAATATGAATATGTTGATGTTGATAACCATTTATCTAACGCATTTTCTAAAGCACTTATCGTAGCTCCTAGACAAGAACAACATGGCTTGGAACATGAACATAGCCCTTGTTTGGACCTTGTGATAGCTCCATCTGCTGTGTTGGATGTTCCTCCTCTAGCATGTTTCCTACCTTCTCTAAATACTGATCAGCAAGATCGGGGGGGTAGATGACGTGCTAGACTAGTTTCATTAGCATAGCAAATTCTCTCCCCCTCTCTTTTGTTACTTCTTCTATGTGTTATTCTCATTCTTCTATTTGTTGTCCTTAGTGTTGTCTACTTGAGGATGATGCAAAGCATTGAGATCTCTCAATCTCTCTCATGTTGACTCAAAAGACACATGTGTTCCCTTCTTCTAGGTGACCTTCCTTGACTGGGGAATGAAGAACAATTATGCATACATACATATGATATACATGAATTATCATACAGCATACTGACCCCGAGGAAAGCGAAGTCACCTTGTGCTTTGTGTTTTGTGTCTATTATCCTTGGGCTTATCTCACACTTGGGGGCTAAATCCTTGTGATAACATGCTCCTTTCCCTTCTCATTCTTATATGTATCACTACCTTAAAGCAATCACCCCCGGTGAGGCGTGTGCGATCGCTTTAACATAGGGGGGCATACATCCCGTTCATATCTTTTCAAGATACTTGAAAATTTCTTGACAAATTTAGCTTTGCCTTGAAAATTTTTTATATCTTTCTTGCATGACTCATAGTGAGGGAACCTTACTACTAACAGTCATGGTTCTCCCTCGTGATCTTCCCTTTTACTTTGTCAATCGAATTCGTAAGATCCTTGGTCCACTGGGGGCTTGGTGTATCTTGCCTCCTTGACGTGGTGAAAGTTTTTCAATGTTGTTTCCTTGTACTTTACCGGAAGTATTGGCGTACGCTTATACTCCCGCTAAAGTGGGGGCTAAATGTAGCATCCTAAAATTGCGACACTTGCAATTGTGACTGCATTTGGGTCTTCACGATGGCGATGCAACACGGAACCTGAATGGAGACCCCAAAACTTGTTCATGACATCAAAAACTGCATTTCTCAACACCCTGGCCTGATCCTCCTTGCACCCTGCTATCCCTGGAGGTGGGACCATGGCGCCCAGCACCCTGGTCCTTCAGGACTAGGGCGCCCAGCGCCCTGGTCCCCCAGGACCATGGCGCCCAGCGCCCTGGTCCCTGGCCCTATTTTGGGCTCGGTCTCTTTTGGGTCTTGGGTCTTTATGTTTGCAAATTGGAAAATAACATTTCCTGGTCGGCCTAAGGTTGGGAAAATTAGTCTATCAGCCCTAATTGACAAGTATATAAACTACATTTCCTCTCTCAAAAAGGGAAGAGGACATATGTGAGCAAGGCGCGAAAGCAATATTCAAGCATTCAAGCATTCCTTCAAGAAATTGAGCATTCTAAGTCTCCATTCAAGGCTAAGTGTTGCATTCAAGACAAGGATTCAACCATTGAAGAGGAGATCACATACTACAACATACAACATACAACATACAACAACATCTATACCTTCGCATATAAGGATACAAACATCCTTACAACAAGGTATTAGTACTTGTTTTACATTTCATTTACAGCATTTCTCATTTCTTGGTTAATTCCAAAACCGGGGTTTGACCTAAGGGCAAACCCCTCATCCCTAACCCCCCAATCGTCCTCTCTTTCTGTGTGTAGGTTGCAGGTACGCGGCTGTAATTGAAGATCTGGAATCCTTGTGCAGAGACGAACAGATCCACCTTCGTTTCATGGATTTTTCGGAGGACCGTGTGCACGCCGGGCGCCATCGTCCCGTCAACTTTCGCTCAAATTTGCAGAACAGCACCGTCTCGACATTTTACTGCTAATTCCAGGTCCGCAGCTTCATATCATAACCCTATCTCTGTTTATAAGCGAATATTTCCCACTTTACATCCATTCCTAGCTTAATCTTTCTATCTACATTTCTTTACAAAAGAGGGTATCCTTGATGTCTTAACCCTTGAAACTCATTTAGAATCCAATCTTGCATTGTGTGGGATTGGATCTTGTGGGTTTCAACCCCTCTTTTGAATGTAAAGTCCCTCCTAAGTGAAAACCATCAACCCTAGTGACTCTCCCTTCTCTCTCCTTGGAGTTGGGGAGGGGAGAACGACTAGGGTTCGATTTTTCCGCTTTACACTACTTATGCCTCATATTGAGAGCTATAATCTAATCTAAAATACAACTCCTTGACCTGCTCTTCATTTGGTAAAATTGGGAAGTAAAAAGATTATCTTCTTATGGCATCCAATATATTTGTAGAAGAGAGGCCTCATCTCTTTAGTATAAAGCATCCACTAATCTTTATAATATGTCTTGTCTCCTTAGGGTTCATCTTTGATATTAAAAATTAACTTCCTCAAAGACTTTAGCTATAAATCTCTAGCTAGCTTCATGAAACCTCGAAGCAAACCTTTCTCTGGCCATATTAAAAAATTACTCCTTTTTATTTTTAGGACAAAGTCCCTTAATCCTCAAGACTGCACAAAATTATCATCAAACATAAATGTAGAGCATGCTAATGCTATGACATCATCTAATACCTCTCCTCCTATTTCAAACTTTATGATCATTCTATCTTGAGGCTTATCCTTAACCAACACCCTAGGGGGAGGAGGTTAGTTTGACAGTTTCTCTTAATTAATTTATGTCTGGTACATTTTCATGATACTGAACCAAAGGTCATGGTGAAGTATCTGGCCAAATAGAATAATGAGGCCTATCCACTAATAGGAAAATTGGCAGTTATATTGTTTGTATTGTCTATCATTACTCTTATCCATAGGACTAGGTCCTCCAATAGGTCCTTCAAATTAATTTGTGCCCCTTTGTTTTTTGGGTCCATCTTTTTCATTTCTACCTCTACCATCTATACCTTAACCCATATCTCTCCTCTCCTCTAAACCTCTACATTAGAAGAAGCATTTATGATTAATTCCTCAAAATAATCATATTCGTATACAAAGGGTCCTAATCTAGCCCCAACCTTGGTTTGGTGAAGAAAGTGTTCTAGATCATAGTTTCTAAATATTTCAAAATCCATTTGGTATGGCAGTAACTTGGAATATACCAACTCCAATCCTTCCTTGGTCATGATCTCAAAATAAGAGAAATGTATTTTTTGGGATGAAGGATCTATATTTATATTTGTTAGATGTTCCTGTCAGACTCATTTAACTTCCAAATGATCTCTAGGAAATCAATTCTATCTATTACATCTCTAGAAAAAACATGGAGTTTAACAGGTACATTGTAAACTATTATAATAGTGTACATGATGTAGAAAAATCATTCTCCCCAATTATGCTTTACTCCTATGTCAAGAACTTACTCAAGGGGCCTAAAAAATTTCTTCACCTTGTGAGATAATCTCCAATTGATTGGGCACCCCAAATTTTGCATCACAATATTGATAAATAATTCCTTAGTTATGACAAATTTGATTTATTACAATGCATGTGCCATTAATACATCCATTCTTGAATTGAAAAACTCTAATTCTACTCATCTACCTTTCTTAACTTCATATTCAATCCCCAAGGCCAAGCCTTAATTCCATCATACAAAAGAATCTGGTACAATAATTAATACCACCTAAAATCAATAACAAGGCTACCTTGTTTGATATCCTCAAGGGCTTTGTGAATACCATTAGAAATATAGAAAACAAAGTTAGAGAAGGTGTCACTTTATGTTTTTTGAATGTCAATAGCCAAGCCCATTAGATGCACAAGCGTCTTGGCCTATACATCAATTCCCAACACATGCAAAACTACAAAGTAAGTCTTTATGAAATGATTCTTAAAAAAATCATAATCAAAGGGCTCAAAATTTATCCTACAAAATGCAATAGGCTTCCCATCCTTCTCCTTTTTATGAAATGGAAACTATTTAACCTTGAAGCTACCTTTTCCCCTCTCGTATTACCTCCTCAAAGATAGAAAGTCAATGGACATGTGGTTATTAGGTTTTAGCATAAATGTTTCACAAATAGATTCTTTGCCAAACCCGACCAACAAAACACCCATGTCTGTGTAGACAAGTCCACTACCTGGACTATATCATTTTCAAACTTCTCTAATTAGGTCTACATTGATTAAAAAATTTGGTACAACAAGCCTTCCAAAATCCAATCTCCATTCATTGTTCATTGGCATTAGGGCTCTACTCTTTTTGTAAGCATACATGAACATATTTATTCATTGATTGGGATGTAAGAATTCCCACAAGTTGTTTCCCTATCCATAAGTCTATCAATAAAATACATGTACCCCAGACATGTCTTCCCCTTTTTGAAGATCTAATAAATCAACAAAAAATATCTTCATGCAAGCCCCTCTTATTATTATCTCTTCTTGAATTTTCATCCATCATATTAAAAATTAGGGTTTTTAAGAATCATAAAAACTAGGCTCCCTGGGAAAATTTAAGTATTCAATATTATTTTATAGAATTTAACAATTCTATAGAATTCATAGTATTTGTTTTTAACAACTAAGTGCTATTGAGAAGACTATTTCATAGATATAAATAAACAACACAAGGCCCCAAAATTAAACTTACTTGTTATTGCCCAATGCAAAGTCAATTGATCACACTTCTTGAATTACAATGTACACTAATTGTTCAAATATGACTCTTCTTAGCTCTTCACTTTTCTCAAATGAATGAAATAATTAAGTGACTATGTGGATGGCTGATTGATATCAACAAAATTTGCCATTAAGGCCCACATGCATGAACCAGTAGTCTGCAACTAACCATTTTTTGTTGCTTTAAACATGGGTTGTTGATTTTCATCGATTAGAAATATCAAAGGTATTCAAAAAAATATTAATAATCATTAATAGACCAGCTAATTTTTCTATTAGACAATCCATTGGTCCCATAAAGATATGTGGAAATTTATTGCTTAATCATATTTTCATGGTAAGCCCATCTTTCAAGACATGCAATAGACTTAAGCAGTGTGATGTAATGAGATGAGCCACCTGTAATTATTTTACATGTTCACATATTTTAATTAGGACCCACCATATGAAGAGGTGATAGACCCATTTTGATGGTAGGACCACCTTTGAAAAAATGTGATGGATATAAACAATATGATCCAATGGAAATGGCCCAACGATAATAGGGCCAATTAAGACACTTGTTACATAGAACAATATCAAAGCTTCACAACTTACATTGCTATGGTAGTTTGTTTTAAGAAAATAGCAATGCAGTAAAGAGTTGTCAACTCATAAAATTCAAGAGTGAGTGTGGGGACCATAATATTAGGATTTAATTGTGATGGACCACAATATTACATGGCCATTAGACATGTGGTGGCATATCGCAACAGTGCGGCTCCTAGTAGACATTCATAGTTTTGACATTGTTTTTTAGATTTCAAAGGCAAGCATTCCTTTAATGTATGATGGGAAGCATTGTACACATGGCAATATCTCACATGTATCAACAAAACTGATAAATTTGAAGCTTGCAGGGCTACATGAACCATTGGTCTTTCTTAAAAGGCGAAGGAAAAGACTAAGGAAAAAGAAATCCCACAACTTGGGAAATATTAGAACATTCAGATCAACAAGTTATTAGGGAATGGGTCGGTATCCATGCTAACCCTTCAAGGTTATGACTTAATATTTAAAAACCAAGAATAGAAAGTCAGCTTGAAAACATAAAAAAGGGTTTATGGGTTTAGGGCATATATGACCATGCAAAGGCTTAGGATTTGAGTCTTAAGAAAACTTGGGTAGGGTTTTATCAATGCAAAGAGCCCAAATAATTATAGAGGTTCCACTAGTTTCCAAGATGTGAAATGAAAATAGGGAATTAGTGTGATTTTATGGTGAAAATAATGTATACACAGTACAAATCGGTATCACACAATAACAATCTATTATCTAAAATTATTGTATATGTTTATTAGTATTCATAAATAGAAATTGAAAATTCAAGTTTAATAAACCAAATTTGAAGACAATGTTTACAATTTAAACTCTATAATGAATCATGGAACATACTAGCACATTAATAAATCATTTATAAATGAAAAATAAAAAATGCAAATGCATGTCGGTATTCTCTAATATATTAATAACTAATAAGTATAAAATATCATCAACGACAATTTAGATTTTGTAATAGCCACTAGGATTCATGAAATATTGTAATAACTGTGTCAACTTGAATTTCATCATCAGAATACTACCTGCAACTTGTTAGTTTCACAAAATACAAAGGAAATGCTACAGGAAATCCAAACTCAACCAATGAAACTACATGAAATTGATATAAAATAAAAACACTATTATTACCTTCATGATTTATGTCTCATTGTGTCCTAACTCCATTGTTCCTGGTTACAGATGGTGTTCTCTCATACAAGCACTGATAGCTTCCAAGATGGCATATGAAGAATGGATTGATAATTGATAGTTAACTGATACTATGATATGTAATGCTAAATGACTATGCTAAATGATTATGCTATTTGCTTCAAGATTAAAACTCACAGATGCATAAGTTTTCACAAATGATTAAGTTGAAAACTCACTTGAAGACTCGCTTGAAGACTAACTCTTTCTCAACTCAAACTCCTGATTTTATAGACTTTGAGAGGATAAGATGATGTGGCTTGGATCAATGGTCATGATCAGATCTGTAAATTTGGATGGTTGTGAGCAAAGGTGAAAGTTGAGAGAAAGGGGGAAGGAGAAGACAAGTGTCACTCATCTCACCTTGACTGGGTTGCTGACTGAGGGAATCTAGGGATGGTTGGAGAAAATTTAGGCATGAGAGGACAAGTGGACTCAAGTCCTTCCTAAGATGTAGTGGTGTTGGAGAGAATATAGAAGAAGGTTAGGAAATATGTGTACGTACACAATATTTCATTAAATTTGGAGGTTGAAGATAAATGATGAATTAATATTTCAAAAATATCAATATCTTTAGCCACATGATTGATGAGTTAGCAAAGGAAAGATGAAGTGGAGATGGAAAGTGAGTTGGATAAGGGATTAAATAATTTTAGAAATTATTTAATATTTGAGACTATAAGATATAAGAATAACCATTAGATATTAGATATTCAAATGATTGGAAGAAATAATAAAATATTTAAATATTCAATTAATTGATCGAAAGAATAATTAAATATTAGATATTTAATTAATTAGAGAAATAGGATAGATGAATTAATTAATAAAATATTTCAATTAAATTAATTAATAGAAAGACACGAAATGAATTAAATAAATTAATCTTTTCAAATTAACTATTTAATAGAAGAATAAATATAAAATAAATATAAAATATTTATTTAATCACTCATAGCCATTTTTATGTGTATACATTTTGCCCCTCTTTGAAATGATGTCAAGACAACATTGTTTCAAAGATCAAATCAAGTCTCGATAGTGTGCCTGATGGAGATAAAAATCCTGATTGTGTGCCCCCTCGGGAGATTGATCGTGAATTTGTTGAAAATTTTGGATAAGCGATTGATCTCATGATAATTGAAAAGGTCCATCAATTAAATTTATTTATGAAAAATAAATATAATTGCCCCATTGAAAAACATTAATTATCCTTCCAAATAGTAAATATAAAATTAACCAAAGTTAATTTTATTTTCATTTGCATCCTTGTCATCTTTGTGAAGACATTGTCTTGGTGAGGTGGCAAAATGGTGATCCCATTGGAGAACCATCGATTTGAGTGCGTTCAACGATATCAGTGACCTCTTGAGTATGGGTATCTGGTATGTATCTTATCCCAAACATTTTGCAACTTATCGTACAATTTTTCATATTTGTTTAGCATGTTTTTTGTTATTTTGAATTTTTTCAATTTTCGGCAATTATGTTTAGCATTTTTTTTTTCTTTTTTAGCGATTTTGCATGTTTTGTTAGTGCTTTTGATAAGTTTAGTGCATGTGCTCATTTTTTTAGCGCATGTGTGATGTATGTTAGCACTTTTGCTCTTAGTTTTTGCGCGTTTGATGCTTAAAACAACACTTTTGATTGGTTCACGCATATGCTCGAAGGTTTAGCGCTTTTGTTAAAAAGGTTCATGCATATGTATGGTTTAGCACCTGTGTTCAATAGAATAGCACTTTTGTTTCAGATGAATGTGTTTGATGTATTTCATAGTAAAAATTCACTTTGATGATTAGATTTAGGCATTTTGATGTGCAATTGTGATGAATAGGTACTTGATTGTTTGATTTGATAATGTTGATTGATAGGATAAACAATTGATCGATTTGATTTGATTGGATAGATTAGCTCTAAGAAACTAATTTAGTTTCTGATGAAGAGCATAGCAGAGTTTGATTGAACTCAGTGATTGATAGAAAATCATGATTGATAGGTTTAAATTGATTTGATAGCCTGATTTGCTTCATGTGAAAAGATTTACTAATTGTTGATGTGAGAGATTAGCGATCTCTTTAATTTGATAGATAGATGATTGATGATCTAATTCTCTTGGTAAATAGGAGAAACTTGATGTTCTCCAGTGTTGGGAGAAATTCCTGGTGATGCGGCACTTAGTGCCAGAGCTTACATAGGCAAAGGTGAGACATATAGATGCATGCGAATTACACCACTTGCTATACATGCTTGATATTCCCCATAATAGGAGATTGTTGACAGTGTTAGCCGAGAGATGGCATAGCGAGCATAACACTTTCCATCTGCCCACAGGTGAGATTAGTGTGATGCTTGAGGATGTCTACAGGATTCTCCACATCCCAGTGACCGGTGAGTTAGTTCAATATGATTTTCAGGATCATGGAGGGACATAGGCATGCAGAGTTGTATTTGGTGATGAGAGAATTTTAAGAGGAGAGATCCAATGGGAGGATATGATTATGTATTACGAGACTCTCCTTGTGATTCTTGTAGGTTTGATTGGGGGATTCATCTGTCCAGATAGGAGATCTCAAGGTTTTGTTGTTGGTTGGGGTGAGATTCTTTAGAGCATGATGCAATATCAGACTCGATATACGTGGGGTGTTTGTATGCTTCCTCATTTGTATCATGATCTTCATCAGGTTGTTTTCGATGAGAGTGCTTGTTTATCGACAAGATGCACACTTTTGCAGATCTGGTGTTGGGAGCACATTGCTATTACTTGACCTATTCATCATAGAGTTCATGGAGAGAGGCAGCCATATGTTTATTTATATGCAGGTGTCCTTACTTAGCATAAGTTGGTAAGATGGAGTATTGGTGTTGGGTTCTTGATTCACTGGATAGTGTTATTTGGAGACCTTATATCAATTGTGATCCATGGATGGATGATGCACAAACATTACCATTTATTATGCAATGTAGATATCTCATTGGTCGGACTCCATACATTGTTGAAAGATAGTTGATTAGTCTCATTCTGAGAAAGTTTGGTATCATTCAACCTATGCCTACTAGTGTCATGATATATGCTCGACGGTAGAGAGATAGGTGAGATTAGGGACCTTCTTTTTCATTTGAGATAGAACATGCAAAGTTTCTGGCTACTCCTAGGGTGGCTTATGATATGAGATTTCACATTCTAGATCCTGGGGTTACTACAGATTATGCTCAGAACATACTAGCACACTCATTTCCTCGTATTACCGATCCAGCAGATCCTCCTCCCAGCTTAGGAGATGAGGATGACGATTCAGATGATCCAGTTATTAGGAGACGAAGATGGAGATGAGAGCTTAGAACTACTCAGGAGGCCAGAGGGGATGGAGATGAGGGTGGAGATGGAGGTGGTAGCGATAGGAGACCCGAATCGAGAGGAGGTCGATTAAGACTCTATGGAGGACCGTTTAGACTAGTTCATAGGATTGGGAGACTATTTCCTATGGGTGGCAAAGAGGTTGGATGGATTGGGAGGGGGGATACTGGCAGGGCAGGGATGAGATCACCAAGAGGGTTTCCCTCTATAGGAGGAGGTAGGATGACTAGACTAGATGGGGGCTACAGGAGAGGCATTGATTTTGGTTAGATTCAGCCAGACCCTAAGGTTATTGCAGCTCATGGTGGAGAGGATGAGGGTCCAGAGGATCATGTTCCACTTATTAGATGATGGGTTCTGAGAGCTACTCAGACTAAGATTCTAGCAGGTGGATAGGGAGGTGGAGATGAGGGTAGTGGTGTTCATGTGCCACAATAGGATGTACCAGAGCAAGAGACCATGGATAGTCTTATAGCACAGATAGATCAGCTTAGAGCATAGGTATAGACACTCATGATAGAGAGAGACAAAGCTGTTAGGAGACATCAGGATACTCAGGGCCTCCTTGATCACATTCAACAGGTTGGATCTGGTACTCTCTCAACTGATACTATTAGAGCACTAGTTTGGGTTGGGAAGGAGACTTCCCATTGGCAACGACTATATGAGGATTTAGTCACAGACAGCCAGAGAGCAGGTAGCTATCATACCACTATGAGGATGGATACTAGCAGCGGTGGAGTCATGGGACCTCCTCAGAGGAGTGGTGATCATGGGAGATAGGCATCAGGAGGATCTTCTTGCCCACAGCCATAGAGATGGACAGAGTCAGGTGGTAGTAGTACAGGACAGTCATGACTTGACTTTGTATTGATGAGGCACTTGTACTTTTGATCTGATATCATTGTATACTTGGACTTTTATTATTTTATAATGATCTATATGAAGACATGGAATCTATAATGACGATGATCTTTATTATGCATGTTACTCTATATGATGATGATCTTTTATGCATTGATTATATGCATGATGTGATGATCTTCATTATGATGATGCAATGATAAATGTTTTTTTTTTAATTTTATTTTGATGACCTTGGATGCAAATGAAAATGATTACTAACTTAAATGATGCAAATGCAATGATCTATATGGGAATGCAAATGAATTATTATGTAATATGTTATTCAAATGTTTTTTTTTGTTTTTTTTAATTTTTTAATTTTCGTTGTTTTATACTTTTTAGGAATTTTCTGCTTTTCTGATTTTTTATTGATTTCTTCAGGACTTTATATGCTTTTGTATTGATTTTTTTCAGGACTTTATATCTCAAGTATAGAACTTCTTGAGATGAATAGAATTGATAGGTTCATCGAACCAATTCACCTTCAGGGGTAGATAACTTGTATGCTCCTGAGTCATATGCTACTACTATGGCAAAAGGTCCTAGCCAATTTGGTTCAAATTTACCCTTCTTTTCTTGGTCTTGTTGATTTCTTTGACTCTCCCTTAGAACTCTATCTCCAATCTGAAAAATGTGTGGCTTGACTCTATGATTATAACTTCTTTCCATTCTTTGTTGATATACTTTCAAAAGATCTATTGCATTTTGGCGAGGTTCCTAGATCAGTTCAAGTTCCTTGAGTTTAGAGACTCGTTGTTCTTCTTCTAGTATAAGACCTTTCAAGGAAACCCGCAAAGAAGGTATATCTACTTCTATGGGTAATATGGATTCCATTCCATAGATTGAGCAATATGGAGTTGCCCATGTTGGTGTGTGGATGCTAGTTTGGTATGCCCAAAGAGCAGGATTTAGCTGAATGTGCCAGTCTTTTCCAGCTTCATTGATTGTTTTCTTCAAGATTTTCAAGATAGTCTTGTTTGATGCCTTAGCTTGACCATTTCCTTGTGGATAATATGGAGCATAAAAGCTATGTTGGATATGAAATTGCTCACATAGTTCCTTCACATCTTGATTCTTAAATGGTCATCCATTGTCAGTGATAATGGTCATAGGAACTCCATAGCGATAGATTATATAATTCAAGATGAATGATGATATTTGTTTTCCTATCATTTTTGTCAGAGGTACTGCTTCAATCCATTTAGTGAAATATTCAGTAGCAGTCAGAATGAACATATGTCCATTAGAAAATGAAGGATTTATCTTTCCTACCAAATCAAGGCCCCATTAAGAAAATGGCCATGATTCGACCATAAGATACAATTCTTGTGCTGGTGTGTGAATGAGATTCCCATGGATCTAACATTGTTTGCATTTTTTGGCATATGTGAATGAATCTCTCTCCATAGTAGGCCAATAGTAATCCATACGAAGAATTTTCTTATCCAGTGTTAATCCACTTGAGTGTGTGCCATAAATACCTGCATATACTTCGTTAAGAACTTTCTCAGATTCTTCTTGTTCAAGACATCTCAATAAAGTACTATCTAGAACTTGCCTATATAAGGTATCAGCAATAATAGTATAGCGGGATGACTGCAGGATAGGTCAGGAGGAATGATATTCTCTTTTAAGTATTGATAGGTCTGGCCATATAAGGAGTGGTTGATCCCCAATATATGGCAAATCATGTAGGTATGCTGGGATTGAATGGTAGGGTTTAAGATATCTTCCATGAGGAATTCATAACATTGTCGATTCTCCTAATTTTGTAAGAGAGATTCTATTGTAGCCATTGCATCTTCTGCTTTATTCTCATTTCTTGGGATTTGAGTAAATGATATTTCTGCAAAGTGCTCTTTAAACTCTTCTACTAGTTGTTTTTAGGGAACGAGCTTGTCATCCTTAGTTTGATAATCATCATTTATTTGGTTGATGATAAGTTGTGAATCACCATAAACATGTAATTCCTTGATATTCCATTCAATGGCCATTTTGAGCCCAATAGTCAATGCTTCATATTCTGCAGTATTGTTTGTGCATGGAAATCGCAGTCTATATGATTTTTGAATTGTGTGTCCCTAAGGTGTGATGAATAAAATTCATGTGCCTAGTCCATATTATGTATAAGAACCATCAAAGTACAATTCCCAAAATTTTGTACTTACTGTTAGAATGTCTGCATCAGGAAATTCAATGTGCAATGGTATGTCATTTTGTAAAGGTGCTTCAGCTAATTGATCAGCAATGACCTATCCTTTGATAGCTTTTCAATCAACATACTCTATATCAAATTCACTTAGCATCATAACCCATTTGGCTAATCTGCCTGTCAAAGTTGACTTGTTCAACAAATACTTTAGTGGATCTATCTTTGCTATTAGCTTCACAGAATGAGTTAGCATATAATGTCATAACTTCTAAGTTGCAAATACAACCACTAGACATGTCTTCTCTATTGATGTATAATTCAATTCATAGCCGACAAGTGTTCTATTGATGTAATACACTGCTCTTTCTTTTCCTTCTTCATCATGTTGAGCTAGGAGAGCACCTAATGATACGTTTGTTGCCGAGATATAGAGAAATAATGGTTTCCCTTTTATTGGTGACACCACTACTGGAAGATTCAAGAAATATTCTTTGATTTGCATAAAAGCCTCTTCACATTTTTGATCCCATTTGAATGGAACATTCTTATGTAAAAGATGAGTGAATGGATGACATCTATCTGCTAATTGAGAGACAAATCTTCTTATTGATTGCAATCTTCCTTGTAAAGATCACAATTGACTTATGTTCCTAGGTGACTCCATCTCCATGATGGCTTTGACCTTTTCAGGATCTACTTCAATTCCACGGGCTGATATAATGTACCCAAGAAGTTTTCCAGAGGTTACTCCAAATGCACATTTCTCTGGATTTAATCTCAGCTGATATATTTCCATCCTATCAAAGATCTTGCTTAAGATGTTCAAATATTCTTGTCTTGTATGAGATTTTGCAAGTATATCATCTACATAATCTTCCATAAATGTATGTTGTTGGCATTTTTGATGTTTATGTTGTGATTGTCATTGATGGACACACACTTGTATTGAGATCCCCTTTATATGTATGAGCTAGATCTCAACTGGTATTAGTTCCAACCGGTATGTTGTATTCTAGTCTTTAGACTATTGGTGATTTTGCAGAATGTGTTTCTTGGTCTGAAGCGGCATGTCGACCCCAAGTGGTTCGTAGATCTCAAGTGGTACGAGGAAGCAAAGCGGTATAACACATTCGTACCAGTCTTCATTTTTGTCAAACCGGCAACTGGTATTTTGTATGAACCGGTAATACTCTGTGATGAGTTACCAACCAGCATTTTGTGATGAGTTACCAATCCACCGATTAATTGATGGTGCTGACACACTGATAGTGCTTTTTGTGTTGTGTTACTGAGTATGTCTAGATTCATTGAACCTAGTAAATTGTAATGTAATCCTATTGGACCGACATGAAATTAGATTCCTTTAAAAGGACATCATGTCTAGGGTTTCAGTCTGTTGCTGAAAGGGTTCATGTTGTGCTAGGGTTTAAGGTGGTTGTTAAGTTGTTGTAAGAGTGATCTTATCCTAGAAGATCAAGTTGTAACTAAGAGAGAGATAGAGAAGACTGAAGTAATGCTGGAATGCATTAGCAGTGAGCTATACTGGATCTAACCAAGCAGTTTGTGCTATTAGATAGATCAAACACTTGTTGATTACTCACATCTTTGACAAGTCTGTAGCCCTTAACCAGGTAGGCCCAAAAGCCTATTGTAAAATCCTCTAACAAGGTGGTTCACTTCTATGAATCTAAAATCCTCTAACAAGGTAGTCTTTAATCGGAATTATCTCCTAACAAAGATTGAGATTCCTAACAGGATCTGTTCTGGTGAAGAACATTGTAAGACCTTAACTGGTCTGACCTTAACCAGTCTAGTTTCTATTCTACAGATAGTGACTTGTGAGTTCCATCTCACCGTGGTTTTTCCCATTTGGGTTTCCACGTCAAATATCTTGTGTTATGGTTGTATTGCTTTTGTGGGTGAATTCTTTATTTGCATTTTGGTTTGCATGTGTGATAATCGGTCTGTCTATTAAATTGTTTTACCGGTTTATCTTCAGACTGTTTAAGTGTCTAAGTATAGAGATTTTTGGCATACTAATTCACCACCCCCTCTTAGTATTCATCAATTGGTATCAGAGCCTACCTTTCTATAAGTTTAACCACTTGGAAAGAGATATGGGGGAATACACCTTGAGGGAACTTACTCAACGGCTCACTCAGTCTGAGAAAGCCTATGATGATCTTATGGTCAAATACAAGGCATCTCAAGCAAAAAGGAGAGAACATGCAGAGAAGCTGATGGAGCTATCTAAAAATAGTTCTCAAGATGAAGCTAATATGGAAGCCATGATTGCAGAAGTAAATAAGTTGAACGATTCAAACTCCAATCTGAGAAAGGAGTTAGAAGGACTGACTATCCAGTTTAGTCAAGAGCTTCATAACCGGAGGAAAGCTGAAGATCTGGTAAAGGACAGAGATCATGAGATCTCCAAGTTGAAACAAGAGATTAGTGCACTGACTGCTCACCTTCATGAGAGCAGAATGGAAAAAGGAGTACAAGATGAACTGAACATAGCCATCTCTGAAAATGCAAGCCTAATGGAGTCAAATACTGCTATTTCCAAAGAACTCTCTAAGTCAAAGGAAATACTTGCTAAGTTCAGCAAAAGTACTGTCAAGCTAGAGCAAAAGCTTGAGTCATCTAGACTGGTAAAGAATACCAATGGACTTGGTTTCTCTGGACATGAGGAAGGAGAATCCTCAGGAACAAATGTTGAAGCATCAAAGAAGCAACCGGCACTTAAAGGAAAAGCTAAGCAAAAATTCAAACCTATTTGCTTTAACTATCTTAAAGAAGGACACACTGCCAATATATGTAGGAGCAAAGCCTACAATAATTTTCCTTATTTTACCAACAATGTACCTAGATCCAATAAGTTTAATGGTCATTGTTATGCATGCAACAAGTTTGGGCATAGAGCATCTGAATGCAGGTCTGTCATGAACAATACTAGAAGATATCCTCAGAGGACCCAAGGAGTTGGTCTGGAATCTTTTGTGAACCGGAACCCTAACCGGTTTAATGCTTACAATTATCAGTCAGGCAACAATGGTTATCAACCGGCAACCAGATGGAGAGCAAACTGTTGGATTTGTCATGGACATGGTCACACTACTGCTACATGCAGAAGGAAGAATGGAAACATGAACAATGGATCTTGGAGAGCACTTGGATTGGTTTGCTATCACTATAACAAACTGGGTCACATTGCAAGATTATGCAGAAGCAAAAAGAGTATATCTGATGATATACTGGTCACTCAGAAAGGAGAAATTGATGTTGAAACAATTCAAGTGGACATGAACAAAACCTGGAAGAAGAAACCTGTTAGGGTTTCAAGCAGATTCGAAGCAAATATGAACTAATAATTATATGCAGATTTAAATACAAAAGATAAAGAAATAAAATAGGACACAGATAACACAAAGATTTAATGTGGTTCACCCAGAATGGGTTACGTCCACCATACACAGTCGTCCAATCTTTCTTATTATCCAGCAAAAATAGTACATCAACCTTACAATGCCTTAAGCATGCCAGCCGCTTATAACATGCATTTTTAGGGCAACAAACAAAGTCAGCCTTTTTAGGGTTTTATTACAATGTCGGTTTTCATCAATAAAAAATGATAAAAAAAAAATTCTTGAGGGCTCCCGCCCCCGAACCCCTGCCCGGGGCTCGGCCCAGCCCCGGACCCCGGCGAGGATACATGCTGAGTGTACAGTACTTTGCTGATCAGTCACCACATTTCAACAATCTCCCACTTGGAGACTGATCAGGCTCCACACCGAACAATCTCCCACTTGGAGACTGATACTACACGACACCACTGTACATGCAACATCTGCTAGATAAAACATTAGGACTCGACTGGTATAAATTCCACAATTATCAATCAAGAAGACCAATAGAAACTGATGAAGAAATCAGCTTCTCCTGTGGAACTGCCTTCGTGAACATATCGGCAGGATTCTCACTTGTGTGAATCTTCTCAAGCCGTAACTAACCCTCCTCCAAAATAGTCCGAATGAAGTGGTACCTGAGCTGAATGTGCTTTGTCCTTGAATGAAAAGTAGAGTTCTTCGTAAGATGAATGGCACTCTAGCTATCAGTATACAATGGGCTATCCTCTTGTGTCTAACCCAATTCCTCCAGAAAACATTGCAACCAAATCATCTCCTTGTTGGATTTTGTAGCAGCAACATACTCAGCTTCAGTGGTTGAAAGTGCAACAATCTTTTGCAGCCTAGAAATCCAACTGACTGCAGTTCCCCCTATAGTAAAAACATACCCTGTAGTACTCCTCCATGAATCAATATCACCTGCTAGATCAGAGTCAAAAAATCCGCTTAGAGCAGCATTAGATCCTTTGAAACATAATGCCTTTGTAGTAGTTCCTTTCAAATACCGAAGAATCCATTTCACAACATTCCAATGTTCCATACCCGGATTACTCATAAACCTGTTCACAACTCCCACTGCATGTGTAATATCTGGCCTTGTGCATACCATTGCATACATCAGACTGGCAATAGATGATGAATATGGGATGTTAGACATTTTATTAACCTCTTCCTGTGCCTTTGGGCACATCTCCTTAGTCAATTTGAAATGACTAGCCAAAGGTGTACTAACTGCTTTTGCATCCTGCATGTTAAATCTTTTCAACACCTTCTTTATATACTCACTTTGGGACAAATTCAAGGTTCTATTTTTTCTGTCCCGTGTAATCCTCATACTGAGAATTTGCTTAGCTGCACCCAAATCCTTCATAGCAAATGACCTGGCTAATTTCTATTTAAGCTCATTTATATGTTGCATGTTAGACCCAACAACAAGCATGTCATCAACATAAAGCAACAGGATAATATAACTGCCATTATCAAATCTCTTAAAATATACACAATGATTAGAATGACATCTATGATAACCTTGTTTAGCCATGAAACTATCAAATTTTAAATACTATTGTCGAGGTGCTTGCTTTAGGCCATACAGACTTTTCTTCAACTTGCACACCAAGTTCTCCTTACCTTTGACCTCATATCCCTGTGGTTGCAACATGTAAATTTCCTCCTCCAAATCTCCATGGAGAAAAGTTGTTTTGACATCTAATTGTTCAAGATGTAAATCATCTGCAACCACAAGACTAAGTACAGTTCTAATTGAAGTCATTTTTACAACTGGAGAAAATATCTCATCATAATCTATACCCTTTTTCTGTCCAAAACCTTTTACCACAAGTTTGGCCTTATATCTTTTCTGACCTCCTTCCTCCTCCTTCAGCCGATAAACCCATTTTTTAGGCAAGGCTCTTTTTTCTGCAGGTAAAGGGACTAAGTCCCAAGTCTTATTTTTTGTCAAGGAGTCCATCTCCTCTTTCATGCCTAGCTCCCACTGTTGTTTGGCATCTACCTGCATTGCTTCTTCATATTCTTCTAGTTCACCAGAATCCGTTAATAAAATAGAATACAAAGAAGGAGAAAATCTTTCAGGGGGTCTACTTGTCCTCGTAGAACATCTAACACTTGCAGGAGTTTGTGGGACAATCTGTTGTTGCTGAGCATTAGGTACCTGTGGCATTTCATTTTCTAAAATCTCATCCAACACCACATATTCTTGTTTGTCCTGTTCATGCTTCTTTTCCTGCATCTGTTCTTTATACATAACCTTCTCATTGAATATAACATCTCTACTTCTAATTATTTTCTTATTTTCAAAATCCCATAACCGATAGCCATATTCATCTATCCCATATCCAATGAAAGTACATTTATGAGATTTAGCATCAAGCTTGGTTATGTTTTCTTTATCAACATGGACAAAAGCTTCGCAACCAAAAGTTTTTAGAAAAAAATAATTTACCTTTTTACCAGTCCATGCCTCCTCTGGAATACCACCATCCAAAGGGGTTGAAGGTCCTCTATTTATCAAATAGACAATAGTATGTACAACATCTGCCCAAAAATGTAAGAGCAATCCAGCATGCAATCTCATGCTCCTCGCGCATTCCATGATAGTCCTATTCATTCTCTTTGAAACACCATTTTCCTGTGGAGTTCCTGGAACTGTCTTCTGCTTTCAAATCCTATTTAAGGAGCAGTAATCTTCAAATGCGTTGCTGCAATACTCACCTCCATTATCCGATCTGAGACACTTCAACTTTTTTCCTGTCTCATTCTCAACCAAAGCTTTCCATTTCTTCAAAGTTTCAAAACATCTGATTTTTGTTTTAGGAAATATACCTATGTTTTTCTGGTTGAGTCATCAATAAAAATAACATAATAACAAGAGCCACCAAGAGATGATACCTGAGCCGGTCCCCATACATCTGAATGTACAAGCTCTAACTTCTCACTCTTCTTCTCTTTCCCAACCTTGAGAAATCTAACTCTTTTCTGTTTACCATAAACACAGTTTTCACAGAACTCTAAATCAATCTTCTTTAGTCCTAGCAATAGATTTTTGGAGTGAAGGGTTTTCATCCCTTTCTCACTCATGTGCCCAAGCCTATGGTGCCACATTATCGAATCTGTTCTTACAACATTTATTGTTGTTGTCCCTGTAGTAACTTTGTCTATAGCAGCTAAGGTAGAGTAAGTGTTACTAGTACACAGATATAATGTGCCTACCTTCACACCTTTAGCTACTACTAATGATCATTTAGTGACCTTCCACATACTGTCTGAGAAGGTAACTATGCAACCTTCACTACCTAGTTGCCCTGCAAAAATTAAATTTCTTCTTAAATTAGAAACATGTCTTACCTCCTACAGAAACCAGTCATTACCATTCTACAACTTGATCTTTATCTTTCCTTTTCCAACAATTTGACAGGGCTCATCATCACCCAAATATACCTATCCAAAATCAACTTGAACATAATCTAGAAAATATTTTCTATGGGGTGTAGCATGAAATGAAGCCCCAGAATCTATTACCTAGGAATCATTAACATTATCCAAACATAAGATTAAAGCATCTTGTAAAGTATTACTTGCAATATTAGCTTCCTTACTGTCATTTTCATTTTTGTCTCCTTTGTTTTTTCGAGACCAACAGTTTTTCTTTAGGTGACAGGCTTTCCGCAATACCATCAATCTTTCTTTCCTCTAGATTGAGAGCGTCCTTTATTTGACTTCCCTCATGACTTCTCATTCCCAGGGCCTTTTCCTCTTTCCTTTGATCTTCCTCTGTTCTCCACATTCAAAACACTACCCGATGATGTTGGAGTCTCACCTGTGTTTTTCCTTCGCATTTCCTCGCTTAGGATAACACCAACAATATTATCAAATACCAAAGTATTTTTACCAGAGACAGAGTTACTTAAAGCCATAACCAAGCTATTCCAGCTTTCTGGCAAAGAACATAAAATCAAGAGAGCCCTAACCTCTTCTGCAAAGGTAATTTTTACCGAAGACAATTGACTGGTAATTGTATTAAATTCATTTAAGTGCTCCGCTACAGATCCTCCCTCACTCATTTTCAAATTAAACAAACGCTTCATAATAAATACCTTATTCGAAGCCAAGGGTTTCTCGTACAACTTAGCCAATGTTGCCATCAAATCTACAACCATTTTTGCTTCTGTTATATTGAATGCTATAGATGGCGCAAGGCACAATCGAATGGATCCCAGTGCCTTTCTATCTAAAATGTCCCACTCTTCATCTGACATTGTGGTCGGTTTCTTTGCCTTTCCTTCTAATGGCCGCCACAAATCCTTTTGATATAGGTAATCCTCCATCTGCATTTTCCATAACTGATAATTCTAGCTGTTAAAATTTTCGACCTTGAATTTGGAATCCTCCATTGCTCCCACTCAAATCTGAGAGTCCTGCCAATTTACAAAATACCTCGCTCTGATACCAATTGTTAGGGTTTCAAGCAGATTCGAAGCAACTATGAACTAACAATTATATGCAGATTTAAATACAAAAGATAAAGAAATAAAATAGGACAAAGATAACACAGAGATTTAACGTGGTTCACCCAAAATGGGTTACGTCCACCATACACAGTCGTCCAATCTTTCTTATTATCTAGCAAAAATAGTACATCAACCTTACAATGCCTTAAGCATGCCAGCCGCTTATAACATGCATTTTTGGGGCAACAAACAAAGTCGGCCTTTTTAGGGTTTTATTACAATGTTGGTTTTCATCAACGAAAAAATGGTAAAAAAAAATTTCTCGGGGGCTCCCGCCCCCGAACCCCCGCTTTTCTTAGGGGCTGCTGCACCTGAACCCCAACAAGGATACGTGCTGAGTGTATAGTACTTTGTTGATCAGTCACCACATTTCAACAAAAACCAACAATGTTGGAAGAGGAACCGGTTTCTGCACCTAGTGTGGAAATATCGAAACCGGCAAACTAAGCTCCAAAGAGGCTTAGGGGGAGCAAATGGCAAAATGATTGTGAAACCCTCTGGTTACACCGGTAAAATACCTTAACCGGTATGTAATACCTGTCGCTTGGCAGAAGGCTGGAAACAGTAAAAGAGGCAAATTAGGGTTTATGCCCTAACAGAGGAGCATTAATGGCGGTAGGTGAGAGACATGTATAAAAGCATATTTCAAATCATTTCTCACTATCTGTTTTCGAGCGAAGAAAAGTTTTTTCAAAGTGCAGAGCAAAGAAAAGGTGATTTGAGCTAAGATTTCAAGAAATTGACAAGTCTTGAAGGAGATTCAAACTCAATTTGCAAACGGTCGTGGAGAACACAAAGCGGTGATTTGGCAACCGATGGAGAGTGGAGTGAAGCAGAACCAGGAAGCCCTAAATTTGCGTTGTAAAGGTATTTTTCATGTTCTTAAAATACTCTACAATGGCTTTCGCATCTCATACCAGTTCTAGTACATCCATTGAGTCAGAAAGTTTCATTCAAAGGAAGTCCAAATATAATGCCCTATCACAAGTTCTGGCTGGAGTAATAGTTGAAGAGGGAATTTCTGATTATATTGATTGCAAAATAGAAGACCTAGGGTCTTTAGCTATTCACACCCAGTTAGGTTTATTTTGTGGCAAGGACAAGAAAATCAAACAGGAGTTTAGTATCCTAGAGAAGAAGAAACTCCATAATGCAGTATGCTTTCTAGAAGACTTTACAGAGGATCAGATCAGGATCATTTTGAGCAGAGTCCATGGTGACAAGATGTACCTGGAGAGGATGCATGATATCATGCCATAGGCAATTCATGCAATCACCAGTTTCTGTAACATAGGGGAAGTGTCAGCCCTAAGAACGGTAAGCAAAACGGAAATGGCCAAGCTCACCGGTTCAACAAGTGACTCATGGGGTATGACAGTTAATCCTATCAAGGATGATCTGGTGAAATACACCTGCATGGTGATAGGCTATAGAACATTCTCAGCCAGTAGGATTAATTTTGTATCTGTTGTAGTGGTAAATGCTGCTTATTGGATGATTAAAGAGGATGCATCATTTGACCTATGCAGTGGTATGTAGAGGCAACTCTTGTCTAATCTGAAGTCGATTAAACAAGATAATGCACTGAGATTCAAATTCGGACAACTGTTGGTTGGGTTGTTATTCTATTTCCAAGGCTTCTTTCCTGGAGTAGGAGATGTCCAGTGGTCCCCTGACCAACCGGTAACCAAACAGATCAAGGAAAGAATTCAAGCTATCGGAACCGGTTACCTTGATGTGCTAAACAAATATTTTGATGAGTTCAGAAGGAAGATGAGTCAAAGGGTGAGGATCTCAGGTGATATTGTTAAGAAATATGAAGATGACATCTATTTCACCATCCAGGTGGACAAATGCTTAATGGAGGCTGTTGAGCCTAGAATGGAAGAAGTGGAGCCAATGGGCTATGAGGTGATGTATGATATGCTAGAAGGGTATGCCTCAACCCTTATTGCCTTGCCTCTTGATCCTAAGGCGAAGAGGACTGGAACCTATCTGGAGAGGATTACACTAGTAGAGGAACCCTCTCTTAAGAAAGGAAAAGAACCGGCAACAAAGAAAGCAAAGGTAGTGCCTACAGCATCGGCACCGGCTACTACTACAACTCCAAGAGTGACCAAGCGGTCACCTGCAAAGAAGAAACTGGAAGTGACACCGGCAAAAGTCTTTGAAAGAAAAAGGAAGACTAAGTCAAATGAACCGAACTCTGAAGAGACTGAGTTTGATGAAAAGCTAAAGAAGGCCAGACAGACAAAGAAGATGAAGAAGAATGAATTGGCAGCATCTGCACTGGTAAATATTGATATCTCCTCATACAAATCTTTGACACATTTTCAAAGGACAATTAAGAACATTAGGAGAAAATTAATGTATGATTTAGTAGATTATTATGATGATTTTAATAGTGAGGAGAAAGATGAAGTACTACAGGAAATTATTCTTTATTTGTGTAAAAATGACTGATCGCCATCAGAGATTAAATCTTAGACACCAGATTCTTTATATAAAGCATTAGACAATAAATGGCACATTGCCATTGAAAAAGAACAGGAGATTAGGGAGAAAGTCTTTGCATAGTACTTTCCTGACCTCTCAAACTTAGAATTATTTGATGTTTTGGACCAAAATAAATGACTCTTCTTCATAAGGAGAACAAGACTTTGGCTGTTGGAGGGAAGAGTTGATGATGTTGAAAAAGACACTCATCAGCATATGAATCATGCTATTCAAGCCCACAAAGCATGAATGGTCAACCTGCAAGCAGAAAAAGAACCGGTCATATCAAAACTAGATGAAGTTTTTGATGAAGAAGGAAACCTGATTGAAGAACCAGTCGACACTATTGATGTCGATGCACTGGACATAGAAGATGTCACTCAGGACATACCTTCTATGGGAATAGAACAGGGGCAACAAGCCGAATAGGGCATTGAGCAAGCCAAGGACACATAGGAAGCGGCTAAGGAACAGGAAGAGAAGAAGAAGAGGGATGAAGATGAGAAAAAGAGAAAAGAGGAAGAGAAGAGAAAAGAGGAAGAGGAGAAATGAAAAGATGAAGAAAAGAAGAAGAAGGAAGAGGAAGAAAAGAAGAAGGAGGAAGAGGAAGAAAAGAAAGAAGAGGAGAAGAGGAAGGAAGCAGAGAAAAAGAAGAAGGAAGAAGTAGACAAGGCAACGGAAGCAATGAAGAGCATACAGATGGAGACTCCGAAGGCAACCGGGAGTCAAGCCAAACTGGTTGATATCGCTAGTCCTATCGATCTCCAGTCTACAAGTGAGTCAGAGCTTATGCAGAGCATCAAGGTTGCTCAAGAGAGCCTTGAAATTATTCGCAGGAAAAAGGAGCAAGACATAATTCAAGCGGTTGTAGACACCCTTACCGGTTTGATCCTCGGTACCAATCTTCCTAACACTGAATCATCACTAGCACAGCTCAAACTACTATGTACTGTAGTGGATGATCAAGTGCAGAGCCTGGAAGAAGCAGCTAAGGCAAATGTCAAGAAAGAGTATCAAAAGGCTCTTAACATTATTCTGGTGAAAAAGTTGAATGAGCTCCAGTCTGAACTTCTGAAAGACCAAAAGGATATAAGGGACACTTTGGATGAGGGAAACTTGCTACTAAGCAAAATCTGTCAACCCCATCTATTTTGTGATGATGTGCTAACTCAGAAGCAAAAGCTTCAAATGGACTTACAGACCTACTTGAGCACATTTAAGCCACCCTATGATTCCTTTGCAACTTATGGGCAAACCGTTCACCAGTTCCAGATCTAGTCAGCCAAAATGGAGCAAAAGATCAGTACATGATCTAAAGATTTGCAGGAGCTACACCTGGTTTTACTTCCACATCTACAAATTCTTCAGAAGTGTTATCTGAACCCGGATGCCTTGATAGTTACACAGGAGCTGAGCACAGTTGATGCCATGGAGGAACAGGTATCCCAGATGCAAACAGAGAAAGAAGTGGCCACCTCCCTACTTGAGTCCTGGTCTCTATCCATGAAACAATTTTTGCAGGACTATAAATTAGTTTTTGACAAGTATTATTCATTGTTGTCATAAACTTTTATTATTTCAATATCAAATGGAAATAGGGTTGTTCAACGGTACTTTGTCATTGTTGGCAAAGGGGGAGAAGTACTCTATCTATTTTGGAGACAAATAGGGAGAAGTATCTGGTTTTAAAATTTTGATATATGTTTTGATATATGCTATATGCTCTGATATCTCAATGTTTATGCTCTGTATGCAAAATTGCTATACATTGTATTGATTAAGGGATAGTTTATATGCTTAGGGGGAGCAATTTTGTTAATGGCATGTTTTTGTTGTAAAACACTTAGATATCAAAATTTTCCTAAGTGTTGCCATCAATGCCAAAGGGGTAGATTGTTGGCATTTTTTATGTTTATGTTGTGATTGTTATTGATGGACATGCACTTGTATTGAGATCCCCTTTATATGTATGAGCTAGAGCTCAACCGGTATTTGTTCCAACCAGTATGTTGTATTCTAGTCTTTAGACTATTGGTGATTTTGCAGAATGTGTTTCCCGGTCTGAAGCGGCATGTCGACCCCAAGCGGTTTGTAGATCTCAAGTGGTACGAGGAAGCAAAGTAGTATAACACATTCTTACCAGTCTTCATTTTTGTCAAACCGACAACTAGTATTTTGTATGAACCGGTAATACTCTGTGATGAGTTACCAACCGGCATTTTGTGATGAGTTACCAATCCACTGATAGATTGACGGTGCCGACACACTGACGGTGCTTTTTGTGTCATGTTATTGAGTATGTCTAGATTCATTGAACCTAGGAAATTGTAATGTAATCCTATTGGACCGACATGAAATCAGATTCCTTTAAAAGGACATCATGTCTAGGGTTTCAGTCTGTTGTTGAAAGGGTTCATGTTGTGCTAGGGTTTAAGGTGGTTGTTAAGTTGTTGTAAGAGCGATCTTATCTGAGAAGATCAAGTTGTAACTAAGAGAGAGATAGAGAAGACTAAAGTAATGATGGAATGCATTAGCAGTGAGCTATACTGAATCTAACCAAGCAGTTTGTGCTATTAGATAGATCAAACACTTGTTGATTACTCACATCTTTGACAAGTCTATAGCCCTTAATCGGGTAGGCCCAAAAGCCTATTGTAAAATCCTCTAACAAGGTGGTTCACTTCTGTGAATCTAAAATCCTCTAACAAGGTAGTCTTTAATCGAACTTATCTCCTAACAGAGATTGAAATTCCTAACAGGATCTATTCTGGTGAAGAACATTGAAAGACCTTAACCGGTCTGGTTTCTATTCTGCAAATAGTGACTTGTGAGTTCCATCTCACCGTGGTTTTTCCCATTTGGGTTTCCACGTCAAATATCTTGTGTTATGGTTGTATTTCTTTTGTGGGTGAATGCTTTATTTGCATTTTGGTTTGCATGTGTGATAACCATTCTATCTGTTAAACTATTTTACCGGTTTATCTTTAGACTGTTTAAGTGTCTAAGTATAGAGATTTTTGGCATACTAATTCACCCCCCCCTCTTAGTATTCATCATATACATCATATCATGGAAAATTATCACCATAGCCCTTTGATAAGTCACTCCTACATTCTTAACCCAAAATGGCATAACATTCCAACAATAAGTACCCCATGCACAGGTGAATGTTATACTTTCTTGATCTTCAGGGGTGATTCTTATTTGATTGTATCATGAGAAGCCATCCATTAATGAAAACAACTCGTGCCCTGCTGATAAGTCCACAATTATATCAATGTTGGGTAGTGGGAAATCATCTTTGGGACATGCTTTGTTCAAATCTCTGAAATTGGTGCAGACTCTTATGCTTTTATCCAGCTTTGAGACTAGTACAATGCTTGAAACCCAGTCTGGATAGGCAACAAGTCTTATGAAACCCATATCTAATAGTTTCTTTAGCTCAGATTTTACAAGAAGAACGATGTGTGGATGCATCTTCCTTAGCTTTTGCTTAAGTGGTTTTTCTTTTAAATCCACATTGAGATGATGCATTATAAGATCGGGATTAAGTCCCGACATGTTAGCATAGGACCAAGAATTTATTTGTCTTTTCCTAAAGAATTCTATGTATTCTTTCCTCTCTTTCTCTGATAATGAGCCAGCATAATGAAGTATCTTGGGATCCTTTGATGTGCCAATGTTTATTTCTTCTGTTGGCTCTATTAGAATAGTAGATCTCTCCTGAAAATATGTAGGGAGGATGTCAAACTTTCCATCTTTTGGCACCTCCAAGAGGTTTTCACCGTCAGATACGTCATTTATTTTCCCTTTTGATTGATTTAGTGTTTCCATGAAATGGTTTTCAATAGTAGGCCTCTTTCCTTGTTTTATTTCAATTTTGCAACTGGAAAGTTTGGCATTCTCCTAACTGCAAGAAACATTACTTGATTCCACAATGGAATATATCTTAGGTGTTATGGGTTCGACAACATTAAGATACATAGCTAAGTCATTATCATTGAAAAAGACATCTAATTCAAGGTTTTCTAGATTATCCCAATCAATTAGTTTAGGATGAAGAAGGGGTAAGTCATAATCATTGTCATCGTTAGGTGCTTCAAAGTTCATGACATAATGGTCATAATTTAGCGTATAGTAGGTAATGTCATAGATAGAATGATCTTGAGGATTATCCGTCCCAAGTATTCTCCAATTAGTTCTAACAAAATCAGTATTAGTATTTTTTAGTTCACACTCAAATGGCTCTTCATATGACGTTTGTCCCTTAAATGAATGGATTATATCAACACACACATCTTTAGTATTGCAAGTTCCTTCTTGATTATTTTCAATAAATTCATTTGCATTTTGAAGTTGACATACTTGTGTACATGATATAGATAATTCTTTTGCTAGCTTTTGTCTTCTTTCAAACTCAGCTTCTTCTGAACTAATAGTAAATCCTATTTGACTATCGCTTAGTTCTTCTATGGTTTTGCCATACCTTAGTACATCTTGCTCTTTATTTGATAGAAATCTGATATTTCCAGATGCTTGATCCATATTTATTTTTGCTTCTTGTGGAGTTATTTCTTTGTCCTTGGCATCCTCTTTCTTTTATTGTCTTGTATATGCCTCTTTTCTCTGGATTATGAGTTCTTCTTGTCTTCTTTCTAACTCCATCTTTTGTTTTGTAATAGACAAGTCTTCCTTTGTGATAGCTGCTTGCTCTTCATTTCTTTCTTAACTTGATATACTAGATGAGACATCTAGACCCCATTCATATTCATTTGAATCTATCTCTGAACCATTGTCTAGGACTATACCACTATACCACACAGGAATGTTGTATGGTGCAAAAAGTTCCCTGATTTCTGCCATCTCGATTTTCACTGCTTCTGGAATATCTTGTTCAGATTTTGCACTTGCTCGTATTCCTTGAACTTGTTGACAAGATTCTTCTTTTCTTTTGATTGCAATCTCTTCTTCTTGTTTCTCATGTTCTTCTTGTTTCTGCTTATTGGCTACTATTTCTCTTGCTTGATTTAGCTTTTCTTGCCATTGTTCTTCTTTAGAGACTGATTTCTTTCTCCACTTTGGCTGTTGATGATTATGTTTCTTTTGATTTGATTTTAGATATCCAAGTCCTGATTTATCTTCTTTAGATAGCGAGTGGGGACAAATAGGTTCTGAAATACCTTGATGTCGCTTACCAATTGGTCCTTTTCCTTCATATCCCATTTTTGCATGATTTTATAACCCTTGCCATATTTTTCTATGGGAATATTGAATTCTGTAGTTGTTGCTATAGTTTCATTTTCATCTTTGTACAACCAACCAAAAATGTCCTTGTCTTCGGTTTCTTCTTCAAGTGTTCCAACTCTAACAAATGCTTCGTTAAACATGTCTTTTGATTTCCCTGAGGTCTTTGATTGGATATTTGTAGGCTTTCCATATGACTTAGGTGAAAGTGGAAAATTATGCAAAGAATATTTTCCCATTCCTTCATCATTCAATTTGAGCTTTTTCTTAAAGGTTTCCCATAACTTTTCTTGAATCTCTTTGGTAGGATATATTGATTCTCTGTTATATGGAACTCTTGTATCTTGTGTTGGCTTCAGATTATTGCAATATTCACTAGAGTCTACAATTATAGTGACCTCTTGTCCTTCATGAGGAAATTTTACACATTGATGATATGTAGAAGGAACTGCTTGCATGGTGTGAATCCACGACCTTCCTAGAAGAATTTTGTAAAAGAGGTTCAAATCTAAAACCTGACATAATGTATTCTTTTCCACGGGTCCTATTTTGATTGGTAACACCACAGTTCCTTTAGAAAAACACTCTCCTTCATCATAAGCCTTAATATTTATTTTCTTCTTTAGATCTACTACATTTTCTAAATATCCCAAAGCTTTTATTAAACTTAAAGCACAAATGTTTAAGCACACTCCACCATCTATCAGTATGTGTTTGACATGAGTTTTATTAATGGTGACTTTAACATTTAAAGGAGCATTGTGAGGATGTTGCAAGGACGCGTCATTATTTTCAAAAAATGATAACCAATGAGGGGCAATAAGGTGTCCCACCATGTTTTGGAACTAATCCACATCCAAGTCTTTTGAAACTGTCGTTTCTACTAAAGCTTTTTCCAAAATTTCCTTATGCATAGGTGAAACTTTGAGAAGTTCTAAAATTGATATTTGAGCAGGTATTCTTTGTAATTTCTCTACTAAATTTTATTGTTGTGAAGTGGATGTTGATTCTTTTGTTATACTCGAAAAGGTGACCTTCGCTTTGCTTCTCGTAATGACATTGATTGGCTCTGAAGGTGGATTATCTTTAACAATGATGACATTTACCATATCATCATATGTATAAGTGCAATTCACTTTGGCTTTTAATTTGTCATCTTTTAATTGGGATTGTTCACCTTTGTCATAATTTGGAAGTGGAGTTTTGAAAGCTAGGTGGGATTCGTTTGTCTTATGGCTATCCACTGTGATAGTTTCATTATCGATTAGATCCTGGATAAGGTGTTTCAATCTCTGACAATCATTTGTTTGGTGTCCTTTATTCCGATGGTAATTACAAAAATGATTGTCATTCCACCTATTAGGCTTGACTTGTGGTTCATAACTTCTTGCTTCTAGTAAAACAATCAGTTTGTTTGCAAGAAGAGTTTTTAAAGTTGATTCCAATGGTTCTCCAATGTTTGTGAATTTCCTGCAAGGATTGGAGAAGAGAGACTTGGTTTTATTTCTTTCTTGATTGTTATTGTTTTGGATTTGACTTGATAGATTAAAAATGGGTTGTTGTTTTGTAGCACTATTGTCATCATTTCCTCCGTTGATGACATTCCTATTCTTTGACCAGAACTTGGGTTTGTCATTGTTGCCATTGTTGTTGTTGTTGTTGTTGTTGTTGTTGTTGTTGTTGTTGTTGTTGTTGTTGTTGTTGTTGTTGTTGTTGTTGTTGTTGTAAGAATTATTATAAAGTTTTAGCTCTCCTTTCTTTACCATTGTGTTTTCTATTTTCAGACCATTCTCAATCATCTTGGCAAAAGAGGGAGGACATTGTATTTTTAGTCGACAACTCATTTCATTGATAAGATTATCAATGAATATGTCCATCTTTTCTTGATCAAGTACATCTCTTAGATACCTATTAAACATCTGTTTCCATTGCTGCAAGAAGATCATAAAAGATTCACCATTCTTTTGTTTAACATTGCATAAATCCAGCATTTTTATCTCATTCCTTACATTGTAGGAGTATTGTGAAATAAATCTATTCACGAGTTCTTCAAAAGATTTGATTCCGTATGGTAATCTTGAAAACCATTCCATTGATTATCCATTTAAAATCCTAAGGAAAAGATGTATCAGGTAAGTTTCGTGCACAAATTCCATACTCATAGTACAAAACTCCCTAATGTGATCCTGAGGATCAGATTTTCCATCGTATTTGTCATATTTAGGGATCTCGCAATGTTGTGGAAATGGTACCATATTCAATTTTTTATCGAAAGGATATGGGCAAATATCTTCCAATGAATACTTCTTGGAGCTTGTTCCATTTTGCATATCTTGTATCTATTGTTGTAGAGTTTGTATTTGTTGAGTAAGGTTTAACAACGGATTATCCATATAGTTTCTCCTTATTTCTTTGTAAGTTTTTTTATCACTACATTATTTTCTTGTGTCATCACATTTTTTTCTTATCTCTTCATGTCTTTCTTTGTTTACATCTTTGTTGTTTGGATCATCTGTGTTTTGGGTGTTACTTGCCTCCGCATCTTGTTTCAAGCTTTCTATGTTAAAGTCTTGTGGTAATTTAGCTCCCGATTTTGCCAACATCAAAATATATTTCTCTTTTTGTTTTGCCAATATTTTTTCCATTAGTCTATCAAATTTGAAATATTTCTCAAGGTCTCTAATGGTGTTATTGACCGCTTCTTCGTCAACAACGATATAGCCAAAAGTTTGGAATATCAAATTATCTTCTTCCTCCATTTGTTTTTGTTATTTTCTAAGTTGTTTGTATTGAGCTCTAGTCCAAACTGGCATGTGATTGTTTCAAAAAAATTGAAGTTTCCAAAGGACAACTCAATAAGTGATTATTAGTTTAGGAAGATATGCTTTGTTGATTTTACCACTATTGTTTGTTCGTTGTGATAAAGCGTCTCTTTGTTGAAAAGAACATCCTTGTAAAATTTCTTCATCAAACTTTGTCCCGCAACCACGTAAATAGTGATGAAAACGGTGTAGGAATGTCCTATGTTTTAATAAGATCTTGCGATTGATATACAAGAATATTATTCTTTTTTGAGTAGATTTATAACTGGGGTTTCTTTTCTTAAGGCGATACTTAAAATTCATATAAGCATCTGATAGTTTACAAGTTTGTTTGATTCCATTGTTGGTGCAATTTTGATTTTGATATAACCTATATTCAAAATAGGAAAGATATATCCAAGATAATGAACACAAGATGAATTGATCAAGCTTTGTGATAGAGGATTTGATATATCACGATGAGAAACTTGACAATGATATTGATTTTTGCACTTAAATTTTTTGAATCAATAGCTTGTTGAATGTTTATGCTTATGGAAACCTTTCGGAAATATCCTATTGGATTAGTGACCCAGTTATTGAACTAGTTTGAAAATGTGTGATAGTTTAGAGATAAATCTATTCAAGAAGTGTTTTGATACTAATGTTGAAATTTTGGTTTGATATGCTTTTTAGATGTGAAAAGCCTTTGTGCTAGCTCTTGTGGCAAAGAGTGTTAACTTATGGGATAAAAGCACTATTTTGTTGCTTGAAAGCACTATTTTGATTATGTTTCAAGGATTTTTCTCAAATCCTTCAGCAAGTTGTTGGATTTTCACTCATTTTTAGATAATTATTTTCTTCAATTTTTGACCATTTTGAACATGTCATAGACATAGAAGACACAATGTTTTTGAAAAACAAAATGCATAAGCAAGTGCAAATCCTATGGCAGACTGAGACAATAATTGTTGAATCTCACATGGGATTTCCCCCGAGGCTACGCTATTCAAAGAGGATATTTAGATGCTTGACCCCACTGGCTTCACCCTCGGTAATCACTTCTATGGGGCAGCCAAGCACCAGTTTCCATGAAAACTCCCCATGGAAAAATTTATATCTCTACTAAGAACTGTATGTGTGTGAGTCGCTTCAGAAGTCCGACCTCTTGCGCCAACAACTAGAAGGATTTTGGCAACTAGTACAAGTGGTTTTTAATAAAGGCTTCCAGTCATGTGGCCATACATGTGACATTTTCAACTCTATAAATACATAAGGTTCCCAGCCTATAGAGGTTACACTCCATAGGGTTTATGGGGAAACATAGTGTCTGTATGAACTTATCAGTACATGTTGCTTGTGACTTTCATCACAAACACGATTTATTTAGAGTGGATTGGAAGGACTCGGTATTAGCTCGTTTCCTCTTTGGGTCGTTCCCCTCTCACTAGCCCCCTCAAGGCAACTCACTAGCCCCCTCAAGGCAACTCGGGAAGGCAAGTCCTCTAAAGCTTATACATAAAAGAAAGTAGGTCTGGTTTTCTGATCACCGTATGATGGTGAGAGCATACTTACCTACTATTTCATCAAGCACAGAAAACACAAGTCCATTTTAGCTTTCTATGGGCATAATAAATTGTTTTTTTTAGATTTTTAAAATCTTCTAAAAACAAAATTATCATTTAATAAGTCAAATTGGGAACACAATTTTTTCTTGTCACTTCATACATGTCTTGCAGTACTTCCAACTGGCAGTCAAGGGGGGGGGGGGGGGGGGGGGGGCGGTGATTTGCTCCTTTATATCTCTTGGCCACATCCCAATCATAGGCATCTTTTTCTGCAGTATTCTATAGGGCTTCTTGGTGGCATCATTTTCATGTTTCCAAATTTACACTATCATGTTGTATGCTCTTGCATGAGCAATGTTGTACTCACACTATCATAAAGTGCCACACCTATTTGTATCTTGCCATTGTTGACATATTTGATGTAATCCTCTTGTACATGTAGATTAGGAATATCTTGTGAGACTTGGTGCATGGCTCCAATTGAGACTTAGATTGTACACATTTGTGCATGGACCCTGTGAGACTGAGATTGTACCAATATTTCTGCCATTTATGAGTATCCAGATGATGCTCAAAGTAGGTTGTCTCCATACATGATCTTCATTTTGTTGCAGTGAGTGATTCATCGTCATCGACTTGGTACCTGGTTTTGTCACACTTTGACATTATTGGTGCAGCATTGGCTCTCTTTCTTCCTTATGGGGAGGTATTTTGGTCAACATCATTGGACAATCTTTGCAGGAGATTCGACATTGAGGGGGGGCTTCATGGTCTCTTCTCTCTAATTGAGGGGGGGGACTTTTTCTTCAAATGAGGTTTTGTGTTCTTCTCATTCATCATTGAGAGCATTGTATGCTTTCATCGTCTCTCTTTTGGGGGAGGGTTTTTTCCCATTGGGTTTTTCTCTTTCTTCATTAATGGGAGATTGCATTTACATTTGTACATAGGTAGTGTTGTCACATGGATTTGCACCCGATGCAAGCTTGAAATTCCTGCAATCCAGTGACACGTTGGACTAATCTTAGGTTGTGGGTATCCTATTATGAGAGCAGACCTCCGGATTATAGGTTGGCTTCCTATTTGATCACCTAATACTGACTTGAAATTCTGAGAAAAGGGAAGAAGGATATGCTTAATACTGAAAATTAACTACTGCTAGTGGATCCACCAATGATTGAAAATGACTTGCAATGATAAGGAACTCACAAGAATCTAATAAAGAAAACTAAAACACTCACAACTCCAGATTGCATACTTTGCATAAATGCCTCATGTGAAAGGTTTAGTCTTTTTGATATTTTTGTGAAGGAGAACAAAGATAGTTCCCACAACTTCATTTACCAAAAAGTATAACTCAAACACTGATCTGCACTATAGTATGCTTAACCATGCACTGAACATTGAAGGAATAGAGATAAAATGAAGAATTATTTGATAATAATCACAACTAATTCATCCAAAAATATTCACAACAACATTTAGAGCACAAAAAATAAGAGAAGGATTCGGTTGTTTATTGAAAACAAGGAGTATTTCTCATTACAAAGTCTGAATAATGCTCATGAAAATCTAAAAATATTCATAAAAAAAATGAGTTACAAGAGCAAAGATCTTTGCTACTGAACAAGTACCAACTCCATAACTCTCTTCTAAAAAAGAGAGTGAAAAACAATCACTTATACAAAGCTTTTGAATTTTTGGCTCCAAGATGGATCAGTTGTCATCAATTCTAAGCTTTTCCTCAAAATTAGGGGGCTTAACTGAGAGAGAAACTCTTCCAAAACTGCAAAAAAGAGTAGCCAAACTGAACACAACTTCACGTCATTTCGTGTTGAGTTCACTTGGAGGCTAGCGGTTACCTGAACATTTGATTTAGTCACTTGCATTAACCGTCAGCACATAACAGAAACCGTCAAGACTACTAACGACTTGTCGCTATGTCACAAGGATTAACCTTTATACACCTTTTCATTGCGGTATAGCGACAGTCCTCAGATCTTTAGGAACCTGTTCAGTTTTTAACCATTCTGCATTTTCTTCCAAATGGGCCCACTTTTGAGTCACTCGTCTGCAGACCCTTGCCACGTGTTACAATCTGACTTGTCTATGGCCACTACCTGGGCTCCACCTAAACCACCACATCATCAGTCGCTAAGTTGCAGCGATAACTGAGCGTGCAACTTTTCATTGCACCTTAGCAACAACCGTCGGATCTTTGTGATCACCGTTGATCTTCCTTGATTTGCTTGACCCTTACCTCTCCGTCCATTCGTGCCACATGTCAATCTCTGGTTTGCCACCTAATCCACCTAAGCACAGCCTCATCCACCACCTTAGCACCACCGGACCCACCATTTTACTTTGGTTTGTTCGGCATTAGTCTTTCGACCAAACTACCTCCCTCGACAAACAATTTTCATGTCTCATCGAAACTGCAGTTTCATCGATACCTATTATTTTGATGAAACTGATGCATTCGATGAAACCATTTAGAGATCTATCATTGCCAAGGTTTGTTCGACATTCATTTTGATTACATGTCACCTGTCGTGAGGCATGTCAACACATGTCACTTTGTGATACGCTTAGCATCCACCTCGGCACCACCTGACCTGCCACCTATCGTGAGGGTATTCATTTCGGGTACTTCACAACCGTGGTACAACGATAGTCATGGATAGCCCTGGAATGTCACTCCACCGTCTGATCTTCCTTCATCTACCATTGGATCTCAGCGATCTGCTCGAGCTTTAATTTTCCCTTTTCGGCACGTGCTTTGTCGCCAAGTCGCGGGGAGTATTTGGTGATTATCTTCCCATCATGACATAGCGACAACCGTCAGATCCTTTGCAACCTTTTTGCCTATTAATTTGCCCTTTTACTGCAAAATTTGGCTGCTTTGAGATGCACACGCACATGGGGGGGCCACCAACGCTGAGTTGTTTCTTGTCAAAAGCCAGTAATCTTTGACACTCAATATGTGTGGGACTTTGCCTTTAAATACTGAAATGCTCCTCCCCATGGCCAATATGGTATAAATGGACTACACCTGGGCCTTTCCATTGGGTAATCAGGATAACCTAAGATAGCTCCTTCCGATAGCCAATGACAACATTCTGCGCTCTGCACTTCTTATCAGGTCATCGAGGTAGGTCTTGCCGATAAGGAATAAATTCAAAAAAACACCCATCTCCCTCAACATGTTGGGCTCAACCCTCATGGGAGCCACATTTTACCCCACATGCTATAATTCAATGAACAAAATGTTATGTTCCCTGTGTCTGCACATGAACCAAACAAGTTAGACAAAAACATGTATTCTTTTCATACTTAGCACTTGTTTCTCCTTCTGAGGAATATTGAGTTTGTAGCAAAAATAGGTAACATTTTTGGCAACATCTGCCATATTTTTTTTGGCTAAACATTTTGACCAGCTGCCTTATCCGTTCCGTTGGGCACAGAGTCACTGAGACTGATAGAAAAATGAAACAACACATCACACATGACTGCAAAAACACTCTTTTCTCTCAAAAACCTATCCTAATCTATGGAGTACAGGTGTGTGGTTTATGGTAGTGAGCTTAACACCTTACTGTCATGAATTAGGCATGTGTATTGACATATTAGGACAAGACAAAACAACAAAACACTTCTGAAACACTACAACAATTTATTGCAGCTATATGAGGGAGATGCCTTTTGTGCGTGAGAGGGGATAAACATATTCCTTGTTTCGTATGATGGACACCTCTCTTTTATAGCTTCGATGGATTGCAACAGTATGACTCTTATTACTCCTCATGAACTATGCACTAGACACTTAGGAAAACAAAACTACAAACTGACCTATTGTGCAAAGCACTTATTACCACTAGGAAAACTGAAACATGTACAAATTTTAAGTATACCTCAAAAGCAATGCTTTAGGTGAATCCCATTAACTGGGATTGGTTCAACTTCACCATCCAACTTAGACAGCTGGAAGGCATTGTGTTGCTTGCACTCAGAAATCATATAAGGCCCACTCCAAAAGTATCAAACTTTGTATTCTTGTCTGGCCTGCTCTTGAATTCATCCTATTTTAGGACAATGTCACCTTCCTTGAACACTCTAGGATAAGCCCTCTTATCAAAAGATCCTTTCATTTGAGCTTGGTGATGCTCAATTTGCCTCATTGCCTTATTTCTAACTTCCTTTAGCTCAAACAGCTGAGCCAATCTTGCTAACATAGGTTCTTCTTCAATCATATCCAGCTGGTTAGATAGATCAAGGGCTGGAAACTCAAGTGAAATAGGAAACCTTGCCTCTTTCCCATACACAAGCATGTATGGAGACATTCCAGTGGACCTCTTTGGTGTGATTCTAGTAGCCCATAAGGCTGATTTAAGCTTGGTATGCCAAGCTTGTTGATTTCCTTCCATGGTCCTTTTGATGATTCTGAGCAGATTCTTATTTGTGGACTCAGCTTGTCCATTGCCCTGAGGGTAATAGTTAGATGAGGTGTTGAGATAAACACCATTATTTACTGCCCAATCATATATTCGACTCCCTACAAAAGCAAGAGTATTATCCGAAATTATAGATTTAGGGACACCAAATCTAGTTATCAACTCATCATAAAAGTTCAAAACAACTGTCTCGTTTGCTTCCTTCAGTGCTATAGCCTCAGTCCACTTAGTAAAATAATTAGTGGCTATGAGCACCCACTTGTGGCCAGCACTTGAAGGTGGATTTATGACTCCAACGAAATCCAAACCCCACTTCATAAAGGGTTATTCTACCTGAATAGGCTGCAATGGCAGCACTGCCAACCTCTCTTTTCTTGCAAACATGGCACATTGTTTACACTTTCTAACCTAGGAATGTGCATCTCTGAACAAATTAGGCCAATAATAGCCTCCTTTCATAATTTTCAGAGCTATAGCTCTTGCTGAAAAGTGTCCTCCTGTTGATCCTTCATGAAATTCATGCAATACCTTATCAACCTCATCAACATCTATGCACCTCAATAATACACCATGAAAATCCTTTTTGAATAGAAAACCATTCAAGAGTACATAGGAAATGTACTGAAGTCTATAATACCTTCTTCTTGACTTACTCGATCCATGAGGACACTCACCGGTCAGCAAGAAATGGGTCATTTCCTATACCTAGCTAATAGGAGGAATAGGAACAGCTACTTGTTCTTCATCTTGGAGGGCTAAAAAAACCTTCTCCTCATCCTCTTCACTGTTGTTTATGTGATCAACAAGCTTCTCACACATTCCCTTACCTCTAACTAGCTTGGTGACCTTAATATCAACATCAAATTCCATCACCTTAGTCACCCAACCAACCCTCTTATCATTTAAGTCTTTGTTGAGCAAAAACTCTTTAACTGAGGGGTGAGCAACCATCAACTTAATCCTATTGTTAGACAACATATATTTAAACTTTTTCAAACTCCTAACAACAACAAGAACATGTTTTTCAACAAAATAATATTTCTCCTCATAATCCTTAAGGCCTTGACTGAAAAAGGCCAAAGGTTGCTCCAAACCATGCTCATTTTCTTGAACCAACATAGCTGAGATGTTATCAATACTGCCATAAGCATACAAAATAAAGTCTTTTGAGAAATATGGGTTTAGCAAAGTAGGAGCAGCTGCAAGTGCCTCTTTTATAAGCTCAAAACTCCTCCTCCCATCCTTAGACCAGTTGAAAGGAATATCCTTTTTCAACATAGAAGTTAGAGGTTTTAATAATTCTGCAATATCTGGAATAAACCTCCTAACAAAATTAATCCTACCCAAGAAGCTTTGCAATCCCTTCTTGTGTGCTGGTAGAGGTAAGGAAAGAATAACACTTACCCTCTCCAGATCAATAGTAATACCCTCTTTTGACACCACATAGCCCAGGAGCTTACCCTCATGAACATAAAACACACTTTTCCTCAGGTTAAGAGATATACCATACTCTCTACACCTCTCAAAAAATTTCTTTAGGTGAGCTAGGTGTTCAACTAAATTTCTAGAAAAAACAGTGATATCATCCGAATAAACAAGTACAAATTTATACATCAAACCATGAAATGCCATATCCATAGCACGCTGAAAAGTGGCACCAGCATTTGGCAAACCAAATGGCATCTTTTTATATGCCATAGTGCCCCATTTAGTTGTAAATGTTGTTTTAAATTGATCTTCCTCCTTCACTAAGACTTGGTTATAACCTGAAAAAACCATCTAGCAAGGAGAATCTCTCAGAACTAGCAACAACTTAGAGAATCTGCTCCATAGAGGGCAGTGGATATCTATCCTTCAAAGAGGCTTTATTGAGATCTCGGAAATCAACACAAAGTCTGATTTCACCATTCTTTTTCCTAACTGGGACAAGATTTGACACCTAAGAGGTGTGTTTAATAGGAAAAATGATGCTACTCTCAATGAGTTTATTAAGTTCTTTGACCATAAGGGGCTCAAGCTTTGGATTAAGAGGCCTCTATTTTTGTCTCATAGGTTTAGCATTTGGCTCAAGCTCTATGGTATGTTGGGCAATACTAGGGTCAAAGCCTTTTAAATCAGAATATTGCCAAGCAAATATATCACTAAACTCTTGGCATAGTAAAACAAATGCATGCCTTTCCTCTAAAGTACACACCTTGCCAAGCTTTAACAACTTATCCTTGAAAATTTCAACATTTCCATAATGTTCCTCCTTGATCGGCAAGCTGGATTTTTCTTTTCTCACTTGATCATCCTCATTGAAAATTGACTCCAATGTGACCAAACCCTTAGGTAGCTTGTATATTTTCAGCTGTATGACCTGATCATCATACTATTGCTTAAGCTTCTCTTGGTTGGTATTTGAAAACTCTGCCTCTTCCCTCAAAAAGTTAATAATCTCCTGATCACTATCAAAAACTTGCCAATAATCAGCATTGTTAGGAATGGAAGACCTAACAATCACTTTTACATATTGATGTTCATTAATATTGTTGATATCACTTGGAATATCATACTGTGCTCCTATTGCAGCAAGTCTATCGACATGCTTATTAAGATTTCTAGGAATAGACAACAGATTGAAAGCTTGGAAATATTCAATAAGATCCCATGCCCTATTTTTATAAGACTTTAAAAGATCATTCTTAGTGGTATGGAGACCTCTTACTTGGTTGACAACCAGTTCACTATCACCATAAACCTGCAAACAGTTCATTCCTCTCTTTGCCCATTGTAGACCATGAATTAAGGCCTCATACTTAGCTGTATTATTGGTGCAACTAAAAGAAAACCTGAAAGTTGCATAATACTTATCATCAACAGGGGAAATTAACATTCAACCACCACTAAAACCATTCTTACTTCTTGACCCATCAAAATAGAGCTTCCAAAGCTCATTTTGATGTTGATTATCTTGTTGTCTAGCATCCTTCATCAAATTTGGGACAGCAGAACCTTGTTCATGAAACATATAGACTCCAAGGTTTACCTTATCCATATTATTAAAAGAATCTTCCTCAAGATTCTCAGCTGCTCATTCATCCAAAATAATGTCAGGAATGTCATCAATAGGGGTGTTTGGATCACGCAAAATGGGTTGGTCATCTTGCTCGTGAATGGTCAAATTGGCATTGACAGCACTAGGGACATAGGGTTCTATGTGATCATTAGCTAAAGCTTTTGATTTAATAGTAACTTTAGTTCCATACCTAGTCCTAAAAAATATATGTGACTAGTCAGATGACAAATAACCCCCTAATTTGGTTGTAAAGTCTCTTGATAAGCAAATTGCAAAGAAGGGTGGCAGGTCTATCACATAAACATCTTACAGAATACAAAAATTGGGGCAAGCATGGAGTGTTAGACTCAAATTTTTAATGACTCCTATAGTATTTACAGTAGTCCCATCTAACTGCACTACACCCTTATTCAATGGCTCATAAGTCAGTCCTAATTGGTCAACCAACCACTTGGGCATGACTGAGCTACTTGCACCTGAATCTATCATGCAGTTATGCACTAGGTGTTGGCCAATAATTAGAGTGACATAAAAGGGAGGTGGTTTGTTTACCTTAGATTGTTGAGACTGTTGTTCACTCTTCTGATGATTCTTATTGGTAAGAACAACCTTTGAAGCTGGCTAATTAGATGGTTGGGCAGTCAAGGAAAGGTTAGACAAAGCATCATGTAACAAATCTTTTTGCCCAGGTAGAGTTAGTGAATCCCACATTGACACACTAACATGAGGTTTCTTAAATTGATCCAAAATATTAAAATCAGTCATACTGACCTTCAGTTGTCCCTTAGTAACAACAATGTCCTTTTGCACTTGTGCTGGCTGAGGTTTGCTTTTTGGCTGATCTTTGGTCACCACAGGCTGTGATCTCTGAAGAAACTATGTATTTTGAGCCGAGAAAGGCCCTGACTAAGCTTGGGTACTTAAGAAAGGTTGATTATTATTATTATCAGTTTGCTGCCCCATGTCGACAACCCTTTTCTTGGATCTTGTGTTGGCTTCTACAGGGATATATGACTAATTTTGAGGCTGATTAACCCCACAAAACTCCTCACCTTGCCAATTCATCAAAGTAACATCAGGACTACCTTCTTCCATTGGTGTAGATTGTTGTTCATTAACTTCCTAAGACTGATTTATTGGAACACCAACACTGTTTTGCACCATCAATGCCTAATTTAACATGCCATTAGAGCATGTAGTCTGGTTATGTGGCTTGTTGCAAGGAAAACACCACTATAGTCAGCTACCAAGTTGTTTTGGACTAGAACAATATCCCTTGAGGATCTGGGTGTATTAGGATTATACTGTTGAAAAGGCCTTTGGTTAAAATTCTTTCTTTGACCTTGAGAGTTTGGCTGGTACGAGGCTTGGTAGGGAGCTTGGAAATGAATTTGGTAAGGTGGTGGAGTTTGGGCTTTCTTGATATTAACCAACTCATTACTAAAATTTTGCAGTCTTTTGTAGGTTAGCATTTTTTTCCTTAATACTTATTATCTCCTACAAATGACTAGGTACAACATGCTCTTGAGTTGCAACTTGAGCATTATATGCTGGAAATAAAGGTACAACATGCTCTTGAGCTACAACTTGAGCATTATATGCCGGAAATAAAGGTACAACAGCTATAATAGGTGGAACTACAGGGATAATGGGTTGTATATCAACAAAAATTAGCATGGGAGGCCTAGGTATTATCTTCCTTGCTTGAATAAGACTATTCTCAGCCCTAACAACAACATCAAATGTTGTTGGTAAAGTATTTCCCCCCATAGACTATATCATGAGTGCAATATCACTATTCAAAGCCTTTAGGTAAAACAAAAAAGCATAATCATTGGAAGGTTTTACCGATGTTGGAATCTAATTCCAAGTCTTTTGAAACCGGTAGTTGAAATCCATCATATGCTCATGTGGAGCTCTTTTGATGGTAGTGAGTTGCTCCACCAATGAAAGATGATCTAACTTGTCTTCAAAATGCCGATTTAAAAGTTGTCCCAGCTCATCCCATGTAGCTATTGAGTTCACAGGCAGGCCCCTGAACCACTGAAGGGATTTCCCTTTGAAAGAGGCTACCAAAAGCCTCAAAGCAACATTTTCTACAACAAAATGATGCACTCCACACAAGGAAGCTATATCTCTAATATGTTCAGTAGATGTTGTTTGATCCTCTCCAGTGAAAAATGGCAAACTCTTAAGTGATGCAGCTGGTATGTCATCAAGTTGAATCAAATTTAAAGGACTACCCTAATTAAAAGGCACAAATGGATGAACCCTAGGGGTTGATTAAGAGCCATATTTGGTCTGATTGGAAGAAATTGCAAACAGTGGATTGTTATAAGTTGTAACAATAGGGTAAGAATTAGAATTAACAGGCAACACACCAACTGTTGGATCTAGAACTTTGTTAACTACCCTAGCTCTCCTTTTTGGGGGTGATAACTGGGTATGATTGATTGAGGTTGCACTTTGCCTAGTCTGGTATTTTCTCATAAGCTAGGAAGGTTGGACTGCTAAAATACCAAAGATTTGAGTCGCCAGGTGTGAAAAATAATTTGTTGATGCACACACCAAGATAACATATGGTGGCCTTCTATGAACTATAAAGTCCAACGGTCCCACCGGGCATGCCAAAAACTGTTGTCACATGGATTTGCACCCGATGCAAGCTTGAAATTCCTAAAATCTAGTGACACATTGGACTACTCTCAAGCTGTGGGTATCCTATTATGAGAGCAGACCGCCGGATTATAGGCCGACTTCCTATTTGATCACCTAATACTAACTTGAAATTTTGAGAAAAGGGAAGAATGATATGCATAAGACAAATTAACTACTCCTAGGTGATCCACCAATGATTGAAAATGACTTGCAATGATAAGGAACTCACAAGAATCCAATAAAGAAAACTAAAGCACTCACAACTCTAGATTGCATACTTTGCATACAAGCCTCATGTGAAAGGTTCAGTCTTTCTGATATTTTTGTGAAGGAGAACAAAGATAGTTCCCACAACTTTATTTACCAAAAAGTATAACTCAAACACTGATCTGCACTATAGTATGCTTAACCATGCATTGAACATTGAAGGAATAAAGATAATATGAAGAATTATTTGATAATAATCACAACTAATTCATCCAAAAATATTCACAACAAAATTTAGAGCATAGAAAATAAGAGAAGGATTCAGTTGTTTATTGAAAACAAGAAGTATTTCTCATTACAAAGTCTGAATAATGCTCATGAAAATCTGAAAATATTCATAAAAAAAAAAGAGTTACAAGAGCAAAGATCTCTGCTACTGAACAGATACCAACTCCATAACTCTCTTCTAAAAAAAGAGTGAAAAATGATCACTTATACAAAATCTTGAAAAAATTCAAAATTTGAATTTTTGGCTCCAAGATGGATCAGTTGTCATCAATTCTAAGCTTTTCCTCAAAATCAGGGGGCTTAACTAAGAGAGAAACTCTTCCAAAATTGAAAAAAAGAGTAGCCAAACTAAACACAACTTCACGTCATTTTGCGTTGAGTTCACCTAGATGTTACCAATTACCTGACCATTTGATTTAACTGCCTGCATTAACCATCAACACATAAAAAAACCATCAGGATTGTTGACATCTTGTCGCTATGTCGCAAGGATTAACCTTTATGTACCTTTTCATTGCAGTATAGCGACAAACCTCGGATCTTCAGGAACTTGTTTGGCTTTTAACCACTCTGCTTTTTCTTCAAAACGGGCCCACTTTTGAGTCACTCATCTGTAGACCCTTACCATGTGTTACAATCCAACTTGCCTGTGGCCACTACCTGGGCTCCACCTAAACCGCCACATCATAAGTCGCTAAGTCACAGCGATAACTGGGCATGCAACTTTTCATTGTGCCTTAGCAATAGCCGTCAGATCTTTGTGATCATCGTTGATCTTCCTTGATCTGCTCGACCCTTACCTCTTCGTCCATCTGTGCCACATGTCAATCTTCGGTTTTCCACCTGATCCACCTGAGCACGACCTCATCCACCACCTCAACACCACTGGACCCATTGTTTTACTTTGGTTTGTTCGGCATCAGTCTTTCAGCCAAACTACCTCCCTCGGTGAACAATTTTCATGTCTCATTGAAACTGTAGTTTCACTGATACCTATTATTTCGATGAAATTGATGCATTCAGTGAAACCATTTAGAGATCTATCGCAGCCAAGGTTTGTTCGACATTTACTTTTATGACATGCCACCTGTCGTGAGGTGTGTCACCACATGTCACCTTGTGATACTCCCAGAGTCCACCTCGACACCACCTGACCTGCCACCTGTCGCGAGGGTATTCATTCCGGGTACTTCACAACTGCGGTACAACGACAGTCATGGATAGCCCCAGAATGTCACTCCACCGTCTGATCTTCCGTGATCTTCCATTGGATCTCAGTGATTTGCTCGAGCTTTAACTTTCCCTTTTTGGCACGTGCTTTGTCGCCAAGTCACGGGAAGTATTTGGCGATTATCTTCCCATCGCGATATAGTGACAACTATCAGATCCTTTGCAACCTGCTTGCCTATTAATTTGCCCTTTTACTGCAAAATTTGGCCGCTTTGAGATGCACGCGCATGCGGGGGGCCCACCAACATTGAGTTGCTCCTTGTCAAAAGCCAGTAAGCTTTGACACTTAATATGTGTGGGACTTTGCCTTTAAATACTGAAAGGCTCCTTCCCACGGCCAATGTGGGATAAATGGACTATGCCTGGGCCTTTCCATTGGGTAATCAGGATAACCTAAGATAGCTCCTTCCGATAGCCGATGACAACATTCCGCACTCTGCACTTCTTATCAGGTCATTGGGGTAGGTCTTGCCGATAAGGCAAAAATTCAAAAAACTGCAAAGAAATACCCATCTCCCTTAGCATGCTCGGCTCAACCCTCATGGGAGCCACATTTTACCCCACATGCTATAATTCAATGAACAAAAAGTTATTTTCCCTGTATCTGCACATGAAGAAAACAAGTTAGACAAAAACATGTATTCTTTTCATACTTAGCACTTGTTTCTCCTTCTGAGGCATATTGAGCTTGTAGTGAAAAATAGGTAATAGGTACCTAACATGGCCTTGTAGTCGGGACCCATCTTGCATTGCTTAGATGCATTGTCGACTTAAGTGCATTCCCCCAAGTTGCACTTAAGGGGGGGTGTTGGTGTAAATAATTATTCATCATGGATATTATTACACCTTACTTAATTTTACTTAGGATAATGCATTTCAAAGTAGTTTGGGTATGAGACACTTGGGTGTTTGTGCCATAATGGGATAGTGTGTGTAGGAGAATTTCCACCTTTTATGGTGTTGATCTTATCTTGTTGTTACATTCCACCTCATTGGAATATTATATTGTTTCTCCTACCTACCCACACCTATTTCCTACCTACCCTTGTTTCTTATTGAGCCACATGTCATGTTTGTGTGCTCACATATCTATATAGCCTTGCCTATATAAGCATGCTCATCTACATTGTTTGTATGGGCAATCATTGAACATCTTTTAATGATCCAGTTGATCAGTATTTTGCATCGTGATAGAATACAGTTTATTCCTATCATCTATTTTGTTCTCTCTTATTTGAGCTTTCCATTGCCTCTAGATCTTGGCAAAATCTCACACATCATGCAATCTCAATCTCTTCATGGCAATGTCATCACAAACAGTCTTTTACCGGTTCAGTCCTCATTCTCCATCTGCATCAGTTGTGCCAATCATGCCAACATTCTCCCCATTTGACATTGATGGCAACACTAAACATCAACGTACTCAACTCATACTGATTTGCTCTCTTCTGGAGCTTCTCTGCAACTCTTCTCTTTTTTGTTGCACCTCATCTGTTAGTCATCTGTCGGTTACACTTTATCTTCATTCCTTCTCCCATGACCGAACATATTTCTTCTCCCCCTTTGACAACAATGTCAAAGGTGCATAAGCATCACAAATCTATTGTTGTTGTCTTCAACATGTCTGCAAACTCATCTAAGTTACTCCTCCTATGGAGTAGCCTGCATCTCATCAATCCAAAGTAAAAAATACTCATTAAGCCCACTGGTTTGATGCATCGCATGCATCCTAGTTCTTCTTGTGTAGGGGTCTAACCCCTAATTTACCTCTGAGATACTCAAAGGTTGTCCTCGGCAATGGTTTAGTGAAAATGTCAGCTAGCTGCTCTTTGCTTGTCACATACTCCATTCTGACTTGTTTTTTCTGTACTTTGTCCCTTAGAAATTGATATTTTAATTCTATGTGCTTTTTTCTTGCATGTAACACAAGATTTTTTGAAATATTAATTGCACTAGTATTGTCATAGTAAATAGTTATCGGATTAGACATATCAGATTTGAATCCTTCAAGCACATATCTCATCCAGATTGCTTGCGTGCAATTCATTGATGCTACAACATACTCTGCCTCTCCTATTGACTAAGAAACATAAGTTTTCTTCTTACTTGTCCAGGCAACCAATTTGCCTACAAAAATAAAAGCTCCACTGGTGGTGCTTTTCTAGTCGTCAACATTGTCTGCCCAATCTGCATCAGTAAACACATTCAAAGAAAAAATTCCTTAATAAGGATACCATAAACCATAATCTAATGTTCTTTTCAGGTACCGAAATATCCTTTTCAACGCTACCAAGTGAGTCTCCTTGGGATCCTTTTGAATTCTAGCAACCAATCCAACAACATGTGCAATATCAGGTCCGCTATGAACAACATAATACAATTTACCAATAATAGACCTGTATTCTTTCTCATCAATAGATGGTGAATCATCTTGTTTAGACAAATTGTAGCCTATCGCCATTGGAGTACGAACTGGTTTATAATCCTCCATGCCAAATGTTTTCAACACCTCTTTAACATACTTACTCTGACAAATAAATATTCCACCATCCAATTACTAGACCTGCAACCCAATGAAATTTTTTATTTCACCAATAAGAGACATCTCAAATTCTTTCTTCATCTCAGCAAAATCCATGCATAAATCATCATTACCACCAAAAATTATGTTATCCACAAAGACTTCGGCTATCAATATTTTGTCTCTGTAGATCTTTAGATATATGTTATTGTCCTCATTGGTACACTGGAATCCTATCTTGATTAGCTGTGCATGCAATCTTTTAAACCATGCTCTCGGTGCTTGCTTCAATCCATACAGTGTCTTATGTAGTTTGCAAATCATATCTTTATCCTCAGACAAAGCAAATCCATCCGGTTATTCTATGTACACTTCTTCCTCAAGGATACCATTAAAAAAGGTTGATTTAATAACCATCTGATAGAATTTAAATCCTTTAAATGCAGCATGAGCAAGTAACATTCTTACTCCTTCCAATCTTGCCACTGGTGCAAAGGTTTCACCATAATCTCCTCCCTCTTCTTGTGCATAGCCTTTGCAAACCAACCTTTCTTTATTTCTCACAACCTTGCCTTCTTCATCTAACTTATTTCTAAAGACCCACTTAGTGCCAAACACATTCTTATCTTTCAGTCTAGGAAATGGTGTCCATATTTTGTTCTTCTCTATCTGATCCAATTCGTCATTCATTGCATTAATCTAGTCATCAACCTTTAATGCCTCCCTAAATGTTTTAGGCTCAATAGTAGAAATCAATCTAGAATTTTCTCTGATTTTCCTTCTTGTTTCTACACCAACATTTTTATCTCCAATTATTTGTTCTTCAGAGTGATTTAGCCTGACATACCTTAGAATAATCGGTTCCGGTGATGTGCTTCCTACTTCATGCTCTTCATCTTCTTCATCGTTCTCTACATTTCCTGGTTGAAAATTTTGCTCATCATCCTTCTGCACTTCTGGTTCTATAAACACAAGTCTTTCTTCATCTTTCTCAGGCTCAGATCTATTGGTCTCACCAGATTTCTCAGAGAGTTCATCTATCTTCACATTGACACTCTCAATGATCTTATTAGTTCTCTTATTATTACATTTAAATGCCTTACTCTTTGTAGAGTAACCAAGAAAAATACCTTCATCACACTTAGCATCAAACTTTTCAGTGTAATCATCTTTGTTAATAAAACATTTACTCCCAGAAATTTTGAAATAACTTACACTAGGAGTCTTTCCATGCCATAATTCATGAGGTGTTTTGTTGTTACCCTTTTTGACAAGTATCCGATTCAATGTATAAACAACAATGATAACTGCTTCTCTCCAAGACATCTTTGGTACTTCACCTTGATTCATCATGGTTCTAGAAGCTTCAATAATTGTTCTATTCATTCTTTTTGCTATCCCATTCTGTTGTGGAGTTTTAGGAGTTGACATTTGCCTCTTAATTCCCTATTCATCACAAAACTTCATAAACTCATCAGAAGTAAATTCACCTCCCTGGTCAGATCTCAAACATTTTCGATTCTTCTTGGTATCTTTCTCAACTAAAGCTTTAAATGCTTTAAATTTACTGAATGCCTCAGACTTTTCTCTCATAAAAGTTACCCACATCATCTTGGAAAAATCATCAGTAAAGATCATAAAATACTTATCACCAAAATAGCTCTTAGTCCTCATAGGACCACAACGATCAGTATGAACCAAATCAAGAATATTCTTTGAAGAGAAAGACTTACTCTTTAAAGATACAGAGGTCAACTTACCCATCTGATAGTCCTGCCAGTTTCACAAGCTGGGGAAAACCTCTCACAATACTTGACTTACTAACTTTAATCAAATTGTCAAAATTCACATGACAAAATCTCTTGTGCCACAGCCAGCTATCTTCAATTTTTGCCACCAAACAATCATTCATATTAGTATTCAGATAAAATAGATTACCTCTAGTCTACTTTCTAGTAGCAATCAATTCTCCATTGTTTCCAAGAATCCTACACACTCCACTTTTGAATTCAAGTAGATATCTTTTATCATTAAGTTGTCCAACACTCAAGAGGTTATGTTTTAGTCCATCAACCCAAAAACATCACTTGCTTTACTCTTCCCATTTAATGAAATTGATCATTTGCCTTTAACCATGCAGGGAGAGTTATTACCAAACCTTGCAATACCTCCATCAAACTCTTTGAGGGATAAGAACTTACTTTTGTCACTGGTCATGTGGTGTGAGCAACCACTATCTATTAGCCATTTATCATTGCTATCCATGTGAGACACCAATGCCTTCTCATCCATCAAATCCTCCTTAACATCAATAAATACTATCTCCTCATTGTCATCTTCTTCTGATTCATCATCAGTCACACCTTCATCCGCTGCAACATAACAATGTTTCTTGCCTTTTCCTTTGAATTTCCTCAACTTCTCTTTCTTATCAGTGTTAGGGCAGTTAACAGCTATGTGTCCAATTTTAATACAAGAGAAACACTTTAAGGGTAATTTACCTTTATATTTACATGTTCCTCTAGGAAATCTTTTAGCCAATAATGCCTCAAGTTCCATCAGACGATCTTCTTCATCATCACCTCTACTACTACCATGATTAGACCTGCACATGATTATGACAAATGTCCTTTTCTTTCCTCACAGATGTCCCAGTTACAAAAGCCTTAAAAGTAGATTCAGAAAGTTTAGAAACACTATTATCAAAACTATTTAGCTCAAATGCAGTTAAATTTCCAATTAGAAAATCAATAGTGACTTTATCTTTACAAATAGATCTCAATTCTTGAATAGAAGAAACTCTGATAGAATATTGCGGTAAAAGAGTTCTAAGCATTTTACTAACAACAATATCATCTTCAATCTTACCTCCAACACTCTTTATACCACTTACAACTTCCTTAATCCTTTGACCATATTGTGCTATGTTCTCACCATCAACCATTTTCATATCATCAAATTTTCCTCTTAAACTTTCTTCCTTTGCCCTTTGTACATGTTCATCTCCTCCATAAATTAATTTTAATTTCTCCCATACCTTATTTGTAGTCTCTAATCCATGAACATATATATACTTAGATTCAAACAAAGTACTTACAATTTCTTCAAGGGCGTGAATGTTTTCTTATTGTTTTTAAGTTCATCCAGTGTCAAGGGGCTAGTAGTAGGAGCAACATACTTGGTTACCACATGATTCCAATGCTGTGAACCCATTCCTTTAATGCAAATCTTCATCCAATCACTCCATATCTGTTTGTTGTCCTTGGTAAACTTGGGACCCTCCTTCATATTCTTTCATAGGATCTTTCCCTCAAGCTGTTAGGATTTATGCACACAGAGGACCAACGCTCTGATACCAATTGTTAATCTTAAAGGATTTGGTTAATACTGAGAGGGGGTGAATTAGTATTAACAAAAATTTGAAATCAGAAACTTAGACTCATAAAACTTTCACCAAATCAAACATAGATCAACACTAGAGTCATTTACTGGTACCGGTATCTGCTGATAAACATTCGCTAAACTAATATATCAATGTTGCACATTAAGTGTTCATTAACCATGCATAAACTGAAAGTAAAGCATAACATCACATCAAGAAAATTCACCACATGAACACCATAATTTTCATGTGAAAACCCAAATAGGGAAAAACCATGGTGGGAATTGGTAGCCTCAAGAATTTTTCACTCTTTCAGAATGTACCCTGTTAGGAGCCAAGCCCGGTTAGGAGCTTACAAAGATGCCCTATTAGGAGCAGACCCTGTTAGGAGTCTCGCGATTAAGGGATTTACCTCAGCCCTATTAGGAGCTTTGATTTGTTAGGATCAACCTCACAAGAGGATTTAGAACTCAGATGTTGAGTCACCCTATTAGGGGATTTACAATGTGAGGCCTATTAGGACCTACCCGGTTAAGGGATTTTATCTGCTGCAACTGTTAGGGAACAATAGTGAATGAATTGTGTAAAGCACTCAGCTGCTTGTTTGATCAGATCCAATTAATCACTAAGTCTGCAACACTCTAGCAAATCTTCTCACACTCCGGTTTGACTTCACACACTTCTCAAAATCACCGACACAACAAACATCAACTGTACCGACATAAATAAATTTTACAACTAGGCCGGCAACAAAACCCTAAGACTTACTATATACACCTAAAAATGGTTTGAAGATAATTAATTAAATAAAAAATTATTTAATTAATTCCCCCTTCCCAATTTAATTGAATTCATTAGCAATTTGATTAAATTCTCCCATTCATCTACTTATTAATAAATCTAAGGATTTATTTAATAGATTCCTTTCAATAGTCCCCTTTGATTAATTAATCTGAATTAATTGATCCTCCCCCCATTTAACTCATTCCTTATAATCCCCCAATTAATTAAAACAAATCAATTCATGAGTTGTTGAAAGTTAATTAGCCTATTTCAAATTACCCACATGCCTCGTCACTTCTAACCACCTAACCTAACCATCCCCTAACCTAACCCATTCCACCTAACCCTGGTTTTAACTAACCCTATCCTATCTTGCAAATCCTAACCTCCTTATCCTAACCTCCTATGGGCTGGATATCCTCCCTTTGAGACACATGGCACTTATGCCACATGTCTCCTCCCTTGGACACTTTCCCTCTTATGAGCAAGGCACCTTGACACTTGTCACCATAGAGATGACAAATGTCCCTCCCTCCAACCTCTTCTCCAACCTCCTCCAATTTCACCCTTGATATCTTCAAACTCAATCTTGACCGTTGATTCCTGCCACCTCACCCCTAGCCTTGGAAATCCTATAAATATCTCCCATTTTGGAGCACAAAGGATCCCATCTCATTTTCATCTTATGCATTATTATTATAGGCACATCCCATCTCATTTTCATCTTATGCATTGTTACTATTGTTAGACACAATGTACCACTGAGAGGGGGGCTGAATCAGTGGTTTGCAAACTTTTCTCTTTAATTATCCTATGTGTGTACACTGGTTAATAGATCTAACATAAAGCAGACATACCGGTTGATGGGAGGATAACACAAATGCAACCACACATGAAAGGGACACCACATAATACCATATGTACAAGGAAAACCCAATATAGGAAAAACCTCGGTGAGAAGTGCTACTCAAGACTATTGCTCCAATCTAGCCTCACAATGAAAACCTCGGTTACAACATTTAGGGCACGAATCCAAGGAGTACCACTCCTGCTTTAGGGAACAAACCCAAGGAGTACCAACCCATGATTTTAGAGCACCAACCCAAGGAGCACCAACCCCTGCACCGAGCTCCAACTCAGTGATTACAAATTCATATTTTCAATACAAAAGTTATCTTCTTGTTACAAAAGAACTTTGTAACTCTCATGTATGTCTCTCCATCGGTTCTCCTCTCTACAGATCTCTGTCGGTTCTTTTCTCACCTTCTCTCAGCTGCAACCTTACCAGTTCAACCTCTTCTCCTTCTCTGTCGGTTATGCTCTTTGCACACTACCGATTCTCAACTTTCCTGTTACTTCAGTTGTAGGCTTAACTCTGCACTGATCTTTGGATTTTTGAATCTCCTCAACTGCTTGCTCTACACTGCAACTCCTTCTCTGCCTTTCTACAGGTACATGCACTACCAGTTTGCCCCACTGCAACTCACTTTGCAGTATACCGGTTGCTCTGACCTATCTGGTTAATCCTCTACTAAACCCTCTCACCGGTTGCACCTCCAATACAAAGTCTATATGATTTTTGATGGAGTCTCTAACTGATCGGCTCATTGCTGCTCCTTCACACTCTATCATTTATCATTCGCCCTGCAACATCATCAATTGTCTTCACTCATGAGTCGACATACTTATACTTAAGTTTTCCCGCCATGACCGACATTCAAACTTCTAGCTCGCTAGGGTTTCTTCATAGACCTCGAGGTAGATCAAATCCAATCAGATCTCCATCCAGAGATCGACCACCTGCAGCGGATCAACAAACTTCGCCAATCCTATTGCATTCAGAACGCATTTGCCCTATTTGGCAAACATGACACCTTCTTCGGTCTGCACTTGTCAAACACCTATGAAGTGATCACACAATTAGCTTTACCTACCCTAATCAACACTTCGATACTCGACCTCGATCATGAAGTCATCAAATCAGATCTTTGTCCTCGAGCCACAATCTTCTGCTCTCAACCTGTGAAACACGCTATCGACATTAATGTCGACCAATCACCACCTACTCCATTGATAACTCTTCATCGACCATTGTATACATGACACCTGTCTCCTACGTGTCATCACAGTCTACATACACCTCTGCTAAGTCTTCTATGTCAGTCTAGACAAGATCACCAACCAACCACACAACTGGGTTCTTCTATCGGTTATATCCTAATCGGTCTGCCATCAACCTTGCACTCTGCTTCTCTTCCAGTGGAGCACCAAAACCGATTGACACATATGCCAGCCTACCTCATGATCACCTTCATCAGATGGGAACCTTCTGCATCTACACTTTGTCAGCATTACCGGTGGTCATACTTACTAGAAAACACCTTGATGACATCATGTCATCAATCTTCAACATGCTCCATCTATCTACAACTGCTCAAACTTTCCTTCTTCATCAGTAGACCGGTTCTCCTATCAATTGGTTTGTCAAAGTGACAACCATATCCTTTAATCTCTGTACCGACAACTCATCATTGTCTACCCAACTGATCCGGTGCATATCCTTGATCTCATGCACCTAAGGCAGCTTAGTGTTTCACTAGTTCATTCGGTGTGAGCCTTCAATCACCTACCTTTAACCTTTTGTCTTATCTCGGAGGACTATGATGTATTCCATGCATAATAGGAGATAAGCTCCACTTACCGGTGGTAGTGGATCCTTGCAATCTTCATCTTGCATTGCACCAATATGGCTTCCCTGTTTGAGAAACATATCTTCAATCAGGCACATGTGAATCGGTTGGGCACATTCACTGTTAGTCATCTCTTCATTTGGTGACTGCATCTCTATCCGGTGGGAGTCCTTCTATTCTATATCCACACAGTATATCGATGACCTGTACATCCTTCTCCTCCCGTGTTGATGTGATTCAAGTAACATTCCACCTCTTCATCACAAACAACAACTCAACATCTTGCTCTCTTGTTGGTTGGCAAATATGCACTGCCAACATGTCACTTACCGATTTGCAGTCCTTATGTCTTCAACACAAGTCAACACTAACTTGTGTACCGGTGATTCCAATGGCCATTATACTAGATGACCTTCTCTTCCTTATCGGTGAGTTGCTATGCTAGTTGACATCAATGGCACCATTTCTGGTATGCATCAATGACAAAACTGCTCATCAATCTCCCATACCAGTTGTCATCCTATACCGGTTGACATCAATGAAAACATAATACCAACAACTATAGGCATATCCATTCTAGCATATCATTTAAGCATTGTTATCATAAGCAATTGCATCTTAGATCTAGTGTAATTTGATCATATTCTAGCATAATTATTGAATCATATAGCATAATCAATCTCTATTCTAGCTTAATTGCATCATCGTCATAGTTTAATCATGCATATCATTAGCTTAATTAGCCTCTTGGATCAATCTAGCACAATCAATCTCATCTAGCTTGCATATCATATCATTTTAAATCCTCTATCTAGGTGTAGTCAAGTCACTGGGATTGCTTATCCAAATCTGAGAGCAAATCCACACTCACATCTCTTAGGAGGCGATAGGTCGCTTTGTCATGGTTTATCTTTCATTTGATTTCAATTTTCTAACCATGCTTGTAATGATCTATTGAGTGTTTGTGTTGCAACTGCAGGTACCCTACTTCACACACACGACACTTACAACATAGATCATCACAGATCTTTACAACTCATTATAGATCATCATGTGGATCATTACAATCAATTACAAATCAATATCAATCGTTGAGTGATCGTAACTCATCACAACAACTCGATCTGATACAAAGTCAAACCCTTAGCATATTCCGCTAAGCACTTTGCATATTCCCAAGAAATTCCATCTTGATCGTGCCAAAACATAATTCAAACACTTGACGTGGGTTATGCCATGTTATCACCAACATGTGAACTTGATGTAGATCACCGCCAAACCAAAAATCATTACCGGTCCTTAAACCCTAGCAAAAAATCAACATAAATTATAAACATAACATCTGCTTGTCACAACATGATGCGGTTCCGGTCAAATACATGTTACAATAATAAAAAATCACATTCAAAACTACAAAGCCTCAATCATCACCAATCGCCAAATACAATCAAAATATTTCCTTGTTTATTGGTTAAGGTCCTAATTCCCAGTTTCTTAATTCTTTACCGATAAGCTCTCTCTGGTAGACCAAAAAGATTTAGATGACACAATACATCTTAAGTAAACATCAGTAGACATGAATAAACATTAGTTGCCATCAATGACAACACAAATAACTGATCAAAGTCATCCATCATGCAATCTCAATCTCTTCATGACAATGTCATCACAAACGGTCTTTTACCAGTTCAGTCATCGTTCTCCATCTGCACTAGTTATGCCAACATGCCAACAATATATTGATTCCCATGCTAAATTATGTGCCTATATCAAGTTTAAATGGACAACACTCCTTAGGTGAATCATCTAGGATCCATCCATCATTAAGACAACCCCACCACATTTGTTTGTTATAAAGGATCAACCAACCTCCATTGTTTATCTTTCCACATTAGTCACATCGCTTCTCGCATCAACACATGGCAACACACTAGGTCTTATACAACACATGACAACACACTAGGTCTTACACTTAAGTCATTCCAATATCTATTGCATCACATTCCACTACATCAAGTCTTATGTGTTAATCGCCTAGAATTATTGTATCCACACAAACATTATTTACATTTGTTGCTTGTTTTTTTCCAACACTTTTCAAAATCATCAAATCATTCATGTGGCTTATCTAAGGCGAATATCCTTACATAATAAGCTTCAAACGATGTTCGTTGATACCACTAGGTTTTCTAATAGTAGGTGTAAGTATGCATATCTTTGTTTGTAGGCACAAAACGTTTGTAGACAATAATTTCATTCTCATAGTAAAAATCATTTCTACCATTGAAAAGGTCATTTTCACAATCAAAGGATCAACTACTTAGTCACATTTTGAAGTCACAAAAAGTCCAGATTTCATTGTTTTGCATCCAACTCATTCAAGAATAAGGGATATTGAACTATCATTCAAAAGTTATAATCAAAACAATGTATACCTACCTATCCACCATTAGATAATTAAAATTTCAAACTAGAACTAGTAGAACTTAATGATATTAGGTTTCCACAATCCATAGATCTATTCAATGTTGCTTTTGGTTAAATTGTGTGACGGTTTTTCGCATCAACGTTTCGAATCACACTACATGATCCATCATCATGGATCATGTAGTGTGATTCAAAACGTTGATGCAAAAAACTGTCAAAAAATCTAACCTAAAAGCAACATTGAACTAGTAGAACTATCTTTTAAAAAGTCTATCTAAAACACATAAAATATATCCTTCTCAAAATATCTATTTTTCCACACAATTTATCATATGTAAATGGAATAGATGTCTCAAAAAAGATATAAATATATTGACATATTTTATATTTTTTCATAACGATTAAATTATTAAAAATAAAAAAAATATAATATTACAATGAAAATCTATGTTTCTAACAAGTAATTTATTCCCAATAAAAATATTTGACAGCAAACAAACCCACATTAATAGCTTCTATAAATAATTATAACTAGCAAAATTTAAAACTGTCATTATTATTATAGATTTAGACTTCCCCCAAAAAAGGACTATTGTATTATTATTTAATTATTTTAATAGCGACACTTCATAGCCCTTGACAGCGATATTACCACATGCAAGGTTTGATTGCCACTCTGTAAAAGTTTCAGTTTACAGTTATGATTCGAGGTTTCTTTAATATGGAGGATTTGTTTTAAATGGAAAAAAACAATCCAAAACCCTAATTTTATATTCATGCAAAACATTGTTAATCATACGGACTGCAATAATAGCCGTTGAAATCTGCAGCTTATAATGACTGTCTGGCACTAATCCTTTAACAACTTATATGAATAAATAGAGTAATAAAAGAGGTTGGTAGATACGTTAAGTGACAGACATTTAAAATTTTAACATAGAATACTTTTTGTAGTCTTGTATTGGTGAAGGGGAGGCAGATTGTCCTCTTTAAAATTTAAATCTGTTTTATGGTAGAATTTTTTTTGTACTGGTGTATCAGGAATGATAAAAAATTATTTTAAGAACATGTTCATGTATTCAGTTGGGTGATGAGTCACATTTTTGAATTTTAATTTTAATTATAGATAGAGAGGAGTCTATATCATATTTCTAAACAAATGACGACAAAATTATGTTAGGAGGGGAGTGCATATCGACTTGGACATTAAAATTGTCTGAGGGGAGCACATATCGACTTGGACATTAAAATTGTCTTCTTCTTCTTTTATCAACTTGCTTAAGAACCAAAGAGGGGTGCCCATTAGCTTACCTAAGAACCAAAGAGGGGGGCCCATCAGCTTACCTAAGAACCAGATACAAATAAACCATCTATTAAATGGCTGCTGGCTATTCCTTATCAAGAATGTACCATGTCCACTAAAAACATATGTATGTCCATTATATATGTATCCATCAATCAAAATGTCGTTCTTTTAATTAAATGTGAGTAGCTATTGATATTCTCAAAATTATGTTAGGAGGGGGTGCACATCACCTCACCTAAGAATCAAAGAGGGGTACACATCAACTTACCTAAGACCGATCTCTTTTTACAGACATAATGTATAATGCACACTAAAAATATATGTATGTCCACTATACATGTATCCATCAATCAAAATGTCCTTGAGTCACTATGTCCAGTAGCATTAAATTTCTGTCCACTAAATTGTCTTATAAATATACCACAAAATAAATCATGGAAAAATCCTAAAAGTTAGATGGTATGAGTTTTTTTGTAGTCTATGTGTCATATTGATAATTTTAGCTTTTGGATTCAACTAGACACGTTTGTCATTTGACATTGCACATTTTGGATTATTATCTTCTTTCTAATGATGAATCACATTTCACTAGGCTACTAAAAACATATGTATGTCCATTATCCACGTATCTATCAATCGAAATGTCATTCTTTTGATTACATGTGAGTTGCTATGTTGAGTAGTATTATCTTTGTGTCAATAGAGTTAGTTGATTGATATGCTTATAAAATACAAATCATCCTTCAAAACATCTACCATAAAATTATGGTATTTTAATTATTCTATAAATATGTAAGTTTAAAAAAAAATTGTCCATAAGGTTGTCTTATAAATATACCACAAAAGAAATCAAGGAAAAAAACTTAAAAGTTAGACCGTATGAGTTTTCTAGAGCTACTGAGATGTTTTAGGAATATTTTAAAGTTGTTGGTCCCATGAATTTTCTTGTGCACCTTAAAAGTTTAAGCTCTGAAATTGCTCTGAAATTTAAGGAAGCAGTGCTCCATAAAACAAGTTAAAAATAATTATTTTCATGAAACACAACTCCTATTTTCTAGGAAAAAAATCATGAAGGAGAGCTCCTATTTTCTAGGAAAAAATTCCTAATACTACAAAATTTACTCCATGGGACCCCTGTTGTTAAAAATAGAAGCTTAGCCCCTCCATCAGACCCCACCCTAAGATTGTGATCTGAACTGATGACACAACTAAATCTAAAAGCTATATTATAAGTCTAAAAAATCTTACTTGCTGCTGTTTCTGGATATGATTGTGTGTATTTTTTTGCATCAAAACGTTTCAGTTGACACTTGTCCCTAATCGGTACCCTCACTCTCTTTCCACCTCCCTCTCTCTTTTTAGGTTGGCTAGGTCTGCAACATTATCCATTTTACTTCTCCTTGTTGCTCTCTATCATCCTGATGATGGATCACAAAGTGTGATCCTAAAAGTTTTGATGCAAAAATATAAACACAATCATATCCAAAAACAACAGCAATTAAACATTATGAATTGTGGAAAATTGAAATCATGAACTAAAAAATCTTAATAAGAATTATGCTCCAAGACACAACAAAAACTCCAACACTACATTTGGGATCACTCTCATCTTTCTCATGATTAATCCCACTTTACTTTTGAAATTACTATCTTCATTCTAATAATGAATTATATTTGACATCTTGAATTACTATCCTCTGTCTCATAATAAATTACTAGATTACTGAATATGATCTGAAATGACAAACTAAAAATACACAGTTAAATCCAAAAACTACATTATCAATCTAAAAAATCTTAATACAATTTAATCTCCAAACACAACCGAAAAAAACAAAAAAACCTCAACACCACCCAATCCCGACCAAGGAACTTGAGTAATTTTTATAAAAATCCCGTTTTTCTGCCTCAAAATACAGGCGCAGGAAGCAGGGAAGAAGTTGCAAACATGTGAGTTGTGAATTAAAAACATGAGAACCAAGGCAGGCGCATGTGACATCCACTCCAGAATATGGAAAGGAAAACACAGAAAGCGTTGATGGAAACCCAAAATACTGGGTTAAAGGAATATATTCTCTTATCTGGAGAGAAGGCATAGATAGGTGATACTAGGTACTGGATAATGTATGGATGGAAGGCGATGGCATACTGTTTTTTTTTTTTACTCACGTGCCTTGCGAGCTCCCCGATGATGCGTCAACATCAGGACTGTCACATTGCTCGAAACTCATAACTTTTGGGTATTCGGAATAATTAAATTTTCTTGTGTTATAAAATTGCCTGGTCAATTTTTGGATTTAGGCAGCTGGGGGCCCGGGACCCGGCAGGGATAGGCCCTGTCGGGTAGTGTACGTGGCAGATGACGTGGCAAGGTTGGGATGCAGTGTACTGATGGTGCAGGGAGGCTTGCGGGCGTGGCAGGCTACTGTTGGACTGACAATGCTGTGAACTCTCCTGGGGACCCAACAAATGGGGTTGAATAGTTGGTTATTTGATCCGAGTGCCCTGATCAGTGGGCCCCTATTTCAAAGATTTCGTAGCTTCCACAGTCCAATATTAGTTGTTTAATGTTTTCTTTAATTAGATTGAAAGGTAGTTTTTTGAGGCATTTTTGTCCTACATGCATGTTCTAGCAGCCATGTGGGGTGGTTTTCGGTTTGAGCTTGAATGGTCTGAGGAGTGTTCTTGCTTGCATTTGGTTTTGCAGTTGGGCATGTGGGTGTAGATTACAATTGAGAGATAGCATTTGGGTTTGATCTATGGTGGGCTCTGTGATGGCATGTGTGGATTTTGTGGAGAGTGTGGGGGTTTCAGAGGGGTTCAAGGATTGTCCATCTTACTGCCCTCCTGCTCCTTCTTTTGGGTGGCTCAGTCCCAGGATCTCCTTCAGCAAAGATTTTGTGGAAACAGGGGAGATTGAAAGCACTGAAAGTAATTTCAGCAGTAGCAGTCATCAACAAGTAGAAGAAGACCCGCAAGAACCAGGTATGCAGGAAACAGACAATAGCAACAGTAATGATTTTGAGTTCTGTTTGAGTTTACCAGATGACCCACTTTCAATGCTGCCAGCAGATGAGTTATTCTATCAGGGGAAGCTCATGCCCCTTCAGTGCCCCTCAAGGTCTGGTCCTTTCACAGACCAACCCTTATCTTTTTCCTCTAATGATGGAGGGGGCACAGCCTCTGGTACCATCGCCTCCACCACCACCACCACAAGACCAACAACAATCCAAATGATCTGTAACAATGTGGATTCATTAAGTGTGTCTCCCAAAGCCCCCAGATGCTCCAGCAGGTGGAAGGAGCTTCTAGGGCTGAAGAAACTCCAGAACCACAAGCAGGATATTCTTTCCCTGCATGCATCCCAACATGCCCCTAAGTCCTCGCTTGCAACAAAGACCCACTTGACGCCCAAGTCCCTCAAGCATCTCTTCCGAGGGTCAGATTCAAAACTACATTCTTCTTCTTCTTCTTCGTCTTCTTCTTCTTCATCACTAGATCTATCCAGCCAGCCTTTGTTGGCTCATCAGCCTCCAAGAGACTCTGATGCCGATTCAGGCTCTGCCCGCATCTCGGTCTCATCAACTTCATGCGCTGCAGATCTGGAGGATTTGCCTAGGTATTCATTGGATTCAGAGAAAGGAAATCCAAATCCTATTAGGGCACCACTGAGAGTGAATGTTAGAAAGCCCAGATTCCCTGATGTTACTTCAGATGGAAGAGGTGCTAGGGTTGGGAGGAGCCCATATAGAAATATTGATACGAAGCTTCCTCTCAGAGGGTCCTCAGTTGATAGCCCTCGGATGAACTCATCTGGTAAAATCGTGTTCCAGAGTCTAGAAAGGAGCTGTAGCAGTCCTAGTAGCTTCAGTGCAAACATGAGAAGTAAGGATCCCCACTACAGGAATTGCAGGCAGAAGGAAAACTGGAGAGCAATGGAGAGATCATACTCTGCCAATGTCAGAGTTACTCCTGTTCTAAATGTACCTGTTTGTTCTCTCAGAGCGTCCAAGGTAGGAGGAGGAGGAGCATCAACAAAGGGTGCCATGTTTGGTTTCACCCAACTGTTTTCTCCCCAGAAGAGAGAAACCAATAAACCCAATAGGATTTCTTCTCAGACTTCTGTTGGTACATCAAGCAGTAATCTGCATAGGAGAGAAGGATGATGGATATTCTGTGGAAGTCTTTAAGCTGCTGTGCAAAGAAATGATTTCCACTAAAAGATGAGACTTAAAGCTCTCTTGCTGTTGATTCGTTGGTTCAATTGGTTGAACTCATTTTGAGGCTGAAGTTTGGATTCTGTGACCCTCTACTGGCCAGTAGTCTGGGCTCTGATCGCTTCTTTTCAGTTAAAAATAGTGGATCTCTTTTTTGGATAGTTGATTTCAACGTGCCAAGTTACTTCCATGAGGATGGATTTTATTTTATTGAATGTAGTCTCCGGGAAGCTTTTCTAGTCCTACAGGCTACCCCAAGAAAAGGGCAGTTAATTTCTTTGGTTTATTTGTCTATGCAAGGGATCACTTTTGTACAGTGTTTAGATTGGAGTGATATTTGTTCGTTTTCAAATAAGATCCTAGCTAGCTTTAGGAAGGGCTTTTCTGCTGATGATAGCCACCACAAACAATTCTTTGAAATACTCTTTGATTTTCGGTTTTGGCCAAGATTGTTCCTTATTGATTTATGCGGCCTGTGTTTGTAGGTGCAAATGCTTAAGAGGTAATCCTTCCTCTTGCTTGCTATGAGGCTGTTTTGTTTCTTCAGATCAATGAGGGACTTTCTGAACAACTTTTGCTTGTCCAGGAGTGTTAATGTAGATTGTATATGTGATTAGGGACGATACTCCAAATGATAAGCTTCTAGCAAATTTTGATTTTGGACTCATGTGACAATTATTGATGATTATTTGATTGTACAAGAGATGATGACAAAATACTCTCTCTCTAATCTTCATGTTTGATATTTCTGAGAAACTTTGATGTTTTATTGGGACTCTAAATCAATAAATAACCGAAGTGATATTTTCTAGATATTTTCAGAGACCACATAATCTATGGGACCGAATTTTAGGTTCTTATCAGTAAGAAAGATAATTACTGTATCTACTACCGTAGTTTCATGATCTAGGTTGCCCGCAATATCCATTTTATCAATAGGAGGTGTTGTGCTTTGTTGAAAATTGGGTTATATGTCTGGAATTTAAGATTGAAAGGGTCATACCTAATGAATTGTAACGAAGCAATTCTTTTGTCCCATTACATTCAAAATTGTATTCACATATGGAATTATTGAAAGGGTGTTTACAAATGCATGATGTGTTGAACATGCAATGCATGAAAATAAATTTTTATTTATATTAGAATGCCCAGAAAAGAAAAGAAAAAATTCATTTCAATTGTTAAGAATAAGGATCCAAAAATAGTTGTAGCTAATGCAAAAGATTTCTTCATTGCACCAATCTAGAGCAATCTTATGAGAAGTCCTAGAAATCTTCAATGTCACCAATTATTCTTGTATTTTGGGCAGAGGCAAGGTTCTATGGTTATTGAAATGATGGAATATGTTCAAAGGAGCCATTTACACCAAAGGATGAGTTTGAGAAAAAAACAGTAATTGCTTTCTCAACTTTGTATCCCATAGTTTCTCATTTCACTGGAATGTGCAGTTATTAGCTAGCTCTGCTTCCATGTTCAAGTGTATAATTGTATAAATGTCATACCACTGATATATGAGCAGTTGAATTTTTAAATCAAAATTTCCACGTTTCAGCTTGACACATGGTTAGAGTTTGTGCTAAATGGAAAGACTTCCGCATTAACAGTTTCATGTTAGAGTAAGTCTTTCTGCTTGTAAGGGAAGATGGTGGAGATGTCTCTGCTGTGACCTAGATACTCAGGAAAAGATATCTGAAAATTTGGCACGGAGTGAAGTGATAAAATGGGGTGAAGCGACAAAACCCTTGAAAGTTATAAATGATTTCTTAACAAACGTTGATATATAACATTGAAATGTTTGGCATCTTTGAGTATCATCAGCTTAACTCCCAGCATTTAGAAATATTTGAATAGCAGCCCATTAATTATCAAATTCAAAGAATCCTTGTTTGCATCAAGCAGTAGACAGTGTATTGCAGGAAGCCAGAAAATAAGTCAATCTTTAAAGAGCATTGCATTTATCTAAAAGCATCTTTATCATACCCATTTAAGTATTTTCCTAGAAAAACTTTTGAGTTACAGTAAAATATTTTAGAGATGGAACTAAGATGGTAACAAAACATTAAGTAAGCATATTCAAAGATTGTACATTTGTAACTGGGACAAAGTTTGGATGGGACATTTGAAAAAACTTGAAACTACTTGGCCAGCCAAGGAAATGGTCCTGCATTGTTAATTGTGTAAGGTTATTTCAATTTGTGCTCAATTTGTTAATATTGAGCAACATTTTTTTGGACGGGAAGCTTTGACCTTTAGGTAATCTGGTCATAATGTAACTCTGTCACCGCAGAGGCTAAAGTACTTTCCCAATTAAAGAATGTATTTACTATTGACTAGATACAGTAATGGAGATATTTTTGAATCCTGGTCTCAACTCTCTTTTTTGGAGATATTCTGCCTTTTATCTTTGAGGGAGAGGTTCTGACATATGCTGAACTTGAAAGAATGTCACTTTGCTTGGTTTCAATTCATCATTTTGCTGGTCATTGTTTCTCATAACAACATTTGTGGGACCTGAAGCAATCAAAGTATAATGATATCATACAAACAGCTAATGATGTGTAATGAGAAGACAAATATTTCTGTTCATCCTTTTTAAAGACCTTTTTTGTGTTTTTAGGTGGTTGTTTGAAATAAGCCTTGGAATGAAGACTAGTCATTTATCAGTTTACAGGTGCCAAATTCTAGCTTGCAAATTATCTTACCCATACAAGTCCTAATACACATGTAATTACCATTTAGATCAATATCACCAATTGTACAATGCAATATTATAAAGATGGATGTGGGCATAAATATGTTTGTCTCTGTACAGTAATCTGTATTTCCACTGTACTAATCAATGGAAGGCTAAAACAATGATAGTGACCTTGAGGTCATCCTCACTCTGCAACTTTGAATGTGTGCTTTTAAATGCCGCGTAATCTTTCAAAGGCCAATTTGTCATGTTAGGATTTAAAAACAGAACAAAATGTTATTTCGTTATTTGAAAAGTAGATTTACATTCATATTTGAAGGGCATTAAAGAGCAGTTTAACTGTTGCATAACAGAAAAAGCTTGGTAACTCAGAAGATTAATATGCAAACATTAATATTTACATTCACCCCTAATCTAAACAAGTTTTGGTTAAACCAAACATGTCCCTGAACTTCTAGGACTTCTCTCCTCTTTTCTAAGCGCTTTGGTGAGAATATCTGTTGGCTGGTTTGTAATTCAATACTACTTGTTTCAAACTTTGCTTTATAAGACTACTAAGTGGTTTGCAATTGAACATTCCAAACATACATAAAAGATCACCTATCTAATTTTATTTGATGAAGATATGCTTTGGGTTTTTGAATTACCTTTAATACCCAAATAGTAACAAAGGTGTCCCAACTCAATAATGTCGAATCCTTGCTTCAATTCTTCCTCACAATTGTAATATACTATTCATTATTATTAGTTAGAAATAGGTCATCCTCATTAACAACTAGATATACAAATGTGTCATCAATTTTTTTTGATGAAAAGAGCTATATCATCAAATTCAATGTGCTTGAAATTCAACTTCAAGATGTTAAGTGAGTTTTTTATTTTAGTTTTGTGGGGCTTGAATCGAACAATACAACAACTTTACAAAGTCTGCATGCTCAATGTTCTTGACTACTTACTATATCGTTGTTTGGTTGAGACAACTTGTTTATTTGAGACCATCAATAAAGAATGCAGTTCTTATGTCCATTTGATGAATTTCTCACCCATTTTGTGTTGATAGAGCCAATAAAGCATGAATGGTGGTCCAGTGGTGCAAATGTTTCATCATGATCTATGTTGTTTTTTAGCATATCCTTTTTTACTAGACTTACTTTATGTTTGTCAAGCGAGCCATCTACTTTGTACATTTGAAAGGCCCACTTGCAACCCATAAGTTTACAACCTTGTGGAGGATCAACCAATTCCAAGTTCCATGTTTTAAAAGAGCATAATACTCAATTTGCATAGCCTTCATCCATACTCCAATATTTTTGACATCCTTTAAAGTCATCATAGACTCTAAGTTAACATATCCATTCAATTGAATATATTGTCTTACCTTTTATGAACTCCCTATTCGTGTCTTGCAAGTTTTATCATGTTGCAAAATTTTTATAGTTTGTTGGACTTGGTTTACCCATTTTTAAAAAAAAAATTCACATTGAATTATTGACACCTCTATTTCTCAAATCTTATTTTCATCTAAAAAGGTTTGAAATTGTTTGCAAGCAAGGATTTTTTTTTCAACATCTCCAATTAGAGGTTTGTTGATGCAATTTGATCTAATGGGGAGAGATAAATAAAACACATATTTGCCATTTGAATAATCAACATGAATTAATTTGAAAGTAGATATAATTATTTAACCAATAGCCATAGTCATTGATATGGTCTATGTAAAAAGGAAATATAGAACAATGAGAAAAATGACATAGTTTTATGCAATAAATGGATTATAACATTTTCTATCATTATCAATGCATGAGAAATGTGCAATAAAAAAAATACATAGAACAATGCAATGATAACATTTAAATCAATATCAATAAATGAAAAATACATAGATTCATAGGAGAATTAGTATCATAGAGATTATCATACAATATTTAATATAAAATAAAATGCCAATTGATAATTATATCTTTGTAACTCACTACAATTGTGAGACTAAAGTAGATTTACAACTATTGACTATTTGTCAACTTTTGACAATGTACCCTCTTATCTCATAATTGACAACTTATTTTAGACCTGTCAAATGTCAATCATGAGGACTATAAATTACAAATTCACAATGTGAGAAATGGGTGAATTGAGTGCCCAACAAGTGAATGGAGAGTTTTTTCTTTCTTAAATACAAATCCCCAATCACATTGAGTTCACATTGAGTTTTTAGTTACTTAGTTCTACCCAAAAACAATTTTTTTTTTTTTTTACATAGGCAATTATACACATCAACCTTAGATGATTTATATCTTTGAGGCAAGTGTATAGGGTTTCTCTTAAGTGCTTATAATTGAATGGTGATAATAAATATTTTCTCAAAAATGCTTATTATTACATAATGATAATAAACATTTGTCTTGAATTGCTTATAATTTGACAATGAATATATACATATTTCTTAAATTCTAGTAAATTTCCTTGGCAATCACACAACACTTTTAACCTTAATTATAATTTCATTGGTGATTGTATTATCTTTGTCCTTAATTGTCTATAATTTCATTGGCAATCACACACTGTTTTCCCATGATATAAAATTGTGGACAACTTAAGCATATTTTTAAAAAACAAAAATTTAAATGATATATGATTAGACTAGATTAAAATTTACCTTTATAATATCTCAACAATAGGCACCAAATTGCAATAAATAGTACAATGAGCTAATGTTGTTCTAAGACACTAGAAGCTATTTGTGAATGATTTAAAATTATATATACACATATAATCAAAATTGGGTTCCATTCATTATTTCCAAGACTACCAAAGTAAAAATACAATTTGATGATAGATTGTTGCTAATTTTTTTCATGTATAATACCACATATCATTGAAAATAAGAGTGTTTTCAAAATTTCCATACTATCCTAGATCTAAATGTCATTTTTTTTATTAAGATTTTTACTGAACATTGTTAATACTTTTTGGGTGAAGTTTAGAATTGTATCACATTTTTTGTTAGCAAATTAATTTTGATCAACACCTTTTCAATTGAAAAGGCTTTAGCTAAATAAGTTTGAGTCAAAACCACACGACATCTATGTGGCGCAAATGGTTTTGAAAAAAAAATAAAAAATGCTAGAAATGATTTTGGTCAAAATTTTTTGACTAAAATTATTAAAAAAAAAATAAAAAATAGTGAGGGTGTCATTTTGTTTTGGTTAAAATCAAATTTCTTAAAAGTACATCGCCCTCAAGTCAACCTTACATCAATCGATCAACCCACCAACTTCAACACTCTTCCTCTTGGCTCCCATATTAAGATAGATCTTCAACCTACTTGAAATATTTAAATTTTTTTTATTTTTAATTAAAAATTAAATAGTTATAAAAAAAATAAACACTAATTTTTTTTATATTTGCATGTATATATATGAAATAAACCCTAAATTGGAAACTTAAATTCTCATTTGAAATAAAACCACCCATTTTAGGAAAACACCCTAACTTTATTTCATCAATATAAACCTTAAATTTGAAATGAAAACCTTGATTTTAATTCAGCAATATAATTGAATTGAAAAACCCTAACTTACCTAAATCTGATATATAGTTGTTAAAATTATCCATTGATATATGAAATTTGATATAATATATCAAAATTGATATCAATTATATTGGTATCAGTTTTTTATTATTCACATTTTAAATGAATTTATATATCAAATTAAAATCTACATTAATATCTTAAACATTAGTTTATCAATTTGTGATTTTGAATTGATATCAAAATTAAAATTGATATTGACTTTGATAACATCAAAATTCAAATTGATATCAATTAATTTGAATTTTGAAATCGCTATAAAATGATTTTTTTAATCAAATTCAATTCAAATTATAATATCATAATTTAACCAATTGATATCAAAATTGATATAATCATAATCTTGACTTGATATATCAAAATTGGTATCTTGAAAATGATAAAGAAAAATTAATTGATATGTCATTGAAATTTATATCTTGAATTGATTTAGATCAATATTGATATTGATATCTTGAATTGGTATCAAAATTGATAATTGACATCTTGAAATTGATATATCAAAATTAGAATAAAGATATATAAAAATTGATATGAAAATTGAAATTAATATATTAGAATTCAATATATCTCAAAAATTATAATTAACATTTTGACGTTTAGTTTATCATTTTTTGCATATGAATTCATAATTTTAAATTTAGTTGAAATTTGAAATTGATATCAAAATTTTAAAAAATGATATTAAAATTGAATTTTTTTGATATCAATTGATATTGATTTGAATTTCAGCATCAATATAAAAAATTATAATACCCTTGATTAAATTGTTGACACTAATATTGTTGACACTATTATTGTTTAGCAAGTTGCTATTGGTATTGTTGGTATGCATTGAGACCACCAATAGGGTTGACTCGAGGGTACTGAGGTGGAACTTGGAGGTAAATATACCCCTATCCAATATATTGATTTTGTGTATATTGTTGTTGAGAAGCTCCTCATTGGCTTGTGACCATAACATGACTACCTACATGGAGTAAGGATGTATTTGGAACAATGTTTGTTGTGTTTCATGCTATGGTGGCTAAGGGAGTAGATGAAGACATACTTCCTTGCATAATTGATGATACATTCTAACTCATTTGTTAGTTATGGGAAACATTGCTAGTAGATTGTAATGACACAGAGCTAGCTATGGGAGTTGATGTATGTGTGCTAATCATTGCAGATGTTAAAGAATGTGACACATTTGATGTGGAAGGAATGCATACGGAGGATGCCACATGATGGGATATAGGAACATTTAATGGCATTGATCCTCAGGGTCCACTTGATGCACCATTTAAATTTGAATTCAATGGGAGAAACATTGAAGGGTAAGTTGTGAGGTTCAAAATTTCTTGCGCCATGGCTTCTCTTTGTTTAAGAAGTAGTCTGGTCATCTGGGCTTTCATCTGCTCAATCTCAGCTTGAAGCTCTTGCTTAGTTGGTTCTCTTTGGGGACCCCCAGATGCAGAACATATGTTTACATTAGAAAATGGGCTGGATAAGGGGCTTGAGCATAGGTTGGCTCATTGGTGTAGGGTGTGAAACAACAATTACAAATATAAAGGATCTTTGTGTAGTAAGTAGACTTTTTGCATAGTGTTGCTCACATTCTTGTTGAACTCTGACTCTTTCAACTTCCTCCATTATATTGTCTTAAGTAACCTTTGCCTGGACAAGATCTTAATGAAATAGGCTCCTAGACTCTGAGGGGTTTTGTTTGCAATTGGAAAAGTATAATCATAATGAAGACTCTCTCTAGGGGAAGAGTTCTCACCACTACTCTAATCTACTCCATAAATAGGTGTGTGAGAATCAATGAAGTAATTTTATACTATTCCCTTTCCCTTTTGATAACTAGGCAAATGTAACCTATCCTCAGAACAATTTAGAGAAACTTCAATGCTATTTTTTACCAAATTCGATGAAGGAGAGGATTTAGGAATACCTTTATTTTTTATAGTCCACCTTTTGTTCACCACTTATTGGAGTGACCACTTATCTGCAACTCTTCTCTGATTAGCTCATTTGCTTTGATTTGGCGCGATTTAAAAAAAAATCAAATTCAAATTTTTTAGACTCCTCCAAGTAGCTGTGTGTTGGATCTTTTCACCGCTCATGCGTGCTTTCCAAGATCTTTGCCTCACCACTTAGAAGGTCAATCTTTCAAAGTTTTAACCCAAACATAAGAACCAATAAATTCTTAAAAATACTAACAAATTGCATAAAGCTCTCACAAATTACTCAACAGATGACTGGATATTTGACCCTTTAACACCCTGGATAGACTATTGGTTTTGCAATTTGACAAAAATACCAACGTTTCCCAGTAGAGTTGCCAATCTGTTGGTGTTTCCAATTGAATACCTGAATTCACCTAAGAATGAGCAAAATTCTATCAACATGAAATATCAAGCCAAAGATGACTCAGACAAAATACTGATAGCAAGAGCAGTATTTAGCCTAGATCAGTGCCTTATCCCATTGGGAAATTAGATTCACAAAGTGCATATTGATGTATGACAAAATGTTACCCTAGTATATAGATCTAAGATATTATTGCCTTACAATAAATCTCATTTGTAACCAAACCTAAGACTTCTTATTGAAATCCCTACACAAGTCCTATCAATTTGTAATTCTATTCAATCATTTTAATTAATCCATTAGATTAAAGAATGAAATAGAAATTACACACCACAACAATGAGCTAAATGAAAAGAAACCCTTGATTTATTTCATTCAAAATATGGCAGAATTGTACATTGGAGAGAAATAGATTTGAATTTTGTCCTTTTAAATTCAATTCCTAGCTTTGCCAAAAACAATATACATTCCAAGGATTCAACAACTTCACAAAATTTGACATTGAACTTTCTATCTATTTGCTCTGTATCAGACAACAAATTGTACTCAATTTCACCTATGACTTTCTACTAGGACTCATCTGGAACCAAAATTCTAGAAACCAGAAAAGACCATTAAACACGACCTTGAATTCGGTTTAATAAAACAAGGGAGTGAACAAGATTCAGGCTTGAGAAAACACACGTCACAAGATAATTGGACCGCTTGTGATTCTTGTTAAAAAAATATTCCTTAGTGGCAAAAATATTCTAACTATCTCTTGAAACATTCTTTATGCTTGGCCTTCTTAGAAACTGTCGAAGATGATGCTGGTGCTGGCTTATGACGCTCTGGATGTTGGCATTTGCATGAAGATTGCATTAATGAAATGTTATGTTGTCATTGATGTCAGTTATAACCGGTAATGATGTTGTAATAATGTTGTTTTGCTACCGATAAGTGAATTTGTGAAGGAAACCGATATTACTAGAGAAGGAGTGAGATCAACCGGTAAACCCTACCCGTTGATATGCTAAACCCTAACCGATGATGTCATAACCCTCTTTTTGACCTTGATATGGCTTGTTAATAATAATAATAATAATAATAATAATATTATTATTATAATATTAATTTTATGAGTAATGTTAGAAAGAAAAAATAAATTGAAATGAGGTTGAAGTTTTTAAATAAAAAGGAATTTAAGTGGTGACACACACATGAGGTCATAATTTATTTGAAAATTGCTTATTTTCTCAATATCCTAATTGAGCACATGGTGTAGGAGAAATAAGAAGATTCTAGAAAAGAAATTTAAAATTTAAAATATTAAAGAATAAATATTATATTTAGCAAATATATGACATGGGAGTTACAAAATTATTCTATGACAAGAATAACTCTATTCATGGCATTTTTATGACAAAGGAGTTACAAAATGCATTTTTGGGGGAGAATTCAAATTTGAATTTCAAATGCATGGTCAAGTGTAACCCCCACTATGACAACAATAATTTTGCATGAAATTAATTTTGAAAATTCTTATTTTCTCAATATGTTAATTTAGCACATGTCGTAGGAGGAAATAGAAGCTTCTAGAGGTAAAATTCAAATTGCATATTCTTGCATGTAACTCCTCCACCAAGTGATTAATCAATTTTGCATGAAACAAATTTTAGAAAAAGAACCTCTATTTTCAATTAATTATCTTGATAGTGGAATTAGTGCATCTTTTCTATATAATGTATGCAAATCTTTCAAAAAAGGAGTTCATAGTTTGGGGATGAAAATAAATTTTCTAGAGTTCTTGTTCTTGTTGGTAGAAGTAGAATTTGGTAGTCACTTGTATAGTAGGTTTCTTTTAAGTTTGGTTGAAGAATTTTTCACGAAGTTACAATGAAGGATCTAAGAAGGATAGCTGGAAGATTGGAGAGGATTCAACATCAAACTTCAACAATCCAAGTTCCCCTCTATTTCATTCTCTCATTTACATGTGAAAAATTTGTATTTTTTTTTATATATAGATTTTATCTCTCTGGAATCTTCATGTATATATAAAAAAAATGCTCATCTTAAATTGTTTAGAAAGATTAATCAAAAGAAAATCTATTTTCATTATAAATATATTAAAAAAATAAAAAAAAGTAATACACTGATAAAAGTTCCTTTTCGAAAAAAATGCATATGAATATTTCTTTCTATAAATTTAATCTGTTTTAGAGAAAAAGAAATAAAAATCAAATCTTTGCTTTTGCTTTCTTGAATTTTAAAATCTAAAAAAGGATCTTTGTAAAAAAAAAGAAAATCTTATTTTCCATATGTAATTATCTCCATGTGAATAAACTTATCTTTCTGTGAATATATGTTGATCATCTGTGTATAAATCTTTATTTATTTATTTTATTTTATTTTATTTACTTTCATGTGTATAAACTTATTTATGTGAGCATATGATTTCTTGTGTATAAATCTTACTTCTCTTATTTATTATTTGTGAATAAATATTCTCTCTGTGAATATAAATTTATTCATCCGTGTATAGATCTTGTTTTACTCTTTTTGTGAGCATAAAGCATAAAATTGTTCCTCTATGTAAACATCCGTGAATATAATCTTTCCTTCCCTGTAAATAAATTTTACTCTCTCTCTATGAATTAATTTAATTATTTTTCTGTGAACATATACTTGTTCATCTATTCAAGAAAATTTGTATCTCCCTGGGAACATGCATTTTTCTTTCTTCCTCAATAATATCACTTCTCTGAGAATATGAATTAATTTAATTGTTTTTTTGTGAACATATACTTGATCATTTATTCAAGAAAATTTTAATCTCCCTCAGAAAATTTGTTCTTCTTTCTCCCTGAATAATATCACTTCTCTGAGAAATTTGAAAAAAAAAAATAAAAAAAATTATTACCCATCTTAGAATGCATCAGAGATAAATTTATTTATTTATTTATTTACTTATTTATTTTCTTTCACTTATTGTTCTATGTGAATTAATTATATCTTTTAGTGAATATATTATTTAATTCCCAAGTCTATCTCTGTTTATTTTTTTATTTTAATAAACTCAGATCAAATCAATATATATAGATAAATACATTAAAAAAATAACATAAATACTTATATAAATCTTTTAAGAATTAATGTTAATTAAGTTTCGGGCATGTAAAGTTTTTGATTAAGAAAAAATAGGTTTTAAGGGACCCGAAACCCACTTACAATACGAAAGATGAGCATGAAAGAAACAAGACAAAATAGCTGCAAAAGACCAGCACAAAAACCAACAGCTAGGACCAAAAGACAACAAGGAGCCAACAAGAAATTGGCATCCAAAACTCAACATTACATATCAATTGATCACTTTTATAGACTCCTCAGCGTTCTGAACCAAAAGCATCATCGCCTTAGCCGCTTCCCTCAGATTATTGCTCTCCTGTTTCAGCTGGATGTCTTTCGTTTTGGTCTCCATCTCAGTGGTGTCCTGCCTAGTCCTTCGCCTGGAAATTTGTTGGGTGGAGCTGGAGGTCGGTACACCTTCAATGATTACCAAGTTCTTATCTTGATTTTTCCTCTCTAAGTGATCCACCAAGGCATTCATATTATGTGACGAAACTCTTAGGACCTCAAGACTGTGGTTCATGAAGCTTTTCAGAGCCTTCTCAATTCGAGCAACTCGGGTATTGATATTGTCTTTATCCTCCTCAGCCTGTTCTTTCACAATTCTGATAACATCGTCCAGATGTTTCAAATCCCCTTTAATCAGGCCTTTTTCTAGCCAGTCCTCCATCTCGATTTCCTCCTTGGCTTCACTGGTTTCCGTCTCCTCATTCT